>NC_089874.1:55156666-55872500 GCF_040182565.1 Anser cygnoides
GTTCTTACAGAGCAGCAGTTACACAGAGCCAAGGATTTTTCTGCTTCTTATGCTCTCCTGTGAGCAAGGAGTTTGGGGGTGCACTAGAAGCTGGGAAGGGACAGAACCAGGACAGCTGAACCAAAATGACCAAAGAGGTATTCCATACAATATGACTCTATGCTGAACAATAAAAACTGGGAGGGAATTGGCTAGGGAGGCTGCCTTTGCTTGGGGACTGGCTGGGCATTGATCAGTTAGTTAGTGATGAACAGTTGCATTGTGCGTCATGTGCTTTGTGTATTCTTTTTGGTGTTACTGTTTTGTTGTTGTTTGATCGTTTGTTTTTCCTTTTCTTTCCCTTTATTTTTTCTGTTCTTTCTTGCTAAACTGTCCTTATCTCAACCCAAGAGCTCTTGCTGCTCTGTTCAATTCTCTTCGCCATCCCACTGGATGACTAGGGGAGAAACCACAGGTGGGGAAGAGGATAGACCTAGGTAATCTGGGGAGGTACACGTGTGGGAAAACAGACGGATAAGGGATAAGGACGATCAGTTGTGGGTCAACAATTGGCTGGTTTGTACACTTTTCTGTCAATGCCCTTTACCTCATCGCTGCAGTCTGTTTTATCTCCAGTGCTAGTTTTGAATTTCTTTCTCTGGCTAAGGCATACTCTGTTCTGATGTGGGGGGATGTATAGGTGTCTGGCTGCTTACTGCTGGAGGCAGACTATGGAGTCTATATGCTTGGGTGGGAGTACTCAGTCACCAGCATCCTTTTTGGGTGCATGGGTGTGAGGATGTGAATGAACGGATGAATGAGAGAATGGGGGTGAGTGGATAATATTTGGAGATTCTTGTAGTCAAGTTTATCACCTTCCCGTCTATAGGATCTTGCTTTAATTTTTGTTACCCTAATTTCCAATTCCAGGCATTACCTCTTATTCTTTTCACTCTGTGCCACTGATAGGAAGCATCAAGAGCAAGGCTGCTCCACAAAGGAAAATGTGCCAGAAGCCCAAGGTTAGCACACCACAAGCAGTGCTCTTACTGACCAGGGCACAGTCCTGAAGCATCTGAATATGTTGGGCAGAGGGAATACTAAGAGAACTTCTCATGAACAGACCCAGCCAAGGTAGTGAACGAGGTCCAGGAGCCATCCAGATCCAGGAGTCCAGGCAGAAGCAATGAGAGATGCAGCCAGAGACAGGTCTGGAAATAGCTACAACACAGGCCCATGGGTCCATGGTCCATCAGGGAGACAGGACTGGAGACGGAGATGAGGTCAGTCCAGCAGGGGATGGGGCTGACACGACCGGGTGACAAAGTAGGTTAAGAGGTCAGTCTAGGAGATTGAAGTAGAAATAACTATAGTGTTGATTTGAGGAGATCAGGTCAGAGGCAGGTGGATGAAGATCCACAGTGAGGCTCATCAGTGCAATTAAGGCCTATTGGTGCACTCAGATCCACCATAGTGAGAAAAGTCTCCCTCCGATTATTGTGGTTCAACTCTGCAGGCACCCCACCGCCACCACCTCCACAGTGGGATAAGAGATAGAATTAAAAAAGATTGAAGTGCAAGAACTCATGGGTTGATATAAAGACAGTTTAATAAAAAAGAAAGACAAAGCATTATTCTCTTGTTAATTTGAGTCCTGTGTATGTACATGTAATTTGCTAATGACCTTCAAACTGGTAAGAGGTGACCTGCATTTGGACACAACCAAGGTCTGAGCTGATGACTTGATTGATACTGTGTCAAAGAACATACGGTTTTCTCCCTAATAGAACAACGGAATCAAATCTGAAATGCTTCCTGAACAGATGGGCCAAGCCTTTACTATGTATAGTTAGAAGGAAGTTTAGAAACCTTGTATCTCTGGTGCTACCTTACTTGCTAATTAGTCAGCTTTAACATACAGACTTGTGTTTCAAAATGGGGGGCAGGATGACCCAGGCCTGGAGGATATTTCAGAATAGGTGAGAAACTCATGCAATGAATATATCCTTGGATGTGTAAATGACTTAGCTTAGTATGCATGCCTAAGTTGAAACAATAAGATAAGAAGGAACAGAGATAAGGAAGAGCATGTGCAAGAACTGGGTTTAACTAGTGAAAGCAGTGAGGAAGACTATCGATGACCACCAGAAGACCCCAAAAGACCACCAGTAGAAACAAATGCATATGTGTCAGGGATGTTTACATATTTTAAGGAGTTCTGAGAAATAGTATGAATATGTTAGTTATTTCTTGGAAAGCTAATGAATATGTATATTCTAATAGCATAGCCTTTGTTGTTAAGCAACTCGTGCATACACTAGGTGGAGTAATCCCCTGTGCGTTCGGTGCTGCAGTTAAAAAATGCCATCTTTCTAAAACTCCAGATTGAGTCTTAGAGAGTTTAATCACCCAGCTTACTAGGTAACAGATAAGTCATGATTATTTGACAGACTTAGAACCCGTGTTAATATTTGAAAGGTCTGTGAATGTGTTTCGTGTGTAAATCTAGAGCGTGAAGGTTTGTGTACATTTTCAACAGGAAACTTTAATCCTGATGAAAAGGGAAAAAAATGGCTTCACTATCTGTGTTCATATTTATATGAATGCTGTTTTTGTTTCCTTCTAAAGGCACGGCTCTGTCTGTGTTGGTCTACTGTGGCTGACTTGGTGGGTGTATCTATATCTTTGGAATACGTATTCAGCCTCACCGCGGGCTAGACCTGCATATGGGGACAGCAGCATCTGCATCCATTGAACTGAGACTGAAGAAACCTTCTGGGTCTTTAAGTGCACTGAACTGTGTGTGTGAGGAATGGGTTAACCACTTTGCCTTGCTCTGCCTTATCTGCCCTGCAAGGAAAGTGTTAACAGTTCTGCCTAGAAGCTGGGCACGTATTGCTTACTCACCACCCAGAGCTGTAAACAGGGGCCTGAATACTTTTAGGGGATGTACTAGGAGCAACAAACCCATTATGTGATGAAAACCATAAAAATCCTGTTTTGAGAAAACTTCAGCTTCAGGGCTGAGGCAGGTTGGAATTATCAGACAAGGGCAGGAGGATGTATGCACTTAAAACCTGTACTAATGGCTTAGTAACTGCAATAGAGGCAGTAGGACAAAGAATGGTAATTTGGACAAAGATAAAATACTGTCAGCAAGAACCAGAGCAACACCCCTCTACTTTTCTAATCAGGTTGGAGAAACAGCAGTGAATGTCAGGGGGAATAGATCCTGAAGCAGAACAAAGTAGACCCTTGATTGTGTCATTATTAGTATATCAAGCAGACCCAGATATGAAGAAATATTTTACTAAGCATCCCCCAGGACAGCAAGGTAAATCAATGGGAGAAATCATGAATATAGCCGCATTTGTATATAATGGAATGGATGAGGAAAATGCTAAACAAAAGAGAAAGCAGCAGGAACAAAAGGCAAACTTTCTGGCAGCAGCCTTGCAAGGGAGAGATTTTAAAGAGGAGACAGGGAAATAATAGAAATCAGAGAAGCAGATATCTGAATAGAGATTGAGTAACACCAGAGGATTGCTGTGGTTACTGCAAGCAACCAGGACACTTGGAGAAGCAAATAATTAGTCATCCTAAGAAAGGGACCTAGATAACATAGTTTTATTTTTATTTATTTATTTTAAAGATTTCAGGGTGTTGTGGTTTAACTCTGTCAGGCAGCTAAGTACCACACAACTACTTGCTCACGCTACCCAAGTTGGTTGGAGGACAAAATCAGAAATGTAAAAGTGCAAGAACTCATGGGTTGAAAAAAAGTCAGTTAGATAAAGCAAAAGCCACACATGCAAGAAAACAAAACAAGAAATTCATTCTCTATTTCCCATTGGCAGGCAGGTGTTCAGCCATTTCAAGGAAAGTAGGGCTCATCACACATAACTCTTTCTTACAGTTGTCACGGACAAATGCCACAAATGCCATCACTCCAAATGCTCTTCCCCCCTTACTCCAGTTTTTATTGCTGCACATGACGTCATATGGTATGGAATATCTCTTGGATCAGTTTGGGTCAGCTGTCCTGGTTCCATCCCTTCCCAGCTTGTGCACCCCCAGCCTCCTTGCTGGCAGGCTAGCATAAGAAGCAGAAAAGTCCTTGGCTCTGTGTAACTGCTGCTCTGTAAGAACTAAAAACATCATTGTTTTATCACCACTTTTTTATCAAAAATCCAAAAGACAGCATTGTGTGAGCCTCTGTGAAGAAAATTAACTCTGTCCCAGCCAAAAACAAGACAAAAGGTTAGGGTAGGATTATATTTAGATTTAGGGTATGGTTAGGTTTAGTTAGGGTTGCTCAAGTTAGGGTTAGGGTCCTGGGTTAGTGTTAGGGTTAGTCATCAGGGCTAGGGTTTATGGTTAGGTTTAGGGCTATGGATAGGGCTGGCGTTTTGGGTTATGGTTAGGGTTAGGGTTAAGGTATAGTGTTAGTGCTTAGGGGTTAGGGTTAGGACTAGGGTTATGGATAGGTTTAGGCCTAGGATTGGAGTTTGAGTTTAGGGTGAGGATTAAGGGTAGAGTTACATTTTTGCTTTTAGGAAAAAAATGCTTTTAGGACACTAATTTAGGATTAGGTTTTATTTTATTTAATTTAGGTTTTATGGTTTGGGTAGGTTTAGTTTTAGGATTAAAGTTAGGGTTAGTGTCATAGAATTATTGAGTCATAGAGTCATTGAGGTTAGAAAAGATCTTCAAGATCAAGTCCAGCCATCCACCTAACACTACACGTCCACTGCTGAAACATGTTTCTAAGCGGGACATCCACACCTCTCTTGAATACCTCCAGGGATGGTGACTCCACTGCCTACCTGGGCAGCCTGTTCCAACACCTAACCACCCTTTCCATGAAGAAATTCTTCCAGGTCTCCAATCTAAACCTCCCCTGGTTCAACTTGAGGCCGCTGCCTCATGTTCTATTACTTGTCACCTGAGAAAAAGAGACCAACACCTTCCTCGCTACAACCTCCTTTCAGGTAGTTAGAGAATCATAGAATGGTTTGTGTTGGAAGGGACTTGAAAGACCACCTACTTCCTTCTTCTAGGTTCCTTCCTAGGACACCTTCTGCTAGACCAGGTTGCTCTAGGATCAGATTGCTCAGGATTGCCCCATCCAACCTGGCCTTGAATACTTCCAGGGATGGGGCATCCATGACTTCTCTGGACAACCTGTTCTAGTACCTCACCACCCTCATAGCAAAGAATTTATTCCTAATATCTAATCTAAATCTCCCTTCTTTTAGTTTAAAGATATTACCCCTGTCACTATACTCCCTGACAAAAAGTCCCTCCCCTGCTTTCTTGTAGGCCCCCTTTAAGTACTGGAAGGCCACTGAAAGGTCTCCCCGGAACCTTCTCTTCTCCAGGCTGAACAACCCCAACTCTTTCAGCCTGTTTTCATAGGAGAGGTGTTCCAGCCCTCTGATCATTTTCGTGGCCCTCCTCTGGACTTGCTCCAACATGGCCATGCCCTTCTTATGGTCGGGGCCCCAGAGATGAACACAGTACCTTAGGTGGTGTCTCACAAGAGCAGAGTAGAGGGGGAGAATCACCTCCCTCAACCTACTGGTTGTGCTTCTTTTGATGCAGCCCAGGATATGGTTGGCCTTGTGGACTGCAAGTGCATGTTGCTGGCTGATGTTGAGCCCTTCTCCACAGGGCTGCTCTTAATGCATTCTCCCAGCTTGTGTTTGTGCTTGGGGTTGCCCTGACCCAGGTGCAGGCCTTTGCACTTGGCCTTGTTGAACTTCATGAGGAAACAGAGGATATAGTTAGAGAGTGATGAGGTCTCCCCTCTGTCTCCTCTTCTCCAGGCTAAACAGCCCCAGTTCCTTCAGGCTCTCTTCATATGTTTTGTTTTTCATTCCTTTCACCAGCTTTGTTGCTCTTCTCAGTACATGTTTGAGCCATTGTCCTGACTCAGTGTTATGTTTATGTGTCCAGTTCTGGGCTCCCCAGTACAAGAGAGACGTGGAACTCCTGGAGAGAGTACGACAAATTGAAACACAGGAAGATCCATCTGAATATGAGGAAAAACTTCTTTACTGTGAGGTGACAGAGCACTGGAACAGGTTGCCCAGAGAGTTTGTGGAGTCTCCTTCTCTGGAGACATTCAAACCCCACCCGGATGTGATCCTGTGCAACATGCTCTAGGTGTCCTTGCTTGCACAGGGAGGTTGGACTAGATGATGTCTGGAGGTCCCTTCCAACCTCAACCATTCTGTGATTATGTTATGGTTAGGGTTAGCCATTAGGTTTTGAGTTAAGGTTGAGGTTGGGGTTTAGGTTTAGTATTAGTCTTACGATTCAGGGCTAGAGTTAGGGTTAGGGTTTAGCTAGGGTTTAGTTAGTTTTAGGTTTACGGTTAGGGTTAGGATTGAGCTGCGGTTAGGATTAGGTTTAGCCACTAGTGTTATGACTTGGGTTAGTGTCCTGGGTTAGGATTAGGCTTAAGTGTTATGGATAGGTTTGGTGTTTTGGGTTATGTTTAGGTTTAGGCTTAGGTTTAACATTAGGGTTCAGGGTTAGGGTTAGGCATTTGGGTTCAGGCTAGGGTTAGGGCTAGGGTTAGGATTAGGTTTAGATGTAAGGGTTAGGATTAGTGGCTAGGGTTGAGGTTCGGGTTTGAGTTAGTGTTAGATTTAGTTTTAGCTTTAGTGTCCTAGGTTAGTTTTAGGCTTAAGTTTATGGTTAGCCATTAATTTAGATGTTAGTTTCAGGGTTAGGATTTACAGTTATGTTTAGGGTTACATATAACGTTGAGGTTTTGGGTTATGGTTATGGCTTAGGGTTCAGGTTTAAATTAAGAGGATTAGGTTTAGAGTTACATTTCTGGTTAGGATTATATTTAGGGTTACTACTTTCTTACATGACTGTTGCTTTTCTCCCTTGTGATCACTTTATGTTAGGAAGACTATTACACCTAGAGGCAGAGTCTGAGCCTGGCCCTTCCACGGCAGGGGGTGAGGGTGGGGTTACTCATATTTTCTGCTGCAAGGCGCCCCCTGAGATTTGAAGAAAATTCCTCAAAGCCAACAGGGCTGAGAAACCATCCAGATATTTAGATTTAGAGATTTGTCGAGGGGATTGCTTCCTGGCGAGCCCCTCACATCCCGCCACCCCGAGACCTCCCCGAGCCCTGCTTTCCCCCGCTCCTCGCGTCAGGCCGCGCCCAGGGCCGCCTCGGCCCCGCCTTGGGCCGCGCTGCCGGAGGCGGGCGGCGGCGGCGGCGGGCAGCGCTGACATGCGTTTTCGGGCTAAGATCGTGGATCTCGCCTGCCTCAACAACTTCAGCCGTGAGTGCGTCGCGGTGGGCGAGCCGGGGTCGGCGGTGCCTCGGCTCGCCTTACCCGAGGAGGAGGAGGAGGGAGGGCTGTGCGCGCCGGCCCGGTTGCGGGCGCGTTGAGGCCCAGGCCGAGGCTCCATCCAGGGCCCTTTACTCGCGGGGGGGGGAGGCAGCGTGAGGTCGTTTTCTTCCCCCTCTTCCCCTCGGCGTTTCTGGGATTTTCTGGTAGCAGATGTGATTTTGGGGAGTAAAGGCTTATCCCCTGCCACTGAGGTACCCGGCACGAAGCAGTTTCTGCTGTAATGTTCCCCTTCCCTCTCCAGGTGTAATTAACACGATCGCCAAGTTAGCGAAGACCTGCACGCTGCGTCTGACTGCGAGCAAGCTGTATTTCATCCTCTGCGATAAAGTCGCGAATGGAGGGGTCAGCATGTGGTGTGAGCTGTGCCAGGTAAGCCTGGGGGAATTAAATAAACACGTCATTGCAAACCAGAGCATGTAGTTGGGTCCTTTTTACACGGTGTTGATTCTAACTGTAGTCCTTACCCAAGGTGTCTCAGGTCTTTCAAGGCACTCTTGTTTAGCAAGACTGCCTTTTATTTGTACAGGCCCAGTGTTTCTGGCTAGACACCACTTTTCCTTGGTTGTCACCTCTTTGTAAGGCTTCAGCGTGTGCTGGCCCACAAGATCCTGCCCAGAACTGGAAGCAGTTGAGCATAACTCATCCCTCATACCCCATGTTTTGACAGCCTGTGTGTGTTAGGGCAGGGTCTGAAGTTAATAGGTTTAGCTCTGAAGAAATGGGCCTTCATCCTTACACAGCCTGTATTGATTCCTGCACATGGTGCTGGGCAGAGGAATCCTGCTGTAAGCATGTGGTTCTAAAGTTAAGGTCTGAAGTCAAACTTGCCCCACTTCATTTGCCTTTTTTCTTTCTTTTTTTTCTTTCCTTCCTTTCTTTCTTTTTTTTTTTTTAATTTGCTTTATTTCACGACTTTTAAAACTTGCAGGGGAATTTCTTTGATGAATTTCAGATGGAAGGAGTAGCTGCGGATCACAATGAAATCTATTTAGAGCTCACACCTGAGAACCTGTCGAGAGCATTAAAAACTGCCCAGAGTGCTAAGGCAGTGAAGATCAAGTTGACTAACAAACACTGTCCTTGTCTCAAAGTTTCTGTGGAGCTAGTAAGTGCAACAATGCTTTTATCATCGTTATTAAGTAAAAGCTTTGGTAGCTTTGGTGTAACTCTAGAAAACTAAAGAAAGAAAAATCTTTCCGTTTTCCATTTTACTGGCATTTCCTGCCATCATGGTTGGTATCACGCAGAACCAGCTTTGTGTTTTCCAAACGACAAGGAAGAGGTGGAAGAAGAATGAAAACCATGTGATTGAGACACCTTTTTATAATGTCTTTGTCACCTGCTACCTTTTCTCTATTCATCCTCTAAATTTTCTGTGGATGATTGTCTTCTCATTGAAGCCTCTAGGTGCAGGAGGTTTTAGTGTATTTTTTGGCTCTTTGTTTTGTTTTTGCTTGTCATGCTACTCAATTTCAAACTGCACTTCAGATTTTTTGTTGTTTTTAACATGTCCTCCCTGTTTAACTTGAAGGATAGCACATAGATAGCAATGACTTGCAACTTCATCCTTATTCAGAAGTGAAGCCTGCGTAATAGGGGACCTGTGGAAGCTGTGGAAAACTGGAACTGGGTGTCTGAGGCACTTGGTTCTAGTATTTCCTAGACTGGATCTGAAAAACTTGGATTCAGAATTCAAGTCCTGTTTTTAACTTCAAGAGCATCCTCTCTCCCTCAAGCCATCCTTATCAAGCAGCAGTAGGATTGTGACACATGACATTCCTGTGAGGGTTATTCCCAGAAGATTATGGAATGACTTCAGAGAGCCCAGTGTGCCAGACTTTGATGTAAGCCTCTGTTTTTATATTCACTTTGGAGTGGGGAGGTGGCTACTGAGGTGGAGTACACAGCCAGTGGGTTTTGGAGAGGAGATGGAGCACTAAAGGGAAGGATGGAAGCTAGATGTTTGGAGAGGTAGGGGACATGGCTTCCATCGTGACAAGAGAGCCCAGAACCTCTGAAAAGAGAGCAGGTGGTTACCAGTTGTTGCTGTGATATTCAGGGTGGGACAGGGGAGGAGCAAAGGACTTGCGTAACTTTAGACAGAAGCATAAAACACACATATGATTACTTCATATGATCAACTGCTTAGGTACCAAGTAGCCCAAATATTCTGTTATATTTGTAATTCATGGCCTACCTGGCAGAGTTGAATGTATGTGTGTTTCCTCTTGTTTTTTGTACATTCTTTCTATATCCTTTGTGACTTTTAGCAGAATTGCAAGGAAAGGTCTTCATGCAAATGAGTTACTATTTGAGGTTATGGATGTATGTTACCTCTACAGCTAAGATTATTTCAGTTTTGAAGACACATAGCACAGTAGAAACTTTATGCGTTTTATTCTGTTATTTCAGATTTACACTGATGCAGTTTCAAAACTGATTGGCTATACTAACTTTTAGCGGGTTCATGTGAGAATCTGATCTGCAGAAATTGTCTGTGCTTTATTTTGAACACGGACTTGGGATAGTGTGTCTGAAGCAATTGCTAGAGTGATGCCCTGTTGGTATAATGGGAAAGAGTTCTGTTCCTGGATCACTTGCTGATTTTAGTTAAATGTTGTGCTCCGTGCACTCAGTACATAATTCAGAAGTCTAAGGGTATAATTGAAGGGAGAAATGAAGGCATCGCATCCCATTCACACATGAAATATTGGTGTGAATGCAGTTCTTGTGTCTTCTTAGGTCAGTATTTACCTACCAGCACTGAAAACAATGAAGAGTGTTGTGGAGAGAATGAAGAATCTCAGCCATAGCATTGTAAGTTAAGACACTTCAAGTGTTTGTCCTACAGATGTCATTTTATCTTGGACGTAGTACTTTTCCCTGTTGCCCAAACTGGTGCCCCTGTGTTATATTTTATTTTTGAATGGGTCAAATGTTGAACTAAAGGTACATGAAGATTGTGCAAGGGTTGAAGGGAATGATGGGATTTATTTTAGGACTGCCGCTGAAAAGCTTGTCCTGGGCCTCATAGAATATGGTGCTCTTTGTACTGAATTCCAGAAAGAACATGATATAGTGTTGCTGCAAGCCACTCTTTACAGCTGGAAAGAAATTGTAGTCTTTCGTGAAGCTAGCTGGAGACTTTCTAGGTGATTTCTTTAAAGAAATGCCTATTAAGTGAGTTTTGTGTTACGTGTCTGTTAAAATGACCTTTTGGTGAACTTGAGGTATGATTTAGAGGAAATCCTTCTCATGGCTCGTGGATGTCAACCCGTGCTTTAGATTCTGACATGGTGAGCTTTCAGCCCACCCTGGGTTTCTGGAGTGCTGGTGGACCTTCCACTGGAAGAAGCCCACCGCAGTTGGTGTGAAAAGGGATTTTTTTTTCTTTTAAGGGATTTTTTTTTTTAATTTAATTGCTCTCAGTCACCAGAATTTACTGGCATTAAAGGGAGTAAGTAGGTATAGAGCTTTGGAATAGTTTGGTTTGGGGATGTTTGTAACAATTTTGATAAATAGGAATGTTTTTGTAAACTGAGAATCCTGAAATTGGGTAGGTCTTAGTCTTAACAAGGCTCGGAAGGGTTGAAAAACTAACAATGGCTTTCTGGCAATTTTGCAAATGGCAACCATCATGCAAATAGAAGAGTAAAGCACTTCAAATTCTTCTCCTTTGTAAGCCTTCTGGGTGGGCTCTCTGAGTGTGCTCCCCCCCCAATATGCTCAGTGTACATGCTTACACACAACATAGCAATGTGTAACTGATTTGTTTCCAGAGCTGAGGATCTCTTCTCACAGGGGATAGCTGTGTGATGGGATCGATCTTTGGTGTGTAGCAACACTCAGAGGAGGTAGCATATTAACACTGGCATAACCATGTTCCTAAATTCCTTACCTTGTGCTCCAAAGTATGTTTATAGTCAAAAATAAGTAAATCTCTGGGAAATAGTTTTGATAGCTCTAAGGGAGACAGCAAAGTACTTGCATCCTGTACATGCTTTTCTATTATTAAAGATCAAAAACATCAAGTGTCAGAAATATTTATGCTAGATGCATAGATCCTGGTAGTAAATACGGTCAAGATCAGAGCTACAAAAATGGCTTTTAGAAGGTCTTTCAAATAGTAATTGGTCCTTGTCTGGGAGCATTCATCTGTGGGCATCTCCCATTCCACGGGTCATTCTGGTTGTCATGTGAACCTCTATAAAGTATTGAGAATTCTTCTGATCACAGAAGTGAAGTGCTTAGATGTGCATTAGGAATCCTCTGATTTGCCTGGGATTCATATAAGATCATATATAGTCTTCTTCTGGTAGGTTGCTTTGTCAGGATAGAATTTGAAGGCTTTCAGCATTTTTCCAGGATTTCTAGCAGTCCGTAGTACTGCTTGGAGTCATTGCTCTGGTGCAGCTGTTGTCTGTTTTTAAGTCTGCGAAAGCAACTGCAGATCAGCTCTTGGTTCATCCCATTTTCTGTGTGTATTGTATGGACTGTGTATGTGTCTTTCTGTTTGTTGAAAACCTGGAAGGGAATGCAGTAATGTTCATCTTAGGCAATTTCAGTCTCTTATTTCTAAAGGCTTTATCCAGCACATGAACATTCCAAAGCCAGTACTTGTTCTAAAAGTACTGGGGAGTGATTGAATTTTTCTCACCGTAATTTTAGAAAAGATGGTCTGGGATCATTCACACAGGAATGATGAGAAATGTATTTTGTAGCTGAGCATTTGGATGTTTGAACCATGTTCAAAAAGTGCAGCTGAGCTTTTGAAGGCACTGAAGTACTTCTGGAAGCTTGAACAGAGGAGCACTTAATTCCTTTGTAATTCTGCAGTGCAGAAGTGGCTTTCCTAAAATTGATTGTATTGCAGGTGATTGAAGCAAACTTGAATGGAGAAATGAATTTAAAAATAGAAACTGATTTGGTATCTGTAACAACACATTTTAAAAACTTGGGAAATCCTCCCTGGGGTAAGTTTCCTTGTTTCTTGCCTCTTGTGTCTGTTTCACAGAACCACAGAATCATTTAGATTGGAAAAGATCTTAAAAATCCAAGTGTTAACCTAGCACTGCCAGGTGTACCACTAAACCATGTCCCTGTGCACCACATCTACATGTCTTCTGAATACCTCTAGGGCTGGTGACTCAACTACTTCCCTGGGCAGCCTGTTCCAATGCCTCACAACCCTTTCAGTGAAGTCATTTTTCCTAATATCCAATATAAATCTCCCTTGGTGCAACTTGAGGCCATTTCCTTTTGTCTTATTGCTTGTTGCTTGGGAAAAAAGACTGACTCCCACCCTGCTATGAACTCCTTTGAGGTAATTGTAGAGAGCAATAATGTCTCCCCTGAGCCTACTGTTTGGTCTCATTATGTAAGTGTGATGCTGATAATAGTACTTACCTTCTCTTAGCACTTACAAAATAGCATCAAGTCCTTCGAAGTCATCAACTGAAACCTTAAAAAGGAAAGTGGCCAATGTCTATTCTATATTTATGTGGGGAATCTCTTCCAGTAACATTGACAATCTGTAGGAAAACTGGGCTTTAGCTTTCTTGCACTGCTGTTGCTGCTAAACAGTCCCTTTGATATCAACTGTTCAGTGATTGTCAGGTGTGTCCTTACAGGTTTTGAAATCCCTTCTGATGTTTTGACTAAGTGATGTGTTCTTTCACTTCCAGCATCAGAGGATGGATGTCAAAGCTCTGCTCAAGACAGAGATCTGGAAAGCATGGTTGAGGCACGCATAGACATCAAGAAGTTGCAGCAGCTGCTTGCTGGACAGCAGGTCAATCCCACAAAAGCCTTGTGCAGTAAGTTCAACAGCTCTGTTTGCAAACTCCAGTTAAGGAGGGGATGTTTGCTGTCCTTGTAGTCTTACAAGAACATCTCTTTTTTGTCACTTTAAAACTTGGCTATTTTTACTGTGCTTGAGAACTTTGAATATTTTTGGTTTTAGTTGGTGGGCTTCAGCCCTTAGGTACTTTGGAAGTAGAAGAAAAAAAAAACAAACACTAAAAAGCATTGTCACGACCTTTTAAAAGTATCAAGTTGGAATATCTGGACTGACTGATCATGTGTGTCTTTTTATCATGTTTGTTTTGAAGTTAAACTTGTATTTAAGAATGTTAATATTTTTTGGAAATTCTTAAAGCTTTAGTTTCTACTGGAAAAGTGAATTTACCGACTTAAAAAAAATTGTTTCCCTCATGTACTTTCTTATGTCCAGCACCAAATTAATTCTAATACCAAAATGCTTTTTACACAGCAGATGTTTCTAACCTTAGAAAGAGTGTGTTCTTCCTAAGCAGAAGCTGTGCAGGGTTCTATATTCTATTTTGGTAACTCTACATGCCTTTCCCAAGGACTTCTGACCTCCAGAGAACATCTCTGCATTATAGTTTAGTGCAGATGCTAAGGGTTTCCCAGAGAAGATTAAGTCATGGAATTAAAATATTACATGCCTTACAAGGCATTACATGCCTTAAAATTACATATTTCCTTTTTGGTATCAGCTTTCATAGACTCTTAATAATTCTTCATGGACCATCAAGGACTTTAATACTACCGGGTGATATGTCTAGTCATCCTCTTTACTTCAAAATATACTTTAAAATTGCATCCTGTATGGGATATGGTAGAAATATTGTGTTCTTATGGTGGCATTCTGTAGAGGATGTCATTTTAAAGTATTTGCCATACTTCAAATTGGATTTGTGTTTTTTCTCTTTACAGATATCATAAGTAAGAGAATCGTCCACTTTATCTTGCTCCATGAGGATGTTTCCCTTCAGTATTTTATTCCAGCACTTGCCTGAATGATTCAGAATCACAGCCGTTTTCCATCCTGAGGCTCTGTCCACAAAGGGGGAAAAGAAATATCAGTGTTACCTGCTTGAGTTGTATATAAATTCCTGACTTTTTTTTTTTTGATTATAGACTGCTTGCTCTGTAAATGTTACTGTACCCCCTCTATAAGATGGGGTTGGGTGGGGGAAAAGGATCACTGTTGTTCATTTTGTAAAATGTAAGACATAATCAAACAATTTAGGCAAATACATGCTTTATACAGTTGTTTTAACCAACTGACACTTGTGCTGTTGAGTCACTGGATCTGCAGAAATTTCAGGTATAAGTGTTCATCTCCTTAACATTGGTGCCTGTACATAAGTCAGCTTCCAGAAGGGGCAAGGAAGGGGGTTATTCTTTCTTTATTAGGAATATTTGAATGGATGGGATATTTAGCCTGTGGATATTCAGATTGAGTGTTCTTGTTCCTTCAGAAAAGAAAACAACTTGGTTTGATATTACTATGTGGTACAGTCAGGAAAGCATTCACTGCATGTATTAACTTAAGGTTATGCAGCACTGAGCATCAGACAACCATTAAGCCATAATTTTTGAGGTCCACTGTATGACATACTTGAGAAGCAATTTTACAAGATTTCTGGCTTCAGTGACAGAAAATCTTGAAAGTAGAAAACTTGACATAAATTTTCTAGTTATCCTGATATTTGAGATGATCTCTAGCTGAATTATGCTTTGGGAGAGATTTCTGTCTTGACCATGTATTTCAGTTACAATACAACTGCAGTAGGAGGTGGGCACATATAATCTGGAATTGAAGCTTTTTGTGTTTGTGATGGATTTGGGATACTAATAAAGAATTGTTGCTTTTGGGTAGGGAAATAATACTGATCTGGCATGCAGCTGTGAAGAGAAGTTTAGAAGCAGTCTTGCCAAGAGAAATTAAAATATTTAAAATATTTTAAAATTTTGCTTTGTTGTTACATACTATAAAAATCTAAAGTCTACTATAAAAGTCTAAAGAAGATGCATGCTGTGTTTCCTGTACGTTGTTTTTTAATCTTCAAAAAGATCAGAGGTTGAAGATAAGAATGGGGAGAAAAAGGATTAATATCTACCAGTCTACTAACATAAAGAAGGAGAGGCTAGTAGAGATAATCTTACATCTCTTCAGATGCTGGGAAGGCTGGGTTGTGCAGATTCAAACAGGCCTCTGACCAGTGTGCAGCATGCTATTCACATCCGATCCCTGGAAGGGATGCAGGGTGTTTTTTAAAAGAAAACAACTCCATAAATCCCTCCAACAGAAAGGATGTTCACGTGGGAACTTCTTGTTGCAAGTTTAAAGACAAGGAAATCTAGGTAGCATAGTCACTGGTGACAAGTGGGAGATGCCTGCAGGCCTCCTAACGTTACAATGAGCAGGCAGTTTGTCCTGCAGCCCTGGCAAATGCACAACGCAGCCCGAAGGCAATACTGTACATCCAGCACAGATCTGGGCCTGTGCAGGTTCCTTTCTCCTATGGAGAAGGGCTGAAAGAGCTGGGGATGTTCAGCCTGAAGAAAGGAAGTCTCTGTGGGTACCTCACTGCAACTTTTCAGTACTTCAAGGGGGCTTATAAAAAAGATGAAGAGCAACTTTTTGCTCAGGCAGATAATGATAGGACAAGGAGGAATGGTTTTAGAGAGAGACAGACATACTGGAAAGAGTCCAACTGAGGCTAGTTCTTCTGTAGAATGTTATCCCATGCTTGTACTTAGAAAAATGCATTGGAATACAAAATTTGGGTCTCTGTTTGACAAGTTTGAAAATCATCGCCTTATAATTTTTGTGTGCAAGCATTGTCCAGGACCCTGTTTGCCTTATTTCTTCTGAATACAGTGTATAGATATAATCCTCTGCCAACACATAAAGCAAGAGACATCAGGTAGCTGCAGATCAGGCAGGAAGTAATGAGGTGTTATTGGTTAGTGTTATGTACAGTAGTAAATGTCCCTTGATCTGAATACCTGTGTGGAGGGTGTTTGCAGGAGGAAGAAGCAGCCCCAGACAGAAATAGACAAGTCTTTGCACTATGAAGTGGTAGCCGAGGTTCAGCTTTACCATAATTATTGAGGATTCTAGCAAAAAGCATAACAATTAGTTTTATCTTGTGAAATGTTTACATAGCTTTTCATTTGTTTAGCATACAGTGTTTGGTGACCTTGTCTACTGGGTGTCTTTCCCAACCTGCACCTTGTTAAATTACAGTTTTTCTTAAATGAAATGATTGAGTTTTCATCTACATTTCCAAAAGGAGGAAACACTGGGCTCTTTTGAAAACTGAATTCCTGTCAAGACTATTTGATCTTTAAAAAAAAAAAAAAAATTAATCAGAATTTTTTAAAATGCATTCTATGTACGTCTCTGGAGCCTGTTCCTTGCCGTGTGTCTTTCAGTGTTCCAGTAAATGAAAGGATGTATTGGCTTGGGCTGTACAGATTAAACACCAGTATTTGATATACATTGGGTGAAATCGAACATTTCCCCACCAGCCAAAATGTGAAGAAACTTGGGGAGAAATCTTTTTTCTTTCATCATCTCCATTAGCTTGGTTAGCATAAATGATTAGTATTTTCGTAGAGCAGTGGTCACATTAAATAACCAGTATTCCTTTGAAACTTAGAAATAGATTTCCACTAGCTTTGTTTGCCACAGATTTGTCTAGGCTCTAAAGATAAATGTTCAAACTGTTTTTCAAAACATGACAGGCTTTAGCTGAAATAACTGTCCATGCCAAATTGTTATTTTATTTCTCCATGTGTTCAATTTATGCTTTTCTACTTGCCCATTTGATACAGTTAACTGTTTTCTCAGTGGTAATGAACCTTTGAAAGCACAGTGTTCCTGTGGAATGAAATGTCCTGGGTGATCAGGCCCTTCATGAGTCCTGATTTGATTTTTGACTCTCTTCATCTTCTATTAATCCTTGTCAAGCTCTAAGTTTGAAGCAAAAAGTAATAATGTCTAGCCATGCAAGTCTGGCAAACTGAATACGTCTGGCACTTTCTGTAACCATCCAAAACAGACTTCTGTCTTGCAAGTTTGGCATTTGAGAACACCAGGAAATATTTAAGCCAAGTTCACGTTGTTTGTTATTTTCCTATTACAATGTTGTGAATTTTGATTCTCAGTTTACATTAGTAGGATTAAATTCTGCAGTCATTACTCAGGTCTTTTAAACACTTCTGCAGCCATCAGCTAAACTCTTAACTTTGTTGAAGTAGGTAGCAAAAAGTTCTCTGCCTTCGAGAAAACATTTGCTTGTGTGTGTCAGTGCTTTGGCACAAAAACTTACCTATAATTTTCTCTTGTTTTTCTCGCTTTCAGAAGACACTCTAGTACATTACCAATCCATGTTTTTATTCTGCTTTAGAAAAAGAGTTTGCAAATATTCATTTTTCTAATGCCACAGCAATTCAGAAAGAGCAAAATTTTTGTTGAAAAAGTGAACAACAGAGGGTGGTAGAGGGCTGTGAAATTACTCTGAGTCAAATCATGTAGGCCACAGATCCTGGGAGATGCTGAACTCAGCTGAGATGAAGCAGCTAAATAGATTACAGGATCTGGACTTAAGCCTCTCTGTGCTCCAGTGCTTCTTCAGTAAAATGAGAAAATTCGTACCACACAGCTGGGTGCAATATATGACAAATGCATGAAAGATTTCTGGTGCATTTAGCTTCTCTGAGTGAGGTCTAAATCTAAACTCTAGCCTTTGCTTTGTATGTATTTACCCAGGGACATCTTTATTCATTGGCAAGTCTCATAATAATAATAATAATCAGGGAAACAAACTGTGTGAATATGTACAAGCTGGTGTCATACATGTTTGGCTCTTCTTTCCGTAGGTGTGAGAACAGATGTATTCAATTCATATAATTAATTGATTAAAGTTGTGTCACCATGTGATGTACTATAGATGAAAATCAGGGGCACAATTTATTGCAGTTCAGTAAAGGAATGTTGGACTTCCTCAGGTTTTGTAACAAGTAATTGGCTAATTAGTTGATTTTCTTACACTTGCTAGACTTAGACTGTACGCTATGAGCTTGTATGGTTTACTGTCATGTCATGTAACTGTGGAGGATGCCATGCAGGATCTCCAAGTAATTTATTCTAATATTCAAGAATCAGATAAACTTCCAGAAACGGAAACTGTAGGACACTAAATATGATCAGTCAAATGCCAGGAGTCTTTTCCGAAAATGGACAGGGGAAAAAAAAAAAAGTTTTGTTATACAAAACATGTTAAAAGTTAGATCCTCAGATCTAAAGTATTTTAAGTGATGTCCAGTCATGTGCTGGCATTTCCTCATAGCGTTCTCAGCAAAATCTGGAAACAACTTCAGCCTCTGTTTTGTTCAAAATAATCGTCAATGTTAGTAATTACTAGAAAAAAATTACCACTTTCAAAGTAATCAAAGTTGATCACTGTCAAAAATCTCAGTATTTCCTCAAACCTAAAAGCATTCTAGCAACTCAAGAAGTTATCTTTAATTTTGTGACATAGTATGGAAGAATTTGTACATAGGCCTGAGACTTCTGAGTGCCTCGGACATACCTGTTCATTATAGTGGCCAGTTCTCAGCTGGCATAAATTAGTTTAGTTCATCTGAAATCTGTAGAGTTATGTTGGTTTATGCCATATGTAAAATCTGGCTCTGTGAAGCTTTCAGTCATTGAGAAGAGGGATGTGGTCTCCCAGCAGTGCTGGAACCCTCTCTATAGACTGTGCTTGTGACTTTTCTTCTGGAAGCTGAAAATACATCCCAAATTCCAGTCATGACATTTGAATTTCCAGTAGCTTCTGTAGTTTCTGATCAAGACACAAACATCAACATGCCATCTGCATGCAGTTTTGTTTTTATTTGTGGGGGGTAGGGCTGGACTTCTACCCACCTAATTTTAGCTGTTTAATCTGCAGTGCCTGTGAGCCCGTGTGATTTCAGCACGTGACTAAATACTAGCATGATGGAGGGCACTTAGTTCCACTAGAGCAAAATTAATCTTAGTGATAGGTTTCAAAGGCTAAAAAGTTGCAGAGCACTTGCATCTACTGCAGGAGCCTTGGGCCCAGGCCACTGTGCTAGCGAAGTAAAGCAGACTCCCTGTTACCATATTTTTTCTTCCAATGCTCTGAGACAATGGAATCAGAGCTTCTTTTCAGGGTCTGGGACTGTAGGTGAAGTGCTTGTCTCATGCAACACTTGTCTCCCCAGAGATCATTCAGATGACAGAGATCCAAGAGAGCATTTTAGATGGGAGGGATGCATTCAGTAATGTAGGAGTAGGAGACATGGAGCACGTGTGACAAATTCTTTGTTTCATTCTGCTCTGAAGAAGCTTTTTTGGATTGTTTTTGGGAGGCAGCCCCCATTTAGGACATTCAAATGTTTACTTTTAAAGAATTAGAGATAAGGAAGACCACAACGGCTCATTAAAACTCCACCATGGAGCCATGCTAACTCCAAGTCTTTCCAGAAATAATTTTCAGAGTTGTATCAAAAATGGCCTACTTCATGCAATGTAGTGACCTGAGCTCGAGCCGTCCATGCAGGCTGGTAGCATTGGGCTGCAGATTCAGTGCTTGAGTCAGCCAGAGGATAAGATAACAGTTGAACGTCCTGTATCTGCAACTGGTGCTGTTTTTGGAGTCTTAGAAAACAAGAGCAATTACAGTGACCCTTTGCTGTCATCCTTACGGTCTCTCTGTCTCCGGAAGGCAGACAAGCTGTTCTGAACTTACGATATATGCATCGTATCAGAGTGCCTTCAGGAAAGCTTCTGAGTGAGCTACATTTCCTTGGTTTTGAGCATTTCCCCGTATTCTGCAAGCTCATGATCTGACTCTTCAAGGCTGAAGTCTCAACTGTCAAAAATCGTTATGTTTCCCTGAGAGGAATTATAATTTTCATCAGATGGACAGCTGGGCCCTTAAAGACTGCAACAGCACAGAAGATAGCGGGCTCCCTTTAGAGGGGCCTCCGTGGTAGAATGAGTGATTAACTCTCTGGAGTACGGTATATGTTACTTCAGTGATGTGTTGCCAATATTTCATTAAGGAATGACCACAGAAATTTCTTCCTTCGCTTGACAATAGGTTGTGAGTTGCAGGGAATGAATGTGTTTGCAGAGAGGAGGCTGCGGTGACCCTATTCATGTGGATTTTTCTTTTACATGAAACCACTTTCTCATGACTAGACTAGTTGACAAATGAACTTCTATTTGGCTACTCTACACTGGTGGTATGGTAATCCCATCACACACAGGACAATCCACCTGAATTTCATTTCATTTGCTAAGGTGCAGGAGGATTATTACTATAAGCCAGAAGAAGGACCTAGGGAACTGCAGCCCTATCAGTCAGACTTCCGTGACAGGGAAGGTTATGGAGCAGAACATACTGATTGCCATCAGGTGGCATATACAGGACAACCAGGTAATCAGGCCCAGTCAGCATGGGTTTACGAAAGGCAGGTTCTGCTTGACGGACCTGATCTCCTTCTATGACAAGGTGACGTGCTTAGTGGATGAGGGAAAGGCTGCAGATGTTGGCTACCTAGACTTTAGTAAAGCTTTTGACACTTCATCATTCTGATTTTACCACATCATTCTGGAGAAACTGACTGCTCATAGGTATATGCTTCGCTGGGTAAAAAACTGGCTGGGTGGCCGGGCCCAAAGAGTTGTGAATGGAGTTAAATCCATCTGGAGGCCGATTGCTAGTGGTGTCCCCCAGGGCTCTTCAACATCTTTATCAGTGATCTGGATGCGGGGATCAAGTGCACCCTCAGTAATTTTGCAGATGATACTAAGTTAGGCAGGACTGTTGATCTGCTTGAGGCTAGGAAGGCTCTGCAGAGGGATCTGGATAGACAGGACTGATGGGATGAGGCCAACTGTATGAAGTTCAACAAGGCTAAGTGCTGGGTCCTGCACCTGGGGCACAACAACCCCATGCAAAAATATAGGCTGGGGGAAGAGTGGCTGGAAAGCTGCCTGGAAGAAAGGGACCTGGTGGTATTAGTCGACAGATGTTTGAATATGAGCCAGCAGTGTGCTCAGGTGGCCAAGAAGGCCAAGAGCACCCTGGCTTGTATCAGAAATAACGTGGCCAGCAGGACTAGGGAAGTGGTGTCCCTCTGTACTTGGCTCTGGTAAGGCAGCACCTGGAATAGTGTGTTCAGTTTTGGGTCCATCACTGCAAGAAAGACATCGAAGTGCTGGAGCATGTCCAAAGAAGGACAACAAAGCTGGTGAAGGGTCTAGAGAACAAGTCTTATGAGGGGTGGTTGAGGGAACTGGGGTTATTTAGCCTGGAGAAGAGGAGACTCAGGGGAGACCTTATCGCTCTCTACAGCTATCTCAGAGGAGGCTGCAGCAGGGTGGAGGTTGGTCTCTTTTGCCAAGTAACAAGTGATGGGACAATAGGAAGTGGCCTTCAGTTGCATCAGGGGAGTTTTATATTGGATATTAGGAAAAATGACTTGACTGAAAGGGTTGTGAGGCATTGGAGCAGGCTGCCCAGGGAAGTAATTGAGCCACCATCCCTGGAGGTATTCAAAAGACATGTAGATGTGGTGCTTAGGGAAATGGTTTAGTGTTAGACTTGACAATGCTAGGTTAAAGGTCTGACTAGATGATCTGAGAGGTCTTTTCCAACCTAAATGATTCTATGATTCTCTAG
The DNA here is from genome assembly GCF_040182565.1 of Anser cygnoides. Classification (NCBI taxonomy): domain Eukaryota; kingdom Metazoa; phylum Chordata; class Aves; order Anseriformes; family Anatidae; genus Anser; species Anser cygnoides. Next base: position 55,178,565 of record NC_089874.1, read on the forward strand.
TCCCAAAGAAGAAAATTATGTTGATTCAGAAAGAAATTTGTTCTGCTGATGTCCTTCTCCAGCTTTATAATATGTCTGTACTGTGAGATTCCACCCCCCCCCCCCAAAAAAATAAAAAAAAGTGGCTTCTGAATACCCGGAAAGTTTCTTGTACTTGGTTTGTGCTACTATTGTGGTCTTGTCAGTGAAATGCTGGGGATGATTATTCACAATTTTCTCATTGTTAAATTAAATCACAGAACTCTGTCATGTAATGAGTTAAAGTGAGGGGATGAATTTCATCTTCCTCCTGCTGATATTTGTCAGATTTATTACAGGAAAAAGGCAAGATTTTTTTAGCAGAGTTTAGGGTCAATGATGGGTCAAAGCAGAAGCCCAGCTCCTTATCTGTGCCAAGATCCACAGTGACTTTAAAGGGTGGTTCAATCACCAGTGTTTTTGTTTCATGCTCCTTATGGGGAATTTGGGAATATTTTCTCTCAGGCAGCTAACAGTCAGAAAATTTTAGGAGGTAAATGTTTCAGGAATTATGATCATAATCTGCTTTGGTATCTTAAGTACTTTAGTGGAGGCTCAACAGACAACTGTAGGGAAATGTGGGATCAAAATGTGAATTTGTATGTATTTCAGCAGCAGCAACAGCTCATGAAGGTAACTGAAGGTCCCTCTCAATATAACTTCCTGTTGTCTTTCATCTTTAATTTTTGCCAAGAAGTTTTAATCAGTGGTCATTCAATTAAATCCCTCTTTGAAGCTGATTTTAATCTTCACTGTCTCCTTTTAAGGTCAGACCAGCTTAATTCACCTCCGTCTACCTGCTGGCAATACTTTGCCAAATAAATCCCAGGATACCATTAATCTTCCTTGCTGTAAGGGCACATTGCTGACTCTTGTTCAACTAGCAATCCGTGAGAATCCCCATGTTCTTTTCTTCCTAGCAGCTCTCCAGATGGGTGGCCCCCCAGCATATATTGCTACGTGGGTTTGTTTCTCCCCCAGGTGCAGGGTTTTGCACTTCCCTTTGTTGAACTTTTTGAGGTTCCTATCAGCCCATTTCTCCAGCCTGTCAAAGTCCTCCTGGTTGGCAGGATGACCATCTGTGGTGTATCAGCCATTCCTCCCGCTTTTGTGTCATCTGCAAACTTGCTGGGGGTACACTGTCCCATCAACAAGGCCATTAATGAAAATGTTAAACACAACTGGACCCAGTATTGACCCCCAGGGTACACTGCCAGTTACTGGCTTCCAAACAGACAATATGCTACTGATGATTATCCTCTGGGATCAGCCATTCAGGCAGTTTTAGATCTACCTCACTGCCTGCCCAGCCAGCCCATACTTCAACAGGTTGTCTTTGAGGCTCTTAGAGGACACAGTGTCAAAGGCCGTATTTCAGAGCAGGTATAGTCACTGCTCTTCCCTTATCTGTTAGTCATTTCATGCTTATCAAGTTGGTAAGGTATAACTTCCCCTTGGTAAATCCATACTGACTAATCCTGGTGATTTCCTTGTCATTCATATTCCTTGAAATGGTTTCGAGGACAAGCCTTTTTTTTTTTTTTTTCCCATCATATTTTCTCCTCCCCATCTTCCTTTGAGGAGGAGGGAGAGTGAGAGAGTGGTGTGGTGGAGTTTAGTTGGCCATCAGTGTGAAACCCACAGGGTCTCATCTGTCTGCTTATTCTTGGTCAGGTGGCCTATAGCAGATACGTATGTTTAGCCAAATATATGGCCACATGTATAGACATTATGTCACCTTTACCTGTCCCTCTCTTTAATCCTAACCCATAAACTCTCAGCTACTCATCCACCCCCGGGAAGAACTCCATGCACTCCAGCTGTTTGCTCATGTAAAGGGTGACTTCTGCTTCTCATCTTCCCTTCTTGTCCTTCCTAAAGAGCCTAGATTCCTCCGTTGCAACTCTCCTGTCATGGTAGCCATTCCACCATGTCTCTGTGATTCCAACAAGATTGTAGCCCTGCAACTACACACGGCTCTCTATCTTATCATGTCTATTCCCAATAGCGTGTGCATTAGTATACAGGCACTTCAGAAAGGCACATCAGTATGTTGGTGACATTTGGGTGACATGAACTGCTTCTCTCTGCAAATTGTTTGCACTTCAACTTTGACTGAGATGCAGCCACTAGACCTGGAGGAAGTGAATCCACCAAACCTTCCCATAAAGAGAGGGAGTGAATGCAGGTTCTTTTTTTTGTCGTTGTTGAAGGAGACTCATATCTCTGAGAATAGACCAAAAAAACTGAAATGTTTTTATTCTGTAAACAAATCCACACACATACTTCCATGCAAAGTGAAAATTGTGCTGAAATAAGTAAAATTAAGTTGAACTACAGAAATTAAAGAAGTTTGTACCTTCTGCCTCAGAAATGTCCAAAAACAAAGCAGTCCACAAGACTTCTTTGTAGGCTGTACAAATTCACAGATTTTGAAGGCCCTGTCTGTTACAGTTGTCCTGTCAGACCTGCAGTTTAACCCAAGCTCTAGAGACTCATCAAGGTATTCTTAATCCAAGCCTACAGTATGTGCCTGAGCTATGCAAATCTCTTGGAAAGATTCAGTCTTAGGCATTTGTACCAAAGAAAGCTAGAATGGATTAAAACTCACTATTTATAAAATATTATCATACGATAAACAGAAAGTATCTAGATTCTCTAAAGAAACAGAATGGAGGAAAGATTTAGCTCATGTTCGTATAGATCTAGTTCCATTGAAGCCTGTAGGGAATATCCAAACACAAACTGAAACTGAGAATATGGCCATATTATATGGTATAATGATTAAAGAGCTTTAGAACGGATGGCAGGACCGAGTTTTTTGCTATTCCATTAATGGCTAGCAGCATGGGAGCTTTTATACTACAGAAGTTATATCGTTAATACTTTTTAGTTTACCTTTCTAAGAAGATCCTGCTTCTGTTGGGAAGTTCAATATATCTTCATTCATTTACTTTCATTACAGAACGCAAGCAATGTATAAAAGCTAAATTAGTGGCGGGGGCAGGGAGGGGCTGGCTGGGTTTTTTAAACTCAGGTATGACAGAGAAGCAGTGACATCCAGACAAGTGAAAATAGCTGAGTCTAAATCTAAGTTCCTGTAAATATGTTCTCCTTTCCTTAAAATATATATCGTGTTTTTCAGCAGAACTACCACCTGCTTCAAAATCACTGTGACCAAATGCTTTGCTAATTGCCTGATCCCTTTATAAACCAACTCTTCAGCATACTCATGTTGGTAGGAAGGAGTTGCGCACATTCCTTATTTACCTACCTAAGTAGAAGTGATGGTATTATTTTGAATTTATTTTTAACAAGCTACAGTGAATAATAGGAGATTTTGCTTGCACATAACCCCAGTAAATTGCTGTGTACAGCCATTTTTAGTGAGCGTTCCTATCCAAAGCATGTAGCATTGCTATTTGCTACATGTTGTTGCCAGAAAGGTTCAGATTCTCTTCAAAGATCTAAAGCCTTAGAAAGGCCTAGAAAGTCAGTTTCATTTTTCCATGACCTAATCCTTTGGTTCAAAAAGGCAGTAAGTTTATACCAGCTGTTGAAGTATTTCAGACAAATAGCTATTTCTACTATGTTTTATTATGTCTGATGTACCCACTCATCCACTCAAGAATGATTCACGAATAAAGAGTTAAAATTTGTGTTTAGATGGCAATTACATAATTTCTAAACATTTCCAGAAATTCCTTTTAATGTAATTTCTTCAGCGTAAATTGGTGGTAAGCTTATAGGACTGGATGGCCATTCTGCATCTGGTTTCTGTTACCGAGAAGTTGATGTGTGCCATTTGCTTAGACCATCTGCAGAGAAAAAGTTTTTTTTTCTTTTGGAGACAGACTGCCTTTGCTTTCAGCATCTCAGGATTAAAGTAACAAAAGGCGTATGTTATTTCCACATAAGTATGGGAATGGTGTTGTTAAATTGTTGTGAAGCACTTATTTATATATTTGACGTATGAGGGATACACTCTAGAGAAATGGAATGTCCCATTTTAAATATTTGGTGTGCATTAAGTGTCTGATAAAAGCCTGCTGCAACTGGTGGATGTCTCTCTGACTTTACTGGAATGTAACAGATCCTTGGCCCTTTTAGGGATTTGCTAATAGGTTCAGATAATGTGAAGTTATTTATATTTTTCCTGCCTTTTCACTTGCAACATTGTAACATTGTAAAAAAAATTTTTAATGGATTCCCAGAAAGAAGGAAGACTGTGGTTTTTTATATGGTCCTAAATAAGAAACTAACTATGGGAGCAGCTTATGTAACTTTTCACCATTACAATCCTTACCTACTGTTTTTTTTTTCTTTTTCTTTTTTTTTTTTTTTTCCTGAACTCCAAATGTTGCTGCTGAAGGTACCCCATGGCTTTGTTGTTCTGGGTACCTGTGGCAGTGACCTAGCAGACAAAGCTGTTGCCACATCCCGGCTCTTGCCACCAGAATAAACACTCCAGATGCCAACATTGACTACCAAGTTCCAAAGTTAGGCATGCACTGGAGCTGATGTTTGGGGCTGAAGTATTCAAGAGTTTAAGATTACTGGCTGTTCCTGCAAGAGCCTGTCAAGCAATCTAACAACCCCTGAAAGGTGAATAAGAGAATAAAATCTCCACGCTGGGCAATAGACTCCACAAATGCGTGAATTCGGTTAGATATGGTGCTGTATTCAGAGAAAGCTACGGTACATGGACCATCAAATGGATATCATAAAAAATATAATAATTCTTTTAATACATTTATGAAGGAGAAATCCCATCCCTCTTTCACCCAATTTTCAGTCTTAAAATGAGTTAGTACAAGATTTATTTTCATCAGTTGAATACACAGTGTTTTTTTTTTTTTTCCTTTTATGAAGGAGTCTTTCAGAAATACCTGATTTCTTTTCTAACAACGTAGTAATATCCCCCCTTACAGATGTAGTAAAGATCAGTGCATAAGACATGAGCTATGTGATACCCCCCTTACTTTGAGACACACTGCAATTACCAATGGCTTTGCCATTTGTATTACAGGTTTTGTTTGTGGAGTCCTTGAAGCTGTATGCCAGTGGCCATTTATACCAACTACATCTGTGGTACCACTTGGTCACAACAGTCAAAATTATTTGTACAGTACTCCTTGGTATTTGATTTAGTCCTTGCGATAGGAGGTTGACAGTGCTAGTTTTGGAGTCTGAAAGTCTGCTTCTTCATAGAAATAACGAGAGAAGGCAACCAGTATTTCCTTCTGCAGAACAATTGACAGTAAAGGCAAAGTTTCCCAGCTATCTTTTAAGCTCTCTTTTATCTTACTCTCCAGCCAGATGGACTAATTAGTAAAGGGCATGTGCCTCTGCCCTTTCCACAGGGACCATCCATATAATGTTTACTCAAATTAGGAATGATAACAGTTTTCTGCACTCTATTCCTAATGTGAATAGTAATATATCCAAATATTAGAAAATAAATTCAAAATAGATTAGCTATGCTCCTTCAAAATAGATTAGCTATTTATAGGCTAAGAAGACCTAAGACTTAGAAATTGGATAGGCAGGGTAGGAATTCTATCCAGGGAAGCATAAATGTTTTGGGGGCTATCGGTGTCAGATAATGATTCAGAGAAACGGAAGCAAGTAGAACAGGTTCAAGACACATTAGGAAAAAGTATTTTCAGCAGCAGCACCTGTTTCTATTCTGTCTTACAAGAAAAATAGCAACGGTCCATACATGATGGTAACTAAAATGTTCAAATAGGCAGAAGTACTATTGCAACATACTATGCCCTGAAGAGCAGCATGTCTTGTTGCAAACAGAAAGCATATTTTTCATTGTAGATAGTCTTAAGGTAACATTCTGACTGTAAATATGTGATTTGACTGTTGTTATAATAACATGGATAAGATGCAGCACCGTCTCCCAGATGGAAATCCCTTACTAATTTGGTTTAGTACAGGAAATTCTGTGCTTCTTATTAAGAAGAAGAGCAAGCTCCTTTATTACTGTCTTGGATTATGCATTTTATCGTCTAAATCTGCCTTCTCTGAAACATCACTATCACGGTCAGTTGTCACACCAGCTTGGGCTATAAAGATCCCATATCCTGGGCAGTGTTAAACTCTCACTGGGACTGGCTGGGAGAATTCCAAGGAAAATTTAAGGTGACACAGGAGGTGATTCTGATGGTTTCCATATGTGCCCTTTGGCTGATCTTGAATTGAACCATTATCCCACTCCGGTGATAATAATGTCATCTTCTAAATGAGATGTAAAGCTCATATTTTGATCTTAAGAGGTAATGAGGGAGCCTTTTACCGAGATTTCACTGGACATTTTGTCTTCCATATTTTCCAGCACCCCACAAGGGGCTTTGCACCCAGCCTGCCATGCTTTATCCACAGCCTCCAGTACTACCGATAGTGTGATTTAGCAAATGTGCACACAAATCATTTTCATAAAACTCACTCTTGTGCTGTAGAGCATCAGCCAGCGATGTACTGTTCTTTTGCAACCAAATGGGGCTGAATGACAGATCATTTGTTTTACTAGATAGACAAACAAAAGGTAAATCTACGTATCAAGTTTATGTTGGTGTTACAGAAAAAACCTTCATACTGTTTTTTAAAATAAATTCCTACAAAGCTACACTAATCTTTAGGAAGGGACATTACTCAATTTTTGTCTAATAGTAGCTGGAAAATAATCTTTGTCTTCAAAAAAAACCCACACCTTTCTTGAAGCATTGCTACTACAGTTATGACACCTGACTGTCCAAAGTGCTAAGGGAGTTCTGTGATGCTCTGAACACCTGTAATTCCACAGGAAAATAAGTCTCCTTGTTTGGGTCAGGAGGGTGCCCTTGAATCAAACCTGCTGTTAGTCTCTTATTTCAGCACTTCAGTTCATATCATGCAGTGGCCTCAGAATACATCAGCTGGATTCCTTCTGAATGAAAGTAAGTAGGAATGCATGTGCTTTGGCAATAAATGAGTGTTTGGTCTTTGGGAACCCTCTGGAGGAGTCCCGAGAGTAGGGAATACTCTGTCCCCAAATGCCACATGATAAAATATGCATAGCGATGATGTCAGGTTCTTTACACCAACTGTGACACTGTGCAGGTCTGGTCCTGCTGGTTTGCTCTATCTGCTAAAATAGACTTTGGACACAACACCACTCTGCAGTTGACAGAGTGGGCTTGCTGTGGGTTCTCTGTGTGCTTTGAGTCCAAAAGTGAAGAAGCTTCAAAGCAAATTGCTTCCATGTCCAGTCCTGCAGGCATGCTTTCCATCTGAAACACTGACATTAACAGACAATTTCTTTTTGTGCTGTGATGATTTTCAAATACCAGCTGCACCATAGTTTGGCATGATCCTGATTATAGTGTTTAAAGTCACCTCTCAAAATGTAGACACCTGTAGACAATTCACATTTATTTATTCAGTAAACAAGATAAGTAGAGAACATTGTACTTATTCAGATATTATTGGCTGTTGATCTTATAAATTACAGCTGTTCTCAATGAACTTTACCAACTTTTAGAAAGCTCTTTTAAATTTCACTCCACCCATTGGATCAGTCTGAGGAATATTGAGGACTCCATCCTTCTGTGAATCCTCAGACCTGTATCTTGATTTGAATTTTAGGGAAGACTGAAACCAATGCTGATTTTAATTACAATAAATATTATGTTATTAAGTTATTATTTTTATTACATATTCTGATAGTATCAAAGGCACTTGTGACAGTGAACATCTGCTCATCAACTGTCTCCTTTGAGAGTGTTCATGTGTAAAAAAGGGAAAGTGTACCTGCATTGAATCTGCAACCTCAATTTTACTTAATAAGAGGCTCGTGGAGATCCTAAAAGCATTCAAAATCTAGACTCATTGTGATTGTGAAATATATTTAAAGATTTGGCAAGTTTACTGATTTCTTCATTAAAATGCTACTACTGCTCAAATTATTTTTTTCATTAAATTTTGATTTGGTTACTGTGGTTTATTTAACCTGGGGTTTTGTCTCCTGAGCAGATACACTTGGCAATGTGTCGGAAAGTCATGGCGACATCTGAAATGCCCAGGGGATTCCCTGGAGTCAGGGTGCTGACCAGTCCCTGCACAGGGATGATTAAGCTGGGTAGGCTGGGAGGGGGCTGACAACATCTGATTAGCCAGCAGAAATTGAACCCACCACCCTGCACCACCCAGAATGGACTAGGGCATTGTACTGGAAGAGTGGGCTTTCCTCAAGCCCCCAGAGACCAGGCTGTGCCTCCTGCATGCCAGGTACTCCCAGAGGTAAGTAATGCAAGGGATTAGTTTTTGCTGCTGCAGGACAAATAGCAGTAAGCTCCCACTGGAGAGCTCTCTGCCTTTACTGGAGCCCAGCCTGAAACAGGTACAGGGGAAGGTGTCTGCTGCATCTTTGTGTGAAGGGCTCTGCCTGTCTTCTTCCTTTTGGCAGCAAAAGTGGCAGTTTGATAACTACAGATGTGCAGCTGTACTTCTAAGAAGGAGTTTCAGATTGCAGCATGCACCATGCTGTCTCAGATGGAGCCTCCTGAGGCCTCTGCATGCTTTTATTTCAGGAAGCTGGTATTTTACATTGGTCTAGATGTTGTGGTCTAACCCAGCAGGCAGCTAAGCACCACTCAGCCGTTCGCTCACCCTGCCCTCTCCCAGTGGGATGGGGAGAGAATTGGGAGGGAAAAAAAAAAAAAAAAAGCTAATGGGTTGAGATAAAGACTGTTTAATAGGATAGAAAAGGAAGAGAAATAATGATTATGATAATAATAATAATAACAGTAACAACAATAATAATCGAATGTATAAAGCAAGTGATGCACAATGCAATTGCTCACCACCCATTGACCAATGCCCAGCCTGTCCCCAAGCAGCAGTCCCCCCACCCTGTCCAGCCCCCCCATATTAACTGCTCACCGTGACGCCATATGGTGTGGAATATCCCTTTGGCCAGTTTGGATCAGCTGTCCTGGGTCTGTCCCCTCCCTGCTCCTGCTGCACCCCTCAGCACGCTTGCTTGCAGGGCATTATAATAACAAGCTGAATTGTCCTTGACTTTACACTAGTAAACACTGCCCCGCAACAGCTAAGACATCAGTGCGCTGTCAGGATTATTCTCATCTTAAATCCAAAATACAGCACCATACCAGAGGAGGAAAATTAACTCTATCCTAGCCAAAACCAAGACAATGTTACCACCTGAGTGAATTTATTTATTTATTTATTTATGTATTTATTGTCTCAGGCTCCATTTAATTTCAGTACAAAGGAGGTGGGCTTAGAAATCAAAATGTATATATTATAAATGCATACATTGAATCTGGCTGTCAGATTGCAGGTACCTACATGGTACATCCTGTTGGATTTTGTGCTAACGCTGATTTATTGTCTGAAATTTTACAAGCTTTTATAAACCAGTGATACTGAGTCAGAAGGACATATCGTTGTCTTTGTGATAGAATAAGAGAACCAAATTTGTAATATTTTACTATGTTTAGTTAGATAGAAGGAAAACTAGATGTCTGATGCTACCTTAGTCACTAGTCAGCCTTATCTGTAAGGCCGTACAGAATTGTATCCCAGGACGGGGTAGGGGGGCAAGATAACCTAGGCCTTGAGGATGTGGCTGTAAAGAATATCTGGGGAACTCGTGCTATACACATCTTTCGATATGTAAATGACTTAGCTTAGTATGCACCCCTAAATTGGAACAACAAGGTGAGACAGAACAAGATGGGCTGAACATGCGCAAGAACTGGGTTCAAGCAGTGAACATAGCAAGGGAGACTATCGATGACCACTGGAGACCTCCAGTAGAAACAATTGCACATGTGTCAGGGACATTTACATATTTTAACGAGTTACAGGAAATAGTATGAATATGTTGATTATTTCTCAGAAATCTAATGACTGTGTATGTTTTGATTGTATATAACCCCTGCAGCTTGGACAATTTGGCCTGCACACTAGGTGGAGTGATCCCTGTGTGTCTGGCACCCCAATTAAAGAATGCCTGCTTTCTTAAACTCCAGATTGAGTCTTAGAGAGTTTCTCTGACAGACTTTGTGGTAACAGTTTGGCACCCCAAGTGGGACTTAGCTCTTGATCCTCAGCTGTTCCTGGGATCATGGAACCTCAGCAGGCACCGAGGGATTCTCAGAGAGGACCCCGATCCCTGGGCCGAAGAGCCCTTCAGCTAAGACCACTCTTTTGTAAGTACAAAGGCATTCCTTTGGAAAATTTGGTTACCTGCCCATAAAACGCACCAAAAGCTACACAGGGTTGGGTTTAAGACTCAGGCTGGGGTTTGAGTCTCCGTTTGGTTGTGGGAGGTTAGAGTCCCCGTTGTGCCTGCTCATCCCCATTTGGTTTTAAAAACAGTGTTGGAGTCCCCAACTTGGCTAACTGAATTTTGGTTTGTATATTGGAATTTGGGTACTGGAACTACATATTTGTTTTTGTTTACTTACTACTCATTTAATATTGCTGTAGAGATGTTAGTAGATCAGGAGTTGAGGCAGAGACCTCAGAATTACGGGTGTGAGCCTGCCAGGGTGGAGGGATCGGATGATGAGCGAGAAAGTTGTCATGGGAACAATGCCAGTGGCAGGGAGGACTCCAGCTGGCAGGGGAATTGAGTCTTAGAGAGTTTCTTTGACCGACTTTTATGGTAACACCAGTGTAAAGGGAATAATTCTTACCTTGCTGTGATGACTTACTAAGGCCATAAAGAGACATCAGCAGGAGGCATGACATTTCAAACAAGCCATTCACAAAAGTGCAAACGGGTAAGACTTTAAAAGTGCAGATTTTCAATCTGCAATTAAGGAGATTTTAATACTGTGTTCCTATCCAGGACAAATTTCTTTCTTTGCAAAAGTTGCTCAGAATAGGATCCTTACACTAAGTCTTAAATGCAGTTTGAGTAATGAACTGCATTTGAGTGGCTTCTACAACAGAACACAAATTTTCCTGTTTAATTACAGCTGCTTTTCCATTAATAAACATAACATGATTATTAACAATAAATTGGGAACTGCTAGAAGTTCAAAATGGACAATTCTCTTCCTAGTAAATCAGCTGATACTGTTAATAACATATTTCATATGGAAGTCCTGACTTTTTTTAAATATTTAGGTGTAAATGAAAATGGTAATACTTTAATATTATTGCACCCATTATTATCTAAAGTCTCTCATATCTCCTTTAATTCACATAACTCAATTTTTCATGACTGTGCCTTTTCATTGTGTTGGTCCCATCGTATTTCTGTCATGATTGCTGATGATTTTCTTAACATCTTGGTGTGATTTATGAGAATCTTTTGCTTGCTCTCAAATATATATATATATATGTTTTCTTTCTGTAGGCATTCAGTAGGGCTGTGAGGGAGAAACCTTGAGTAACTTGGAAAAAAACAGATAGAAAACACCCTTTTTGTGGAGAGAGAGAAAAGAAAGTGATGATAAGTCAATGCTTTAATTCTTTTTTTTCTTTTCCCAAGATTTAAGATGGGTACTTCCATTTCCCCTTATTGGCTATCCCTGTTTTCAAAAGCAGATTAATGCTACATCTTTTTCTCAGTTTCTCAGAACTATTGTGTCTTGGCAGTCAACTTCAGTCCTCCTTTGCTCAGTTCATGCACAGTAACAGAATATTCTGTACTTCTTAGCACAGAAGATACAGAAAGAATAAGAATCACCAGGAAAAACAAAACTAACCAATCAAACAAAAAACAGAAAGATGGACAGTGATGGAAATGAACAAATGAAATCATTCTTGAGAGCATCAATGTTGAAACAACACAGCAAATCAAGGTGAAAAGATGGCCAAGTTTGAGGAAAAACAAAGATTTACTGCAGAGTCCTCCTTTTGTACAAAGGATTTTGCATTGCTGCCTTGCAAACTGGAGCTCCCTGGATTGAGAAATTCAGCTATTAATGATTTACAGTCAGTAGCAAGACAATCAGAGTTATTTATTCTACTGAACCTGGGACAGGCTTGAATCTGCCGGTCAACTTACTGAATGTTAATCTGTCTTGTGAAAATGATAGAATAATGCATTCAGTCTTCAAGCGTAGATGTGCTGACATAGAAAATGACTAATGTTATATGAAAAAAAAATCATCTGGTGTGTTGCACAGAAGCATACCAGTCAGACTGTGAGGCTTATTCCGTCCATGCATATAACCATTTCACTCTATTCTTAATTATATTCTTTATTAAAATTTTTATTAATTTGTCCCCAGGTCCTATCACAGGAAGTTCCTGCAGTTCCCCAGGAAATCAGTCATGCCCCCAGACTGGAAGATCTCAAAAAATATTTAGGAGATCAAAAGACCTGCATTAGGGCTTTGATTCTTTGCAAGGTCCCTGCAACTTACCAGTGCATTAATAAAGCACTTTCTCTTCTAGTGTCTGTCTATACTATCTTATCTGTAGGGTAGTGGGTGTTTATATTCCAAAAAGGTACAAAACCAAGGTCACACACCTCAGGCTTTTGCAGGGCATAACTGATTAAAAAGTGCTATAAAAATTCTCACTGAGTTTTATGTGTGTTTCACTATACAGCAGTATCTGACAGAGCTAAACGTGGAATAATTGATCAGCTGCTTTTCCACACAGAGGTCCCAAGTGGTAAAGAAAGACACTGCTAGTGAAATACTAGAAAAAGGATCAGAGATGCTTAAGTTGTTCTCAGTCCAAGATACTGTCTGTCCTAATTCAGAGGCTTGACTTTTCCCTTGGCCTAAGTGAATAATCATTCTTTGTACTCTGTCGTGGGTTTGGAGTTCTGCCCATATTCCTCATGTGAGATGGAGTAAAACTAGGAGGACACAAAGACCAAATCCCAGGGAACATGGGAGTAAACCCTGGGCCTTCTAAGCAGTGCAATGAACTGGAGGAGATCCTCATTATCCTTTTACTTTCTCTTGGTTCTCATCTCATGTCTCCAGACTGTCAATTCATATCTTTATCTTTTTTGACAAAATAAAATAGGCTTGGAAGTTTCACTGGCAAGATTTTATAGTTGTTGTAGTGTTAAATTCTCTTTGCATTACTATTAATTGTCTATAATTTTTAAAAATTCTTTGCTGTTTAAAATTGCTTAAACGTCTTTTTTTTTTTTTTTTTCCACAAACTGGATTTGTTTCTTCATCTTTGACATTGTAAGAGTCCTGTGCCAGTCCTTTGTGTTCCTTGAGATTTGTTCTGAAGTATCCTACAGACAAATTAATTTGCCAGCCAGAAGCCTTCAACGACTACACTGGATGTAAGAGTTCCCCTCATCCAGCTGGCATAAGAAAGAGAAACATTCCAGAAGAAATTCTTGTCTCCAAATGTCCACCATTCTCACCCCCATCGAGTGAAAGCTTTTACAGCATGCCTGGAAGTACGTCAAATTGAGGCCATTTTCAACAAAGGGAAAAAGGAATGCACTCTAGATCCTCAGGGCCTCGATTGAGACTATGCAGCTGCAAGCACCCTTTCTCTTTTTAAGGGAGTGATTCAGACCAAACTCTTCTATTGGCTACAGATGTAGCAATGCTATATTTTATGGTTCTCTCTGCAATATTTTATTTTAAGCACTCTGCTGAGCATTCACTGTTCAGAACTTGGTAGTCAGGCTGGGTGATCTGTCCCTTTTCCTTTTCTACAAGAAGATTACGCTTTGGCTGCATCTATAGACCCCAGTTTTACACAGAAGTGGTATGCATCCCACTGATGATAAAGTTATAAATTTTCTCAAGAAATTCTGATATGGAATCGGTCTTTATTTCTGTTTTCTTATTGTCCAGTAAAATGAAGGAAATCTGCCTACATTCAAGTAATTCCATGCTTCATCTGAGTTGCAGCCCCTAGATCTTCATTCCCTTAATCCCACGGACTTTGACCAGGTGAAAGTCTGGCTCCTGCTGCTGCCAGCAAAATTCCAATTGATTTCAAGAGTTTAATCTCAGAGTTTGACTAAGGGTCAAATTTAATCTGGCAGGAAAGGTCTGAGGGCTGTTGCACATTTCTGCAATTTCTGCTATGTTGTTGATATTGCAGTTGCATGAGACGTATGTGCTCCAGAGCCGGAGTCACATTTCAGAAAAGCACTCTACAAATACCAGATATGAACACATTTCATGCATGGTCTGATTTGATCACCATTTTCTGTGGCTGCTTTTTACACGTATTCCTCCTATACTTTCCTCATTTGGATGTGGTGCCATGTCTTGCTAAAGTGTTGTTTGTGAGGAGGGTTGTTAGCCAAGGCTAAATCCAAATGCTTAAAATACAATCACAGTCTCCACAGTCTTCTAATATTTGAAAGCTTTGCTGAAAAGGAAAGAGATATAAGCTCATAACTAAAAATTTACATCTCAAATCAGGTTTAAATATGAAATCATCTCAGACAAGTCTGTTTGATTTCCATCACAATAACCTTATAAATACATTTTTCCTCCCTTGATTTAAATATTTTCTTTTCTTAATAAGTTTGAGTTCTGAATGTCTAAGTGAAATTTTTTGAACCCGCATTTAAGGAACTTTTTTTTTTTTTTTTTTAGTTACGGGAATACTGTTTTTGTTCTGCATGTATACTGTTACTTCAGAAAACTGAAGCAGAATGTTGTTCTTTTACACCTAATGTGTTTTGCTGAATATAAAATCCAGGGAAAGAGATAAATATCTTTTTACAAATGATGGTCTGCTCATCATTCCTCCGTACTGTATTTCTGTGCCATGTGTACGGGGCCAGTTTGTTGAGATGGGTGGTTGAACTGCAGGATGATGGATTCCCTCTGAAGATTTACAGATGCAGTCTATCATTTCTAGATCACATCTTCCTCTTTCCCTTGTTCAAATGTTTGCGTGTGATGGGAATGAAGGCAAAGAGTTTTTTCTCATGCTTTGGTTAACCATGCCACACATTAAGATCTTAAAAAAATAAATAAATCAGGCTATCTGTTTAGTAAGTGATAAAGATGTCATTAGGTTTTTTAGGATATAGACAGAAAGCTCTTTTCTTTTTCCATGTTCTTCCTCCCCAAAGTCATATTTCATCACACACAATGATGCTGTGAGACTCTTTGGTTAGTGGGGTCCAGGGTCTCCTGAGGGCATGAGTGTTCCTCACAAAGATCACACAGGAGGGGTTGTATTGGGGATCTACTGTAGACGGAGCCTAAGGCATGAAAAATTGTCGCTATTTAGTCAGTATATACATACTATGGAGTGGTTTATGGAGATTACGAATGTCAAACCCACTCTAGCCAAAGTAACTGCAACAGAGCTATAGAGAGACTCCTGTTGTCAGGAAGGGTGAAAGTTACAGAGATGGGGCTCAGGCTGGGAGTGTGAGGTAAGGGGAGAAAGGATGACAGATCTAATTGGTTCTCATAGTATTTTGTCAATGATTATTCTTGTATAGATATTAAGAGTATTTGAGACTTAATTACAGTTGGACTGAATTCTCCTTTTCTTGTTGAACATCAGCAATAGGCGACAATGGAAAAGTTCAGACCTAAGGGATGAAAGCCTAAAACATAGGGCTTAATGAGAGCAAACGTAATGATAAAAATAATTTTTTTATCTATTTGACTCCTACATATCACTGTCCTGTAGTACTATGCCTTCAAATACATGGGATTAAGACTGCCGTAGTTTTTAAATCAGTTTTGAATATTTTTTTAAGTTTTAGTAATAAAAAAGCTTTAGTGTCAGATCTTGCACAGGTTGCACAGTTGCTAACAGAACATTTCTGCAGAGAAAAAATTAACATTGTGTTTTAAAATTGACCAACGCTTTAATTGTGTATATGGCTACTAGTAAAACCAGCAACACTTACTGAACCTAACAGTGTCTATTTTTGAACCACTTTCTGTGAGGATTCTCTCGTTCCCATAGTCCCAATCTCTGTCTTTCCACTTTACTTGGAAAAGGTTTCTCCTTCCAGCTTGTTCCTCACAGTTTTTTTTATAGCTTAGTTTGTTGGTTCTGCAACTGTGATTCCATGAAACTTCAAAGCCTTAACAGCATTTTTATGAATATATTGTCATGCCTGAACTACATAACTAGATGGCTTTTTTTCACTTATGTGGTGATCTCATGATCAGAATATTATCTCTCACTTGGGCACTTTCCATGTGAGCAACATAAAGCTGTCAACAGAGCTGTTCAATATGCCTCATTCAAATGTGTTTTGCATTTTCTTTATAAATCTGTGTCTGTGTGCCTCTGAACTGATACCCATTTGGTTCTGTATCTCAAGGAGGGGTGGGCACTCAGGCAGGCATCTGTCTCAGATGTGTTGGTGGAGCCATAAACACAGGTCATAGTCAGGTTCAGGTGAGTGTGTGCTCAGAAACCTCCAAGCCCCATTAGCTGGCTTTACTTGTTTGCACAGTGGTACCTGAGGCTTGTACCTGTGCTGACATTTCCTGAGTCTTCTGCTTTAGCAATGCAAAGTCCACAGAAATGATATAAATTCCTGGACTGCATACATCATTTCCAAGTGAAAAGGATCTACTTCCTGAACTTTGTCCCCAAGACTGGCAGCCCAACTCTATTCTCCACACCTCTACCATTATGAACAAATTCCTCTCCAGGTCCCTTTCCAAAATTATCTGCCTTATCCTCATTATTTTTTTTTCTGTTCCCTTTCCCAGAAGATTTATACAATACTGCAGGCTTCTGTGTGTGTAGCTGGAAATGGGAAGGATTACTGTCACTCTGTAATCTCAGCTGTGTACTATAAGGGCAAAGTTCACACTCCCTGGCTAAGACATCCTTAATTTCAAGATTTTTTTTTCCCCATATGTCTAACACTAATAAACCATGGTAATGTAGTTGACATTCATTGAAAATTTCCATCAATTCTTGTCTAATCAGACATAGTACAATGACAGTACAGTAATTACAGTAATCTTAGTCATATCAGTTGTATATTTTTCTGTGATTTTCTTTCTTTCTTTCGTTCACCCTTTGTGATTAGGATGTTATTGAACTGAGCACAACAACAGCAAAATACTAATTAAACCTGGCAGTTTCAACTATATTCCTTTTTCAAATGGATTCTAAGTGGTTTGGAAAAACCTTAATCCAGAATTTATGAGCAAAGCCTACAGAATATAATGGTGATAGAACCAGTGGATTCTTATAAACCTAAGGCTAAATACTGTGTCTTTTGTGTAGGGATCTTTTGTTAGGACCGGTCTATGGTATCAATTTGTTTGGGATTTGTTGGGATCAGTCTATGGAATCGGAGAGCTGGGATGAAACTTTCTATTAAATTCTACGCATTAAATAATAAGCTACAGAAAGACGTCCCATTTTACTAAATTCTCATTTTTTTTACAGAAAGGTATATGAGAAACCAGTTATCACAGGATTTATAACAGAAGCAAAGTAAAATAATGAAATAGAGTCTTGAGAAATGTTTCTGTAGAAAGGCAGAGAAATATTTTTATGCTGGCTGCTTGATTAAGCTTTATGCTGACACAATTTAATTTCAAAGTGGTTGGTGGAAAATATCTGTAACACAGCACAAATCAATATTTGTTATCCATCTTATTCCTTACCTATCCTTTCAAGAGTCTGCTTGTTTATACCACTATGATTTAAATATATATATATATATTTTAATCTCCTTAGATTGTACACTGCAAAGAACAAGATCTGTTTTTGTTTGTGCGTACAATAAGAAACTCAATGGTTCCCTAGTACCTTCAAGATGCTATTGCAGCAACAAGCAACAGTAAAAATATTTTGTCAGTTGAAGTTAATATTTTTTTTCTTCATTTTTTTTTTAAGATTTTTTTTTCTTCTTATAAATATATCTGGTGTCTTTAATCCTTTTTAAGCTTCATGTCATACACAGCATTCAAAGATACAGCATGGTATGATGAGATGTAAGCTTCTATGTACATAGACATCTCTCTGTGTAACCTTTTTTAAGGAGCTGGAATACTGGCAAGTCTAACTACTCTTTATTTGCTTTACAGATGTATGTGTTTATACATTTATGTCTGTGCAAGAAGAGGTCTGGCAAATTTCTACTGAATGTATTTAAATCTGTCTTGATATCTCATTAGGGTTTCCATGATTATGTGGCAACGGGTGGGAATTAGAAGCCAATGTTTGACACCATTTCCACCATTCTGTTCAGAAAAGCTGGGGCTAAATCAAAGTGCAGATGTCAATTACCTCTCTAAGTGCAGATAGAAAGAAACAACGCTAAGAGGAGGTGCAGGAGAGTGGGTAATTAAACTCGGAGATCTCCTAGAGGGTGGTGCAGTGCTTTCCCCCTCAAAGCGTCAGCCCCAGCACCGAAGACCCTGTGCGTGTCACAGCCCACGGGGCACCTGAGCACAAGGCACCTCACAAACCCCTTAGCTGGACTTCCTCCTCAGCTTTAAAACCAGAAGCCAGAGAGGTAAAGGAAATGTTTTGTGTGGAAAATTCTGGCTGCTTCAGGAGACATATATGATTCAGTACGAGAAGGAAGCTGGCAATGCATCTGTGCTGCTCCCTGCCATATATTGCATTTACTGAATGAAGCTCAGAGATAGGAGTTACATACCAGAGCCATTGGATGCATGCTTTTGAGTATCTGTGTCTTTCTGGGGGATTTTTGTGTACAGATGAGTATTTCTTTGTTCTGTTGTTCTGAATCCTTTCCATGGTAAAGTTTAACCCTGTTCAAGGTGATAGCAGGCCAAAAGGAAAGCATTTCACAGAATCACAGAATGGCTGAGGTTGGGAGGGACCTCCAGAGATCATCTAGTCCACACTTTTAGAAGTACTGGTGTTCTTAAATGGTCAAGCCATAATTACTGACAATATGTTTAGACATCTCCTGGGAAATCAATTTCTGAATTCAAATCTGCTATTTCCCACAGTACTCCTAGAAAAACTAATCCATACAATCTGTTGATCATGTTTAAAGGCTAGTCCTGTCTAGAAAGAAGAGTTAGTTCTGACTAATTTGGTTTCTCTATGTAGTGCAAAATAAAGAGCTTGGAAAAAAAAAAAAAAAGAGAATTAATTTCCAAATACATCCGTGCTTCATTATTCCTTATACTTTGCACTGCCCAGCATAAATGGCCACCAGAGATCCAGGGCAATGATGAATCAGTCCTATTATGCCCTGGAATAATTATTAATACTCATAAATGTTGTAAGCTGAGTAAAGCAACTCGCCTCAAGATGGAATGAATGCAGCAAGCCTGGTACTTTGTTTTTGTTATGTAAGTACATTTTTTATACTTCCTGTGTTTAATCTCATGCAGTACTCTGGCCAAGAATGGTGCACAGCAGAGACGTTCCCTCAGTGCTGTCAGCCTGGGGTACCTCAGACTGCTGACTTGCGAGGATGTGACAGATTTGATTGCTTTTCTTAAGTGCTTTCTTTCAAGTGTTATTCTTTGAAAATAATAGTTATCAAAATGGCATGAAAAGTGTCAACACAACAGACAAATGTGCTTTGTGCCATTCCCACACATCTTATCATTGATTACCAAGGAGAAGAGATTGGGCACCTCACTCTCCCTTTCTCCTCCTCAGGAAGTTTTAGGGAGCAATGAGGTTGCCACTTAGTCTCCTTTCCTCCAAACTAGACAACCCAAGTGTCCTCAGCCTCTTCTGATAGCACATGCCTTCCAGCCCGTTTACCAGCTTTGTTGCCTTTCTCTGGAAGTATCTAAATATCCCTTTTGTATTGTGGAGCCCAGAACTGCACACAATATCCAAAGTGAGGCTGGAGCAATGCTAAATATAGTGAAAGCATCTTCTCTTTTGACTGGCTGGCTATGCTGTGTTTAATGCACCCCAAAATGTGGTTTGCCCTCGTGCTTGCCAGAACATACTGCTGACATGCTGAGCCTACTGTCAATCAGCAACCTTAGATCCCTTTCTGTGAGCTGCTCTCTAGTCTCTCATCTCCCAGTCTGTAACTGTCTGGAATTACATACTTTCACATGCACAGTCTGGCATTTGCTGTTGTTGATTTTCATGTCTTTGATGATCATCCATACTCCAATGTATCTAGATCACTCTGCAAAGCTTCCATGGAAGAAATGCATTTCCCAAAGTTTGTATAGTAATTTTAAGTACATGTAGTACAAAAGAATGCTCTCAGTCAATAATTCTGCAATTTTTATCTTTTTTTTTTTTCCCCCAGTAACTTCCTGCTCTACACAAAAAGTGTAAGTTCCTTTCCACAGGCATTAGGTTGCATGGCAAAAGATACAGAACAAAATACAATTGAAAGAGACTTTCATAACATGTAGAAAAAAACGTGCTTCTTTGCATGACCAAACATTGTGTGGAGTAGTATTTAATTGCTCAAAGGCCCTAAACAATGTCGCAACAGATGGCAATAGAATAAGAACACTTTAATATATGGCAACACTTGGTCAATAAATATGTGCAAAGACTCTGGGAGAATGTCAGCTTTTCAACTGGCCACTAATAGAGGTATAAACTATGCATTGCAGTTCCCCAAAGGTCACATGTAATGGCCCAAAGACATAAATTAGAAGCCTCAGGTAATAAAAGGACTGTTTTGTTAAGGCAAAGTTTCAGTTTTCAGGGTTGAGAAATGTTTCTGCTTTCATTTAATGTGAAAGGAATTTGGAAAGGACTGTGAAGACCAGTTGATGGATAATGATATAGATATATGGAGGAGAAGACAATGTTTACGTTGTAATAGGAGAATGGACTAAAAGAACAAGTTGTTTTTCCTGTGCCTGTACCAGTACCAGAGGAAGATATGAGTTTTATTAAATTAAGGGATACCAATCTAATTTTCAAGTTTGGGAAAATGTTGATGAATATTGCATGGAACATGAGTATTGGAGGAATAGTAAGGAGGAGTTGCTGTTCTTCAGGACTTGCTGTTGTCCAGCTGGTTATCTCATGCTAGATAGAAGTTTGCCACAGAAGTTGTCAAAGAAGTCCATGTGGCTGCAGTTTTCAAACATTGATGATGACATTGTCACACATGACAATGTATTGGCTAGTCCTAAGTAGGACTGCAAGATTTCCCATGTTATTTAGGTGGTTTGATTCTGGATAGCAATCCCAAACATCTCTGATATTTAGTGTTATAAAGACCATGTAGGAAGGACAAAAAAAAACCCCACAATTGGATTAATTTTGTAGTGGTGCACCTCATAAGTAAATTTCTTCCCTGAAACACCTTATTTAATAAAGTGGTATAACAGAACTGGTCCTCAGCTTATCTTCATGTAACTTCCCTGCTGAGAGCTGTGTGTGCTCAGACTTATATTCGTAGCCCCCATTTACACTGAGTTTTGTCTCAGTTCCCATTAGATGTTATACTGCAGAGCTGGCACGAGGCAGAAGAACAAAAGGTATTTTCCACTTGCTTTGAGTAAGAGAGTTGAAGGAGATTGCAACATGAGCATGTAGATGATGCCTAATATGCCTTTAGCAGAGCTCAGGAAAGTAAGTAATTGCCTCCCCCCCTCTCCCCCCGCCAAAAAAAAAAAAAAAAAAAAGTCTACAATGTTCCACACCATTTCTGATATCAGGAATTTGTTGTTTGGAGGCTTTTACTGATTATCATCACAGAAGAGAAATATAGAAGTTAAATCAAATACCTAAACATTTCTTCCATCAGCCTTAATGTACAAAAGCTGGGAGGAGGAAACATTGTGCTCGATGACTTGCTTCTCAGGACTTTTTAAATTCTGAGCTAAACCAAACAAAACAGTTATGAAACTTGGAAAGTATTATATTTCGAGAGAGTCTGGAGTTCTGGAAGTGCTAGTCAGCCATGAGGAACTACAAAGCTATTTAAATAGCACTCATTGATCTCCTTTTATGGAGAGCAGTCAGAACAGACAGAAGTTAAAAAGAAAAAAGAAGGAAAAAAATGCCAAAACAACCACCACACCCTCCAGAAAAGTTACAACAAGAAGAAATAGTGTCATGATAAATGGTTGACTTTGAAGTAATTAAGTGTCTTTAAATCCTTGCAGGCCTATACTCATGAGCTTGAGACTTTTCTAAGCATTTTGTTTTATGAGGAAGGGATAGATACATGCAGACTTACTAAAGACAATGTGTGAATACAGTGCAGGAGTGAAGATTCAGCTTTTGTTAGAATACTTTATCAAAATTATAACTCTGGAAAGGACAATAGAAAACAAAACTAAATCCTAACACACCAGAGAAAGGAAAATACATTTAAAAACTAATTTCAAAGCTGAATTAGATTATCATTGTTTTCACTTTCTTATGTGATACGTGAGTAGCATCTTCCCATCAGATGGAACATGTTCTTTGAGAGTGCCAAGAGCTGTTGTAGTGTCATCTTTCTCAGTTACTTTGAAGCAGAGCCCCCTTTCCCTAAACACACATACTTTTAAATCTGCTGCCTTCCAAATGAAAATTAACTCTGCCTTGCCTTGACGTATCAGCCAGGTTAAGTTGTTTCATACCTATATCTGTAAGGAAATGGAAAGATCTGCTTGCTTTTACTTAATTAACAGGTTCATGACAGACACAGAATAAGTAGAATTGAAAATCTGTTTGTTTGTTTCCAGAGAACTCTTTCTGAGTATGTTTGAAAAGTCTTCTAGGGAATTTTGCAAGTCAAGCACAGAACAGTGTTAAGGCAAGTTAAATTATTTTCTAGGTATCAAGTGGTATGTGGTTTACCACTTGCCTCCTTCATTTCTCACATACTCCATACTTTTTTATTTCACCCTATATTCATTTTTTTCCCCATAGGGTTAGCACAATGAAAATGTAATTAACATATTTTCTCTACTAAAAATTATTCTACAAGTCTTGATACTTGCCACAGAAAAACTATTTGGCATAGCTTATACTTTTTTTTTTTTTGATTGAATTTGTACAAAATTCTATTCTGAAAGAAGAGAGACCTTCTGCTTCTTGTGACTGTTTTAATTACAGGGTCTGCTAGTCAGAAAAAAAACAATTTTATTTATTTATTTATCTTACAGAAGAATGCATTCTTTTGTCTTCCATAGGCCTGATATTGAGGAAAAGATTTAACTTACACACTGGTGGTTTTATCATTCTGGTGTCTGCCATAATAATGAAACATATTCAAGTTTATTGGGAAAGAAATGCAAATACAAGCCATGCTCTTTCATGCAAGTTTATGGGTTAACTGGGGCATATGTAATAGCTTTGAGAAAAGATTCTTCAATGGTTAAGAATGAGCCTGTGGTTAAAGTGCTGAGAATTATATACTGTGGGTTCATATGCTGGCTCTGCCAGAGACTTCCTGTGTGTTCTTGGAGAAGGTTCTCATCCGCTTTCTGTATTAGATCATCTTCCGTGAAATGATTGTTCTTTCCTGCATCATTTCCTCTATCTCATCTAATTATATTCCAATCCATGCATATAATTTACTTCATTCAAATTCACATTTGCAGTTCACATTCACAATCCTATTTTCTTCACTCCTTTTCTGATTTAGAGAGTAGTCTGGAGAGAAACTATGATGCTTTCAGTCTATAGACAGTTTTACATATATTAATAAAGATTTTTTTTTTTTTGTAACAAATACATTTTGATTAAAGACATACAAAGAGATTTGGTTGTATCCCATTATATTTCACTCCTATTAGTTTTGGCTTATTGTATTCACATTTCATAAGCTCTAAATGAGAGTTTTTACTTTTTACTTAATATGATAACTATACCTGTAGTTCTGTACTTTGCAAGGTTGGAAGATTGCGCTTGGCAGCTTTACATAGGGTCAAAGGAGAAATGAAGAGGGAGTTCTTTTCTGTGCTCTCAGCATTTCAGATGGTGTTTAGTGAGAAAAAAAGCTATCATTCCTACTTGCTGCCAAGCAGAACTAAGGGACGTCTTTTGAGCTTGCATTCAGGACTGCAAACTTGTCTCTTGCCTCTTACCCTTCATGTGTTTGGCATTAAAATAATTTTTACTCTGCTGGAAAGGCAGTATTTGGCAGCCTAACAGGTCATTTCAAGTACTTATTTAGTTACTGGCCTAGGCAGACTTTTCAAATGAGTCTGTTTTAAACTAAGGCCTTTCCAGTGGTCTTGCCACTCCACTTCCAAAGAGTATAACTGCTCTTTCAGATGCATGACTGTATTTTTCTAAAACCAAGTCAACATATACAGTCAACATAATAAAGGGATTTTTGCTGAATGTCTGCACTATCCTGATGAGGACTACCCATACTAACACCTACCCTCATACAAGAACCCACATCAGCAGAAGCAGCAGAGTACCAGTGCTAAAAGCCACCTTTAACTACCCAGCACCTGTCCCAATCAGTCTCATTGCTCACCACAGACACTTTATAATGTTGTATTAAGTGACTTCTGAGGGACGAACAAACTAAATCTGCTTCATAGGCATAATTTCCCTTAAAGATGAGTGCAATCACTTTGAACTTCAGCACACATGCATGCACAGTATGTGATGTATCACTTCTCGGAGACCTAATCCTATGTGAATTTTCCAGCTCTCCGTTATAACTTCTCAAGCACCGTGCTTGATGATGATGAACATTAATGGTCCCACCATTGTTGTATGTATGTGCCCTGCTTAATCCATAGTTTCATAATTTTGTTTTGAAGCAAGAACACACTTCAATACTTTATTTCATTTACTTGCAGGATGTTTGGGAAGTACATTTATATTTTGTGCTTCAATGTTTTGACTTCAAATTTCTCTCAAATATTTCTTATTCTGTTCTCCTATAGTATTTAAAAACAGTTTTTGGACAGATAACTGTAAGTCTAACATGTCAAAAGAGTAGCTTACCTGTGAAGACAGAGAGAGAGGAGGCAGATGTTCTTGAGAAGGGTGAGGGGATATGTCTGAGGTATTTAAATACAAAACAAAAAAAGCAATGCCTTCTTCTCAACATCCCATAAGCAAAAGATAAGCCAATAAGTTAAAATTTTACTTGAATAAAATCCAAGATTCAATTAGATTCATGTCTTTTAGTGGTTTCAGTGGGAGTATGTTTTAATTTTTCTGTTAAAAAAATTAAACTTCAAGAAGTTTTCATTACATATTGTTTTTGTAGAATAACAATAACTCTCCTAACAGATCAGTAACATTTGGATTCAACTTTCAGATTTTCACAACTTTAAAAGACATGGAAAATATTGATTTGCCTCGGTGTACAAGTGGTACAATAGCATACAAACCTTTAACGTGCAATAAGATGGTTTAAACTGCATAGGATGAGGCATTGTGCTTTTCTTTGCTTTATGGAACATTTTTTAATGGTCAGTATCCTTTGTCTTTCTTGACCATGGGATGCACAGAAAAGGCCAAGAGTTTAATCCGAATTTGGCTCTTTGATATTTTAGGCTGTTCTGTTGAGCATTCATCCCTCTCCTTAGTCTGCCTGCCTCCAGTAGAATTTATAAACAGCTGTGACATTGGTAAAAAAAAAATATTCGTTCAGTTCATTTTTCTTAATGTGAACAGACATGGACTCTAGCAAAAGTACCTTGTATGGCATACAACACTCTCTCCAAATGAATATTTATGACTGATGAATAATAATAAATGACATCTCAAAGCCTGAAATACTCATTATAAATTTTGAAAATGACCTGACGGGAACTTGTATAATGGAACTAGACAGACAATATATTAACTGTGCAGGGATGCCAAATGGTGAGAACAGGCTGTTCAACAATCAGAACAAGTGGAAGAACCTTTGGAAAAGTTTGCAGCAAATTTGCTGAAATCTGTGCATCTCTATAATAAGCCAAAGGCTTTCTTCTGAGTGTAGCCTTGTACCCTGAGTCTGTTGAATGGCTAAAAGACATATGAAAGCTGCTTAAACTGTTTTAGAGATTTTAGCACTACTTCTATTTTACTGTCTTGCTTTTGGTGTTTTAAAAGATTTTCTCCCTTTCTTGATAGCACCGAGGTTTTCTAAATGCAAAGTAAACCAACATATCAGCTGGAGAAACTAAAACGTGATGGTGCTGAGGGTATTATTCCAAGTCACCTTTGCCCACAGAAAATTAAATCTTTTTTTCTGAGAGTTATTTACTAGACCGTTGTAAAGTGGAAAGTGAAATGTTCAGTAGCGATATTCAAAAAAGGTATTGTGAGACTATAGGAATCTTTAAGACACATAAAAGTTATGCTGTCTCTTGGGACCACTGAGAAGTGCTGGGGAAGTGGGGCTGCTTTATGGTTTGGCAAAATATTATACAGTCACTCTCTCAATTGGTTCTTAAGGAGCTTGTCCCAGCTATTACACCCCTCGTGCTCTCATTGTGGCTGTCTGTAGCCAGGATAATTGCCCAGAGATTTTTTTTCTGACTCTGTGTTCATTTTCCAGAGGATGTTTGAACAGCAACTTGGAAAGAGAGAGGACCAGTTTTTACTGGCATTATAAGAAGAAAAGAAAAACAACTGAAAAGCTCAAAGCAAACTGTCCCATTTAGAAAATGTGATGCTTTCAACTCTTTCTACTCTTTAGACAGATTCTTAAAGCTTAATAGCTTATTTTTGTAACAGAGGAGTGATCAAATATATTCCATTTTAGCATGACTCTGCTGTTGTGGAAATTACTGTAAAGAGGCTGTAAAGAGGTGGGGGTTGGTCTGTTCTCCTACGTGCCTGGTGACAGGACGAGGGGGAATGGGCGTAAGTTGCGACAGGGGAGTTTTAGGTTGGATGTTAGGAAGTACTTCTTTACCGAAAGGGTTATTAAGAATTGGAACGGGCTGCCCAGGGAGGTGGTGGAGTCACCATCCCTGGAGGTCTTTAAAAGATGTTTAGATGTAGAGCTTAGCGATATGGTTTAGTGGAGTACTTAGTGTTAGGTCGGAGGTTGGACTCGATGATCTTGAGGTCTCTTCCAACCTAGAAATCTGTGATACTGTGATACTAGTAAAAGCCCTGTTGACTTCATCTGAATCAAAGTTAGAGCAGTACTAAATGCTTGTGAAAAAATTGTTCTGAAACTATTATTAATGAAAAATAGATGAAAGCAGAGAAGTTTGAGCACACATTTTTGGTATAAGAAAACTTTTAAGCTTTGCTGCACAATTAACTTGAGAAAAATTTTAATAGTTTGCTGGGTTAAGGAGGAAAAATATTTGTGAAGCTTGCCTTCTCAGTTAGATTTATAGTATGAGTTTCCAACCACAAAATCTCAGTGCGGAATTCTGGACAAGACTAACAAGTTGGCTATGACCTTCAGTTTTCTTAGAAAATCCAGACAGTAAAACTTGCTGGGTGGGAGTGAACCTACTGTAAATTTCTTGCAGCTCATGGGAGATATTTTCTGGATATTAGGGCCCAACCCAACAAAAGAGAACTGAGGCATTGGGTAGCTGAAGCACAATTCCTGTGTGCCAATGCATCAACATAAAAAAAAAAACAGCTTAACATTAAAGTAACATGAAATAAAACAGTAGCTAAGTAGAAATATTTCACTTTAGGTCAAATCAGTCTAAAGCAAAGTTATTCATTCTAAGTTACTCAGCACTGGATAAAATCAGCAAAGCTAAAATACACTTTTTCTATCAGGAAATCATCTGGCAGAAGACTTCTGACCTGCCCTCCTTCCAGTACCAGTAGTCCTACCAGATGTAAAATATGTTCTTGATATGTTAGGATACTGAAAATTCAAGGGAAATTTCATAACCACTCAGGAGTGGGCTCTGAGATGTTTTAAAAGTCAGTCCTGTGGCATGAAGAAATCAAAGAAAATCTGTTTGCCTCTAGCCTCTTCTTCAGCAGCAGGTGTGTTAGAGCAAGTTAGTGCTCCTTGGTAATCCCCGCAGCGCTAGTTTCCCAGCCATGCACTAGGTGACTGATAATCCTTGAGGAAGGCAAGGATACATGGTCACAGAAGCCCATTTTCTTTTAGTGCAAGAGAGATGGTACCAATCCTGAGCTCAGTTTTGTTTGTTTGTTTTTCTGTTGACCATTGTTAGCTGAGTAAACATAGGAAACAGGTATTGAAAGCTTAGATTCATCTGACTCCATCCAGGCTGGCTGGGTCTTAACCTCTATGGGACATGCTTTTCTAATTTTCTGAAAGAATTCCTGGTTTACACTGCAAGAAAAATAAAACTAAGGTAAGTATCATAAAATATGTAAATGGAAATTGACTTTATTTCTAATTAACATGCAAGAAGAGGAAGCAGGAGATTAAGAGTTCTGATCAGATTTCTGCTTTACCACTGACATCAGTAGAAATAAACAAATGGGAAAAATTGTACAAGATTTGGAGCATGATCCTGTTTTCAGTGTGGTCACTGGTGGTGTTTTCACTGCTTTCTTTGCACAAGATTCCTGGTTGTTAGCCCTTTCAGTTTCATAGTATAGAAGCTTGGAGCTTCATTTGAATACTTTTTATCATCCTTTTCTTAATTAGCTTTAATGTTCTTCCTATTCATTGGTACTTAAAATAGTACAGTTATTCTTTCAAGTGCTTGAGTGCTATCTGGATTGGTGGTCTAATTTTTCTTAAAAGACAGCAGTGTTGAGAAAACCCATCAAGCCCTGTCAGTAATTAGCTACTTATGGCTTTTCACTAAATGTCTGATTGTCATTTAGTGTAGCCTGCATAGCTTTAAAACCTTTAGTTTGGTTTATAAAGAAGACAGTGATTATCCACCCTGATACTGTTTCTTTCTGTAGGTAACTGGATGAAAGATTTATGTGTAATTTCTAGCCAAAATTGTCAGTATTTTTACCATATGTTTAAGTAAAAAAAGCCAATTAATCCTAGTCCAAAAAAGAGTATGGCATAATGCACAGGCTTTCAATGCGGCAAGGAAATATTTTTTCAAAAGTCTATATCTAGTTACTAATTTAAGTATAGTTTAGGTGTTCAGAATTTTGAACAAGAAAATGTAAGACTGAGATTCTGCTGCCCTCAGTGAGGATACAGAATGCACTTGAACTAGTGGAAATAGTTCAGCTTCTCACCTGTGCAGAATCACAGTGATATACCCAATTATACCCAAAGACTCCCACTGCAACTACGTAGACTGGATAAATTTGTAAGAGTATCTATTCTCATAATTACTCTTTTTCTTAGATCTTAAAAAGACTTAAAGGTTCCAGTGAAAGACTGTGCTATGCAACATATTATACAATGAGGAAATGATGGTCCTTTCTCATAAACATTAATTAGCTTCTAAATAAATGTAGACATAAATATATTTATTTTTTTAAAGTAGTTTTTAATTTGGTCCTTAAATTAAACAAAGCGTTTGTTAAGAAAATGAAAATGTGAAAGAGCTTCAGAAGTTTCAATTAGAGTGTACTATAAAATGCTGCCATCTCATTTTACTGATATTTCAATGTAGATATGATCTTAAATTATTTTTATTTAGTGTGTATGGAGCACTTGATCACTCTTATCTGGTCTTTGGAACGCTGAATTCCTGACTATGTGGTTAAGAACTTAAGATTTTTTTTTCTTTTGATGTTCAAATCCCACAAAGAGCTTTATTTATTTATTTATTTGTTATGAAATGTTATTCCCATGATAAAGAGAGACTAGTTTCAGTCACTCACGAGCTGAGCAAGACTTCCCATACACTTCTGCTGAAACACCTTTTCCCTGATTAGTACAAATCTCCTTGTATTTTGGAGAGTTTCCCCCTTAACAACAGGAACTGCCTGCTTTGTAAAAAGATGTGGCAAATAGATCTACCGTTCAGCCCAACAGTGGGGTGTAAGGAATGACATGGAACTTTGGCAGACTCTAGAAGCAGTTCATCTGCCTAAACACAAATGTCTAGTGCAATTTAAGATGCACCCCTTACAAAACCCCAAAGCAGACATTTCATTTGAAAATGAGAGGTGGATGTGCCCCATCACCAAGGCAAAACATAAGGTCCATTTTCTTCCTTGTTATATACTTGTATATAAGTATATTTATAGTATATAGTTCCTGTTATAAACCTATCTTAATTGGTCTGCTTCATCTTATTATAGCCCCCTGCCCAGTTTTATTAGTCATAGGTGAAAATAAAAATGGATCTTAGACTCCTTTGGCTGGATTCCATGCTCTGTAATTATTTTGAAGCTTTCAGAAAAATCTGTTTATTTTTCACATAAGAACCTCTAAGATGCATTGCCTGTCAGCTCTCATTGTCCAAGTCAAACCACTATCTAGACACTTTCATTGGGATGATACATAAAATTGCAATATGGTGGTTGAATCAAAGTATTGTATTTCAGCTGAGCTGCTCTTCAATCAACAGCAAGTACAACGTAAACACATCCCATTGTTAAATCTCAGTGTCTATAGAGGGCTAAAAAGCTCAGGCAAATATGCAGGCTTCTACCAGTAAGAGGTCATTAAGCTGGTATATAATATTGAAAAAGATTTTAAAATGTATTTGTTGAAAGCAAGAACTGGGGGCTGATCCATACAACTAATGAAGGTAACAAAAACATCTCCGCCTTTTAGATGTGATTTCAAGCCACTCAGTATTATCACATTGAGTGTCATTTATTTGCCTCATTGAGCCACCTGTGTCCACGAGTGGAGCTCTGTTGTTCCAGACTCAGGACAAACCCTGAGCACAAACCTGAGTGCTCCTCTATCAATGTGCCATCTACCTGTCTGAGAGCTGGCAACAGAGGACTATAGACAATGGTGCAAAAAGAAAGGGGCATAACTATGATGCCATTTTAGTGTATCTTTGTTTTCTGGGTCTCCATCTCTTGATCATCCACAGGGCACAGATGTTGTTCTTCATTTTTGCTAACCTTTTATAGAATCATACAATAAATAGGTTTGGAAAAGACCTCCAAGATCATCTGGTCCAACCATCGCCCTACCACCAATGTCACACACTAAACCATGTCCCTAAGCATCAGGTCCAAACTTTCCTTAAACACCCCCAGGGATGGTGACACCACCACTTCCCTGGGCAACTCGTTTCAATGCCCGACTACTCTTTCTGAGAAGAAATGTCTCCTAATTTCCAACCTGAACCTCCCCTAGTGAAACATGAGGCCGTTCCCTCTAGTTCTATTGCTAGTTATCTGCGAGAAGAGCCTGACCCTCAGCTCCCCACACCTTCCTTTCAGGTAGTGGTAGAGAGCAATAAGGTCTCCCCTGAGCCTCCTCTTCTCCAGACTGAACAACCCCAGTTCCCTCAGCCGCCCCTCATAGGACTTGCATTCCAGACCCTTCACCAGCTTCGTAGCCCTTCTCTGGACAGGTTCCAGGGCCTCGATGTCCTTCTTGTAGTGAGGGGCCCAAAACTGAACACAGTACTTGAGGTGCAGCCTCACCAGAGCAGAGTACAGGGGGACGATCATCTCCCTCGTCCTGCTGGCTGCACTATTTCTGATACAAGCCAGGATACTGTTGGCCTTCTTGGCCACCTGGGCACACTGCCAGCTCATGTTCAGGTGAACATCGACCAACACCCTAAGATCTTTTTCCTCCGCACAGCTTTCTAGCCACGCTGCCCCAAGCCTGTAGCGTTGCATGGAGTTGTTGTGACCAAAGTGCAGGACCTGGTACCTAGCCATGTTGAACCTCATCCCATTGGCCTCTGTCCACTGAGCCATCCTGTCCAGGTCCCTCTGCAGGGCCTTCCTACCCTCTGGCAGATAAACATTTCCCCCCAACTTAGTATCATCTGCAAATTTACTGAGGGTGCACTCAATTCCCTCATCCAAATCATCAATAAAGATATTAAAGTGGATGGACCCCAACACCAACTCCTGGGGAACACCACTGGTGATCGCTTGTCAGCTAGATTTCACTCCGTTCACCACCACTCTCTGGACTCATCCATCCAGCCAGTTTTTAACCCAGCAAACAGTGTACCTGTCCAAGCCATGGGCTGCTAGCTTCTCCAGGAGAATACTATGGGAGACCTTGTCAAAGGCCTTGCTGAAGTCTAGGTAGACTACATCAACAGCCTTTCCCTCATCCACCAGGCAGGTCACCCGGTCATAGAAGGAGATGAGGTTGGTCAGGCAGGACTTGCCTTTCATGAACCCATGGTGGCCGGGCCTGATCCCCTGGTTGTCCCACATATAGTGTGTGATTGCATTCAAGATGACCTGTTCCATCACCTTTCCTGGCACTGAGGTCAGGCTGACAGGCCTGTAGTTCCCCAGGTCCGCCTCACAACCCTTCTTATAGATGGGTGTGACATTACCAAGTCTCCAGTGATTCAGGACCTCTCCAGATGACCACAACCACTGATAGATGATGGAAAGGGGCCCATCAATCACATCTGCCAACTCCCTCAGCACCCTCAGGTGGATCCTGTCTGGCCCCATGGACATGTGACAGTCCAGGTGGAGCAGCAGGTCTCTAACTGTTTCCACCTGAACTGTGGGGGGTTTCTTCTGCTCCTCATCCCAGACTTCCAGGTCGGGAGGCTGAGTACCTTGAGGATAAGTGGTCTGGCTAGTAAAGACAGATGCAATGAAGGCGTTAAGAACCTCAGCCTTTTCCTTATCCTCAGTAGTCATGTTCCTCCCTGCCTCCAGTAAAGGGTGGAGATGCTCCGTGGCCCTCTTTGGGATGAACCAAATAGTTCTGGTAGCAAAACAAACACAGTCTAGAGGCTGATCCCTGTGCCAGAGATGTCTCCCTTCTCATGATGTTCAACTTATAAGGGATATTCTCTAGTGCATTTCCCAAAGATGTTTTGTTTGACAGCACTACTGGCTTTAGCAGCCCTTGCCTCTGGCCTCTCATTCCCAGTCCTGTGTTGCCTTTCACACAGCTGTGGGTGAGGGTATGTGTGAAGCAGATCAAGGATCTAATTGGGTTATAAATAAATGAGCTCTTCTTCTGGTAATTTTTAACCAGACCAGTTCAGTGTGTAACTCCTCCCAAACACTTTTAGCAGAAGCACTGTAAAGGTGTTAGAAAAGGAAGGAATGTGGGTCTCATGAGTCATAAACATCAAATGATGGCTTTGGTAAGCATTTTAGGAGGAGGTCTTGGTACACTGGCAAAAGAAACCAGCACCAAATTTTCACAAGACTTGTGAAAAGTAGGCTGTCTTAATTTTTTTAATTGAACTGTGGGATAACTTTCTAATCTTTCCTCAGGTGATGATAATATTTGGCTATAAAGGATTCTGAATGCTTCCCTGATGCTACTGATAAGCAGACATCAGCAGCATCAGGGAATCATCCAGAATCCTTTATAGCCAAATATTAACATGATTAATATCAATAATAATTAATAATATTAATATATTAATAATACAAACTTGGAGCTTGTAGGGTTTTTCAGAGCTCTATTGTTTTGAGGAAACCGCAATGACTTTGGGGGGAAGTGGTCATGGACTTCTTGCAGCTGTACATGTGGTTTTGATATTCCTGTGCATAGTTCAAATGATCCCATTATTTTCTTAAGCTTATCCCGAAGAAAGTTCCAGATATATGGAAGAAAGACCCCTGAAGAGATCATGTAGTGGAATGAATGATTCTCTCTCTTTTCTCTCCTGCCTTTAGGAGATTCAGTGTGTTCTGGGAAGCCTTTAAGTATGGCAAGCTATATTTTTTTCTTACGAAGAGCTAATTTAAGGATTTAAAAAGGCAAACACCACAGTGTTTCTTCAGAACTTCTAAATGTTTACCTTCCACACAAAACTACTTGTTGGGAAAGTACAGCAGTAGGATGAGCAGTGGTCTACTTTACCATGAACAGCTTCCCTTTGCTTTTAAGTTGCAGGAATAAATGTTACTTTATACAAACTCCAGTGTGTTTAGCAATGCTTCTGACCCCCATTCTGTGTTTGAAAAGAAAACCAAAATAAAGGCAAAAAGGGCCAATGTTATTTTCAAAATTTTGTGCCTTGTATTTTCCTCATCAAACAGGACTCAATGGGAATATGGAAATCTCTCTTTAAATGCAGGCTCCCCTCACTGCTTTAAAAAAAAAAAAAAAAAAAAAAAAGCCCCCAAACAGAACTTCCAAATTTACATAACTATGTGTTTACATTACAAGGCTGGGTTTGCTGTGCCAAATTTTGATTTGGTCTTTCATATTAAACCTTCTTCAAATAATATTTTGCAACAACTTGTGCTGTATTTGTTCAAGTAAATTTTGATGTTTCTTCTCTCCTAACTGTATTATGAACAAAACCTCTCACAGCAATTCCCTATGACCACAGCCATGGAGCAATTATATCTTCCTTCCCCTCCTTATTTTCTTCTAACTTCCATTCCAGCTTGGACCAGAGGGCATGCCCAGAAGGATGTTCAGAAGGCAATGTGGCACAGCTTTTAATGAACTTGTTCTCCCTGCCAGAGAATACCATGGAGTTTGCATTTAGGATGGAAAAGGCTGCTGGTTTCACTTAGGAAAAAAAAAATATATATATATATATATAAAAATGTGAGGACAAAGGCAAGAGCAGATATGGCTCTGAGTACTTAAATGCTTGCCACTTCTTGTTTTGCTTAGGAGATCAAAAACAGCTTACAGTTTCTTGCAAATTAAGAAGAGTTGCTTATAAGCACAAGGTGATGTTGTAATCTTCATAAAAGTAAACCTAAAAGATATTAAAAAGGGAACAATGAATTTTCACATCTTTTGATTACCATTGTTTTTATACACTGTTTCACTTATAGTAGGTACTTTTTACTTGCTTCCTTTGAGAGTTGACCTTTTGTATAGGTGAACACAAGTGTGATATTTATTATTAAAACTTTCTATGGTTAAGACTCAAGCCTTTGGGATATTTGTGTTTTTGTGTATTAGAAAGGCAAAAGTGACAGCTTTAGTTTTGCCTGACAAATACCTGAAAACACCACTGATTCTTTCGTCATGATCTAAGGTATTCCTGCAAATAGACGTCATTCTTTTGTGAACTGTTATAATCTCATATAATTTTTCCTCTCTGAAATCATCACCATGTTTCACATGAATCTTTTATAATTTGTTTTTGCTCTTTCTGTTTCTGGGAGCAAGTAGAGGAATCTTTCTGTTGATACTCTGTATGTGTGGTCTGGAGCACCTAGCTGTACATCTTAACTCTTTGTGAACAACAAAATGTTTGTGAGTAAATGATATTGATGACAGTATTGCAATATAGATTTGGCATGACCATGCATCTGCACAATTAGATTCTGTGACCCTGTGACCTGCTGGAAATAGTGTTCCAACAGAAGAACCAATTATTATACGGAAGAACCATTATATAGCCATTTTTATAAATCAGAAGGTCATTGTCTTGTTTAGATGTATCTTCAGTATTGGCAGATGGGTTCTTGAACCTCTGGTTGTCTGTTTTTTATTTTTCACACTGGAATGAATTTCATCTCAACCTAAAACACATCAGCAGAGGGCTTATGTCTATTACACTACAGACAATAGCCAAAATTGCTGTCACGTGGGCTGCAAGGACAACTTTATTGTAGCACAGATATTGTGCTAGATTTCTGTAGGTGGCCAGATGTCCACCCTTCACTTTTCTGGTAAACACTCTGTATATGTAAGAATAAAAAAAGGGTGAGAAGGTAGGAAAGAGAAAATTACACAGGTCATATTTTCTTCCTTTGGCTTGTTCTCTTCCCATGCCCTTTTGCTGTGTTTACCTTTTTGTCTCCAGGCTGCAATATCTCAAAATCACAGAATGGCCGAGGTTGGAAGGGAACTCTGAAAACCGTCTAGTCCAACGCCCCTGCCAAGCAGGATTACCTAGAGCACATTATGCAGGATGGTATCCAGGTGGGTTTTGAATATTTCCAGAGAAGTAGACTCCACAGCCACTCTGGGCAACCTGTTCCAGTGCTCTGTCACCCTCGCAGGAAAGAAGTGCCCTCTCATATTCAGCCAGAACCTCCTGTGCTTTAGTTTGTGCCCATTGCCTCTCATCTTCTTGCTGGGCACAACTGAAAAGAGACCGGCTCAATCCTCTTGACACTCTCCCCTCAGATATCATTCTTTACACTCTTATCCCCAAATGACTAGTGTATTGTTCAATTCTACTATACATACTTTCAGCACCAGTGCACCAAAAATCTCTTTTCTGATTTCAAAGCTGCCGGGAGAGAAGAGCTCAGTAAATGTTAAAGGCAGCTTATAGGACAGGTACTGCCATGAAGAAATCATCAGTAGGGTTACTTTTCCAGTGAGGGAAAATCCAAGTGTTGGCATGCTCTGACAGGAATATGTTTTGTCTACAGGACATTCAACTGCTGCTTTTTGGTTTAGAGCTTTGGGATGAAGGTTAAGTGGATGGCTTTGTCAAACCAAACGATAAACAATGTCTACATAATGAATGATACCTAATCTGTTTTATGATGATTTAACTAAAATTCATAATTGTCATGACCTAAATGACTACCCAACCTGAGGTTGTATAGAGGTCATGGCAGTGAGTTCACAGTATTGTGTAGTATACACAAATTCAGAGGCTTTATTTCCTTAATATTCCTATGAATATTAAAGCAGACATATATCAGGCTATTCCAAATTATTATCAGGAAAGCAAGCATATAAATGTATCAACAGTATGGCAGCAATCAGTAACATAGCAGAAAATGTATATAGTGTATAAATATACATGTATATATTATACTTGTGATTGATTACTTACATGCACATGTATATATGTATTCAAAATGTACTATCAATTCCTCCCCACAAGAATTTTCACCTTTTCAGATGATAAACTGCTGCTCTTCCTTGGTTTTACCTATTTATGGTATCCTCAGGATATCTTTCATTCTCAGGTACTCAAAAGGTACCTTCAAAGAGGGCAGCTGTGCCTTTTCAACAATGCTCCTGTTTCATGGGCCTAGTTCCTAGGCTAGCAGTTTTCAGGCTGGTAAGAATTTTCTTCTGTTAGAGTTTTAGCAGCTATTTTCTGTCATTATTTTTCCTGCTATAGCCTGCTCACCTTTATGGATGCTCCCATCAATAGGCTAACTGCATGTCTCATGCTTATATATTTATGGGGAACAAAACTCTGTCTTTTTCCGTCCATTGCTGAATAGGTGAAATGGGAGAACTGGATTAGTCTTTCCTCACAAACACAAGGATAATTCTCTGGGGATGGAATAGTCTTAATATCCCATCTTCCCAGTACTGCCTGAAGGAGCATGTTGTGCAATCTGCAGTAGGAGAAAATGTGGCAGAGATTAAGCTACTCTCTGCAGGTCAGATTCTGCCTCCAGGCAGGAATACTAGGGTCCTGCTTCTGTCAGTTGTTGGGCTGATGTGTTTCTAAAGGCTTCCAGCAGCCTCCATTTCCCTGGCAATCTAGTCTATGCCAGTACACCCTTTTCTGTAGGAAATTGATCCTAATTACTGACTTCAGTTTATACTGCTGCTTCCTAAATCCATTATGCCTTCTTGTCATCCACTAGGAACATGCAAAATGGATTATCCTCCTCCTTTGTAAGCAGCTGTTTATGAGTTTGGAAATGTATGTATACTACCAAACGGCACATTATAGAAAATAGTAAAGCTGCATTTTTTCATACCCCTGAATGTATGAAACCATGTAAATTAGATTCTACTTGACACTGCTGAACATAATGCTAGCTAGCATCATCTACTCTTTGATGTATTCGTAGAAGCACTAGTTCATGAGTATATATACAAATGTTTACACACGCTAATGGTTGGGTGATTGAGGTCTTCAGGAATAAGGAACTAGCAAAAATCCCCACCTTTGAACTTCCTTTTCCTCATCCTTTCTCCAGCTCACAGGGCTACACAGATTTGAAAACTACTTTTAAGCTCCATAAGGATGGATCTTGAAGGATTTGGAAAAATAATTAATTATTTTTTATATATATATATATATATATATATCATTTGGAGTCATTTGGAATTTTCAGAGTTTTGAGGAAACACTGATTAATTCAATTTAATTGTGTTTTCTGTGTGAAAGATACTACAGTAGTATGACAACTTCATGAAATCAGATATGAGAATACACAGGTTCAATGCAAAATTCAGGATGATTAAAATTTAATCTTAACAAGTGATACAGTTTTCAGAAGTTCTAAACCACTAAGAAGTGGTAAAGTTTTACAAGTATCTACTTATGGCCAATAAGAAAAATGAATTGGCGAACTTTTGAGAAGAAAACAATGAATATGTAAATATATTTTTTCCTTAAAAAAAAATATATTTTTCTATGATTGTTTTACTACTTATATTCCAAAGGTATCTTCAGAAGATACGGGAAGAAGAGATGCAACAAGGCTATTTTCTGCAAACTCAGTGGCTTTATTACCTTATTTTTTTTCACTTTGTTTAAATACGGGCATGCAGGAAAAACACTTTCTGTATTAGCTATTGGATTAAGTCTTAGGTGGTTGACCCCTATCTATCTTTGATAACAACAGAATGAAGAAATACAAACTCACTTCCATATGTTTCTTACTATTTGCACTTAGCCAGATATCTAAACACTCTGAGAATCTGGTCATTCTGCATTTCAATGAAACTTCAACGAGCTTTTGGGGGAACAATGGATGCAAGATGTGACACCCTAATATGAAGCCTGCCAGGAATATTGTATGTACATATTATGTATTTATACACATATAATGTACATATTATGAAATGTGTATGTAAATGTATTATAGGAATACACATATTATGGAATGTGTATGGACAATTGCAACCAGCTGTACTTCTTCTCAGATCTCAGTGGCATTGCTATAATTATGGCATGACTTCTCAAGAAAATTAATATCTATGGTTTATAACAGTTGGGCAAAAGAATCTTGAATTATTTCAAAATCTGAATTATTTCTTTGTTTTACCTGTAGACACAGGCTGGTTGCAGAAAATCACCCCCCCCCCCCCAAAAAAAAAAAAAAATTAGGTCCCCTACAACTGATGATTTTTAATGTCTTTTTACCCTTAAAATTTAAAGGGAAGAAATGAAATATTCTGTACAAAGCTAAAAGATAAAACTTTAACAAAGTCCTCCTCTTTGCAGACGCAGTTATTTTTTAAATTAATTGCTTAATAAAAGTAGTTCATTTTCTCTGGAATTTTGATTTCATAACTCCAGTTCTGACTTCAGACATTTTTTTTTCTGAACTAAAGTTCAGCATTTTAAATTTTTAGTTTTGAAGAGACTTCTCACTTGCATTGACTATACTATCTGGAATTAAGAAATTAAAACCAAAAAACAGTATTTATTTCTGCTGAAAAAAACAAAACAAAACAAAAAAAACCCCATGCTTTGGGAGACCCATCCCACAGGATGCATACATAATTTTTTTTTTTAAATGGATTTTTTTAGCATGGTATTTTTTGTCTTGATTTGGAATTTAGAAATTACCCTTTAGAATTTTGAATTTAGCTTACATGAGAACGAAAAATCATTCTTCACACAGCCTGCTTGTTTAGTTACATACATTCAGCAAATGAAAAAGCTGAATGAAAGCTGAAGTGAAATTTGCTAACTGGCAAATGTAGTTTGACCAAGTAGAGGAAATAATGAGTTACTTATATACAATGTAAGTATAGGACATATACAATATGTCCTAGAAATTGTGATGGCATAGTTGGTAATAAAGTAACTAAAGTATTGTTGGCTTTTGTCCTCTAGTAGTGGTTGGTAAATGCCTCAGGCTGCAGTTATGCAGTCAGATCTGTCATGTGATTTTAGCAGTTCTAGGATTATGGGGGTGTGAGGAGCTTGTTTGTATGTCTTCAAAGCATATCCCAATTGCTTTCCTCATTTTTCTGCGAAACTTGTTCACTAACTCATTAACCGTGCTAGAAATTTATCTAAGTTGAAACAGCTAAAAGCCATGGGCTGCTTTTAGCTTAGTATGTTCATTTTTAACCTAGCCTGCTATAGTCTCTTGGTATCCTTAAGTCAACTGATTTTGAGCTTTTTTTCTCTGCAATGAAAGTTGTTTGTCCTTGCATTGGGCAAGAGAGAGACATGGGAGAATTCAGGAGCACATGGAATACAGGAACAATACAACCACAGTGGTTTGCATGAGTCAAAGGAACTTAGATGCAAAACTATAAAATGGGAAAAGACAAAGTTAAAACTGGAGGGGGCAGAAGTTTTATCCCTTGAGCCACCACATGCATTCACAGAAAAACAATTAGTTTTCATACGTACACTGTTGTCAACGTGTTAGGCTCTTGGTTTGGGTCACTAGAAACAGCTGAATGAGTTAACGAGGGTGCACTGTTTGGTGCAGTGTGGATCAGGATCTCTTTGCTCC
This sequence comes from Anser cygnoides, assembly GCF_040182565.1. Lineage (NCBI taxonomy): Eukaryota > Metazoa > Chordata > Aves > Anseriformes > Anatidae > Anser > Anser cygnoides. The sequence continues at coordinate 55,218,771 of NC_089874.1, forward strand.
ACCTCTCTTTCTGGGAAAGTGAAAGACAGAATCTAGAACCACTTAGGTTGGAAACGACCTTTAAAATCATCAAGTGCAGCCACTATCTAACACTACCAAATCCACCACTAAACCACATCCCTAAGCACTATATCACACAAAGGTGATGACTTGGCATCGAGCAGGGATTTGTTCGAAAGATGGCAAAGTTTGGAGTAGGCATGGCCCCTCCTGGCCTCTTTAGCTATCACTCTTGAGAGGGAATTGGTAGAAAGAAAGAGTAACACTGACAAACTTGCTGCTATACTCTATGGTGACTGAAAGAGAAATTGTGACCTTTCAAAGGTTAAGGTTGCAGCCTTTGTAGTTAATCAGAGCCTGTTGTTTGTGGCTTTTCTGCTGTTCACATCAAGAAGCCTGCTGACATCTTTGCAAAAGATACACAAATATGCAATTTCCATTACCATGGTGGCTTATAGCTTATACTGGCTCCTACTTCAAGAGCAACATTACATGCAGGTATGAGTGCTTGCAGTTTGGGGCCTACAGTTTAATGTATATACTTTGTCCACTAAAAGCTACTTCTGTTTTACTTCAAAATCTCAGTTTTCTCATCTTCCTCTTATTTTTTATTTTCCACATTTTTAAGACAATTAGTGGTGCTGCTCTGGATCTGCATATTCATCATCACCTGTTCATCAACAAACCATGGGAGTCCATAAAAGCTAAATGCCTTAGAGTAGGGCCAAATAATTCAGTTTAAAAATACCAGGATAAAGATATTAAACACAGTTTTTCTTTTTCCTTTGGTATATAAAAAAGAAAGTTTATTGGATTCTTTAAGGGAGGAGCTTGTACAGACTGTCCCCAGTTTTGCAGAGCAGTTCTCTGCATGCATCTTTTTTTCTAAAGGTAACCTGCAGCGTGAACTTTAGCTGTGAGTAATAAAGACCTGACAGAGATTAAGTTTTAGTCACCTGCCAGCTCCTGGAATGCCAAAAACACCAGAAAGCTGGGGCAAAGGCGCTGGAGAACAGTTCAAAGGCTCTGTCACTGGGCAAATGAAAACATTACAGCAGCTGAAGACCATTTCCTGGTATTTCACTGCTGTTCTTTACCAAGGAGAGGAAGGGTCTGGAAAATATTAAATTGGCCCCACAGAGCATATTAAAAAAACCTGGAATTTTGCAGACATTAGCTGGCTGTGTGTTTTTGTTGGAAATCTAGCACAGTTATGTAATGTGTTTGGGCTTTTTAAACTTCTTTCATTTCAAGGTACCACCAGAGCCTAATATTTTCATCATTATAACAAAGTTTTAAGTGGTGTTCTTAATTTTAATGAATAACTAAGCTGATTTAGAAAAGCAAAACCTAAACAATTGTCATTCAGATCAGGATTTATGCAGACATTTGTCTTTCTCTTTCTGATGTGTGTCTCTCACCCTAAAGTGGCTTTTGATAAAAGATAATGCTCTTAGTTTATTTACTTTCAGGGTGAGGCTTTCTTTGGGGTGGGAGTGCTATGGAGTGCAAAGCAGTAATAAGGACACAACTGTATGGGGGGACAGTTTAAATGGTTTAGCATAGCCCCCTTTTCTTACCAATGTTTCCAGGCACGTATGCTGGAACTATAAAACACATGTATTTACATTTTATTTCCCAGACATAGTGAGGTTGTTAAGTCTGCCACATCTGTCTCTCTTTTCTCGACCTCCCACATTTTTGGCTTGGGGTGAAAGAGCAGGGGTGGCAGGGCAGGAGAAGGTGGGTTTGTTTGTGTGTGTGTGTGTGTGTGTGTGTGTGTGTTTTCAGCTGAATAGCAGAGCAGCATAATTGACATCTTTTGCAGCCCCCTTGGGGGAAAATTCTTTTGGTTAGGTTTTATCTTTGAGGTATAAAAGGAGAGGTTAGTGGAGACAGGGAATAGAAATCAGAGAATGGCTAGGGAATGTTTCTTTTTGACGTATGAAGTTTGTTCAGTTCTTTCACCAAAACAAACCACAGGCATTAGTTTATTTGCGTATGCTGGTCTCAAGTTGTGGCCCAGGATCATGGAGATACAGTTCTTTGTTCTTGAAGGAAATTACTTTCACACAGCTTTTTCTAAACAAAGCTCAGAACAATTTTTAAAAAGTATCTCAACGTTAATGTTACTTATTAGAAGAATAGAGAAATTAAAGACATTTTGACCATTTAAAGAGGTTATGCTTGTCCTGAGGAACTTTCCAATTTCTGGCTGAAATATATAGCTCACCTGTATGTTTGTAAAGATGAGAATCAAGCTTATTTTATTCCATCTCCTTCACATTCACAATGTATTCAGAGCTGGAACCTGAGTGGGATAGCCAGGGTATCGGCCCCACCATGGCAGAGCTCTGTACTGCTAATGACACAAAATGTTGCTGGTACTAGAGTCAACACTTAATTGCATTTGTTGAGATAAATCCATAGGCCCTGATGGGATGCATTTATGAATGCTGAGGGAGCTGGCTCATGCCATTGTGAGGCCATTCTCGATAAGTTTTGAACGACCATGGTGACTGGGAGAGCTGCCTGAAGAAAGCAAATGTCACCCCTATCTTCAAAAACAAGCAAGAAGGAGGACCCAAGGAATTAGAGGCAGCACCCTCACCTTGATCCCTGGGAAGGTGATGGAGCACCTAATCCTGAAAACCATTTCCAAGGAACATGAATGACAAGGAAATCGTCAGGACTAGCCAGCATGAAAGCCATGCTTGACCGAATTAATAAGCTTCTACAATTAAATGACTAGTCTGGTAGACGAGAGGAGAGTAGTGGCTATTATCTACCTGGACTTTAGTAAGGCTTTTGACGCTGCCTCCCACAAAATCTTCATATACGACCTATTGTAGTATGAGTGGGATGAGAAGACAGTCAGGTGGATTGAAAACTGTCTGCATAGATGGGCCCACAGTGTGGTGATCAGTGGCATAGAGTCTATTTGGAGGCCAGTATCTAGCAGTGTACCCCAGGGGTCAATACTATGTCCAGTTGTGTTTAACATCTTCATTAATGACATGGATGATAGGTCAAAGTTTACCCCCAGCAAGTTTGCAGATAACACAATACTGGGAGGTGTGGCTGACACACCAGAGGGTCATGCTGCCATCCAGAGGGACCTTGATAGGCTGAAGAAATAGTGAACCTCATGTTCCATGACAGAATCTTCATGAAGTTCAACAAGGGGAAGCGCAAAATCCTGTACACAGAGAGGAACAACCCCAGGCACTAATACGTGATGGGGGCCACTTGTAGCTGGGGGTCCTGGTAGACAAGAAGTTGAACATGAGCCAGCAATGTACACTTCCAGCAAAGAAGGCTAAAGGTATCCTGGGCTGCATAAGGCAAAGTATCACCATCAGGTTGACAGAGGTGTTTTTCCCTTCTACACAGTCCTGGTGAGGCCACACTTGGAGTACTGTGTCAAGTTCTGCACTCTGCAGTACAAGAGAGATGTGGACATACTGGAGAGAGTCCAACAAAGGGCCATGATGATGATGGAGGTACTGGAACATTTCACATAAGATGAAAGACCGAGGGAGCTGGTACTATTTAACCTCAAGAACAGAAGGCTTAAGGGGGGGACTTGTCAATATATACAAATACCTGACATCAGTGTGCAAAGAAGACAGCCAGGATCATTTCAGTAGTGTCTGGTAAAAGGAGAAGAGACAATCGGCAAAAACTGAAATACAGGAGGTACGCTCTGAACATCAGAAAACTTTTTTTTTTCTGTGAAAATGACTGAGCACTGGCACAAGTTGTCCAAAGAAGTTGTGGTGTCTTCCTCCTTGGAGCTATTCAAAATCTGACTGGAAATGGTGTAGTGGGTTTACGTGGCAAGGTTTTAGTAACAGGGGGGCCATAGGGGTGGCTTCTGTGAGAAGAATCTAGAAGTTGCCCCATGTTAGGTAAGGACCCCACTGCTGACCAGAGCTGTGCCAATAAGTGATGTTGTTTTGCGCCTCTGTGAGAGCATATTTAAGACAAAGAAAAAAAAAATCTGCTGCACCACATAGCAGCTGTGAGAAGAGTGAGAGGAGTGAGGAATAGCCTTGCAGGTGCCAAGGTCAGTGAAGAAGAAGGGGGAGGAGGTGCTCCAGGTGCTGGAGCAGAAGTCCCCTGCAGCCTGTGGTGAGGACCATGGTGGAGCAGGCTGTCCCCCTGCAGCCCATGGAGTACCACGGTGGAGCAGGGTTCCACGCTGCAGCCTGTGGGGGATACAACGGTGGAGCAGGTGGACCTGTACCGATGGAGGCTGTGGCCTGTGGGAGACCCCTGCTGGAGCAGGTTCCGGGCTGGACCTGCAGCCCGTGGAGAGGAGACCATGCAGGAGCAGGTGACCTGGCAGGAGCTGCTGCCCGTGGGGGATCCATGCTGGAGCAGTTTGCTCCTGACAGATGGACCTCATGGTATGGACCCGTACCTGGAGCAGTTCTTGAAGAGCTGCTGCCTGTGGGCAGCCCATGCCGGATCAGTTCAGCAAGGACTGCATCCCGTGGGAGGGACCCCACAGCACAGGGGACAAGAGTGACTGAGGAGTGGCAGAGAAGAAGCACCACAGACTGACCATAACCCCCATTCCCCCGTTCCCCTGCGGTGCTCGGGGGCAGGAGGTGGAAGAGGGTGGATGGGGGAGGAAGGTGCTTTTGGTTTCTTTCCTTTGTTTCTCGCTTCTCTAGCTTGTTAGCAATAGGCAATAAATCTTACTATCTCCCTATGCTGAGTCTGTTTTGCCCGTCACAATAATTACTGCGCGATCTCCCTGTCCTTATCTCAACCCTTCAGCCCTTTTCATCGTATTTTCTCCCTGTTCCTCTTTGAGGAGGGGGAGTGAGAGAGTGGTTGTGGTGGAGCTCAGTCACCCACCCGAGTAAAACCACCACAAATGGTCTTAAGCAAGTGGCTATAGGTGGCTCTGGTTGAGCAAGGGGGAGGGGTTGGACCAGATGACTTCCAGAGGTCCCTTCCAACCTCAGCCATGCTGTAATTCTGTGAAAATCTAGTATTTAATGATTATTGCACCAAGTATGGAATTCACTCAGGAAATGCTAAACCTGATAAACCTAATTTTTCCCTCAACTGCATGCTTACATTCCTTCTCAGGAAAAAAAAAAAAGGAAAAGGAAAAGGAAAATTATTAGCATGAGTGCTGCTCACACAGTTATCAGATTTGGAACTTGTGAGTCACATCACTGAATCTCTGGTACCTGGAGTACTGTGTTCAGCTCTGAGGCCCCCAATATAAGAAGGACATGGACCTATTAGAGTGAGTCCAGAGGAGGACCATGAGGATGACCATAGGGCTGGAACACCTCTCCTACACAGACATGCTGAGGGAGTTGGGGTTGTTCAGCATGGGGAAAAGAAGGCTCCAGGTAGACCTTGTAAGTGGCCTTCTTGCACTTAAATGTGGCCTACAGAAAAGCTGGAGAGGAACTCTTTATCAGAGAAAAGGAGTAATTATTTTAAACTAAAAGAAGGTAGATTTAGGTTAGATATTCCAAAGAAATTCTTCACTCAGAGGGTGGTGAGGCACTGGAATAGTGCCAGAGAAGTTGTGGATGTCCCATCCCTGGAAGTGTTTAAGGCCAGGCTGGATGGGGTTTTGAGCAACCTGGCCTTGTGGGAGGTGTCCCTGCCCATGGCAGGGGGGTTGGAATTAGATGATTCCTTCCAACCCAAACCATTCTTTGATTCTATGATCTCTGTCATTCCAATGGTGTCAGAGGGTCTAGGTACTGCTCAGCATATCTAAGGTACCATTTTGCCTTCCAGAGAAGAGACTATTTAGCTTCTTCAGTCTTTAGAACTGGATACTACCTACTGACAAGCAGTACTGTTTGTGCAGATTTTGAAAAATGTGAAGAGTTATAGAAGAGCTCATTTCTTCGAATTTTTGCTTGGCTTTTAGACTGTGCCATTTAAGGCACTATGCATTACATGCAATATATTAGTGCTCTCACAAAATACTGTTGATTGAGCTCTGTTCAAAAGCTGTCATTGATTGATCTCTCATACTCAATACTTATTTTTTATCAGCCCTAGAAAAATGAAATGGTTCCCACTTTTCCTCTAAAAACATACATATTTTTTATGTCCAGATAATCTGAATAATAACATACAGTACCTTAACACATACTGCTAAGGCTAATGGGAATCTTTTGGCAGCCATACACTGGAACAACAAAACCATTCAGTACAGAGGGAACCTAAACATTTGAAGAGCAGAAGGCTGAGAACTGTACAACCCTGACAATGTGTGCAGGAGCTGCTCATGTTTCCAGTGCAACAATGCTAAAAATTCCCTGGGCTCTTCAAGGAATTTTGAATAACTGCTTTGTAATCCATTTTTCTCTGTTGACGTTCCAACATAGAAGCAGGGTTGTGAAATCAATACCATTTTTACATTGCTCAGTAAAAATAATGTCACTATAAGGAGAATGCTCATCTTATCTAATTCCTCTCTCGCTGAATAACTGGCTATGATTTCATTAATGACTCCAGACTGGTGCATTTCCTAGAGAGCTGATGACAGACTTGATGCTAGCTTTGCCTCAGGCTGTGGTCATTATGAAGTGACCTATGTCTTAGCCAGAGTTACTTGGTCAATTTGAATCCACTACATGTCTGTGCATTCTTACTGTTATTTCTTTCTCCACACTCCTCTCCAACTTCTCTCTAGTTTTGCTTGTGACAAGGCTGAAGCCTATCTTTTCTAACTGCTAACAATTATGGAAGAAGGTGTGGGACTGAATATTTAAGGAAATTTTTTCTTTTAGTCATTTAGTCATTTTTAGTCATTTCTTTTGACATTTAGTCAAATAATGATGAGTCATTAATACTTGCCTAGCACTCCTTTAAATAAAACCGTATTTACTATATTATTTAAAAACACACCCTTTTCTTGCACTGGTTCTGGTTTGTGATAATGAGTTCATTGAACTCCAATTAATGGAAGTTGAGAATGTTCACATGTCAAGGACAGGGTCACCATCTTGTGGAACAAATTCCCCGCTAATCGTGAAAGAAATAACCACAGAATATTTTTGCATAAGGGTGTCAGAGGGGAGCTTGTTATTTGAATTCCACAGTGATGTTTGGAATCCCTGTTAAATAAAGTGTAGTAAAACTCTGTGCCAGATTAGCTGACAAGCTGTACAGCTGCAGCTGAAGAACCTTTGTGCAAAAGGAGGTGGTGGCACTAGTCAAGACAGCCATAAGCTTAATGTTATCTACCAGAAAGCATGACCTTGCCCCCTTCTAATGCTTGGACAAACTAGATACTTGATTCCACTTTGGTTTTGATCAAAAATTTACTTTTTTTTTTTTTGTTTGTTTGTTTATTTTTAATCAGAACAAGCAGAATAGCTATGCGAAGCACTGGCTTGACTAGCTAAGCTTTGCAAGATGTCAGTAATTAAAAGTAGGTTTGAAGCACTAAAGCAATGGAAGTGATAATTCCATTAAGGTAAAGCAGTGAAAATTCTTTCAGAAGAGGTTCAGTCAATGAATACAGGATGAACATCCCTTGGAGTGGGTAAGCCAGTACAACTGCTAGTTTGGTGAGGTTGCTTTTGACTAGGTTGTAAAAGTCACCTACACATACACTTTCCCATATAATGACCGATCAGTTTGGGATGTTTCAAATGCAGCTCATCATTCATGATGACTTCTCAATGAAAAACTTATATGACAACATCAGACCTTCAAGTTATCTAAGAATAGCTCTTCCTGTGCAGTGACCTTTTCTCCCCTAATCTATTCCTTGCCCTTCAGAACTTACCCATTTCTGCATTCAGGCTCTTTGAAGACAGAGTTTAAGCAATTGGGGGCGGGGGGGAGGACAGACAGCAGAACAACATGAGAAGATTTATACAGTGAAAATGAGCTGACACCCTAGAAATGACCCCGTGTAGACTAGACAGCATATACTTGATTTCCTTCATTTCCTTCGCGCAGAAGAACAACACATTTTATGAAACAAAATGACTTAAGTCTCTCTCTATCAGTAGAGTGCTTTGCATAACGGGGACCAAGTACTCAGTTAGAACATCCAAGACGTAGAAACAAATAAAAATAGTGTTAAAAACAATTTAACTTACTTTCCTTTTTTTTCTGTATAAAATAGTTTTGACTTACATCATAACATGCCAGATGTTATCACCACATATATGTTTAAAAAGACTTCTTATCTCTTCTATTCCCTGAGAAAAAACAAAACTGATTGACCCAGTTCCTCCAAATCTATTTTAAGATTCTGCTGCTGAAATTCAAATGTTTGGAAATAGATATTGAACTCTCACTGCCGTTCTGTTACAGACGTCTTTTTACAGCATGAGAATGAGGCAAATGTGGTTTGAACTTCTCAGGACCCCTGGGAGGCAAGGAAGCACTGATTTATACTTTGTCCTTTTTTTTTTTTTTTTTTTTTTTTTCCCAGAGGAGTAAACTTGGAAACCCAAAGAGAACACAGCTAAAAGTTTTGCCCATGATCCATAATTACAGTAGCAAGAGTTATCCAGAGTTACACCCATTGGTCCTGGTGGGAGCTACAGATTCTCAGCATTGTTGACAACGTAGCCGTGTCTCTTCTGTAGCTGGAGATCTGAGAATTAAAATGTGCAAAATTGCAGCACACTTCTGCAAACTTAAATTACACTGAATATCAAATGTCTATGGCAAAGATGGAAGAGAGCCCCCATCTCTAAGCTTACAGTGCTGTGTTTCCATCCCATGGTTATCGTTGGTTATCCTTTCTGCCCTGTTAGCAGTATGCACCCTTTTGCAGTCAGGAAGAATAAGTTCTGTTAAAAACTAAAGGGAAATAATGAATTAATTAGTTGGCAGGCAGATTACAGAAAGAAGAGGGACGTTGTTGTAGGTTCTCCCCTTCTGAAATTTTAAGTTATTCTCAGTGTCGACTTCAAATACGTATTTTTCACTCTCAAGTTACTTCGGCACTATCAGCTTGCCTTGGTGACAGATTGCTGGAAAGTTCGCTTTTCTCCTTCACAAAGACGGCGCACCCTCTTAAACAGTCTGTTTCGTGAGTTATTAGTTTCTTTGTTATTGTATCCATACCACTCAGTGATCCAAAAAACCCTCCCACCAGGCAAGGGAAGTCTGTTTCCCCAGCTGGAGACGCAGCTCCAGCCAGCACCGGCTCTGATTTGTTCCCCTGGCCTCGGAGGGGGCACGGTGTGGTCAGCCTAGAGCCCGGCAACAAAAGGGGAAGCAGGCAGGGAAGGACCTCCGAGAGCCGCTCTGAGGGGAAAAAGCGGGCTGCTAACCCGGCTCAGCACACCCAGCTACCGGCCGAGCAGGTGCCGGGGGGGGCGATGGCTCCCGGCGGCGGGCGAGGAGCCCGAAGTTAGCGCAGGGCAGGGGCCCGGGGGCCGAGAAGCGGCGGCGGGGACGCCCCATGGGCGGCCGGGCGAGCCTGCCGTGCCGAGGGAGCGCGCTGCCCCGCCGCCCACCGCCGCCAGGAGAGGCCGAGACGATGATGAAGGTACGCGGGGTTTGCTCCCTAGCCGCGGCGAGGAACGGGGGCGTCGGGACGGGTTTCGCAGCCCCCCCCCGCCGTGCTCGAGGGGCCGGGGGAAGGCGCCTGCCACCGCCGCGGGGCTCCGGGGCTGGCCGCGGGGAGCCGGCCCGAGGCTGCTCCGCGCCTCCCGGCGCTGGCGGTCGGTAACTTGGGTGGCAGCAGTAACTTGGGTGAGCGTAACGCAGCATCGTGGTGGCCCTTCTGGTTTGGGAGCGGGTGCTGAGCGTGCAGAGCTTGGTTCGGCAGCGTGCTGTTCTGTCGCGATACCGGCCGCTGGTGACACCAGAGAAAGCGTTCGTGTTCACGCTGATGCAAATATTCACTATCGTCCTGGAATGTGCACCTAAATTGCGTTTCGGGGCAGTTATGGAAAAGATAAGCCCAAAATTGAGGATGGGTTGATAATCCTGAAGAACATGTACCAGCTTTTCATGGGTATGAAAGTTCTATCAACTTCAAATAATTTTGGTTTAAAACCCATTTGATCTGGAGTCATAGGCTACCTTTGATTTTATAACTCAGCAAAACCAGAAAAGCTGCCAGAATAGTAGCCTCTCAGGCACAACTGCAAATTGAAAGTACCAGAAATCTCTGCAGAGCACTAGCTGACAGTCTCAGTACCGCACAACTCATTCCAGAGGCGCATTCAGGCATCTCTATTTCTGGTTTATTAAGCAAACCTCCGGACCTTTGAAGTTTGACGCATTTTCTTCTGAGTTACCTCTAAAAAAATCAATTCAGCGACAGATTTAAATTAGTTTTAAGCATATGTTTAAATGTTTTTGCTAACTGGGCTCTGCATACTATAGTAGTGTTCCCCTCACATGCTTAAGTGTCTTCTCTCATTTCAATTCCCTTTTGAAAACATGCCATGTTGAAACGTTTTAGGATTAGTTTTTCAGAAATTCATGAATAATACACCACACACATGGTAAAGTGTGAATACATGCATTAAATAATCTTTACTGGTTTCAGTTCCCCTTTGACTATTTCATGTATGCTCTGTGAAACTATCTCCGTCATTCTTTTGTCTGACGTTTCAAACCAAGCATCTTCAAATAACAATTTTATTATAAAAAGCTGCTAAGGAAATATCAATGTTTTCCTGCCAGAATTGCTTTCCTCTGAGGTGTAAGATGGCTAGAATTCAGTCCTAGGCAAGTGACTTTTTAAAGGGCTGTATTTTTTGCCTTCCATTAGAATTAGAAGAAGGAACTTTATTCCATTTGAAAGCATATCCAATGATCTCTAGTGATCTCTTGCTAAAGAACCATTACCCTGTGATCTTACCAACAATATTAAACATAAAAATCATAATATTGTCATGTAGAGAAAAATCACTGTGACTTTTTTTTTTTTTTTTTCAGGGATTGATAAATAGCAATTTTCTATTAACTCTTAGCTCTAGAACTCTGAGTCCAGTTTTAGGATCTTCATGCAATATGCTTCGCTAGAAGGAACATTACTAATTTGTCACTCAGCTGGGACCAGGATTGTCTGCTCTCGTGACAACCCACCAGGACTGTCTGCTCTCGTGACATCCCTCCTGAAGTACTGTGCTCACCTCTGAGGCCTGTAGCATAAGAAGGACATAGAACTGTTAGAGCAGGTCCAGAGGTTGGCCGTGAGGATGATCGGAGGGCTAGAACACCTCTCCTACGAAGACAGGCTGAGAAAGTTGAGGTTATTTAGCCTAGAGAAGAGAAGGTTCCAGGGAGACCTTGGAGTGGCCTCCCAGTACTTAAAAGGGGGCTACAGGAAAGATGGGGAGGGACTGTTTATCAGGGAGTGTAGTGACAAGATAAGAGGTAATGGTTTCAAACTAAAAAAGGGTAGATTTACATCAGATATTAGGATGTTATACTTTCCTTAGCACCAGACAATAGGAATACCCATTTTTAGGAGGTTATGGGGGTTGGTAGGTAGGCTGGGAGAAGGAGAGAGACATTAGATTTAAATGGAATACTGAGTTGAATTAAATGGATGGTGTGCATTCTTTTCTCATATATCAGCATAAATCAAGTGTTTCCTCTCTGAAAACAATTACATTTCATCATTCGAAAATTAGTATGAATTATAGGGGAAGCTGAGCCAATAATTCTCAAAAGATTGATTATAAAATGAGTTCAAATGATGGAATAGCCTACAAAGCTGGCATAGGCTCCAATTTATGTTCCTATTATGGAATAGAAAACATATGGGAAGGATGTATTAACATCACTGGCTTTATTTTACATCTGGAACGTGAAAAAGGAGTCAACAAACAACAGCTTAAAATATGATGTTTCCATGTTACTGAATTTCTCTTGATCTCTTCCAACACAAAGATATTTAGTTATACAACAGGCCATCTGAGTTCCTACTGATGGGTAGTTGAAATAATTGTGATGTTAGACATTCTGCCTTAGAGTATGCCAAGAAGTCTTAATGCAAATTTGAGGGGAAAATAACATAAATTTGACTTCATGACTTTGTTTTCGAAAGTGTTTGTTTGTTTGCTTTGTATTTTTGAAGGGGGAGTAGATTTTTCTAGTGGGATTATACAGGGCAAGCATTTTTTTCCTCTTGAAATCAAATTAAGCTAACCTAAAATTGGCACTAGTACCACAGGTTTGAGATGATATCTTTTGGTTAGGTCTCCTCATTGGGAGGTTAGTCAGCCTCTTGTGAGGGGCTGCTGTGACAGTAACTATGGAATTCCCAATTCTTTCTGGACTGGAGTTAGGACTGAATGTCAGCATTCGCCCCAGCTCAGTTTCTTTAGACAATACTTCCTGAGCAAATCCCAGTGTTACCTGAAAACTCATTATCTTAATCTCTGCTTTTTAACCACATCTTTGAATTTATTTTTCTTGAGTATAATCCTGTAAGGGACATTGGTGAGGTTAGACTTCAGAGCAGCAACTTTTGGCATGCTTTTGGGATGTTGAGTGTGATAGATAGATACTTGTTTGCATATTGTTTCTGATAATTTCACGTAAAGGACTGGTGTTTTTACAGCTTATAACATTTTACAGTACAAAACACATGTGTTTTGCATAGCTGTTTTCTCTCTCTCTCTCTTTTTTTTTTAAAGTGTATCAGTCTTGCTATCTAGTATTAGCAAACAACAGTGAAAACTGAAGTGCAAAGTGAAGTAAGGTGACTTTTTCAAAGTTACTCAGCAAGCAACGTGAAAGACTTCATGTTTCCTGATTCTCAGCCTAGTGCTTTTCCACTGAAGCATATTACTTTTTAAGTAATGAATTGCCATTCATCGTGGTTTAACCCTCCTAAGCAGCTAAGCATCACACAGCTGCTTGCTCACTTTCCCCAGATAGGATTGGGGAGAGAATCAGACAGGTAAAAGCACAGAAACTTGTGGGTGAAGATGAAGACGGCTTACTAGATAAAGCCAAAGTTGTACATGCAAGCAAAGCAGAACAAGGAGTTCATTTGCTGCTTTCCATCAGCAGGCAGATATTCAGCCATTTCCAGTCCCAATTCCAATTGGAACACGTAACGGTTTCTTGGGAAGGCAAACACCATCACTCAAGGTGTTTTCCCTCTCCTCCTTCTTTACCCCAGCTTTTATTGCTGAGCATGATGTCATATGGTATGGAATATCCCTTTGATCAGTTTGGGTCAGTTGTCCCCTCCAGTCTGTGTCCCCTCCTAGCTTCTTGTGCACTCTTGTGCCAGCCTCATTGTTGGCAGGGTAGCATGAGAAGCAGAAAAGTCCTTGACTCTGTGCAAGCACTGCTCAGCAACAAGTAAAACATCTGCATATTATCAGTACCATTTTATTTAAAAAAAAAAAAAGTCCAGAACACAACATCATATAAGCCTTTATGAAGAAAATTAACTCTGTCACAGTCAAAATCAAGACACTTGTGCAAAGTAAGGAAAAGAGATGGTCTGAATGGATTTCCATATTATCCTATCTGTACAGTAGGCTTCCATATTTTATCTTAATATCTCTGGGTGAAATTATGCAAATATGAGGATACTACGCTACTCAGAGTGTAGTCACCAGTATTACATAGATTAACAGTCCATCTTCTCCCAGCAGTTTTCTGGCTTCTGCTATTAAAGACTTATTTGTACAGATGGGAGGAATAGGATGAAGACTAGTTCTTCCCAGGAAGAAATATTTTAAATAGTTTTGGACTGAATACTAAGCAAATAACAGCATTGACACCAAGTGCCCACAAGCTCATATGTCTTTAGCATCATTTTCTTATGTTGTTATGCAACAGAAAAGTCAAGAATAAAAGAAGAATCCTTAAGAATATATTTTTTTGCCAATGTTAGATCTTCTGTGCTAGGTTGCAGGACAGTTAGGTTAATTCATATGATGGTGTTCCTGTTGTAAACATTTTTAAGTACATGAGAATCTTGGGGAAGATGAGAGCTTCCCTGATGCAGACTATGTAACAGTAGGGACTGAAGTTATTTTCAAGGTTTTTCAACACAATGTCTGGTTCTTTCAATGCAAGTTGTCTATCATCATATTCTTTTATGACTCAGAAAGGGGAAAACAAAATGGTTTTTGAAAACATTGAGCAATTTTTAATTGCTGTATCAGTTAGTTTACCAGGTGGTCTCAGACAGGTGAAGTTATGCTGAAATGTAATGTCTGTTACTGGAAACAATTACATCTTCACTTCAGTATCCTGCCTTCTGTTTGACAGCTGTGAAATGTCATCTGGAAAATGGGCTGGATAGTTTTCAGTCACTTCAATCCAGTTTTATAGTGATTTTCAGCAGGAGGGCAGTAAAGTTTTTTTTAGGAAAAAAAAAAAGGCATCTTCAAAACTTAACAAAATAGTTTCTTAGAAGAACTGATAAATAAAGAAGGATTTAAAACAGTTTTTCCTTCTAGAAGTCTATTATGTGAATAGTAGAAAAGAGAAAGTTTCCCAAATGGCTCAGTTATGCCCTCAACTGACGTACCATAAGATGAACAATTTTCCCATGAAGCTTACAATAGAAAACATTTATCTATTTATTTATTTTAGAGCTTGTGGGTTAGTTTGAGCATTGCTGCAGCTTTATAGTTTCAGAATTGTTACTTCCCACAGACTGTGTATGCTAAATTTTATTCTTCTAAAAGAGAATTCGTTGTCAGTACTGTGGGGTATTTCAATGAACAGGTTTCCTCGGTCTTGGACAGCCTTTGAATATCCATAATTCTGATAGAATAAAAGTCTCAAAGAGAACAGTGAGGGAGAAATTAATGTGTAGATTATAAGTAGGTGCAATCTGCTTCAAATCTAGCTGGTTAAAAGCAGGGAGGTTAAATACTTTCAGTCACCCCACCACTTCATTAAGTAGCTTCTTTGCACAAAAGGTTCAGTTAACAATGCGTAACAGTGATGGAATTGTGTAATCACCCAAAGCAATGGTTAAAGTATCATAATTATTATTCAAAACATGTCAGTTCTTTTATGGTATGTGGAATGAGATTCATACTCGTTTTCCTTTTTCTTTTTCATTCCAGCTGATCCTTCTTCCTTTCCTCAGGCCTGATGCAGGTCCCAACAGTAGAGAGAGCTCCTGCTGATTTTAATAAATATTTGAGTACCACTGGTGCCCGACCAGTTCCGTCCTTTCTCATGAAAAAGTAAAACATTAGCAGCATTTCCTTTCCTTCTTCTCTCTGCTTTTTTTCATAGATAAGAGGTTAAGGAGCCATCTCTGATAATTCTGCCGTGGTTGAGTGTGTACTAGGTCTGGCAGCAGAGTTCTTTATTCAACAAAGCGCTTGAACGTTAAGCAATTTCTAAACCTGTTCTTATACAATAAAATGATCATATGATTTTTTTTTAAATAAATTTTAAAGATTATTTATCTATTTGGCTGAATTAAAGTTTAGGAATGTGTAGGGTTCATTACTCATTAACCGCTTGGTGCTGGTCATAATAGAACTACATTCCCCCACCCTGCGGGTGGGGGGACAAACCAGCATAATAATACCTGTCATTATGACCTCTTATATATTCCTCCCAGGATATAACTACTAGATATTTCCTTTTGCATCGTTGCATTCTCTCAACTGTCCTTACAAAAAGGCTTACAAAAAGCTTTTTCACCAACTGCCCTCCTTTTTCCCCTACTTTGTCTACTTGATCCCATGATACTTGGGTGTGAAACTATCTGTGATGTATCCTGGTATAGATTTTTGCACATATTTAACCCTGATTTTTCATGCATTAACAAATGAAAAATCAGAAAATGGTTCTTTAGTGAACGCTGGAACTTAGACTTCTTTTTGTTTTGTTTCTGCCAGTAGTTGGATCTCTCAATGAAATTTTCCATCAATTGCCTTTGCTTATCTTCTTTATTCAGAAAAATTTTCTTGGTCTAAGTTTGCCAAGGCAACAAATGATTTCGGCAATCAGCTTGATGCAACTAAATGGGACTTTGTTTTAGCCATCAGAGGCTCAGAAAACTGTGTCTCAACTTCAGGTGCTTGAACTAGGTGCCAATTACTCACTTCTAGGAACACAACATGCTGGGGTGCACCTCTAAAGATCCTAACACTAACACATGCAGTATGGGGCATGTTAGAGATTTGTGTATGTTTGCAGGGCTGTGACCTTATTGAGATCACAGAGATGCGACGGGATGGCTCCTATGACTGAGGTGTTGCAATGAAAGGATACAGACTCTTCAGGAAGGATGGGCTGTTGTCTTCTTTGTGAATAGAGGATTTACATAGGAATAGCTGGAAGGCACGGAGCTGTGCCTGGGGATAGATGAGGAGCTGACAGAATTTATATATTAGGATTAAAGGGAGGACATTATTGTAGGAGTTTGCTACAGGCCACGTGACCAGGTAGAGCAAGCAGATGAGGCCCCTTGCAGACACACAGGAACAAACTCATGTTCTCTCTGGTCTTCCTGGGGGACTTCCTTCACCCTGATAGCTACTGGAGCAACAGCATAGCAGGACATAAGCAATCAGAAGGTTCCTGGAGTGTGTTGGTTATACTTCTTCCTCCAAGTGATAGAGGAGCCAATGAGAGGAGGTGCTCTTACAGACCTCATCCTCACCAAAAAGGATGGTCTTATTGGGAATGGGAAAGTCAAAGGTAGCCTTAGCTGCAGTGACCATAAGATGGTGGAGTTAAGGATCCTGAGGGCAGGGAGGAGGGTGAAAAACAATATCACAACTTTGGACTTCAGGAGAGCAGACTTTGATCTCTTCAGAGATCTGCTTGGAAGAATCCTATGGTCTAAAGCCCTGGAGGGAAGAGGGGCCCAAGAAAGCTGGTTGATACTCAAGGATCAGCTCCTCCAAGATCAAGAATGGTCCATCCCAATGAGCAGAAATGCAAGGAGGCCTATGTGGATGAGCAAGAGCTCCTGGCCAA
Source organism: Anser cygnoides (assembly GCF_040182565.1). Lineage (NCBI taxonomy): Eukaryota > Metazoa > Chordata > Aves > Anseriformes > Anatidae > Anser > Anser cygnoides. Next base: position 55,235,676 of record NC_089874.1, read on the forward strand.
ACTCAAAAAAGGAAATGTACAGAGGGTGGAGGCAAGAGCAGGTAGCATGGGAGGAATATAGAGACATTATCTGAGCATACAGGGGGAAGTTAGGAAAGCTAAAGCACAAATGGAATTGAATTTGGTCAGGAATGAAAAACAACAAGAAGGGCTTCTGTAAGTACGTAGGTGACAAAAAAGAAAAAAAAAACAAGGGAAAATGATGTGGACACATTGCTTGAATGAGATGGAGGACCAACTTACGCAAAACAGGGAAAAGGCTGATGTATTGAATGCCTCCTTTGCCTTGGTCTTTACTGGCAAGACTGGCCTTCAGGAATCTCAGGGACCAGGGCAAAGGCTGGAGCAAGAAAGACGTATGTTTGGAAGAGAATTAGGTCAGGGAATACTTGAGGTAGATCAAAAACTGGCTGACCAAAAAAGTAGTGGACAGTGCTGCAAAGTCTAGTTGGAGGCTAGTCACTAGCAGTGTACCTCGGGGATCAATACTGGGTCCTGTCATGTTTAAGATCTTAATTAATAGTCTGGATGATGTGATAGAGTGAACACTCAGTAAATTTGCAGATAACACAAAACTGGAGGGATTGGCTGATGTTCCAGAGTGCCATGCCACCATCCAGAGGGACTCTGAAAGACTAGAGGGATGGGCTGACAAAAGTTTCATGCAGTTCAACAAGGGGAAGTACAAAGTCTGTGCCCGGGGAGGAGCAACCTCATGCACCAGTGTGTGCTGGTGACCACCTGTCTGCAAAGCAGCTTGGCAGAAAATGATGTGGGGGTTCTCATGGATCCCAAATTGTGTATGAGTCAGCAACGTGCCCTTGTCTCTAAGAAGGTTAACAGTATTGCTGGCTGCATTTGGCAAAGTATCACTACTGGGTCAAGAGAGGTGATCCTTCTCCTCTACTCAGTACTGAAGTACTGTGTCCATTTCTGCCCCCCAGTGCAAGAGAGACCTGGACATTCTGGAAAGAGTTCAGTGTAGGGCCACCAATATGATAGGACTGGAGCACCTCTCCTGTGAAAAAATGCTGAGAGAGTTGGGACTGTTCAGCCTGGAAAAGAGGAGGCTCAGGGTATGAATATTCTCAATGTCCATAAATACCTGAAGGGAGGTTGCAAAGAGGATGGAGATGAGCTCTTTTTAGTGGTGCCCATTGCCAGGACAAGGGGCAACGGGCACAAACTGAAACAGAAGAGGTTACCTTTGAACCTCAGGAAATGTTTATTTAGTGTGTGGGTGACTGAGCACTGCAACAGGTTGCCCAGAGAGCTAGTGAAGTCTCCCTCCTTGCTATCTGGATGTGGTTCTGGGCAACCTGCTCAAAGTGGCTGTGCTTGAACAAGGGAGTGGGGCCAGATGACCCCCAGAGCTCCCTTCTAACTTTGATCATTCCGTGATTTTGTGATAATAGCTGAGAATACTTCTGCCTTCACAAATCGTAGGATATCCAAAATAAAACTTGCATCTAGAGTCCTAGAGTTTCATTCTCAGATGAAGCATATGGTGATCTCAGACACCAGCTTTTTAAGTCATTTACATTCCAATTTTGCAGATTATTCACTCTCTGTCAAAACACGCTTCTTCAGCACTTTTTTAAAATCTTGGCTGTAATAAAATAAATGGAATGGTGAAAAGGCACTTAACCAAAAAAAAAAAAAATTCCTTACTTTGTTATCCGTGCTTTAACTGTATGTCAATATTGCATTCTGGATAAGTGGTTCCTGGCTATTGTTTTATTATTACAAGTGTTTTACAATTAAATGCAAACACCACTGCCTTATGGATCTTCCCTTTTGGATTAAGAGAATGAATAGCTGTTAAAACTATCACAAATAAAGTAGATGTGAAATATTTGAGAGAGTCAACTACCATTGTTGTTTATCAGAGCTGTTCCAGATCTGGAGAGGAAAAATCGAATGACACCTAAGCTAGCAGAAGTTAATAGGTGTTCTCATTCACTCCTGGACTGTTGTGTTTTTATCTCAAAGCTTTGAGATTTCTGCCTATTATCAACCATCCATTACACTTTCTTGTATGGACTCAAATTCCTACAACTTGCCATGACAAGGGTGGCTACTTCAAGTCATGGTCAGGAGTTAAAGTCTGGTATTTCTGAACTGCTTTTTGAAAACAGAGTTTATTCACAGATCCAATGTAATAACCTGCTTTGTGCATGCTTTGGTCCCTGGAAGTGCTGCTCTTAACCCTTGGATTTGTCAAGCCTATTCTACTTAGTGTGTAGATCTTCCCACTAGCCCGGGTCCAGCATGGTCATGGAGGTAGGTCCCTGCCTCTCTGAAGATGGCTAAACCCCTACTCCATCCTGATGTCTTCTGGCTTCCAACCTGAGCCAGCTGATAATGTAAGGAGAACAGTATGTCCTTGAGGTGACACTGTTTTCTAAAAACATTTTGGACTCAGTGTGTTTTAAGAAAAGTTACTAAGGTCCCAGATCCCCTTTGAAGTCACTAAAACTAGGATGCCTCTGTCACTTCTTAGACAGTTAAGTTTTAATGATAATCCTAATTGCACTTTTACTCCTTGGGTATGAATATAAGCAGTTTCTGTAGCAAGAATTTAGGTTAAAAAAAATTTTTTTACAAATAACCAGCACATATCTGCCTGTGTATGTGTGAGTACATGTGTGAATGTCTACACATATCCACAGTGCTTATTATTCATATTTCAAGTTACTTTTAAACCTCAGAATCTATTTGACAGCATACCTAGACCATTGGTGTATTAATTTTGAGTAATGCAATATAAAGAAGTAAATCATGATCATGTTGATCATGACAGAGCACACCACATAGCTGTTCATTTCCTTAGGTTGTGGTTTTTAACAGTTGATTTACGCCTTTGTATATGCTACCTTACACATAGTATGAAGCCATGCCATTTCTAAGGAGCTTTGACACCTATAGAGCAAGACATACCTTTGTTCCCATATAGATTTTATAGTGGAGGAACCAGGTTGGTTATTTTTTGACTATGAGACCTTGCAAGAGCTCTGTTTAAACTGCTGCATCCTGATCTCGTAACTACCTGGTCTTGGCCTTTTTGTACCTTCTGCATGGAGAAAACTGTCATCTAAAAACCTTTGCAGCACTGATCTAACCCAAATGTATTTGTGGATACACCGTGGAGGTTTTAGCCCTCCATTACATATGTAGCAAGGGTACAGACCACAGCTGATGGAAAATGGACTGTAGCACCTGAGGAAACTGCTTTTGGATCTCTGCTGTTACCAATACTTGTCTGACTGTTTGGTTCAGGCACCAGGTAGACAGCTGTGTATAACATTACAGGGTAAAACAAAAAAGAGAATTGGGGTGATGTGTGGAAATACTACATATTCTTTCCTTTCTCCTAACTGATGGAGTACTGCCAGTGAAGAATCAGAGCTTGGTGTCATAAATGACCTCTTATTTATCAAAAACATACCTTAGGAGGGCAGAGAATGAATGTGCAGTTCAGCATCTTGCTTTTGTTTTTCATTCTTCTCTGTCATCTAGCTGCAAAACTCTAATGAAGAGCCTACCCTTAATTCTTTTTTGACAGTTATCCAAGCAATCAGAGCCAACAAATGCATTTTTAAAGTAATAGACTCTCAGAAACTAATACAAGTTTGGGACTTGAAAGAGCAAAAGGTTTTCATTATGTTTTTAAAGGAAATGTCAAGTATAAACTCTTTTTCATGTTCGTATAAGCCCAACAGGCATGGAATGCCTGCTTCCTGCCGAATCTGGTATTAACTATGGCCATGACTTAAAAGGAAATTAAAACCATTTGGGTCTTTGTCCTTGAAGGCTCCCAAGTACGATTTATGAAGTCTCTCTCTAGATTTATTGTTACGTCAGTTCATGGGATTTCAGTGCACGTATTCAGTGATCATGTCCTGGTTTTGAATGCATTGATCCAAGGGCTTTATTTAGGTATATGTATAGTGGCATCAGGACCTAGACATGGAGGGGCATTGGGAAGGAGGCGAGAGAGAAAGAGAGATGATACTGAAGGAGATGAGTGCAGAGTTCAACCTGCGGATTTTGACCTGGATTTCATACAGCTGTAATTTTAGTGGGCAGTTCAAAAAAGGGTTGTATTTTCAGCTCTTCTTGAAAGTATTTGGAACTGTTATTTCTTGCATTTGTGCTTAAGCAGACTAAAGAGATACATTGCTCATAAGTGCTTTTGATAAACACTGTAAGAAAATCTATAGGCACATCAAAATAAGGATAGTAAACATAGCACTTCGCTTGGCTCTTCCAGCACCATGACACCAGTAACACTGCTAATTAAAGGAGGGCTGAGGCTGTGCAGAGCTAAGTCTGGTGGCTGATCCTGTTACCCTGAGGCCCTGTGGTTGTAACCTGCCTAAATAGGAGGAAATTGAGGTTTGCAGTTACTCTGACACAAAATAATGTATTTCATAAACTGTTCATGAGACACTTGACCCATAGCTTTTCAAGGACTTATTTCCTATTGACGTGTGGTCAGTTTTAGTTGCACCAAGCATGTCCACATCTTGGAGCAGGAGAGAATCTCTTGGCTCAAACTGAACAGAACTTGTGAGTCGAGGTGTTTTAAAAAGTGATCAAAAGGCAAAAGATGTGGAATCATGTCAGAACAGTACGGTGATGGCTTTTCTTTCCTCAGCCCTAATTTGGAAATAATTTGTATTTAGGAATGTATTTACATACATTAAGACTTTCAAGATGTGATGGTCTAGACAAAAAGAATGCTGACAAAAAAAAATTAAAAAGTGTGATGGGATAGCCCTTTTGTCATGGAACCATGACACTTTGCAGTTTTCTCCACAGAAAAAGGAGCAAGTTTTTAAAGTATCAGCTGGGATCAATGAGTGCACTGAACATCCATAAAAGGAAAGATGGAAGAATCATGTTTTGAAAACAAAAAGATGTTTTGCTTATTTCATCTTATTTCTCAATTGCAATCCATCTTGAAAGGCAATTCATTCTAAATATTCACAAAATGTAGAATTTATTGACCAGAACTAAGTACTTGGTTTTATTGTGGATGTCCCCCAACCTGACAGGCAGAGGCTCTTGAAGGGCAGAAGTTGTGCTTTAAGCAACTCTGACTGAGATTCCACCATTGCTTGGTTCTTCTTGTGTTCTGAAGCTGTATTGAGTTTATCAGAATAACAATATTGGAACATCATTCAAAAGCTTAGTAGACTTGAACCAAGCCTGAACTGTTCTCAGCAATGTTGGAGGGCTTTAGATAGAAAATGAATTACGTGGAACTCAACAGAGAACAGTATTTTTAGTTTAAATTGTTTTAAACTCCTTTTAATTCCAACTCAGATGAAGTCTACTGTAAAAGACTAGTTCACAGGATTTAAAAATATAGTTGTATCTTTTTGCTGAAAAATGCTGAGAATGAGAAAACAGAATAAGAATCATTAACCTTGCTACAAAATATTTTAAAGTGATAGTTGTTAAGAAATAGATTTAATAATTTCTGTATAATATTCATTCTCTCTGTTGCTTTAGTATGCAGTAGAAATGTTCATTAAGGAATGTATATGTTATAATTTATTAGAAAAATAAAAGCAAGAAATAAATAAGGAGCAATAATTCTTGTCAGTAGCACTACAGCTGCATTTCAATTCTATTTCCATTGTTTTGATTAATAATGGCCATAACTTTTTAGAGCTAAAGAGCTGCTTAACTGAATTCTTGCTTTCAATACCTTCATATCTCAGAGGTGACTTTAAACTAAAACCAACTTAACCTGTCAAACATTGACGGGGCAAATATGAGAACTGGAGCTTCTTCCCAGAAGTGTGTGTTCTCAGTTGATGTTTACAGAGAAGAAAGATTAGAGCTGGTGAATTTTTAGTATGAAGCTGTGACCCTGACTTGAATGAGTATCAAATCACAGATGAATGGACTGTTGGCTGCTGGATTCCTGCAAATTCTTTGAAATTCCATTTCTGACTAATGGTGAGTGGAGAAGCACATTTTGTTCTTCCTGTAATAAGTCAGAAAAAACTTGCCACAAGGCATTCCTCTTCTAAAATCCTGTTGGCAGTCTGGGCTGTTATACAGAAACTGAGAGCTAAGATTAGAGAGGAAGTCTTGCCAAGAAATCCAAAAAATAAAAGGCTGAAAAATATTCCTGGTGTCACCGGGAAATGTACACTTCAAATTACTTTCATATTGTGCCCCCAAACTCTCTGAAAATCAGAGTACATTGAAAGCATTCTTCTGAAAATACTTGCACATTTTACAAATCTTTTAAGCTGCATATTGGTCTGTGGATCATATTCTCCTAGATGCTAAGAAACCTGACTCCCTCCAGTATATAAGGTAAAAATTTAGAAATCGTATTACAGAAGTGTCTTTTTTCCCCAACCCCTTATACTGTGCTTTTAATTGAGAGGATAATTGGATTCTGGAACGGAGAGGAATTTATAGTTAAATCTGACTTAATCCAAATATTAACGCCATTTTCTTATTTGAAGGGGAGTATTTTTGCTTTAAGCTACATTTTAAGCAAACAAACCAAAAAAATCCTTACTGAAAAAGTATTTAGTGTGTAAATAATTCTGATACTTTTAAAAGGCTCTCCATTTTCAACTTCCAGGTTACTTTTGCCTGCTCTGTTGTAAGCTATTTCTTCCAGATTTAATATTGACCTGACAGAGTGTAGGAGCTGCAGAAATGTTCAGGGTGTTCAGCAAGACGCTAGTGACTATTCGTCATAATTCCATTGAAGATAAGTTTTTAATGTCTATAGAAATGAAATTACTTAGGAAAGGAGGGGCAGTAAAGTGTTATTGCTTTGTGCATAATGTGGGTTATTGGCTTTTTTTTTTTTTTCCTGAGTCATGTTTTTGCTTTTCTAAATAAATTAAAACTGATGGTTCAAGGATTCTGTACAGAGAACAATGAAGGAGTAGTGGTTGTAGATTTTGGTAGAGACAAAAGGGAATTATCACTTCATGGTGAGGGAAGACTTTCAATGAGCTCATATGCTTCCTTACACGTGTGTTAGACTTAGTTTATCTATTTGTGTTCTAGAATATATCCCAAATAGCATGGTGTATAATGTCTATACTGAATATCAGACTTAGGAATCAGAGACTCCAATATCAAAATTCAGCATCAGGATATTGTATTTATATCTTATTTTTAAATGAAACTACAGGAGAACCTTATTTTGACTCCTTCAGAGGCTATGTATTGGTGTTAGGGACTTAGCGAATTTGAAATCCAAGTGTTTTTTGCCTAAAAAATTGTTTTGATTATTATTTTTTTAATATTTGTTATTATTATGTTAATGTTGTAATTGTTATTTTGAACACATCTATCCACCTTCTGACCCCACCAGGTAAAAGAGAACTTTTTGTATGTGTGTGTCCTGTAGACTAGACTGGTACTTGTAGTATCAGGCAATATTTATCTGTCCTCCTTGCTTGAGTCATAGCCTACTCTTTTGGTATAGGGCCACTGAAGACTGTATTAGAGTGAGTTCCTTCTTAGACTTTTTTATGTTTATTTTTTGTTTTTTAATTTTCAAAAAAAAAAAACACCACAAGGCATTTTGGCCTAATGTGAGGGGCCCATTGGCTTCGTGCCCTGATTCTTCATGTGGCTGATGGACAAGAAGGGTGAGCAGGGTGGGGGTGGTGGTGGCATTGTGGCCAGGGCACAGCCGTGCAGAGTGCTCCCCTGGCCCGCTCTGCTGCTGCCTTCTTGCCATGGTCAGGCAGATCAGCCAGCTGCAGTCCACCAGGACTGGACAGGATGAGCCTTGGACTGCCGGGCCGGGACCTCTGTGAGGTCTCGAAAGGGGAGACTGCTGCCTTATGGGCACCATGAGTGCGGTTGTAAGCTCAAATAAAGGCACATCAAAGGCTGCTCATGAGCAGGGTGCTGAAAGGTGTTGCTAAAGGTTTAGGTTGCTGAAGTTTAGATCTTTTCCAGCCTTTATGATTCTATACAACTACCTGAAAGGAAGGTGTGGGGAGCTGGGGGTCAGCCTCTCCTCACAGATAACTAGTGATAGGACTAGTGGGAATGGCCTCAGGTTGTACCAGGGGAAGTTCAGGTTGGAAATTAGGAGACATTTCTTCTCAGAAAGAGTAGTCGGGCATTGAAACGGGTTGCCCAGGGAGGTGGTGGAGTCACCATCCCTGGGGGTGTTTAAGGAAAATTTGGAAGTGGCGCTTAGCGACACAATTTATTGGGTGATATTGGTAGTAGATGATCTTAGAGGTCTTTTCCAACCTTAATGATTCTGTGACTGATTTGGTATGTGATATAATCCACTCCAACCAAACCCTGTGGCAGTGGCAGGTGCCATGGAAATAGCCATGGAGAAAATATGAAAGTCTGATTGAATTAGGTCTCACAGCTGGACATGACAGTTTTGTCAGAGAAAAACAAAGGAAAAAAGTCACATTGCTGCCTTCCTTCTATTCAGTATTTCTCTCCACCTGCTGCAGTGCACACATAGTTGCTACGGGATTGCTAGTTGTGATGCACAAATGAATTGCTACTGGAAGTTAAAAGATATCTTCTGAAACTGTTTCTGTAGATCCTGAGAAAAGTTTCACTCAAACTGGGACCCTTTACCCAGTTGTTGGCTACTCCAGTTTTAGGAGGTTAATTTGTGCTAAGAAAAGAGAAAAGGGAAAAAAAAGGACACTGAACTACAATGTGTTTATAAATAAGAAGTAATAAACAAATCCCATTCGATTTCTAATTAAATTTTATATTATAAATTCTTGGTTTCTTTTTTTTTTTCTTTAGAATGACATCCTTCTGCAGCATTTTTTTTTTTTTAGTGAGAAAAAATAATTTATTCCTTCCTTTTCAGCTGTCAAAACTATAGCTTCTGAGTTACTACAGGAAGAGTATCTTAATTGTGACTTCCTCATCTGCCTGTGACGTGGTGCACTCCTGAAACATGCAATTTTGCTGTCATTTCAGAAATATGTAAACATGGTTTATACACTTAAAGATGCCAAGGAAGCAGATTTTTTTTTTTTTTTTTTATGATTACTCACAGTCTTTTGGCATTAGGAGTTAAGAGAAAGAACCTAATGCATTCTGCATTCTTTAACTGCAACTATATGAACTTTGGTGAAGGATTACGAGGTTTGTACAGCAAGAGATTTTACTGGTCAAAATACTGATCGGTAGCTTTGCAAGTAGTCTCAGCCTTGAGTCTCTTTTCATCTCCCAAGAGAAGGAGAAACTGAACTACTGCTCCCTCTGCTTTCTTCCTACCCCATTTGTGAAACAAAGCTGCTGCTTCATCACTCTTTTGACTTCAGTGATTGGGAGAGAGAAATAAAGAGAGGGTACAGTAGGAAACTGAGGTAGGATTGTATGATTTGCATGTGGAAATTCAAAAGGGAAGGGAGAGAACAAAGAAGATCTTGAACAGGAACAAACAGAAGTTGGATATGAAAGCAAGGGCTGCAAAGAAAAGTGGAAAAAGTGAAACATAAAAGAAGTAGCTGAGGAAATTAGGGGGACGGAGGATAACACTGAATAAAGGGGAGAGGAAGAAAAAGATGAAAAATCAAGAAGAAGAACCTACCACAAGCTGCATAAATTCGTGTAATATGCATGCATTAGATTACATTAATATTTATCTAAAAACTATTCCTCTAGTCTATTTAGAATCTAGGCTTTATTCAACCCACGTTGGGAATGGCTACTACTGACTACAGAACAAATTTGAAGGCCAACTTTTAGCTGACTAAAGTATCCATAAGTGCAGGTGTTAGGGCAGCAAAGAAGCAAAGATGGTGGAAGGTCTAGAGGGCAAGATGTGTGAGGAGAAGCTGAGGTCACTTGGTTTGTTCAGAGAAGAGCAAGCTGAGGGTTGACCTCATCATGCTCTACAGCTTCCTCATGATGGGGAGCAAAGGGGGAAGTGCTGATTTCTTTCTGGTGACTAGTGGTAGGACCTGAGCGAATGGCATGAAGCTGCGTCAGGGGAAGCTCAGAATGTAGGAAAAGGTTCTTCTTTGAGTGGGTGGTTGGGTACTGGAGCAGGCTTCCCAGGGAAGTGGTCACAGCACCAAACCTCCTGGAGTTCAGGAAGCGTTTGGACAATGATGTCATATATATGGTTTAATTTTTAGTGGTAGTCCCGTGTGAAGTCAGGTGTTGGACTCAGTGATCCTTGTGGGTCCCTTCCAACTTGGGATATTCTAACATTCCATGTGTTTCTCAGTCCCTGTTATTGAAAAATAGAGGATTAGGAACTTTTCTTTTTATTTCCCTGTAAAATTCTTGAGCCTCTGAGTAGGGATCTCTGGGTAAGGAAAATGCTTGAGTATAAATAATTTTGCTAAAATGCTGTAAGTAGTCTTGGGCATTTGGGACCACTACAGGATATAGGTTCGACTGACTCTGTGTACATTCTTACTTGGAAAGCCAAAAGTATATGGTGATGTTTGCCTTGGCTGAGCTAAAGCAAAACAGCAATGTGGTTGTTATGTAAATTTGAAAAAATAAAACACGAAAGAAAGTAGAAATATATAGTATATTTCAGTGGAAAATTAAAGGGTTAAGTACACAAATAAAATTTTACATAGGAAATAAGAATACTTACCACAGTATATGGCTTTAGGACTAAATATTTGGTATTCCCTTCTATCTCTGAAAGCTGAACTGCACAAATTAAATGTGCAGTTGCAGATGCACAGTACATCCTAGCAGAAATTCTGAAACACACTAGCTAAAAAAGTCTTTTCTATGTTTTCTTTATGATTCCAGGCCTGTGTTCTGAGATTTTTATTATGAAGTCTGCAAAATGTGAAATTTGTGCATATGTGCTGGATCCTCCATATTGAAGGTTTGTGTAACCATTTCTGTGAACACTTCTGAAGTGTGCTTTTGTAACCCCTGTTCCCTGTGTCCTGTCTGTACAGCCAGCTGACTTAAATGCTGACCCTCATGCTGACTAAAGCTGTGGCAGTGGGTTTTGTTGCTCTGAGGAACATCACCTGAAGAATCTGTTAGGTGCGAATGCTCTGACCTGATCCTGGAGACAATAAAAAGATGACAATCGTTATTAGAGGCCCTGACCAATGTATGCATTTAGAAGTGAACAGATGTTTTTTGTATTGTTAGTGTACTTGGTATCATCTTAGTATCATCCACTGTTATAATGGAGACTGAAAGAGGAGAGACTGAAAAGTTCAACGACAACGGTACCTACCCTCCCTGGCTGTGAAGTGTAAGACCAACAGTTGCTTTCGCCACTGGAGGGCACTACCATCCCTTCTGGTTCATAGACATTTCCCCAAGTACCGAGTCATTTCTGGGAAATATTTCGAAGTTTTAAGAGGAAGCGTGCATTTTAAAAATATATCAAAATGCTATCTGCTCGTTATTATAGGACTAATTAAGCCAGATTTCTTTTAAAGCTATATTTACATGCTTACATGGTTTCATAGTTGTTACCATGAAATGTTTATGATTTGGTCTCCTTTCACTATTATTCAATCCATTTAATTTTCCCTAACTAATCATCACTGCCTCTTATTTCCCTGAGTATCCTTTTGCATTCCTTTTTATCTTTATTTTTCAGGATGACTGTGTGTTGTATAACTTATTCTAATGAAAACAAAAGAATAAAACCATAACACAATCCTATAGAAACCACCTCTATTTAAGATAATGGTTATGTAAATCAGGACATGACAATATTAGGGATGCCTGTGCAATAGAAACCAAAGGCACATAATACCCAAACCCAATACATCACTACAAAAAATGCAAATATATTTTCTTTAGGCTTGTAAATGGCTCCTCTGTGCCCTGTAGCTATACTAAGGATGTTTGTTACTAGAGGAGCGTATTTAACTTGCCAGTTTTTCTGCTAAAAATGAATACTTAAAAGGAGAAAGTCTAGGATCTACCAAACTGCAACCTGAACAGCAATTTTATAAAAAAATAAAAAATAAAAATAAAAAAATTGCTTCCAGGAACAGAAACATTTGTGGTAACTGTAGCTGTTGTTAATATATCCTCCTTTTGTTTTTACCAAGTGTTCTTTTCTTCATGTGCAATCAAAGCTGGCTACACTGGTGATGGAGGTCACCCTTGATCAAGCGCCACATGCTGAAGAGCCTGACTTTAATTTCAATCACACTTGCAGACATTTCAAGCTCTACTGCAGCACTGCTGAAAGACTTGTATCAGGGGAATTGACTCTGAATGACTTGCAAGCATGGAGATCTTCAGTGTTATGCCTGCTTTATTACTCATTTCAGCTTGATTTACTGCTGATTTTTAACTTGTAAGCAAACTATCTCCACAAAGTAAATTGTGTCAGCAGTCAAGCTGACTGTTGTACAGTAAATGTGTGACATTTTTGAAACGTGTGTTCTGCAGTCTGAAGAAGCTATTGCACACTGCCGTTAATCTCGGGGCCCTTCTCATTTCCTACCTTGGGCTCCAAGGCCATACTTAACCGTAAACAAGTGAGTCTCTATCTGATGGTTTCTGTACATCTCTGCTGTGGTTCACTGTAGCTTTCTGTGAGTCTGGAGACACACAGTCCTCAATTCATAAACACTGAAAATATTATTGAATGTTATATATTTTGTATTCAAAATACAAGTCCTCAATTCCCGTGGCACTAGAAAAGGAGCAGCAAAACATTAGAGATGGCATGTTCAGCACTGACAAAATGACTCTTGTCTCAAATGTCATAGTATCTTTATAATTCATAGGAAGTGAATGAGAGGCAGAAAAGCTTCTCTTTCCTCAGGTGTGCTTGTAATTTGCCAGTCTTGGTCAATGCAACACACAAACATAGGCAGTGCAGATTTCATTCAAAGTATACTATTTAATGCTTACTTCTGCTCAGAACATGAAGAAAAAGAAACTGGAATAATTTTTATTAGCACAGAGATCAGTCAGAGGAATTCAGCTGTCTTAAACATACTCTCCCAGGTTTTCACCCAACTTCTAGCTGTGCCATTCTGACCCTGAGGGAGAGATAGTAAGGCAGAATGGGTAGGGAGAAACCTCTGTTGACCAGGAATAGGGTGATTAATTGAGTTGTGCCATGATACATTGCAGGGCAACTGACAGGAGGAAGGGGGATAGGCCAAATTTTCACCAGGTCCATGAAAGGCAAAACTGTGCTGTTAATATGCATCCCTTTTACCACCTAAGGACAATACTAAGTTTGAATCCAGCTCTGGCAAACATTTTTTTCTCTTTTGCGCTTCAGATGCTGAAACCTGTGTTTCTTTACTGCAGTGGGGTGGCATTTAAATTGAATGCCCTTTGGTTTACAAAAGGAGGAAAGATAAATAGCAAGAGCATTTAAAAGAAGCAGCAAATTCTATAAGCAGCAAAATTTATTAAAACTGTTTTCCTGTGCTTTAGTCTTGGGGTCAGTCTCCTGAATGGATTTTTTGATAAATAAGGACGTGCTCTCATGACTGTGTTCTTTTGATGGAAGCATATACAGTTTTCATCTTCCAGCTAACTCCTGTTTGCAGGAAACTTGAAGGAACTATCATAAGGCCTTCTTATATTTTGGCCAGGATTGACGTTACCAAATTAAAAAACAGCTAGGGAAGAAACTAAAGACAGAGATCTAAAGCACATATATTTCTGTACTCACAAGTAATAGTTAGGAAACCAAGCTAAAAATAAAAGGAAAAGACAAATGCGTTTTGTAAGACTAACATAGCATGCTTTCTTGCAGTTAAATGTTCAGTATGTGCCACCTCTCACACTACAGTTTGCTGTGAAATTACAGCTTTTCACAAGCATTAATCAAGCACATGTTTTATAGTAAGCTAGATGGCTTCTGGAATAAATGATCAGCCAAAGCTGAGCCAGAAAAGTCTGCCAAACTTGCATAAGGATGCTCTGTCATAGACATGTTTAAAAAACTCAGTTTTTAGCAATTCAGACGGCAATGAGAGGTATTTTTTTTTAAAGGAGTATATATAAATTAAACACGTGTACCTTTTTTTCATAATTAACTCTCTCGTATTGTTAAACATTTGATAAAGGTCACACAGGCAACAAGCAAAAGTACTGTTGGAATTTTTATTTTACCATAAAACTTCAAGTAATTTTACTCTATTTTAACTGTTCTAGCTAATTATTAGAGACAGTGAACGATTCACCTTTTGAGGAAGGTGGCATTTGTCCTGTGTATCCATCAGGGAGAAGAAGGCTGTTCAGTGATTACTGAAAACACAACTGAAACTGTGCTTATTTAGCAATTTCTGCAATTTCATCAGAATGCTGAAATTTCATTGGAATGGCCAAATAAGGTTGAATAGGCTGGGTCTGTGACGGTAGAATTAACCTCTATTCATCAGTCTCTGCTGTTGGAAGTACCTGAGCATAATAGTGCTAGGATACTAGCATTTGTACTGCTGATTAAACCTTACCCTGGGATCCTATCCAAGGAAAAGAAAGTAACTTTCCTTAGAACAAGAGCATTCTCCTTCTTAAGTTTATTTTCAGGTATGCCGTTACAAAGTGCTGAACATGAGATCTCCCTTCCTTTTCTATACCTATAAATTACAGAGCAATATTTAATAAAGTTCTGCAGGGCACAAGAGTTAAGACTGCATGATGTGCACACTTGAGGTTTCTGTGGCCACGTTTGCAAACAATGAGGTGTTTTTATCTTGTTTCCTTTGGGGAACAACTTTTGTGTAATCTGGTTAAATGGTACAAGTATGCGTGTGTATACACACAATTTATCCCGAGGCAGAAATATGAATGAATTGTTAAAGGTCAGTGGTTGCCTGGTTGCTGAGCCAATGGTAAAAGACCCTCCTCTAATAGGCCAAAGTGCTTTACTTTCTTGGTTATGTTCACTCACATAAGTTACTGGAATGTGGATGAAAAATCCTCTTGAAGATTGTTAAAACACTAAGTGCAATGTATCTTTGACATGCTTGCTGCTCGTACTGTAACTTACTCCTAGCATGCATTATGTCAGCCTGATAACTTAGCTTCAGATGGTCTCTGAAGTCATAAACTCAGCAGTGTGATTTCAAAATACAATCTCTGTCTGGTGTGTTTCGATTTGCTTGTGTTGTGTCATTTTATGGGGACTATTTAAAACTGAATCTTAGAAGTTCACCAAGTTTCATTTGCTAAAACTTCTCCACATGAGAATCACAGCAATGAGTGTTACAAAAGAAGCGGGAAGGCCTTGGAAAAAACGGTCACAAAAGTCTGTCTTGTAGTTATGCAACCACTGTACATCTGTCTGCTATTGCAGCAGGCAGAGGAATGAGCATAGGCTCCAAAATAAGCATAGGCTTCATAGAGCTTGAAAGAGAAATTCCCCTCCTGAACGAGAGATTTGAGTATGAGCTAACTTCCCTTATTTTAGGCTTAGCTCTCTTCTCCATTGCGAAGAAACAGAAACTATCTAGTTTATTTCAGTGGTGGGATAAGGAGGGAGCAAGAAGATCAGTCAGTTTAAATTTGATGTACGCGAGCTATTCTGTACAAATTCTGCTTTTGTAAAGTTGGGAGTTCTTTTAAGAAACACCCCCCTTTCTGAACTGCCGGGACACCGCTGACAGCGCCTGGGAGCGGACACAAGCCCCCTGCTTTCTCTCCGTGACGGCGCGCGAGAGGTCCGGCGGCCCAGGCAGCCACCCCGCTCCGGCCGCCCTCGCGAGAGCGGCTGACGGGGCTGGGCGGGACCGGGGGCGGCCCCCTCCCGCCCCCTCCTGCAGGGGCGGCCCCTCGGAACATGGGGAGACCAGGACGAGCGTAGGGGGCCCGGCGCAGCAGTTCGGGCCGGGAGAGTCCAGAAGTTTGGGCATCTCGATCGGGAGCCGTGGTATCCAGCCATGGCTTCTCGGAGCTTGGCACCCTCCACAAGCATCGCAGCCTCCCAGCCAGAGCTCCGGGGCGAACACGCTGCCCCCAGGTGTCAGGCTGCACACTGTGCCCTACTCTTAGGCCAGCAAAACCACCTTCCCCCCATCCATTCTCTTGCACCTCCTCCCCCCGAGCAGCGCAGGGGAATGGGGGTTGCGGGCAGTCTATAGCACTTCTCTGCCGCTCCTTCACCATCAGACTCTGCCCCTGCTCCCCGTGGGGTCCCTCCCACGGGATGCCGTCCTTCCCGAACTGAGCCTGCGGGGGCTGCCCACAGCCAGCAGCTCTTCAAGAACTGCTCCCACACGGCTCCGTACCACGGGGTCCATCCCCAGGAGCAAACTGCTCCAGCACGGGTCCCCCATGGGCGGCAGCTCCCCCCAGACCCCTGCTCCTGCGGGGGCTCCTCTCCACGGGCTGCAGCTCCGGCCCGGGGCCTGCTCCTGCGGGGGCTCTCCATGGGCCGCAGCCTCCTCCAGGCCACATCCACCTGCTCCACCGGGGGCTCCTCCACGGGCTGCAGCGTGGAGATCTGCTCCGTGTGGGACCCATGGGCTGCAGGGGGACAGCCTGCTCCACCAGGGGCCTCTCCACAGGCCGCAGGGGAACTGCTGCTGCCTGCCTGGAGCACCTCCTCCCTCTCCTTCTTAGCTGACCTTGGTATCTGCAAGGCTGTTTCTCATTCCTCACTCTCCCAGCTGCTGTTGTGTAGTAGGTTGTTTTTTTTTTCTTTTTCTTTTTTTTTTTCTTTCCCCTTTCTTAAATATGCTCTCACAGAGGCGCAAACAGCATCGCTTATTGGCTCAGCTCTGGGCAGTGTCAGGTCCCTTTGGAGCCGGCTGAAACTATCTAACATGGGGCAGCTTCTGGATTCTTCCCACTGCTGCCTCTACGGGGCCCAGATTTGGGACGTGAAGAGAAAGCTTCCTGCCCTGGTTTATCCCTTGGACAATTACCTGTTACTGATTTTTCAGGTAGGCAATGATGAAGCTTCAAGATGAAGTCCGAGAGCAATCAAGAGAGACTTCAGGGCCTTGGTACAACTAGTTAAGGGGTCAGGAGCACAGGTGGTGTTTTTCTCAATACCTCCAGTTGCAGAGATTGGCGAGGCGAAGAACAGGGAGAGCCAGCAAATCAATATCTGGCTCCAAACCTGGTGTCATGAGCAGGACTTTGTTTTTTTTGATCATGGGTCATTTTACAAGACACCAGGCCTGCTGGCAATGGATGGGGTTCACCTGTCTCTAAGGGGGAAAAGGATCTTTGCTCGGAAGTTAGCACTACTCATTAATAGGGCTTTAAACTAGATTTGAAGGGGGAAAGGGATAAAATCAGGCTGGACAGAGACAAGCCGGGGGTAGCAGAACAATTGTTAAGGGATGATGTGTTAGCAAGGTCCATCGGTCTTCTGCCCCTGTTGAGGTAGGGGATGGAGAGCCATGTGGCACCAAAGGCACAAGGAACATTGGCGGGTTAGAAATGACAAAAATGACTGGGAATGGTCATGCAGGAATTAGGGCATCTCACTGCAAAAAGATGATGGGATCACTAGCCCAACTGAACTGCATCTACACCAATGCACGCAGTGTGGGCAACAATCAGAAGGAGCTGGAAAGCCATTGTGCAGCAGTAAAACTATGACATACTTGTCATCACAGAAACATTGCTTGCACAATTAGATCACTGCAATGAATGGCTACAAACTCCTCAGAAGGGATAGGCTAGGAAGGAGAGGCAGTGGGGTAGCCCTGTATGCTAGGGAGTGTTTTCATTGTCTAGAGCTGAACAGTGGTGAGTGTTTATGGGTAAGAACCAGGGGAAAGGCCAATGAGGCAGATGTCATGGTGGGCGTCTGTTATAGACTGCCTAACCAGGATGAAGAGACAGATGAAATATTCTACAAACAAGTGGGAGAAGCCTTGCAGTTGCTAGCCCTTGTTCTCATGGGGGGCTTCAACTTACCAGATATCTGCTGGAAATAGACCACAGCAGAGAGGAAACAGTCTAGGAGGTTTCTAAAGTGTGTGAAAGATAACTTCCTGACAGCTAGTGTGTGAGCCTACGAGGGACTGTGCCCGCTGGACCTTTTGCTCTCAAATAGAGATGGATTTCTGCTTGATGTGAAGGTTGGAGTCTGTCTCGCACACGGTGATCACGAATTAATAAGAGTTTTTGATTCTTGGAAAAGTAAGGAGGGGGGTTAGCAGAACTGCCACCCTGGACTTCTGGAGGGCAGACGTTGGCCTGTTAAGGGGACTAGTTGGTGGAGTCCCTTGGGAGGCAGTCCTGAAGGGTAAAGGAGTCCAGGAAGGCTGGACAGTCTTCAAGAGGAAATCTGAAAGTCACAGGAGCAGGCCATCGCCACATGCTAAAAGACGAGCCAGTGTGGAAGAAGACCATCCTGTCTGAACAGAGAGCTGTGGCTAGAGCTCAGGAAAAAAAAGAGGGCTTATGACCTTTGAAAGAAGGGGTGGGCTGCTACAAAGATGTCGGGAGGCTGTGCAGGGAGAAAATTAGAAGGGCCAAAGCCCAGCTTGAGCTTAATCTGGCTAATGCTGTTAAAGACGATAAAAATATTTTTATAAATACATGAACAAGCAAAGGAGGACTAAGGAGAATCTCTATCCTTTATTGGATGTGGGGAGAACATAGTGACAAGAGATGAGAAAGAGGCTGAGGTACTTAATGCCTTCTTTGCCTCAGTCTTTAGCAGCAAGACCAGTTGTTCTCTGGGTATGCAGTCCCCTGAGCTGGTAGATAGGGACGGGGAGCAGAAACCAATGAGGAAATGGTTAGCGACCTACTACTCCATTTAGATGTATGCAAGTCTATGGAGCCAGACGGGATCCACCCAAGGGTTCTGAGGGAGCTGGCGGAAATGCTCACCAAGATGCTTTCCATCATTTATCAGCAGTCCTGGCTATCAGCGGAGGTCCCAGTCGGTTAACAGCTAGCAAATGTGACACCCATCTACAAGAAGGGCTGGAAGGAGGATCCAGGAAACTATAGGCCTGTCAGTCTGACCTTGGTGTGGGGGCAGCTCATGGAGCAGATTATCCTGCGTACCGTCGTCACACAGCACTTACTGAACAACCAGGTGATCAGGCCTAGTCAGCATGGGCTTATGAAAGGCAAGTCCTGCTTGAGAAAGTTGATCTCCTTGTACGACAGGGTGAGGTGCTCAGTGGATGAGGGAAAGGTTGTAGATGTGGTCTACCTATACTCAGAAAGGCTTTTGACACCGTTTCCCGCAGCCTTGTGCTGAAGAAACTGGCTGCTCAAGGCTTGGAGAGGTGTATGCTTTGTTGGACTAAAAACTGGCTGTGTAACTGGGCCCAAAGTATCACGGTGAATGGAGTTAAATCCATCTGGAGGCCGGACACAAGTGGTGACCCCAGGGCTTAGTTTTGGGGCCAGTTCTCTTCAAAATCCTTATCACTGATCTTGGTGAGAGGGTCAAGTGCACCCTCAGTAAGTTTGTAAACAACACCAAGTTAGGAGTGAGTGGTGATCTGCTCAAGAGTAGGAGGGCTCTACAGTGGGATCTGGATAGGCTGGACTGATGAGGCCAACTCTGTGAGGTTCAACAAATCTAAGTGCCAGGTCCTGCACCTGGGGCACAACAACCACATGCAACGCTACAGGCTGGGGGAAGAGTGGCTGGAAGGCTGCCTGGAGGAAAAGACCTGGTGGTATTGGTCGATAACTGAATATGCCAGCAGTGTGCTCGGGTGGCCAAGAAGGCCAACAGCATCCAGGCGTGGATCAGAAATAGTGTGGCCAGCAGGACTAGGGAAGTGATTGTCCCCCTGTACTCAGCTCTGGTGAGGCTGCACCTTGAATAGTGTGTTCAGTTTTGGGCCCATCACTACAAGAAGGAGTGTGTCCAAAGAAGGGCAATGAAGCTGGTGAAGAGCCTAGAACACAAGTCTTACAAGAAACTGCTGAGGGAGCTGGGGTTGTTAAGCTTGGAGAAGAGAAGGTTCAAGGGAGACCTTATCGCACTCTACAATTACCTTAAAGGAGGCTATATAGCAAGGTAGGAATCAGTCTCTTCTCCCAAGCACCAAGTGATAAAATGAGTAGCAATGGCCTCAAGTTGCACTAGAAGATATATTGGATATTAGGAGAAATTTCTTTACTGAAAGGGTTGTGAAGTATTGGAATAGGCTGCCCAGGGAAGTAGCTGAGTCACCGTCCCTGGAGGTCTTCAAGAAACATGTAAATTTAGAACATGGTAGTATGGTGTAGTGGTGGACTTTAGTACTAGGTTAAAGGTTGGACTAGATGATCTTAGTGGTCTTTTCCAACCTGAATTATTCTATGGTTCCATGTAGTATAAGAGTAGTTCTCTGTGTGTGGATGATGTTTAAATAGATGAGATGTCTGTACTGGCAAAGGAGCCTCTTCAGGATGGTGTAAACCAAATCAGTGAGAGGAAGCCATGTTAGCATAAGTGGATTAAAAGTGCTAGGTAGCACAAATTAGTGGTAGCACAAGCTCTGCCCAATAAGTTAAGGGCTTCCTCAATGGATCTAGAAACAGCTCATGCCAGTGCTTCCTGCCACTTACTATGAATAGTATCGCTGTCTCTGTTGTGTTACAGTGTCAAACTTACAGGTAGACAGAAGGCAACTTTTCAGAACCTTCTGCTGGGAATGCTGAATTGTAAGTTGTTTTGTTTTGACCCTCGCTGAGTACAACAATAGGACAATATGAGTACCAAAAACGCAGTTAAACTTTGAAAACATTCTTGATCCCTATGATAAAGATTTCTATGAAAGAATTTTTTGTCTTCTATCCTAAACTTTTCTTGGCAGGTACTATGCTGAGATTTGGTATTGCACAAGTAGGTATTTTGATCCCTTGTGTTTTCTAGTTGCTGCTATGCCAAAACTTTTCATCCTTCTCATTCTACTCCAGGAGTTTTTGTTTGTCTTGCAGAGTTGAGTGGAAGTCTTGGAAAGACACAAAGACTTGCTTGTGTCTCTTGTTCACACATAGTAATGCTGTTTCTCTGTTCATTCTGCTATAGCTATTGGAAGAGTTTTTTCTTAATTCATTGTGGCTTCATTTATGTAACTGCAACTCTCCTGAAGCCACTGGACAATGTATGCCCTTCCCAAAATTGAAATTGGCATCTCCCCCTCTCCCCATCTGATTAAAAGTGGGGAGGAAAGGGCTATTTTTATTATTTATAAACATTGGAGTGTGAAGTAAAGGGGAAAGGATGTAGGTGTTTCAAACAGGATTTGGTGCCTGCCTCCTGGAGGCAGACATCTGTCAACCCACAGGAAGATATTTTTACAGAAAAGTTGGTCTTGTTGGATCTCCCTTTCATAATGTATGTTTACTCTTTAGGAGCTCCTCTATGAATCATGCCATTGAATTAGAAAGCAGACATCAGAGAAGATGATTCTTCCCTGAGAAGAGTAATTACTAGCCCTACAATCTAAGTGAATGGTAGATGAGCTGTTCAAATCCTGAATGCATTTGTACAGCTGACATTTTAGTGGAAGCTAAGGCAACTTCCTTAAATTGGAAATAGTGTGTAGGCTTGTAAAAAGGAGCCAGACAATACTGGGGTCATTGGACAAAGATGTAGGCTCCTTAGGCCACTGCTATTGGTTTTATGTATTACAGAGACAGCATACTATGCTTAAGAAGGGATACTTATAAGGAAATGCCTGGTGAAATTAATTTCCTTTCAATCGTATTTAAAGAGTGTGGCTCTATCTACCCTTATCTAAAGAATCTTATTTTCAAAGTAATGTCTGAAAAGCTAAGGAAAAGCCAGTCCTCTGGCTATATATTCTTGAAATCAGTGGTAGCTAACCTGCAGTCCACAAAGGGTCTAAACGGGCATATAAACTTGTGGCTACTCATCTGCAAGGAATTCTATGGCTTCACTGACACTTGATAACTGATACTAGTGGACCATGACTGGAAGGTGAGCTGCATATGCGCACACTTGGAGAAAGCTTGCTTTCTTGCTTGATTCAAGGAAATCAACCCATCTCCACTAAAAATTAGTGTGTGTATAGAATCATAGAATCAAAGAATGTTTTTGGTTAGAAGGGACCTTAAAGATCATCTAGTTCCAACTCCCTTGTCATGGGCACAGATAAATCCTTCTAGATCAGGTTGCTCAAAGCCCCATCCAACCTGACCTTGAACACTTTCAGGGCTGAGGCATCCACAGCTTCTCTGGGCTACCTGTTCCAGTGTCTCACCACACTTATAGTAAAGAATTTCTTCCTTAATATCTAAACTAACTGAGATGTCTTGACTGGTTTTCTGCCTCCCCTGCCTAACTTCTTGCATGTCAGGATTGAGAGCTCTTGTGCCCAAGAAAAATGCCTTTATCACCCCGATCTCATTTGCTCCTTTATCTCTGAGGACAGTTTCCCAAGGGATCTCACACACTAGTGCCTTAAACAGCCAAAAATTTGCCTTTCTGAGACTTAGGGTCTTGGCTCTACTTTCTGCCCATCCTGTAACCCTCAAGATTGAGAATTCTACCAGGGCATGATCACTGCAGCCCATACTGCTTCCAGTCTTGACCTCTCTGATAAGTTCTTCTGCGCATTGGTGAGCAACAGGTCCAGTATTGTATCTCCTCTGGTGCTATTTATCACCTGTAGTTTCCTGGACTGCTTGCTGTTTGCTGTGCTGCTTTTCCAGCAGATGTCAGGGTGGCTGAAGTTACTTAGCAGGGTCAGGGCCTGGAATTATAATGCTTCCTGGAGTTGCAGAAAGAACTTTTCATCAAAATCCTCTCCTTGATTGGGTAGCCTGTAACAGGCACCAACCACAAAGTATCCTTTGTTGGCTTGGTCTCTAATTTTTACCCATAAGTTCTCAACCTGTCATTGCTGTTCTTCAAAGACAGCTCTGTTCAATCATGTTTTTTTTTGTTGTTGTTTTGTTTTGTTTTTGCATAGAGGGCAACTCCCCCACCTTTCCTTCCTTGACTGTCCCTTCTGTAACTGTTGATTGCAGCACTCCAATCATGTGATTCACCCTGCCATATTTCTGTGATAGCAATCAAATAGCAATCAAATCATAGTTTTCCAACTGGGCAGTGACTACCAGCTCCTTTTGTTTGTTACCCATGCTGTGTGCATTGGTATAGAGGCATTTTATGTGGGCCTTCAACCGCCTCACCTTTTTGACAGAATGTTTTTTGGGGTTGGGGGGCATTCCTCACTATTCCAGTAGGTGCACACTTCTATCCTGTTGCTCGTGAGTGTGCGAGTTTCATGGTTTAGGGCCCCACTTTCCAGGTTGATTAGTTTAAAGCATAATGTGCTAAGTGAGGCAATCTACCAGTGAAGATTTTCCTTCCTTTAGTAGATAGGTAGATCCCATCTCTCCCCACTAATCTGTATTTGTTGAAGTACCTTCCATGATCATAGAAGCCAAAGCTCTGTCATTGACACCAGTCACGTGTTAGTCTGCGTAATGCATCAACTTCTTCCCCCACCTCTGCTTCTAACTGGCAAAATAGAGGAGAAAACCACCTGGGCCCCCAGGACGCTGAAGTCCTGCTTGGTATTGCCCAGGCTATGCTGTACTATATATACATACATACATACATAATATATATATGTGTTGTTCACAGGCACACAACATGTACAGCAGATTCTGTCTCAGAGCTATTTTCTCAAAAACCAAAAACAAACAAAACAGCAAAATTGTTTGTCATGGGCAAGGCACAGAATCACTGGCTGTACCAGTCAGAAGACAGAGTACAGAAGGCTGTAGGACTCTGGTGCCAGAGGAAAGTGCTGTGAAGCACTGGCAAAGTCTCCAGAAGTTCTGTGGGGAAACTTCAGGGAGTTCAGTCTCTTGAACACAGGGAGCTGAGCACATACATGCACTGGGGGGGGGGGGGGGGCAAGCGTGTAATTGCTGGACTAAGTGGTTTAGAGTGGATAACCATGAAATATGTGGGTGATTCCCCCCAAAAAATCCCCTGTATGGTGTTCTGAGCTGGGTCCTATCTTGCTATGTGGAGGAGGGAGGTGGAGGAGGAGAAATATATCACTTTGAAGTTGCCATGGAAAAGGCAGTCATCAGTGCTAAGGGTATACAGAGTGATGCACTGAGGCTTGGTAAGGCCCGTTATGACCTCATGTTCTTGGTTCTCAGTTTTCTTGAATTTTCTGTAGCCACTTGCAGCAACTATATGCTCTGCACTACATTTCCAGACACATTGCACTGAGTATGTGATACATGGTATTTGATTCTTCATTGCCTTCCATCACAACATTTGAAGGATTGTGCAATTGATCCCTGTGGGTAGAACTTCTGTCCAAGTCCTACGAGAGGAACTGAGTTCTGAGAAGAGTAAAACGCAGCAACTGTATTATTTTTCATTTAATTCTCTTTCCTTCCAACTGTATCAACGCTTGGCTTACCTCACTCAATACCACCAGACTTGTGTTGAAAGCATCTTTTGGAGTCTGAGTTTCTTCTGGAATATAGTAATGGTAGCAACAAATGTTATACAAAATACCAGTTTTATAGTGCATCAGAGGCTTTTTTACAGCCTTCACAATTTCACTTTTAAACTTGCCAACTGTAGTGTTTCTCACTGTAGTTTCTTCTTAATGCTTTTTTTGCTGTTCTGAAAAAAAAAAAAGAGGAACAGTTCTAGGAAACTGGAGAATAGCAAAAAGTTTATCAGATAATGTTAAGTGCTAGGAAATATTTGTCATATCACAGGTCATTAAGTATTGGATGACATGAGTATTTGCATGTGTACTACTCATTGTACCACAATGTAAATGAGCCTACCTTAAAAACTGTGTAGTCCTAGCATGCCTGTACTATCCTGTAGTGGGCAATGTAGACATGCCCTTCTGCCTTGCAAGCAGATAACCTGCAAATATACATTTGTTTATTATGAAAATGTGATACATGAATAGAAGGAGAAAATGTTGTAGATACTGTGCAAGATACTTGTCCTTACCCATGTTTCATAAAGAATCAGAGCAGCAAATGATAATTAGAGTAAAGGTAAATTTTCCTCAGCACACTGCAGGTATGGACTGAATTATTCGTATGTTTTAGGGAGATTTTGTGTTTCTCTTTTGTTACTCATTTTGTCATTCATACCGACTGAATGTTTCAGAAGGTTGGTGTATACTGATATTTCATGTTGCTGCACCTGTAACACACCACTAGTGTGTTTGATGAGTCAGCAGATTTAACATGAGCTTTTTGACTATCACAGACATTGTGTTCCGTACAAGGAAGTCGATGTTGGAAAACAGATCATATGGATTGATTCCTAGAACATATAACAGGGGGTTAAATATGGCTAGTTGGGGTGGTGGCTTGAAAATATGTGAAATTGTGGCTTAGTGGTCACAGCTGTATGGGTATGTTTTACTGAAAATGAAAGAAAACAATAAAGCCTATTTATCACGGAACTCCACTTTTTCTTGTTGCAAATGAAAACATAAGCACTGTTAATTTGTGCTTTTTTTGAACTGATTGCTCATGGAAAAAATGTTAAGACCTGAAGTCCCGGCTAAGTTTGAAATTTTTTCTTATTATCTTTTGTTAAGATTAAGCTAGCATCTGAGTTAGTTTCCTAGTACTCTTCTCCAAAAGAGTGCAGTAGGTTCCAGAAATTGCCTGAGTTGCAGATGGATACAAAAATGCCCCTGGAAGAAAACTTGGTAAACTGCTTATGTGGGAGAATAATGCAAATTTTGCAGTACTGAGGTAATGCTTATCCTTTTTTATTTTTATTTTTTTTGTGTATTTGCATAGCAATCCACAAACCACAAATGTTCTGTTCTCCTGTTGGAACATATTGTTTTGCTTCATGTCAGATTTAAGAAAATCAGAGCTGATCAATTGAATAGTCTCTTGTACTACCATCTGGAGGGATTTTTGTCTTACTATTTCTATAAAATACTTTTCTTCCTGTATTTATTTTATAACTCATCCATTCTAAAATACTCTAGCTGAAAGGTAAAACTTTACTATATTTGTTATCACAGGAAGAGGCCTTAGAAAAGAAAGGTAAAATTGTACAGTAGCAAAGTAAGTGTTGCATGGAGAATAGTGAGCCTGTAGTACAGATTGGGGTTTAGTGGTTGTTCAAGCCAAAATGCAGAGCTGCTGGGGAGACATTTATGAAGTGCTGTAAATTCTTATGCTACTGTTGATGCTATTACAGAAGCTCCAAATAAACTATTCTTTTATAATCTCTGACACTGAAGTCAGATTACAAACTTGTATTAAGTGGTCTACTTTGAAAGAGCGTACCAAAGTTTAGGAGCCTTACTGAAGGGAAGGTTGGTATCTGTGAAGTAATCTTGGCACTAAACAGATATGCATCTGTATGCCTTATGAGTAGTTATAAACATAGCATATATCATCAATGTATATATTTTATGCACATGAAAAAATTCTGGTTTGGTCTGGAAATGAGATATTTAAACATAAGAGCAACAGGTAAATAGTGCTGAATACCTGGGTTTCTACATAGCATGGTCTCCAGGTTCTTGTTTGTTGACAAGTGTTCTGTGGTTAGTTTTGGCTCAGTAATGATCAAATAAGCAGTCTCACTGCATTCTGATTTAAAAGCTTTATTTGGGTAACTGAAACATTGATCAAATTTGGCTGCTTCTGTAGATGCATTAAGAATAAAACACCATTCTAAATCGGGAGCAAAAGACAGCGTGTAAAAGATATGAGTCATACAGATATTTTCTGTTACTCCATTCATTGGACTTTTAAAGTATTTGTGGTGTCATTAAAGTACAACACTAGCCTATTTGGATTAGGTTAGTTTAGCAACTCCCTTCACACAGCAGATGCCTTGATTCAGCACTGTGTATCTGAGATGAGTGTTTAACTTAGTTAGACTACACCTTTGTGCAGGTTCAGATACATTTAAAGCACTTTAAAACAAACACAGATTTTTCCTCTCCTTTTGTATTGTCCCCTATTCCTAATAAAGGGAGAAGGGGTGAAATTCAGAATATAGAAGTGATAATTATGGATTTAAACAAATGAGGAGATATTATTTGTCAAGGCTGTGTGTTATAAAATGTAAAGAACATACAGTTATGCGAAGCTAGTGCTGTGGCAGTAACCCTATGTAAACTTCCTGACAGTTTGACAGTGACTCTTCACATAGCCTTGCAGGTGGTATGCAAAAATAAATATATTTTTTTTGCTAGTGCCATTTATATGTAAAAACACATTCATCTAGAAGCAGATGTCTGCATATATATGAAGTATTGCCAAAGTTCAAGCATTTCAAAGTCATGTGTCAGAGTGCTAAATCACAGAATAGTATTTTTTTTTTTTAATATAATAACTTCTGCTTTCTATTCTTGGGGTTCAGGCCTTGAAAATTTTGCATGAAAGTTTGCAACTGATTGTAATTTTTTTTTTTTTAAGGACCAGTGAAATTTTCTGGTAATAACATGATCCATGTGATGGGGCTTCGAGAAAAAACACTGAAAAAACACAAAAACATTGTGAGGCTTTGGAGGTTTGTGTGTACTGCTGATTAAGTGATTGATCCTGTTACCAGGGTCTCTTGGCTTAATTTAGGGATATGTTAGGTATTATTTACATATGACACATAGAGTGGGATGATGCAGATGGCATTGTTTCAGCAGAAAGTTTAGGAGAAACTGTCTTTAAGAACAGTGAGATGCACAACTAAAAGATTTGTAGTATATGTTCTCTTTCTCTATTTGGTACAAAGGGATAGAAGAGGTTTAAAGAGTATAATAAAGTTTTTTTTTTTTTAAATATAGTCAAGCTTTCCTAGCAATACCATATGGTCTTTTCCAAATGGGACTGTAAGCATGTCTGGGAACTAGTTTGTTTTTGTTTGGCCAGTGTTTGTTACATTACTTTCTCAGAGATAGCAATATACTTGTATTTGAATGTCATTGCCTTCCATATGATTACCTGTTTGCCTGTTCCCATAATAAAAGGCATTGCAACAGACTAACATTTGAGCTTTAAAGCCTAGCTCTGGGCTTTCTAGGGGGGCTTCTTCCTCCTCAAAGCAAGGGATTTGCCAATGTTTATCACAGTATTACTGCCTAAACAGCCAGGAGGAAATGCCTAGTGCTAGAATGGGCTGTAAACCTTGCCTCTGTCAGCGTAAGGTATCCATTCCTGCTTAGGATTAATATCCATGAGTTTGTTTCTGGATTTTCAGCTGTTGAAAAGAAGCTACCAAAATGTCACGTCAATATGGCCACTGCTCATTTACACGGGGTCTGAGCCGTAAGAGAAATGTTCAAATACCTTCTTTCGTTTCTAATGATGTGCATGCACCCCTCAGGTGAGGCCCCAGCTACCAGCTGACAGCATGATCTGTGTTAGACATCTCAATCTTATTAATTCCACTTATATATTCACTTCAGTGAATATATATGTACTATGCAAGAAACCTGTATTTCCTGCCTACCATGCTCTTTGGCTGTTTTGTGTGGCATCTGGGATCATGCAGATGGTAGCAGCTGTGATCCATCAGGTAGAAGACGGTGCTGGTTTGTGGATCCTGCAGAAACTGCAGGTGTGGAGCTGCCCTTTCCTAAAGTACCTCAAGGAAGAGGTAGTTCTTGGTGTATAAACATTTTATGTGCCAGTACTGCGTGTACATAGGGAACCTGTGGCATTAGGCAGTAGCAGAGATGGGACTTGGGGGATCCTCCTGGAACCCCAGTTGCTGAGGATGGTGAAGACCCCTCAAAACCTGTGTGCTTTTTGCCTCGTCACTGTAGTGGCTCTGCACGTGGCTGCCCACGGCTCTAAGTTCACTCCTCTCCTGCGGCAGCCATGGCTGACCGGCCAGGAGACAGATAAGCGCTCGCGTCCTCAGGACTGCAACTCTTAGGCCTTGCACTACAGCTCAAAACTTTAAAGGCACAGGCAGGGTAAGCGAAGTCCTGCAGGGCCGGCCCGTCCCGGGGCCCCGAGGGTGTCTCGCCAAAGACCAGGGCCGAGGCAGCTCGGTATCGGCGGAGCCCAGCGGAGCGGGGCCCGGCCCGATAGGCACTGCCCCGCGCCCCCCGCCCCCAAGCCGAGAGCGGTGCTACGCGTCTCTTCCCCGCCTCCTCCCCAGCCTTAATCGAGGCGCTGGAGGTTCCTCTCCGGCGGGAGGGACCGTAGGAAATAAAAACAAGTGTGTGCGGCACGGCGCTGGGGGAGGGGGGAGGTTAGTTCTCCCGTCCTCCAGCTGAGCCGCTCCGCTACCGGCCGAGGGGGTCCCCGCAGCGCCGGGGCGGCGAGGTAAAGAACTTGGGCGGCCGTCGGGAGCGCGCCCGGCGCTGTGGCGGCGCGGGGCTTTGTTCCCGGCGGGGCGGGCGAGGGAGCCCGCTGCTGCGCGGGGCTCTTCGGCGGCGGGGTCCGAGGAGAGGCGGCGGCGGGGCCGGCCGTCACCGGCCGAGGGGAGCCGCGGCCCCGGGGCCGCGTTGGGGTGGGGAGGGGGCTGTCCGCGGCCGTGCGCCGCTGGGCTGGGGCGGCTGCCGCCCCTCAAGGGCCTGCCTGCCCGCCCCCCGCGGTGTGGAGCGGGGCGGGGGGGGGGGGTGTTGGGCTGGGGCAGGTGTGAGGGCTCGGGATCCCCGTCCCTCGGTGAGAGGGTTCAAGGGTTCGCGTTACGGCGGGAGCAAAGGTGGCGGGGAGCTGCTGCGGGCAGGGCAGGGCGGGATGGCGGCAGCGGGCCGGGAGGCGTGCTGTCCCCGGGCGGCCTCCGAGCGAGAAGTCGGGGAGGTGCTGCCGGGGTTGTTTAACCAGCGCCAGGGTCTCTCAGTGCCCAGAAGCGTAGCGCCAAGGCGTGTGTCTCTCTCCTGAAAAGTTACTTAAACCTACAGGCTTGTAAGCGGATGGGGGGAGTTGGGGGAAGGGAGCGCTGCTCCTGGTTTTTAATGAGGACCACCGCGGAAACGACTGGAACATCTGTACGGCAGCGTTCAGTTTCTCGGGGTGTTTCCCGGGTTGTAGTCAGCTGCGAAACCGTGTTGATACAGTCGTAAACCCACCGTAGCACATCGTTTTGTTGTCTGCGGTGAATGGAGTAGCTTGTTGTCTTTGGTACTAATGCAGATGTCTCTTGATGGCCAACCTCTCTCCATTTGCAGTGGTTTGCCATCGCTGTCTTGAACTGTCAGCTGTCTTACAGAAGGAAAAAGTCAAATTGTCTAGTTATTTACAGGCGCTTTCTTTACATAAAAACCCAAAGGATCTGGGTTAGGGATCCTTGTGTTTCTTCTGCCAACTTATGCCGTAAACAGCTTTTGGCATTTGTTCGGATGGTTTATACTCCGGAGTCATAATCTCTGAAGTTGGCATGGTCTTGTTCTGAGTGGTAAGGAATTGTGCCTCAACAAATTTTTTCATTTCCAAACCTAGGATTAGCAGTTCATTGTCACGTTTTGCGTAATGTTTTTTTTTTTTTATGCTGTTTATGTGCTAGGTGGTATATTACTTTTCTGCATTGAGGAGTGTCTGGTAGTAGTCTTTACGTTTGTAATCACAATGTTTACCTTTTACTAGGTATGAAATGGTGGTGAGAGTCACAGGTGTAGAAGACTGTGTCTACGTGAAGGAGACTTTGGGTCTATTATTTGATGTTTGATAGGAAACTTCTGGATACTGCTCAGTGCCATGAGTGATTACAGATGTCTTAAGCTGGCTAACTTTTAAAAGAAGCTGCCACAGTAAATTGGTTAAATGTATTCAATAGAAGGTTAAATGGGACCTTTTCTTAAACTTATGAGATTCTTGATGACTTTGAAATTGTAAAATGGAAACTCTGAAGTATTGCAAATAGTGGGTTTTTCATCTTAAATAGCCAAAAGTGTTTGTTTGTTGTAATTAAGCTGGTTACTTCTAATAACTAATGTTTATTGGAAGGCTTAATCAGTTATTGTTGGAAATACACGCGCTAATAACTTAGCGTTACATTGCCAGGAGTATTCCATGGATTAAATGAAAACATTCAATTTCTTAATGTATGTGTTTGTGCCACAAGGAACTACTATTTAGAGTGGGCAATGGCCACAAATGGTTTAATCGGTGTTCCTTGCAATTTCTGACTTAATCCCGTGTACCTCTCTGCAGCTCACGCTTTGTTTTACTGAACAACTGTAATATTTTGGGGGTATTGTTGGTGTAGGCATTACCTTCTCTGGCCTGCTCTTGTTTCCTGGTCATGCATAAAATACATCTGGACACAGAAAAATTTCCCTGTTTTGGGTTCTTTTGCTGGTTGTGCTGCTTTGCAGGATGACTATGAGTATATCCCTTAGATGTATTAAGAGAAGATCTGTCTCTTTGACTACATGTTCTATGGTTGGAAGAAGGTGTAGTATCACTGAGATTCTGAATAGTGCAGAAGACTGGAATAATACAGAAATTTCTTTCTGACAAGCTGAGGAAGAGTTTCATATCTCTTCTGTGTCACCTTTATTTTTTGGAAATGGCCAAACTGACAGAATGAAGTAGTATTGTGTTGTGTATCAGTGAGACTTATTTGAGTAAAACACTATTTAGTATAATTACTTGCATAGCTCCTAAACATACTTTAAAAAAGAAAAAGAGATGGAAACCAGCAAGCATTGCTAAAATTAGTGAGCAGGTGTAACGAAGGGGAAAAACAAATGTGGTGAAACATTTGCAATAGAAGGAAATTAATCTAGAAGTCACTAAACATACTACAGGAAGTATAATGGTTGGTTAGGCATTTAATTTTAGGGCCTACTGTTCTGTTTTTTTCCTAGTGAGGCTGCAAGTTAAATGATCAAGCTGTTGTTACTCATTCACATACTGAACAAATCCTGATTCTCTACTGTGTACCTGCTGAGAACGTACAATTCTTCCCATAGCAATGAGTGCTGAATGTGTCTTATGCATCAGCTTGGCAAAACTTTTCAGAAACTTACAGCATTATTTTTCTGGGGGAGAGGGAGGGAGGGAGGAAGCTCCTGAAACAGCTTGCACACTGCTGTTTTTCACTGTATTGTGTTGTGAAAAATGCTGTGTTTATTCTGCAAATGTTTCCTGTAAGTACAACTTTGGCTGTACTTTCTGCTGATCAAGTGCAACCTAAAATATTGCATGGCTAGCGTAATTGCTTTTTCTTATGCTGAGTCATTGAGTGAAGTTGGTAAGGTCACTCTGGAGTGTTTGTCCAGATGTTAAGTAAGGTACTCATTTACCTCATGTTGATGGTTTAAGAATTAAAATGAGTTGCTTGAGTAAAATAGTACCATGGAGCGAATCCTGTTGTTTCCCACAAAGATGGATCGATGGACCAAGCCTGACTGGCATCAAAGGAGGGAAGCCTAGAAAAGAAACTTTGCAGGTCAGTCTGCCCGTGGTTTCTGGGCCTCCCATACAGGAAGCTCAAATGCAGGGCTGATGCATCTAGAATTTACCAAATCCAAAGGAGTGTCTTTGTACATCAGCTACACCTGAGCTATTCCTGAAGAACTCTCTTGGAAAATCTCTCTTGATGGAGACTGTGAAAGAAGATGTGTGTGTAACAGGAATGACAGGGGACAAGGAGCTAGTGATTCTGACTTTTTTTTTGTTCGTTTCTCCTGGCCTCTGTACCTTTGTGGCTGGAAGGCAAGAAGTGAGCAGGTGACTGAACCTCCTCCCTAAAAATCAATTTGGGCTTGGGAATTGGTTAATTGTTTCTTAGACCACAGGCCTACATGAGGACAGGGATTTGTGTGTAAGTGTTCACAGGTGTTTGGCAGCAAATTATTTTACTGAGGGGCAGAGGATAAGGTTGGGGGAAGCAAGCATCCTGGAAATGTCACAGCTATTAAAGTTTTAGCAGGCTAGTGTTCCCAAAGTGAGGCCTGCCATAA
The DNA here is from genome assembly GCF_040182565.1 of Anser cygnoides. Taxonomy (NCBI): domain Eukaryota; kingdom Metazoa; phylum Chordata; class Aves; order Anseriformes; family Anatidae; genus Anser; species Anser cygnoides. The sequence continues at coordinate 55,268,429 of NC_089874.1, forward strand.
GTTCATGAGTGAAAACAGTTTCAGAAAAACAGCCTGGAAGATAGTATTTCACACCTGGGGATAGAGCAGTCTGCTCCTTGCAACATCCATAGCACTCTGACAGGGCTGTACTTCATTGTATTAATTTCAGCTTTTAAAGTTAATCCTTTGGTACAATGTCAGGAATGGCAGAATAAAGAGAAATGGCTGCATTTGATAGATTAAAAAACAAGAAAGTCGAGTTAAGTTTAAAGTGTCTTTATGGAAGTGTGGGAGAGTCTGTGGTGATAATGATAATGCACTTTATCCATGTAAGCCCACATCTGTTTTTTTTTCTTACTTGAATTGATAATCTGTTGTATTCATGTATTTTATTGTGCAACTGTGCTTTTAAAGTTGTTTTCTTGCACTGGTTAAAAACATAACTGGACTTGCATACTCAGGCCTTGGTAAGTTTGGGGGTGGGTGGGTTATGGTTGTCACGCGCTTGATATATGAAGGCAGATTTTCCATAGCCTGCGGCATATATTGAAGTGATCTGACACTGATACAAAATTAACATTGTCTTGCTTCACAGGGCCTGGGTGTTCACCCTTTTTCCTTCCCTCCCTTCCTTGCACATGCAAGGTTAATTACCCTGAGGGTACAGGCCTGTGTGATACCAGAATTAAAATAATGAATTGCTGGAGGCATAAGGTGACAGATTGATTTGCAGTAATCTAATGGGCAGGTGTGTTGATGCAGCCTGCTTCCAGTGGAATTTGAGGAAATTAAGCAGCCAGGGAAAGAAAAGATGCTGTTGTCTTCGTAGTTCCTTAAGCTATGTGGACACTCTTCACTCCTCCAGCTTTGGGTATAACAGAAAGAGGTTGTTTAATCCATTTGGGGATGTATTTATTTGTGATTTTTGTAGAATGAAAAAGAGTGGTGTTGTTTGGAGGGCGGTCTGTTAGGTTTATGTATTCTGGATGTGCTTCTAGAGCTGTGTTTTTTTTTTTTTTAAATCTGTTATTCTTGGATTGATTTACTGAAAGACAAAGGTGGGGGTGATATTTTCTAAGCCTTAACCACAGAAACAAACAAACAAAAGTAGAATTGAGGGCATCTGGGTTTTCCTCTCAGTTTACTGGAAGCTGTATGCTTGTGGATAGTGAAAAAGTGTGTGATGATGACTTTAACCTACATGCATATGGTTTTATTTTCAATTAAAATACTGTTCTTTATTTTCCCTTGAGGTAATTTTAGTTGGGTAAGCTGGAATACTGCAATGTAAGTGAATGTGTAGTTCTTTCTTCTGTTGAAAAAACCTTAGAGCACATATAAAACTTTCAATGTACCATGCATCCTTTTGCCTACCATTTCGCAGACTCTCTATTTTGTAAAATACATTCCCACTGATCAATAGAAGAAGTGTATTTAAAGCAGTCTTTTTGGTTGAAGTAAAATGGGTTGACTTTCTTCTTCCATAGAAAGTCTTTTTCTGCAGCTGCTACTAGTAAAATTAATTTGGGAAGTTAAGAATAAAATTAAAAATGATAAAGAAAAAATTGTACTAGTGTGTAATTTGTTGAGGGCTGACTGTTTATGCATAATATTATCTTGGTGAATATGAGGACCTCTGCAGAAGTCTTTTCTCTGGCAGTGTTCCTTTGCACCAATTTAAAAAATAAAACCCATTGCCCTTTCTCTAAGCAAGCACCTCAAACTTTTTTTTTTGCTAGGCTTCCTCATGTCCAAATTAGGACACTTGTGTCTAAGTAACTGGATTTATTCTGCTGAATACATTTTTAATTTTTTTCTAACCCCTCAGTTCTCTGTTTCTGTTCTGGTGATTCAGGAGGTGGGTGCTGCTGAAAATGGCCCAGGGGACATTTCCATGTGGTTTGCCACCTTTTTACTGGAGGGGATGAGGAGGGCCTAGACAGCTGTGTGGCACCTTCTGTGCCTGCTGCTCAAGTAGCATCAGGTTGCTGTTGCTTCTGCTCCTTGGAGATGTGACTGCCTCCTCCTATTGTCCACTGGCTAGCTTAAGTCCTAAAATTGTGGGCCAACTATTCCCCACAAGGCAGCAGCTTGATTTGTAGTGGCCAGTGAATATGACTTGCTGCTATCAGGCAGAAAATTTGGTATCTGTGGGGGGGGGGGGGGGGGTGTGTGGAACTGAAGGCATCTCACTGGGAAGGAGAGGGGGGAAAAAAGTTGATTTTAAGATCTGAGACTAGGCCCTTTAGTAAATGAGTATACGCTGAGCCAGGAAGATACCATAGCACTGTGGGATGCCCATCTTGGCACGTGGATCAAAGGAGAGTAGGAGCTTGAACCTGAGTCTTCCACAATCAGGAGAGTGTCCTGACTTAAAGGTCCTATGTTTTTTTGTGTCTATGCTGTGTGTGCTGGTTCTCCCTTTGCCAGTTAGGTAGTTCAATGTGAAGTGGAAGAGCTGCACCAGGAGAGAGTGACAGAAGCAGGTTTTCTGGTCTGGCATAGCTCAAGCATTCCTGGTTGTTTGATACCAAGATTAGTCCACTAGATGTTTCTTCTGGAGGTGGGATTGCTTTTTAACGCCCAGTTGTAATGGGTTTCCTTTTTTTATGAGTGTTTTGATCTGTACCACATTGTGGGCATCCTTTTTTTCTGTCCTTCCTGGGGCTAGTAAAGAGGAAGACACAATCTATGTTCACAGCCTTATGTGAGTTTTCTCCAAATTGCAAAGGAAATATGCATGGAAACACAACTTCTGTGCACACAAGCTTTTGTATTTGTTTAGCTTTAATGGTTAATAGATGATAGTAGCTTGTTACAGGATGCAGCCAATGTCCTGAAAATACTCCAAGAGCGAAGAATATCTCTGGGGGGTATTGTGTGCTTGTACACCTGGGAACATGTGATTTCCTGAACATGTGTTTCAGGTTTTGTTTACCTTGTATATCTGGGCCTTCCTATAGTGTTTGCAATCCAAATGTAATTTTTTTTGGACTGTTGACGTTGTATTTTTGCCAGGGTATGGGTAATTTGCTTTCTATTATTTTTAAAATATATATCAAGAAACTTCAGCTGCCTGGATTTTGGTAATGCTGTTCCCATTGGGTTTGATGAAGGAGTTATTTGATTTTAATTTATAAACATGCAGCCTGTTGCTATGGTCAAGAAATGAGAGCCTGGAACCTGGCAAGTTCTATGGTTAAAGTAATTGTTGTTGATTTTGATATTTAACCGATTTGTATTTTTAAAACGAACACAACCAGAAAACTCCTAAAATACTTAGGAACACAAGGTGTCTCACCATTTAAAAATAAAACTTTCCTGAGGTGTGTTAGTTCTCTTGCAGCCATTCACTTATTCTTGCAGCTGTCAGCAACTTTAAACCTTCAGAGTTTCTTTTTTTTAGTTGATGTGGATTTGATTTGGGAGGTCAAAAAATCAAGTACAATTAATGTTTTCTTTATTTTTTTTCCTGCAGCTTCTGGGATATCTGGCATTTCCAGTGAGTTTAAACAGATTTAAGCATATAAGACAAAACTCTGTGAGGAGGATGTAGGTTTTAAGTAGTGGTCTGTATTCTAGCTAATATGTGTTTAGATTAATAGATTTCAGCCATAACACAGATTGTTATTAATTTATTTGTTAAAATTCATCTATGCTTTCTTCTGTCTGGATCAAGTACTGTGTTTTTGAGCTCTAAGTTTATAAGTATCTAAAAATTTGCTGCTCTGGCTTGGCTGCTCTTGCTCTTTGGCTATGGTTTGTGGAAAGGAAGATTGTATTTTTTTTAAATGTGAGCAATACACTTCTGTATATAGAAATGCATCTCCCATCCATGAGTAAAACATGACATGTAAATATTGTCAAGTTTATGCACTTCATTTATATGTTATGACTGTGGAAAGAAGCGACCGACTTAATAAAATTCTGAAGTAGTTTTCAAAAAGTTCTGTGTTTTGTGCTTTATGAAATCTTGCAGGTGTTCTGTTTCAGCAGATGCTCAGCAATGGCCTTGCTGCAGCTTGAATCCAGCTGTTCTGCGTTATTTGGAGAGTGTGTCGTGTTCTGTAGTATTTTTATGGGTAGCAGTATTCCTTTACTATGTTATTTCTTTGCCGTATGTACTGTAGTTACTTAAAATATTTTGGAGTCATCCTGCTGCTCCATTGTCTGTGAGCTGTGTAACATATGTATGTGTATAGGTTTGAATCTTATGTGAAGGTCCGTCTGTCTGTATTGAATTTCACATGCTTTTTCAAGATGCTTGATAATGGAAAGGGGGGAATATTTTTCATGTAAGCTTCCAGCTAGATTTTCTTCCATGGAGTTCAGACCTTGAAGCTTAAAAATTGTTTAAAAACAAAACAAAAAAAAACTTTGCTGTTACTCTTCTGCTGCCTCATGGGGAACAGTTTGTGATGATTTTTTTTTCAGTAAGCAGAGGAGTTTTTCCAAACAGTGGCTTTCCTTTAGAACAATGCTCTTGTCTTTAGAGTTGAAGTGCACCATGGGACTTACGGTCTCTTTGGAGAAATCAGTCTCTGCAGGAATGCCAGAAACCAGCTAGAACTCCATCCCCCATGAAGAGCAAGAGTCGCATGCAAAAACTTTGTCTTTAGCTTTGAGTGTTCTTTTTGCAGATACCTTTCTCTGCTGTGCAAAGGTACTTTGATGAAAATGATTTTTTAAAAATACTGTTTTTATCTTTTATTTCTATACAACTGTAACACTTTGACTGTTTCCTGTGGTTATGCATTCTGTTGCTCCCAGCTTTACTTTGAAATGCACATGTTCATTCTGTCCTGAGGAGATAATAGCCCTTCTTTTTGTACATTAGGGGAATAAAGATTGTCAATGAGCTCATCTTTCCTGAAGGGTAGAGAGAGGGTAGTTCATGAGGCACCCCGGCTCTGATTGTGGTCTGCAGGACACAGTGCTACTGTGGTGGTTTTACCTTGCTAGGCAGCTGAACGCCACCACAGTTGCTCTCTTACTCCCCCTCCTCAGAAGAGGAAACAGGGAATCATTAAGGTTGAAAAAGACCTCCAAGATTATCTGGTCCAACCATCGCCCTGCTACCTATGTCACCCACTAAACCATGTCCCTAAGCACTACATCCAACTTTTCCTTAAACACCCCCAGGGCCGGTGACGCCACTACCTCCCTGGGCAACCCATTCCAATGCCTGACTACTCTTTCTGAGAAGAAGTGTCTCCTGATTTCCAACCGTTTCCAACCTGAACCTCCCCTGGTGCAACTTGAGGCCATTCCCTCTAGTCCTATCACTGGTTATCTGTGAGAAGAGGCCGACCCCCAGCTCCCCACACCTTCCTTTCAGGTAGTTGTAGAGAGCAATAAGGTCTCCCCTGAGCCTCCTATTCCCCAGACTAAACAACCCCAGTTCCCTCAGCCGCTCCTCACAGGACTTGTATTCCAGGCCCTTCACCAGCCTCTTAGCCCTTCTCTGGACACGTTCCTGAGCCTTGATGTCCTTCTTGTAGTGAGGAGCCCAAAGCTGAACACAGTACTGGAGGTGTGGCCTCACCAGAGCAGAGTACAGGGGGACATTCACCTCCCTGGCCCTGCTGGCTACACTACTCCTGATACAAGCCAGGATGCCGTTGGCCCTCTTGGCCACCTGGGCACACTGCCAGCTCATGTTCAGGTAAGCATTCACCAATGTCCCCAGATCCTTTTCCCCTGCACAGCTTTCCAGCCACTCTGCCCCAAGCCTGTAGTGCTGCATGGAGTTGTTGTGACCAAAGTGCAGGACCCGCCACTTAGCCATGTTGAACCTCATCCCATTGGCCTTTGAAGAAGAAGAAAAAATTCACAGGTTAAGATAAGGATAATTTAATTAAAGGAAAAATAATTAAGGGGAAATTAAATAATTTGACTAAAGGGAAAAGAGGAGGGGGAAAAAAAAAACAAACACAAAACATCAAGCAAAGGCCATGTGGAAGCACAGGGAGAGGAAAGAACTTATTCTCTACCAGTGAGTGGTGCTTGACCATGTCCTTGTAGCAAGGCCTCAATATGCATAGCCATTGTTTGGGAGGACAGACATTTTCATGAGAGCCCACTCCTCCCCTCTCCTTCCCTTTTTCCACCTTCCTCTTTTGCTGGATGTGACATCATATGGTATCCATTTGGTTAGTTTAGGTCAGCTGCCCTGGTGGTGTCCCCTCCCCACCTCTTACGCACCCCCCAGCCTGGTGGCTCTTGGGAGGAGGTTGGAGGGAGTCCTGTGTCCGTATCGCTCAGGAATAGACAAAAACACTGGTGTGACACCAGTGTTGTTCTAGCTACGCGTGCAGAGCACAGCACTGTATGGGCTGCTGCAGGGAAAGTTAACTCCGTCCGAGCCAGACCCAGTTCACCAAGAAATAAAACTTGGGAACTAACTGGGGAAGGGTGGCTGCATTCAGCTGTGACATCTGGAATCTGCAAGTACAGAACAGTAGTTCTGAGCAAAACAAGGACGGAAATGTTGATTCATGGCCTAGTTTAAGATACAATTCCTGACTACTTTCATAATATCGTGGTTAAAGAAAGATGCTGCCAGAAGTAGCTGGTAAGTAATCAGAAGCATCTTTGAGAACTGTTTTTTTTTAATGGATTTTGCTTATTTGGGAAGGGGAAAACATCTTGTCATCCCTTGTTCGATGAATTAGCACTGTGTAATCACCCAGTTGAGCTGGTTAGTACCTTATGCCTGTGCTTTTAGTGAAACTTTGTGTTCCCTGCAGATGTGAGATTTTATAAAAATATTATTCTGCTCAACAGAGATAATGGTTAAACTGAGCTGGTATGAAATGTGAGTAATGTCTTTTCTTCAGTTTAACATATTTTGATAGAAGAATGTGATGAGTAATGTTTGGAGCACAGACTGAAATTCAAGCAAAGGAGACTGCTGTTATATATTCTCCTTGTCAGTGACTCATTCAGATATGGTCGTCAGTAACATAGCTTGAAATTTAAAATTATATGCAATGAGAGTTTGATACTCAGTCTCTCTGGGATTCACTTTCTGTCTTTTTGGAGGCAATAATAGTACCTACCTTTTGGAGGGCAACTTCAGGTTCTCAGCTGTAATCTGCACGGAGATACCCATTATTACTTAACCAAGTGGAATTACGCATCTTGTGCTTAAAGCAGGGCTGTAGATCTTGCTGGTACAAGAGAAAAAAGAAGGGGAAGGACTTTGCCTGTGGCAGGTCCCAGTGAAGCGTGCTGCTTCTGTCAGCTTCTCTGTTCTGCCTGGGTAGGCTGGGCAGTTCTGTTAACAGGGGTAAGCAAGCTTTAAAGTGGCAGAAATTGAGATTCCTTTCAAACTTTTGGAAGAACTGGAATGTCTTATCTCTAGAGTCAGGCCCTTGCCAGTGAGAAACTGGTTTCTCTTTATGAACTCTGAAGCCTGATAGTACTTCTGAATCGTGTTTCTATGCTTTCAGCTTCCATTCTGACAACTGTGAATTTCATTAATTTCCTGGACATCCTTGAACAACTTCTTTCTTTGAGTCTTTCAAGGTAATGGATGCGTCTCTTGCAGTTTGCTTGTAGAGAAAACATTGCCCGTACTAACATTTTTGGTTTGTGTGCTTTGGCTTACCCTTGTGGGTACTGTTACATTTGTTTGAAGTTGTTCCCTAGTGAATAAATGCTCTGAAGACTTGTAGAGCCAAGGAGTGAGAAACTTTTCAAAAAAAGTAGGACTTTTCAAGCGGTCAGAATTTTTCCCTTGGTTGTACTTGAAAGTGGTGAAGGAGATGAAGCATATGACAGCTCCCAGAAAGATGGTGAACTTGCTTCATTGATTTCTTAATGACACAGAATTTGGCACCAGTTTTGTTTGTTTACCATGGTGATGGAATTTTCTATACATACTAATAGATTTGGGAGTTTCCAGTTCAAATATAAGTCTAGTTGAATTACTGTATTCCGAATTTCTTGAATTCTCATGCGCTTTCTGAAAGGAAGTGTAATCATATGCTTACATGATGCTTCATTGCAAATTCAGTGTGATATGGCTGTTATGTGAAATACTTCTAGTGTAACTGGATCAATTATTTGAGAAAGAAATCTAATGATTGGGAAAATTGTGGATTTATCCAGCTGAGGTCATTAGAACATAAACTGAGGTTTTAACAACTTTAGATGTATTGTCTAGAGGCACAGACAATTTCCTAGATGTCACAGTTTTTGATGAGCTGCGTTCAGCAAGAGAGATGGTATTCGGGAGAGAGATGGTTGGTGGGAAAGCAAAAGCAAAATGAAAATACTCCTGCTTAAAATGGTATGAAAAGACCTAGAGAAGAAAGGAAAGAGCACTACTGGGGTAGTATTTTCAACCTGCGTGGGTCTTTGAATGTAGAGTTCCTGCAAAGCACAACAGTTGAGATCACTCTGGCACCACAGAATCTACATGTGGTATTATACCTCTGTGTTGATGGAGATTAAGAGTTGGCAGGAGGAATAACATATTTAGCCCTAACTGTTTTGTCCTTCAAAAATACAGAGAACATTTTTGATTATTTTGGCATTTTATTGCTTACTTGCTAGGTACTGAGATTTAACTTTTAGGGTGATGTATATGAAATGAATAAACTACGTGTGTGTGTGAATGACAGGGGAAATGTATGCGTACAGACATGAAGTCTGACTTCAGCAAGATACTCTTAAGTATAATATGTTAATTGGCTATGAGGTGTATATCAGATGGAGAAGTATTTCAATATGTTTTTTGTATTCCTGTTCGTTATTTGTATTTGAATACCCATGCTGTAGCAACAAGATAATGGATTTATCAAAAATAGTTGTATATGAATTTCATTCCTAACAAAATGATCAAAACTTTCTAATGGAGAAGGAGAGAAATATATAAGCTCGAGGGGTGGGAAGAGGGAAGCTTTTCATATATTAATTCTGGTATTCATATACACAGCAGTGCTTCCAAAAATGTGGTATGATTTTAGTAACAAGTCCTCTGAATACATCTTCATTTATTGCTAACTTTGTTTTATAAGTGCAGTGAAACTGGATTACTGTTGCCATTTCAAGCCTGTTCATGCACAGATATATTAATCTTCCTTTCTGTCTGTTACATTATACGTTACTGTGGTATCTGGACAGTTTACTTCTGAAAGTTACCTAGCTTCATGTCATTCCCATCTTGCAAAGTTTAGTATCTCCTTTTTAGAGGTGATGCACAGCTGCATGGAAAAAATTAAGCTATTTGTTTACACTAACTCAGAGGTCTGTGGCGAGGCAGGGAACTCATGATGTTTCCAAGATCCAAAAATACTAGGTTATTACTTCTGTTTACTCAATACTTCTGTATTCCTCCTTGCTGGGCAAAGTTTTCTGTGTGCAAGTCAATTAAATTATTTTATATTCAAAGTCAAAATGTTTATTGAACCAAAAAACTTGAGCAGGAGGCCAGAGTAGATAAACTTCTGCAGTCTGTTCCAGTCTGAATTGTCCTACGATTCTGCATTGTGCAATTCCTGTTGTTTTTTTTAATAGCTATGAGTGCATTATTTGAATAAAGCCTACCTGCTACCTCTGAGAAACTTTTTGCCATCTTAGTCTAAGTAGGTGGAAAGAGCAGCAAACTGCCGCTCTTTGCAGCAGTCAGAAGTTTCATGGCCCATAGTCCATTTGTTATTTTGGGATGTATGGTTAACTCTGATGTTTATAACTGGTTTTAAGTTATTGTATGTAATTGAGATTCTGAAAGAGTATATAAGTCAGGGCATCACTGATTGCTTTTCTGTGGCCTATATGAAGTAAATGTACAGTCTTAATTCAGTGCCTGGTCAGTTTACCAAAAGGAGTGGTTGAAATGGACTTGAATGGAGCTTGAACTTTCTATGAAGTATTCTTCTTCTGTTTTGTTGAGCAGCCTAAGGAGAATTATAGTCCTTATGCTTTTGCTTTTATCTGTGTTCTGGATGAAAAAGGGGTATCTAGAGCTACTATATATGACACTCTTAAAATGGAGAGATGAAGTGGTTTTTGTCTCCTTTTTCTCTGATTGTGTATAGTCTCTCTGCAAAGGAGTCAGTGCCAAACCTGTGAGTGGAAATGAAATGAGAGAACTTCAAAGCCCATGGATGATGGATTTTACAGGTGGGATTTGAAATTAAAGCTCCTGTTACCATTTACTTCCATTCTGTTAACACTGCCTGGCACAACTTGCGATGTTGTTTCATGAGCTGCTGGAGCAACTGGCATTGCTTATGAGTGAAGCCTCATCGTTTTGTAAGTGGCAATTTCCCAAATCACACACTCTTTAGTATAGTGGGTCTGGTGTGCAGAATATGGTTAATATGATAGATTTGCTTGTAAGCTTCCAGTAGCATTGACTCATTTATCTAGTCAATACTCTGATGTGAGATTTGGCAGTATTAATGTCACTCTTGCAGCATTTTGCAAACCGGTTGGCCACTAGGTTTCCTATTTCAAGAATCACAGAATGGTTAAGGTTGGAAGGGACCTCTGGAGCTCAACTGATCCAACCCTGCTGCTCAAGCAGGACTGTCTAGAGCAGGTTGCCTAGTGCCATGTCCAGATGACTTTTGAAGACCTCCAAGGAGGAAAACTCCAGAGCTTCTCTGGGCAGTCTGTTCCAGTGCTCTGTCACTGACACAGTAAAGAAATGCTTTTTAATGTTTCTACTACTTCTTGCAAAAAAAAAAAAAAAAAAAAAAGGAATTCTGATGCTTCTGTATGAAGAAAACTGGACCATTTATGCTAACACTGAGATTCTTAAGGCTTTTTTAGAAGAATGTGGGCCCTCATTTCCATAAAATGGGGATCTTTTTCAGGCCTCCAAATCAGGATAGTTTGAGTTTTCAGCTTGCGTAAGAGAAAGATGTAGAAGAGTTTGGTATCACAGATGCCCTTTTGATACTTAACTGAAGTATTGTCTAAAATAAAGTCGACTCAAATTTGAAATTTTAGCTCAAATTTGAATGATATTCTTGAAGTACACTACAAACTGCCTGTTACAATGCTTGTATTTGCTTCTTCTAATGTTTTTAACTTCTCACAATCACTTTTTCCTGTTTCCTAGTGCAAATTTGCTTCAAAACATTTGTATTGCAGATAATGAATATTGCTTTTGCTGCCTTAATGTTTTTCAAAGACGTTCATATCTGTGTGACACAGGTGCTATTCTCAACCTGAACCTGCAGTGAAACCTTTTTCATGAACCTTTTAAATAAAGCATGGTATTGTGCTTGATAGACAATGGAAATAAAACTGATGAGGGGGAACCTCATCGCAGTCTACAACTTCCTCGCGAGGGGGAGTGGAGAGGCAGGTGACCTATTCTCCATAATCACCAGTGATAGGACCCGCGGGAATGGTGTTAAGCTGAGGCAGGGGAAGTTTAGGCTGGATATCAGGAAGAGGTTCTTCACCGAGAGGGTGGTCACACACTGGAACAGGCTCCCCAGGGAAGTGGTCACTGCACCAAGCCTGTCTGAATTTAAGAAGAGATTGGACTGTGCACTTAGTCACACGGTCTAAACTTTTGGGCAGACCTGTGCGGTGCCAGGAGTTGGACTTGATCCTTATGGGTCCCTTCCAACTCGGGATATTCTATGATTCTGTGATTCTATGTATCTTAGCTATCTGCATGTGCGTGCTGTGGACTGGAGTGGGGAGGGGGAAGAACACAGTCTTTTTAAGAGAAAAGAAGGACATGTGTGTTCTGTGGAGTATTGTATTCATCTGAAAGAGCTGGATGCATTCTTCGATCTTCCTTCTGGGAGGGAAGAAAGGGGGAGTGTAGCTGGGGGTAGTGGTGGACATTCTTGCAGGGGATTAATTCTGAGGTGACTCAAATAGACACTTTGATCCCTTACATCTGCAGGTTGGCTTGTTTTAGCTTGTTAATATACATAGCAAACTCTCTCTTCCCTTTTATGTTTGGAAAATTGCTCATAGCCCACACATGGCTCTGTAATTGGGGAGAGATTGTTCATTCTTGCCTCCAGGAAGACATTTCTCTCTGTCTGCTGAACTGGAGTTCCAGACTGGGTGGAGAGAATGCAAGAAAAATATAGGTTGCAAGCATGGATACAAAGCTCTTATTTGAGCTATGGTTCTTTAAGAAACGGTCACTGATCCATCTGTACTTGCATCTAGATTTCTTAAGACTAATTGGAGTGTCATGACGTTTTGCATAAAATTTAAGTTTTCTGTTACTCTGCCTCTTTGTCAGCACATAGCTGTATTTAACTGTCTGTGACTGAATATGGTCACAGGGGAGTTCTTAGTTTATATGAGATGTTCCCTGAATGTAAACATCCATGAACTGAGATTAGGATTTGATTCTGTCATATAGTTCAACACAAGTGAGCAGTAAGAACAAAAAGAGCATTTGTTCTTGTTGTACAGGTCTTAAACAATTAGTATCTTATGTATATGTGTATGTTTTGCATGGAAAAGATTCATTTGTAATACTTGGGTATTTGCAGTATGGTAGTTCAGGTTGCTCAATTCCAGAGTTTGGTTTGGTTTAGCTTTTAAGGATTTTATTGCTTCCTCTAAGAAAAAAAATACTGAACTGTTTTCTATTTATTTGCAGAATGACAACATTCCTTTGTTTAAAAGGATCTGGTCCCTGTACTGATGTTTTGATACCTGTTCTGTTAGCAGTAAATTAGACAGGGCTGATCTTGACTTCTACAGTTCAAGGTTTTATCATGCATAAACACAACACGGTGGTGGCTGCATACTATATGTGAATAATGAGTAAGGGACTGTGTGGGGACAGGGTGGAGTCTCCTGGATGTATGGTGACCTATGGCCTGTTAGGTTGCTAAACAGACCTGTTTTTCAGTCTAAGGTGGTCAAAGAATAACTGAACAGTTTGTAGAAAGTGAAAAGATGGAAAAATAATCGCAGCTAGAGGAAGGTGAAAACTGCAGTAAATATAGTATAGTAGTAAGGTGTGAGTTGAACTTAACGTGAACTGAAAACTGGTTTGAGCAGTTGCTCTGTGTTTTGCTTTCCTTTGCCTGCCCCCTCTGCCCTGCTCTCTCCCCCCTCCAGTCTTGTGTTAAACTAGATGCAGAAACAGACTGGAAGAACTTCAGTCCCAGTGGGACCTGAAGCAGAACAGGGCTGAAATGAAACATTGCCACGATTATCGTATAAAATATCGGGAAGCTTTTCCAGGTGCTTCGGGAAATATTTTTATAGTTATATGTAACTGTTGTTTGACAGACAAAAGAGAAGTGGGTATACTTAAAGCATACCCATGTAGCCATGTAGAGGTTAAATGCTATTTAAAAATTGTTTTAATTAGGGGGGGGAAGGGGGAGATTTCTAATTGTAGTGAAGTATTTTTGGAATTTGCCCTGTCAGTTAGTAATATTTGACTAATTAAAGCAACCCTTTGTTTAAGCCAGGCTGACAACAGTTCATCTGGAGAGTTGGCTGGTGGTCAAACCGAGATATGTTCATTCCTCAGCACTTCTGCCTATATTTATATGCTGATGTTTCTGAAGTAATGCTTTTAACTTGGAAGAAGGTAATCACATCTGTGAATTCCTTGTGGTTTCTCTGCTGCTGAGGGTTGCAGACTATAAACAATTGTACTGCCTTAAAGCCTGGTGTGTAATGAAAATGAACGAATAAAAACAAGCATACAGGCAGTAGGCCCCTCTTTATGGTTGGAGGCATCAGGTTTGTTTGGATGGCAAAAATAAGGGATTATAAATTTTTGCTGAAAGAAAGTTACCAAGAGGCATTTCTCTCTCATGTTGTCTTTCTCTTGTGTATGCTCTTGCTCTTGAGAACATGTTCTGATTGTTGTTTGGTCAACAAAATTTTGTATGTTTGTGGAAAATTTGGAACTTGTACTTTCCCTCTCCTGTAAAGGAGAGGGAAAGGGCTACAACAGTTTTACAATTTTTGTGTTCCCCCCCCACCCTCCATCACTGGATGTTTTCAAGATGTGATTGGACAGGGTGTTTCGGTTCCCTTCCATCCTGGGCTGTTCTGTGATTCTATGATATAGTTTAGTGAGATTTTCTTTATGATCCCAGTTAGAGCACCAGGGAGAGTACTAGGACAGTTATTTGGAAATTGAAAGTGAGTAGTTATTTTGGGCTACAAGAAGGGAACAGGTCTGAGTTAGGTAACAATTGTGTTTTATGTAACTGTTTTTCTCAACATAATGGTTTAAATATTTATTCTTGGATGAGTGAGCAAGTTAATCAGCTACAGAGCAGGCACTGTATAATAGCTTTGTAAACGTCTATTGTATTTGGTTTCCATTTCCACAAGAGCTTTAGAATCTTGTAGCTGAATGTGATCCTTGCGCTTAAGTAATTTTACATTATCCTGGGTCATTCACGTGACATCAAAGATGAAGCTACTTGGGCCAGTAGCATCAAATCTTTTCCTGGCTGGGTGGGAGAAAACAGAGGTCCCAGCTAGTAGCACTCTGCTAGTCAGTGAGCAGAATCGGTGTCATGTGTGAAGACAAGTTATTTTTGTGTTCTGACTATGGGTTAATATTTGAGTGGGAAAAGCCAATTGGAAAGGTGGAGACCATTGTGACAGACAAAAGTGTTATCCATGCTGTAACTGGATTGATTTTGAAAATGGTTACAATGATAAGGCAGAGGTAATGGTAACACAATCAGGAATTTTAGGTATGCAAATCTGCAGGTCAGCAGAAATAGGTAGAATTATCATGAATAGCCTGCTGTGGGTGCATTCTTTTAGTGTAACACGGTATGTTTTGCTGTTGAATTTATTTACTGTTCTCAGATCTGCAGGCCAAACATCACAGCGTATATGGGCTGAACATTATATACCTAATTACATTTACCACAAGATTCTCTCTCAAATAAAGGCCAAACTTGAATCTGACAAGGCTGGTGCTTTCTCTTTTTCTGTATGGCGAAGTGTTGCTGCATCTCGTGCTAGGCATGTCTGCTGTTGTTCCCCTGCTAAAGCCTCAACAATCAGTTTTCCATAATACTGATACCCATACCAAAATGGGAGGGATGTTAGGTATTTTCAGTATTTTCAGAAATCTTCAGTGTATTTCAGAAAATACAAACCTACCTAGTACTAGCCTTAGCTCCGTTAAAGTTCTTTTTAACTTGTTAGGGCTTAGGTGAGCATAGACTCTGCACAGTATTGTCTCTGGCTAATAGTAATAGGGGACTATGATAAAGACTTTTTGATTTAGTGTACTGTTTCCACTTCTGAAACATTTTGAGAGATGCATGTTCAGGGTGGTGGGTACAACTAATCTCGTAATATCAAAAGAAAGTAAATAGAAGGTATAGAAAATCTGCAGGTTTCAGGTAAAGCGCTTTTCATCAGCTTGTTCCCATAGATTCATCTGGCAAGACCACACAGGAACACCAGGAAAAGTACAAAGCAGTGTTAGCAAGAGATGTTTATTTTGCTGTCTCCCCTTGGCCTCTTGCTCCTGGTTAAAATACACTGGTCTGCAGTGTGGGAGGTGCTGGCCCAGAACCAGCCAGTAGCTCTGCAGTGGGTTTTCCTGCTCTTTGGAGAGCTGTACCTCTGGGCAGTTGCTGCTTAGTGACATCCTCTCTGTGCTGCTGAAGAACTAGAGAGAAGAAAGAGGTGGGGCTTGGGATCTGGCTCAGACTGCCAACGTCTGGGTTGGATTTCTTGGCACATGAGAGAAGTTGATGATTGTACCAGAAACTGCCTGTGCTGAGTGTTCTCAAGTTCTAAGAGACTCTCTTGTAGTGCTGGGTATCGCTCAACCGTCAGTTCATCTCTTCTCAAGTAGATGACTGGAATGACAACTAAATGGCAGGTTTGCTGGATAGGAAAATATTAGAAAGGCAGATTTTGACTGATGATTGATACTTCCATGATACATATACTTTCATCGTGCAAGCTTCCTTAGTACAGCAGCTGATAAATGCCCACACATACAAGGTGTGCAAACTATTAGTTTGCTTACCTCTGTGTAATGTTAGCCAGTACCTGCACGAGTACCACTAGACTGCAAAATTATGTATTAATGTAGCATGCCTTCCTGAAGCAGGAGTTTGAGGGTAAAATGGAAAGACCAAGTTGTGTAACACATCTAGCCTATATGAAATTGCTCAAGTAATTTACTGTATTGCTATTAATAATATTTTTTCAGTTTCTCAGTGGTTGATTTACTGATGTGCATTCCCATCCATCTCAGTTGTTCTTCCTGTTCATTACTCTGGTGCACAACTGCTGCTATCTGTCCTTGCTCTAGCCTGGTTCTGACCTGTTCTGTTGCTGCCGTTCTCTATTTCTTCACTTTCTTCAGGTTTTGGTAACTTTCTTATTTGCTTTTTGTTGTTGCTAGTATTTGGTTCTTTCTTATCACACCATTAATTGTTTATTATAAGACAGCTATTGGTAGCTCTTCAGTGTTTGGCCTTATAACTAAGTGCATTGTGTCATGGGAGAGTTTGGCTTGTTGCATTGCTGCAGACCTTTGTACATTTGCTGCTGTTGTAAAGAGATCTGGTAAGGACTATTGAGATGGAGGGAGTATGTGTGGAAGCATGTACTTTGTGTGCTTAATGTTTTTATATGCCTGCGAGAATCCATATTCAGTTGGAAGAGATTTGATTGGGTCTTTGAGGTGAAGATGATTTAAAAGAATAAAATTTTAATTGTCAGCTTTTCAAGGACAGACACCTCATACCTTCTGAACTTTTTGTTCATGTCCTTCAACGCTTTTATTTTTTTGAAATGCAGATGAACCAGGTATATTCAAAAATTGCCTTTTTCCCTGTTATTTAAAAAAGTGGGTTTAGTCTTCAAGTATCTTTCTCTGCTTTTATTATGCAAAGATTGTTGTAGCATCAGGGTTGTCAAGGCCAATTCATTTAACCAAGAAAAGAAGAAGAGCCATTGACAAACACTGAACTTTCACTATGTACATTACATGGTCCTTTGCTGCTTTTAGGCATTTCCTTTTTGCAGTATTTTCCCACACAGAACAAAGTGTCAGTTTGCAAGTGAGACGAGGATGAAAACACAAGTTTTCCAGTGTATGGAGTAACAGCTGTCTTAATGGACTTTCCATCTTTCTCCTAATGTGTTTTCCACTAGTAGAGATTCATGTGCACTGAAGAAATGAAGGTGTTGAAACAAAAAATATGAAGAGCTGATGACAAGGAAAAATGTGAGATCTGCAGCTGTTTTACACTAACAATGAAGAGTGACCAAGGGCCCCTTTTGTTCCTGCTGGCAGGAGAGGGAATGAACTTCTGCTCTATATAGGTGGCTGATTCCTAAGGGATACCTGGATCAAGGAGAGCAGTGAAGATCTGGGGACAGAATGACAACTTTTTGTTTCCTTTCTCCAGCAGGTGTACTGCTCTGCCTATGTCCTCCTGAAAGGAGTTTTGGGGCTACCAACAGGAATACATTCAAACCTGCTTGTGTGCTGTTTTTCTTCAACATTTGTCACCCACCTCTAGGCAGACCTTGGCCTATTGTCTGCTGGACTGGAATCTCAGTCAGGTCATAAGGGGAATGACTTGAGACTGCCTGGGAAGACAGGAAACATGAAAACATACTGCAATGTTGTGTTGAATTTTTGAGGTAGCTAGTGGGGAGAGAGAATTATTTGATGATCTGTCGTGTCCAACCGTTTTATTCTGCTGTTCCTTCTGCTTTCCAGTGGAAAGTATCTTTCAAAGAAAGCTGAAGTATCTGATGTGGCTTTGTCTTAAGAATTTAAAGCTTTGGAAGGAGCACATGTAATTGATGATCTAGATGAAGGGCCCCCTCCAAGGTGGGTAGGTGAAGAGGGAGGAAGGGGTGATGGGGATGAAGAAGCGCTGCCTTGCAGATATGATCCTGTTTTGGGCCAGTGTGTTTTGTAAATGTGTACTGTCTACAAATGACAAATGTAAATGTATGTGTTATGAAGGAATTGCACTTAAATGCAGGTGGCATAGGTCGTGTCTCTTGTTAGAGCAGTGAAGTTGTTCTTGTGTTTAGTCACAGCTCCATACTCCTCACTTGATACGGCTGTTAAGGCTGCAGTCCCCTATTCCAGAATCCAATGACAAACTGTTCTTGTGCTATTGCTTCTCTATGGCGTCTTGTGCTATTTTGTGTCTGTTCAGCTTTTAACATTGTAGTTCAGAGCTGTAAGTAAAAGAGCTTTGTTTTGCGTACAAGAGCCAGTACAATTTTTCATTCAGCTAATGATCAGTGTCTTTTCTGGCAGCTAGAAATAGAAGCATAAAAACCTAGATCTAGAGACGCATGTGCTAGGGTACATTAGTTGAACAAAATGTGGAGCAAATCTATCCTCTTTTTTTTTTAATTGCAAACTTTAAACTGAACATTATATATCTCGTTCCTGCCTATACAAACATTTATGGTAGAAGGAGAGGATGTATGGAAAGGTGTGACTAAAATGTTCGAGGGGATGTAGCAGCTGATTCTTGTGAAGAGGTAGAAAGGAAAGGGCTGGGATTCTTCAATTCGAAAAACAAAGTTTTTGGCGAATATGATCAATGTTTTACGGAAACATAAACATGTTAGGTAAGTTGAATGCAGAACTAGTCATGCAATCCCACCGTGCAGGAACTGTCACTTGTTAGAACTAGTGGGAGTTTGCTTTAAAATAGTCAAATGAAAGTACTTTAGACAACAAGGAGTATGACTTCCTGGAGCTTCCTGGCATTGAAGTTGTAGGGGCAGAATGTACCAACGTGTTCAAAGATTTGACAGAAGTAGTGGAATTAGAATAGTTTAGTGGGAAGGGACCTACAAAGATCAAGTCCAACTGCCAGACCATTTCAGGGCTAACCAGAAGTATAAGTAAGGGAATTATCCAGCTGCCTCTTTAACGTTGACAACTATGGGGCATCAACCACCTCTCTAGGAAACCTATTCCACTTTGACCACCCTCACAATAAAGAAATGTTTCCTTATATCCAGTCTGAACATCCTCTGGCTCAGCTTTCTGCCATTCACACACTTCCTGTCATTGGTTACCAGGTAGAAGAGATTGGGCACTTCCCTCTCCATTTCTGCTCCGCAGGAAGTTGTGGGGAGCAGTGAGGTTGCCACTTAGTCTCCTTTCCTCCAAACTAGACAACCTTAACCTCTCCTCATAGGACATGTCTTCCAGCCCATTTGTCAGCTTTGTTGCCTTTCTCTGGATGCTTTCAAGTATCTAAATACCTTTTTTTGTATTGTGGAGCCCAGAACTACACACAGTATTCAAAGCGAGGCCACACCAACACTGAACATATTGGGAGAATCGTCTCCTTTGACTGACTGGCTATGCTGTGTTTAATGCACCCCAAAATGTGGTTTGCCCTCTTGGCTGCCAGAGTACACTGCTGACTCCTGTTGAACATACAGTCAACAGCATATCCCTTTCTGCTCTAGTGGAAACCAGTATCTGTTAATGGACGTAGGAGGACTGGGTGGGGATGAACCTTCCAATGTCTCTGGTACAGTGAGGGGAACATAAATCAGGCCGGGCTGTCTTGCTGTGTTTGAATGTTGTCTCCCTTTGACACAGCAATGAAGTGCTTGGTAGGTAACATGGATGTTGTGCTGACCCAGTAAGGCATACCTTATGTTTAAAGCCATATTTTCTAAAGCTGGCTGTTGATGTGTTGAGTAATCATTGAGTGCAGGTACTTTGCACATCTGTCACCTTTCTTCGAATCTACGTGAGTACTCTAATCTCAGTTGAACAAAAACTTCCTTTTTAGTTTTGTTTTGGAAAAGTGTATCTAAATCAAGGTATCCAGGCAGAATTTCATTTTATTACAATAAAGACACCTGATATCTTTTGTCTGAGAAATTACAAAGGCTTCTGCTGCTAAAATGATAGCACCAAACGTTGTAATGGGAGGAGGGGGGGAGCAATGCTATTTTTCTGTAACTTCCTGTTATAGTTTTGCCACTTATGCTCATACAGTAAGACAATTTTGTAACACCAAATCATAGGATGTTTTTCCTCTCTTGACATGAACTGACAGTGAACTCAGCTGATTCAATGAGACATTTTTTTTCCTTGTCAGCATCTCCATGTGTCTTCATAATGAGACTTGTGACTCAAATGGAGTCGAGCAGATGATACTAGGAGGAATACTGCCAGCTCAGGCTGCGTTATTTTAACTCAGATCTCTTTTCTAGCTTAGGCTACTTCTGTCTCTCTCTTTTTTTTTTTTTTTTTAAATTAAATACCTTGAAGAAATAGGGTGTAAATGCAGTGTTGAACAAATACTCTTTCTTTGCAGTCCCCCTGAAGTTACTTGCTAATAGTAGATGGTAGTGACAGTAGTATGACTAGCTATTTGTGTACTTTTTATTTTCTGTGTGTCTATAGTATGTCCAGCGCTATAGAAGTAATCTCTGAATGTGGGTGAGATAGAAATGCAGTATTTCAGTCTGTAAAAATTCTTTATTGTGTTGTTTTTTTTTGTTTTTTTTTTTTGGCCACTATCCCATATTCTTGCTATGTAATATGGGCTCTGGAAAACTTATATACCAGTGATAGAGTGGTGGTACTTGCATGTACTTCGATGTGTATGATACTGTGTTCGTTTAGTGTCATTTGGCTAAAGTACAGTGCTACTTTTGGAGCAATAGTATGTTCTCCAAGAAATTACTCTTATATGAAATTCTCTGTAGCTCCTTTATGTGTTATAGTTTTTGCTGTTTTTTTTTTCTCTTCATTGTTTATTCATCCTGTCCTTTTCTGAGTAAAACTTGCCGTAGTCACATTTTATAGTTACCAAAAAGCTCTTATTAGGCCTGTATGCATGGTAGGCACTGTTAAATGTTATTCTGGTAAAGAAACCTGCAGCAAATGTGGAAAATTGCTTTAGGAGTAGGAAGTTAAAAATGCTGTTTACCTCAAAGGGGGGAAGAAAAACTGTAAACTCTTTTGAGGTATTAGTAATACCAACAGTTTAATTCTGAGGAGTGTGACTTCCTGTCTCATAAGTATTCACTAAGGGAATGTTAGTTAAGGGGAACTGCAGATAAATTGATGGGATTTTTAAATTTGATTTCTCAGCTGGAGCTCTAAGCTTAGTAACTGCACAGAACTCAAGTAAGGGATTCATGGGAGGGGAGGAAATGGAAGGTGACAAAAGTAACTGAGTGACTTAATAAAAAGGCTGTAGGTTATGAGTACTCTGGCATTCCCCTCAGCTAGCTGTTCTGTTTTTTTTTCCCTGTAGTCACATGTAACTTAATAGAAAGGGCTGCAAGGCACGAGTACTCTGGCATTCCCCTCAGCCAGCTGTTCTGTGTTTCTTTTTTTTTTGTAGTCATGTGATTTATTTTAGGAGCTATCTTAAAGAAAAGTGTGTGTGTGCGTGTGTATATATGTATATATATATATATGTGGCTTTGTTTTGCAAAGGTTTTGTAACTGGGGCTGAGCCTTTCCATAAAGACCTCTTTCAATCATCCCTTAATTGAAGTTTCTTTTGGTTGCCTAGCCCCTAAAAGGTGGTAGGGAAGGAGAGCCCTTGAAAGGGAGTCTGTGCTTCTGGAGCTTTAATTGCTGCTTTTTAAAGTTACCTCTGCCTGGAAGTTTACTGCAACAACGGACCTGTGTCTGTCACAGTTGCAGAGGAATAACAACTTGAAATACCCATTCCTCTAATACACAGCTACCAACTTCCCCCTGCCCCTGTGTATTTAAAATAATAGTAATAATCATTATGCTAGCCCATGGTTTTAAAGCTACCGTGGAGAGTAAAAGAGTGCACAAAGAGAATCCCAGGAAATTGCAGTACTGGTTGGTAAGTTATTTAGAGAGAGGACACAGAAAAGGAAATTGTATTAGCTTGACCATGGGCAGGAAGTGAATAAAAAAAATTAATCTTTGCTTTATATAATTGCGTGCAGTGCTAAGAGGGCTTTTATAGGCCATGTAAAATTCAGCAGTAGAGTCTGACATAGAGAAAGCTTATGGGGCTTTGTTTGTAATTTTCTCTTAGCTAGAATATGTGGCATGGATTGTTGGAAATTTTGGAGGTAGAGAAGTAATGTACAAACAGATTTTGACTTTTTTTTCCTCTATGTGGACTAACACCTGGAACTTAAAATTCTCAATAAAAATAATCAGAGTTTTTAAGTGAAATTGTATTTCCTCATAAATATAGTTTAGTCACTGCCTAGGTAACTTTGGAGGGAACTGTTCTTGTAGAAGTTGTAGTTTTTATTTATTTTTTTTTGTATTGAGCAAAAGTATCTATATCCTTTTCTTGAAGATGGTTTGAATGGGTTTAATTTTACAATATCTGTTTGATTCTCTAAAGATCTAGGTCTTGTGACTACATTCTTGAGGAATCAGCCATTATCACCAATTGGAGTCTACATGCTTGGAGTTAAATGTTGGTTGGTTCTGTTCTTCCCTGAATAATTAATTGTTACGATGTAGTGCGGTGTTTGGGAATAACATTGTGAATACATCTTCCATCCATGTAGTAAGTCCCTGTCATCCAGTGCTAAGTCCCTGTCAATGAGGCATTGCTGTATTGGTTTTGAGAAAACCAAAATTCAACCAAAAAAACCCAACCAACAAAACAGTAGATTACTTTAGTCAGTAGTGGCTTTGTCAAAATCTGGAGAGGGTCTTTTGTTTAAACTACTTTTCTTTTCTTAAAATGTAGAGTGTCTCAAGAGTCGTGCATAGCTCTGAGAGACCTGCTGTGTTTTTCTTTTTTTTTTTATCTGATGATGATCAGTGTGTTGCTACATAATAAAAATGCTCAGTATTAAGCATTTGAAATTCATCATAGCTAAGGATGCCAATGTAAATTTTTACACAGTCTGCTCTGTTACACTAATGTAAGTATGGGATAAACTTTCAACTTCACTGGATTTCTATATGCCATAGAGAGCAGAGCATGGCCAAAAATATTTGATTTCCTTGTGTGGTTAAGCAGAAGAGTTTTTCCTTTTGAAAGAGACATAATGCTAGCAATTGAGGCCAGCTGCAGTTACAGTCTCTTTCTCGGGCAGAAATTCAAAGTTTGTAACCTGTGGTTCTGCACTATGTTCTTCCAGTTTTTGCCCCTAACAATCACATGCAATTCAGATTCCAGCATTGAGTCTTGTGAAAAAAAAGGAGTATTGCTTGTTCACTTCCCTCGGATGGTTGTTTTCTGGTGTGGTTATTTTATTTTTTCCCCTTGGTATTTTCCTTAGTGGAGAACTGTGGAAGCTGTACCAGGTAATGACATAGAAACCGTGGTCTCGGCTCTTCTAGGTTTCATAGCACTTTATGCAGAGTTCTAGTGTAAACAGCTCTGAGTGCTGAATCTCATAAATGAACTATTTAATTGAACTCCTTGGAGATCCAACAGCATAATAAACGGTAAGGGACAAAGAATCCACATTTTCTAATTCAGATGCAAAAGCTGTGTTTCCAAAACACCAAAGAGGAAAACTAATTTATTTACATTATAAATGAAGCAGTCAGGTTGCCTAACTGATCAATTAATGTTAAGACCTACCTTCACTGCTCAGAAACTGGTACTTAATGTATTCTTGTGACACTTGTCTTGCTTTGGAACAGTGCAAGTGTCAAAGCTTGCAAAGAAGTGTTTGGGAGGTAGGAAATAAGAAGAAGGAGGTCTAGATGTAGAATAAACTTTCTGGAAAGCTTATCCATGAATTTCTTCATAACTGCAAACTGTGCAAAACTGTCCCTTTCAGAGAGAGCTGCAGACTTGTGTAAACTTTACGCAGAAGAAGAACTCTGGAAGTAAGAAGGGTGATAAAATCTAAAATGAGAATTCTTTTATATGTGTATCCATATTTATAAAACAGAGAAGCTGTAGCAACTCTGGATATTGGTGGAGATCATGGTATTGCTAATTCTTAGTGTAGAAGAAGCTGTGGAGATGAGGGCCTCTTAGATCTTTGGGCATAATGCTTGAACTTCTAGGGTGCATGACAGTAATGACACTTTTCCTCCTAGACATCTTAGTCTTTTCAGAAACATACTCTGTATTTTCAAATGAAAAAAAAAATCAAGGCAAATTTTTTGAAAATAATAAATTTTGTTTGCCATTAGGTATGTTCCTACATAATGTTGGAGCTCAGCTGTTCTTTTTATTTATGGTTTAATATCAATTATAATTATGACAACAGCTTTCAATTTAGTATGACATAGCATATTGCAAATGTCAGCAAGATTATAAATGGGGAATATGAGGGAATTTGTGACTCCAGCATCTGCGGTTAGTGATTGAAATATCTAATGATGCATTGTAATTACAATTCAAATTTATTTCTCAAATGTTTCATCTAATGCCTCTGAGGACACGGACTCTTCTGCTATTTCCCTCAATAAGTTCTGCTAATTAAGTGATAGAAAGATTTTCCTGAGAGTCCAGCCTGAGTTTATTCTTTCAGGCGTAAGTAATTCCTACCCTGATGTTTATGACAGTACGTTAGTTATCTTGGCTTTACACTGTGGCTAGGACCAACATTTCCTGAAGATATTGTTAATATTAGACTAACTCTTTGTACCTACTGGTGAGCGTGGCTTGAGGCTGAGCCAAAATCTGCTCTGGAGCACGTGTGCTTTTGAGCCCCCAGGCCTACTCAAGGCTTATTGCTGCTTCTTAGGGCTCTTCTGAAGTTTGGGGTAGGCCCCTGTGGAGGCAGCACGTAGAAGTGCCTGGGTCTTGTGGTACATTGTTTTTGTGGCTGTTCTTATGTCTGCCCAGCAGCTGTGTTGTAGATGGTTTTTAGAGTCAACTAAACCCTTTGCCTGGGGCCATATTAATTAAAGCCACAAAGAAATCCCATGTAACTCACTGCGCCACACTGAATCTTTCCCTTTAGATGTTATGGATGGAAACAGCATTGTGGGGGTCTGGCCTACCTGTGTGCAGAGAGATCCCTTTCTGCTTCTGGACACTAAAGCCACTAAAGCTTAGTACAGTTGAAGTGTTGAATGCAAGCCCATTTTTAGTACTGAATTTAAGAATAGCAAAGGATTATAGCAAATGAGGTTACATCAGGCTGGTTGCCAGTCACTAGTGGGGTCCCCCAGCATTCAATTTAGGGCCAGTTCTCTTCAATGTTTTTTGTAAATGATCTGGATGCAGGACTGGAATTAAGTTTACAGATGATGCTAAATTAGGAGGAGGAGCTGACTCCCCTGAGGATGGAGAGGCCTTGCAGAGAGATCTTAACAAATGAGAGGTCTGGGTATTCACCAACTGTATGAAACTTAACAAACCCAAGTGCTGGATTCTGCACCTGGGACTGGGTAATCCTGGATATATGAACTGAGGTGGAGATGGGAGTTTGGAGAGTAGCACTGCGGAAGGTGAATTGGAGGTGCTAGTTGATGGCAAGCTGAATATGAGTCAGAAGTGTGTTCCTGCAGTGAAAAGGGCCGGCTGTATCTCAGGATGCGTTGCACACAGCATAGCTAGCCTGTCGAGAGAAATGATTGTCCCACTTGACTCCGCACTGTTGTGGCCTCACCTTGAGTACTGTGGGCAGTTTTGGGCTCCACAATATAAGAAGGATATAAAACTATTGGAGAGTGTCCAAAGGAGGGTTACAAAGATGGTGATGGGGCTAGAGGGGAAGACATATGAGGAGTGGCTGAGGTCACTTGGGCTCTTCAGCTTAAAGAAGAGGAGGCTGAGGGGAGACCTCATCACTGTCTACAGCTTCCTCACAAGAGTGAGCAGAGAGGGAGGTGCTGGTCTCTTCTCTTTGGTGACTAGTGATAGGATCTCAGGGAACAGCATGAAGCTGTAACAGGGGACGTTAAGGCTGGATACTAGGAAAAGGCTCTTCACCAAGAGGGTGCTCAGGCACTGGAATAGGCTCCCCAGGAAAGTGGTCATGGAACCAAGTGTGCTGGTATTCAAGAAACATTTGGAGAATGCTTTCAGACATGGTGTTTTTCTTTCTTTTTGGGTGGTCTTTTGCGGAGTCAGGAGTTGGACTTGATGATCCTTCTGGGTCCCTTTCAATTTGAGATATTCTATGATTCTATGAAATGTGAAATGAAAATGAGAAACATAAAGAATCACTTGGGGATTTTCATACTCTGGGGAAATGTATTTCTATTTTTAAACATGTCACTGGTATTTCTAAATGTGGGACTTGTTTTGTCCTATAGTTACTATATTACTACTGTTACACTTTCCTCAGTGGGTATGTCCATTCCATGAAGTACTGCCTTAATGCCTTTGATTTACCAGGATACTTTGTAATGTAAGAAAAAAACCAGGAAGGTTAATAATGCTTCAGTTCCAAAATTGATGTTGTTTTCTAGAAGTCTGCCAATGAAACTAAAGGTTGTTACACCCTTCCAGGGGAGGTACTGACTCAGTTTCAAACTTTGGTAGCCTCCTCTAATGTGTTACCTAACTGTTTCCTAGATAGTAGAAGCCACATAAGACTGGTAGTATATATGGCATTAACTTTTACTGTTCTCTTTCCAGTTAGAGATTTCATTATTATATTTTAACATGATATTTCAGTTACTCTTAAACACTGTGTAAATGATGTAATTTTAAGCTAGTGTACTTTTCTTACGCAGGAAAGAAGCAAGATTAATTTTAAAGTTAATAATCTGTGCCGAAATCAAGCTTGCGTAGATGCTTCTTGTTTTATTTATTGTATGAAAAGTGCAAACTCTCCTGCACCAATGTAAGTTTCATTGGTTACCATGATAACCACTGCACCACGTGCATTGTGCATCACTTACCTTAATTTTAACCAATTTAAACTGAAACAATACAACTTTTCTGACCTAAGGTCTTATCTACATGAAGGCTGTTCATTGAGATTATTCTGCATTTCTTTGTAGAAGATGGTCATAGAGAGTTAAGATATAAAATGTCTTGCAGTGTCTTTGCACTGGTATGTGATAGGTTTCTCACATATTGTTGCTTCTCACACTTGAGAGCGGAAAGCTTGTAAGAGAGAGGAAGTGGAGAACACACTTTGATACTACTTTTATACTACTAGTGATATGCTACTGCTACATTTCATTTACTGAAAAACTGAGGGAAGTCTGACATTATATTCCCCTTGCTTTCAGCCTCAAGAAACAGCATCAAGGTCTCATACCTTCAAAAAAAAGTCCTTTAAGAAATTCAAAATTTGTGGAATCTGCAAACAAGTAATTGATAGCCGGGGCATTTCGTGCAGGGGTGAGTAACATATGATGTTCTCTGTTTAGTTTCTTGTTGTATGAAAGAAATTAGTTTTATATTAATGTTAAAGTTTATAAGAATCCATGATTCTGGAATTCCCCCTGGACTAAATATAATCATTACCTTGACTTATTTCCTTCCTTTGTACAATACTGTGCCCTGTTTTTTTTTTTTTTTGGGAGGAGGGAGCTGTAGTATGTAGCTGGACGTGTATAATTATGTGCTTTTATTACTGTGCTAGGCAGGCAGGTTCCAGAATAAGCCAATGCCTGTGCAGGCACTTAGGAGCATGTGAGTGAGTGATGTGTGCACAGTGTGTGACAGATGCCTCTGGAATTCAGCCTCCAACAGAGAAAGAGAAAGTGACCCAGAGTCACTGAGGCATGAAGGTTTTTCTCTGCATTACTTTGCTAAAATTCACAAGAGCAGCCATCTGTTTTTTTTTCTTAATTTTTCTAGTTCCATTCTGCTCTGCGTAATCCTTAGTCCTTCAGTCTAATCACTCAGAGTAACGATGAAGAGAGCCGTATCCTGATGGAGAGACTAGAGACACAGCTATCTCTGGTGTCGTTGCCCACTCCTAACTGCTGTTTTCCCTCACTCTTCTACCTTCTTTTGTAGAATTGAACATACTTGCCTCTTCTCCATGGGGTACCTGTGGGAAAGGCCTTAGGCAGAAGTGAATAATGGGAAAGCTCAGTAGGTCCTTTCTGTAAGCTGTTGAGGGTTAGGGGGTCTTAACTCCCTGTACTGATTTAGTCTGTTCAACTGTTGTTGTTACATGTTAAACAGTTTCTCTACTTTCTGCATGCATGGTTTACCTCCTAGTAAGAGGATGCTTTTGTCTATTCATCTGAAGTGTAGTTACTCTTTTCACACCACCTCCCAGTTCTAAATGGATTTCTCTGAGGGATAGAGGAGGAGATGGGAGACTTGAATGTGGAAGGAATGTGGGCTTTTCCTTCTACATGCAATGCTGAAGTAAGGTACAGATTTTGCAGATGAACAATTGAATGTAAAATACCTCACTTGTTCAGCACTGTTTATCAGAGGAGTGGCAGTTGCCGCTCCAGAGTATGCACTTCTTTAATATGTCTTCCCTCCTTCTGGAGGTTGGTCCCAAAGTTCTTAGGATTTAGTTGTTTTCATCTTAGCAGAAATTGTTAGTATTGTTAGAAAGAAGC
Source organism: Anser cygnoides (assembly GCF_040182565.1). Classification (NCBI taxonomy): domain Eukaryota; kingdom Metazoa; phylum Chordata; class Aves; order Anseriformes; family Anatidae; genus Anser; species Anser cygnoides. Next base: position 55,296,771 of record NC_089874.1, read on the forward strand.
CTGCTTAGTAGAGGAATTGTATTAAGACCCCCTTGATCAGGTTTATTGTTAGAAACAGTGTTCTTCTGAAGGGAAAGGCCTTTGAAGTGGGAATAGAAAAAATATTTGCCAGGTTGCTGTGGATTTGAGTCCTTATAGCCCAGAGCTGGAAGACTCAAATTCAGAAAAGCCATGTCAGTGTCCTTATCTACTGTTCTGCTCTTCTGGACCTCATTCTTACCAAGAAAAGAGAACCTTATTGGGAATATGAAGGTAAAAGGCAGCCTTGGTTGCAGTGACAATGAATTGGTGGAGTTCAGGAACCTGAGGGCAGGGACGAAGATGAAAAGCAAGCTCACAACTCTGGACTTCGAGAGTATACTTTGGCCTCTTCAGGGATCTGCTGGGAAGAGTCCCATGGGATAAGGCCCTGGAGGGAAGAGGGGCCCAAGAACAGTCCATCCCAACAAATGGGGGAAGTAAGGCACAAATGTCTATGTAGATGAAGAAATTGTTCCTGGCCAAACTCAAACATAAAAAGGAAACACGCAGAGGGTTGAAGCAGGCATTTCTCCTTTCCAAGGAGGAATACAGGAATATTGTCCGGGATCCAGGGATGCAGTTAGGAAAGCTAAAACACAAATCAAATTGAATCTGGTCAGGGATGTTAAAGATGAAGAAGGTCTTCTGGAATTACATAGGTGACAAAAAGAAGAGTGATGTAAATGTGGGTTCATTGCTGAATGAAACGGGGACCAGGTTATACAAGGCATGGAAAAGGCTGATGGAGTGCCTTCTTTGCCTCAGTCTTTACTGGCAAGATGAGCCTTCAGGAATCTCAGGTCCTAGAGATGAGGGGAAAAAGCTGGAGCAAGAAAGTTTCCCTTGGTGGAAGAAGATCAGTTCAGGAAATACTTACTCAAACTGGACTGGAGGAAAGCGAATATCACTCCTATCTTCAGTAAGGGCAGGAAGGTGGACTCAGGGAACTACAGGCTGGTCGGCCTCACCTTGATCCCTGGGAAGGTAATAGAACAGCTAATCCTGGAAACCATTTCCAGGCACATGAAGGACAAGAAAATTATCAGGAATAGTCAGCGTGAGTTCAGCAAGGGGAAGTCACACTTGCTCAATGCGATAAGCTTCTACAGTCCTGGCAGTTGAGGAGAGAGCAGTGGATATTGTCTACCTGGACTTCAGTAAGGTTATTGACGCTTTTCTTTGCCAGATCCTCATAGAAGGGCTGTTGAAATATGGTCTGGATGGCCAGACAGTGAGGTGGATCAAAACCTGACTGAATGGCTGAGCCTAGACAGTAGTGATCAGCGATGCAAAGTCCAGTAATGAGTGGAGAGCCCTCAGGGCCAGTACTAGGTTTAGCCCTGTGTCCTAGTTTTGGCTAGGATAGAGTTAATTTTCCTCCTAGTAACTGGTATGCTGCTGTGTTTCTCATTTAGTATGAGAATAATGTTGATAACTGGCTGATGTTGTAAATTGTTGCAGAGCAACACTTACAGTAAGTCAAGGACTTTTGAGCTTCTCATGCTGCCATGTCAGTGAGGAGGCTGTGGATGAACAAGGATCCGTGAAGGGACAAAACCAGGACAGCTGACCGAAACTGGCTGAAGGGTTATTCCATACCATGTGATGTCATGCCGAACAATTAATATGGGGTGGATGGCTGGGGTGGTGTCAGACCACTACTTGTGGGTGGGATGGGCATCAGTCAGTGGGTGGTGAGCAATTGCATTGTACATCACTTGTTTTGTACATATTATTACTACTACTATCATCATTATTATTTCTCTTCCTTTTCTGTCCTATTAAACTGTCTTTATCACGAACCACAAGCTTTTGCTTTCCCCCCTCCCGCCCCCAATTTTCACCCCCATCCCACTGGGAGGGGAGGGTGAGCAAATGGCTGTGTGGTGCTTATTTGCCGGCCGGGTTAAACCACAACATCCTGTTAAACATCTTATTAATAATCTGGATGATGGGGCAGAGTGTGCCTTCTGGCAGTTTGCATATGACACAAAACTGTGAGGAGTGTCTGATTCACTAGTGGGCCATTCTGCCATCCAGAGGGACCTTGAGAGGCTGGAGAAATGGGCTGAAACCTCATGAGGTTCAACAAGGGGAAGTGCAAAGTCCTGCACCTGGGGAGGAACAAGCCCGTGGACCAGCATGTGCTGGTGGCCACCCATCTGGAAGGCAGCTTTCCAGAAAAAAAACTCTGGATGTCCTGGTGGACAGCAATTTGTACATGAGTCAGCAGTGTGCCCTTGCTGTTAGCAAAGAAGGCTAACAGTATCCCTGCATTATGTGAAGTATTGTCATCAGGTTGAGGGAGGTGATCCTTCCCCTCTGCTCCTCACTGGTGAGGGCACACCTGGAGTACTGTTTGCCGTGCTCAGCTCTCCAGTACAAGAGAGCCATGACCATACTGGGAAGAGTCCAATGCAGGGCCACAGAGATGATGGGCTTCAGCACCTCTTTTCTGAGAAGAGGCTGAGAGAGTTGGGGCTGTTTAGCCTAGAGGAAGAGGCTCAGAGGGGATCTCATCAATGTATGTAAATCCCTGAAGGGAGGGTGCAAAGAGGCAGCCTCTTTTCATTGGTGCCCAGTGACAGGACAACAGGCATGGACACAAACCGAAACACAGAATGTTCCCTTTGAACATCAGGAAATGTCTTTTTTTTTTTTTTGTGTTTAACTGTGAAGGTGACTGAGCATTGGCACAGGTTGCTTAGTGAGGCTTTGAAGCCTACCTCCCTGGGTATATTCAAAAACCATCTGGATATGGCCCTGCTTGAGCGGGGAGGTTGGACCAGGTGACCTCCAGAGGTCCCTTACAACCTCAACCATTCTATGATTCAGTTAAGAGGCTTACCATTTGTCTTGTAAACAGATCGCAGATTGATAAGCGTGAGCAAGTTTTTTTATTAACCTAGGGTTTAATAGCTTTGTTCAAATAAAGAAGCTAACAGTACATGCCAAGGTAGTTTAGCACTTCGTTGGCTTGTTCCAATAATTGGCTTGAAATATCAGGAGGAAAACAAAATTCTCATGTATCCAAGCTATTGACGAGAGTTTTCGGGGGGGGGGGGGAGGGGTTGGAGGGGGAAGGGGGAAATGGGAGAATGGAACTAATTTTATAAACAAGTCTTATTGGGACCTCTCCAAAATATATTCATTCCCCAGATGGGTACATCGATGACTGTGGCACATCCATGTCTGACGCTGGCTGCAGTAATTTTCTACAGGTTTCTGAGTGCAGTTGTCAGAAGGAGTCCCTCAGTAGTATTGCGTGTTCCCTCCCCTCTCCCCCCTTTTTTTTTGATGCAAGCATGTAGCAGATTTACCATCCTTCCTTGGCACCTTTTCATAGAATCATTAAGGTTGGAAAAGCCCCCCAAGATCATCTGCTCCAACCATCCCCCTCTGACTGATATCACCCACTAAACCATGTCTGATAAGTTAACTGTGAGATGCGAGCAAGCATGAGAGTTGCACAGGGTGAAATGATGACTACAAGTAGTTTGAATTTAATTTGAATTTAATTTGAATTTAATTTAATTTTAAGAATCCATTTGTATTTTAACTTACAGCATGGACTTTATGAAGCAGAGCTTTGGAAAAGATGGAACTAAAAGTTGTCTGTTCCTTCACCAGCCCTAGAGTGCTTGAAATGAAACTTAGTACAGTGAACCTCCATTAATATGAAGAAAAATAAACCAACTGTTTCAGAGCCAAATCTTAGTGCTGCTTTTTTGCTAAATTCTACCTGTTGTTGCTGTATAAAAGTGAGCAAGTTGCCACTGGGAGGATGGAAGGGAGAAGAAAAACCTGTAGTTGAGAACAAATGAAGTTCCCGGGTGTATTAATGAGGAAGTCTTGCTTTTTAGTCATTTGTCCTGAGAAAATAGTAGTTGTCTGTACTGAATGCAAGTTCCTTGCAAACTCTAGTATCTTATCAGCTAAGAAAAAGTTATGTCATGAGAAGTGAAGGAAGGGAAAGGTCTATATTGGTCACTATGTATGTAGTATTTACTTTTTATGTAGCAATGAGTCATCTACTTGTTGCAAGAAGAGAGCCATAACTGGGTGTTGTAACAACTGGTCAGATAAGTTGTAATTATTCATTGGCAGCCCTTGTTCAGGTACGTGTTTGGCCCAGTCTTGCAAAACATGTCCTTCGGTAGTGACCAGTTCTGAATGCAGTGCCTGAAAATTTCCCATGAAAAATAAACGATTGACTGGAATGCGTGCTTGAATGATGATGTCACTCTGTTGTTGTATACTTTAGTCCACCTCAGGAAAGCAGACCTAATTGTACTGATTTGATTTTTAACATGTTCTACAAAAACAGTAGCAAAAAGGAAAGGAAGATTTGAAAAGGGGGTGAGCTGCTGTTTTAAACATGGTTGTAAGCTGGGCTGTCTGTTTGATGCAGCTATTCATTAGTAAGAAATGGAAATCAGCAGTTGATGTCTACAGCACATGCACGTTATAGAGTAAACTGTGACTGCTTATGCCTTTTCAGCCCTACCTCAAACTTGAAGGCTTTTGAGCTGGTTTGATATGCATTACATTCCCTGCATTACTTTTCAATTTAGATCCGGGTGGAGTAGATAAACATCCTAATTACGCACATTTGCATATTTGACCAAAGGGCCTCTTGATGTTTTTTAACAGAAGCCTCTTGATGTTTTTTAACTACTTAACCTAGATTGCAAATATTCAGTATTTTACTTTAATTGTAAACAAGCTGTCATAACTACGTAATTTCTGTGTATTTTCCTTGTGAATTTCTATTTTCTCTTATTGTATTACTATTATGTTTGATAGATGTAAAAATATATATATTTTTATTTCTTTTTAAATTTCCTCTGCTTTCTTTGTATTATAATTCATTCTAGATTTGTTGTATTGTAACCAAATGACAATTAGTCATAGACAAGACGAGAGATTTTTAGATAATCTGAATCTTCTCAGTCTCCAGAAAGAATTTTTCTGGCTAATTAAAAACTTCAGTACAAGTTTGGAAATTATGAATGGTTTTAAATTAGATGGTAGTTATTTTTTAGCTGTAAGACCGTTGATAAATGAAATAATGACAAATTGAAACACTTTAAACACTATTGTTGATGAATCACCCCTCCTGCCCAGTTAATGATTAGATTAACATGTTTACATGCTGCGAGTGAGGCTTTACATGCAATGCAAAGCATTCCACACATTAGATTTTTAATTTAAAGTAATATTAGTTTGGATGAACTGAATATCTTTTTGTTGATGTAACCTAGCCATGAATGTGCTGGTTTGGAGAATATAGTTTGGAGGGGTATCAGTAGGAATGTTTGTAGAACTTAATTCCTACAGAAGTGATACATAAGCATCCTTATTGAAACACATCCCTCCACAGAGCTGAGAGAAGCTGTAAAATTGGCATCCTTGGCTAAAATTGGCTAGCACAGTGGGAAGTGTGTGTCTGAACACGTGGGAGATTTTGGCAGAAAATTAAGTAAGGTAACTTACTAAGGTGAGTTCCTACTCATGTATTTTTTTTTCTATTTTATTTTTTAAGGCAAAACATCTAGTGGAATGTTTCTTGTTCACAGCAGCCAAACTGCATCACATGTATTAGATCACACTTGAGAAAATAGCCTATAGTGAAAACATGAGTCCCATCTTCCTTTACCTCAGTGATAAAGGCTGAGTTAGTCACACCAGAATTTGGTCAGTGGTTATAAGATTTATTTTAAAGGTAAGATTTAAACCACCAAGATTTTTTTTTTTTGGAGGGAGAGAAGAGGTACAGCTTCTTTCATTACACTTAATAAATGAATTTTTTTTTTTTTTTAAGTAAAAAAGGACATATTCCTCTCCACAGTTTTCTAGGAAAATTGATGACTGCTATGTGGTCTAGTGTAGCTACAGTTTTGTAAACTTAGCCAACTTGAAGACAACTCAAAAATTCCTAAGGGTAAATTTGTACTGAAATTAGAATTATCTGCTGGAGTCCAACAGCCAGAAATGAAATGCTACCTTTGCTACAGTGTGTATTTCCAGTGTGATAAACACAATATGCCCTTTGTGGAAGGGACCCTGAAAGTAGATTTTGATGCATTTGGCTAAAACATCACACTTTTAAATGGCTACAAAACAGGGAAAAAATAGCCAAAAATAATATAGATAGATTTAAATAAAGCAAAGATGGGCAAAGAAATGTGTTGCAAGCAGTGCTGAATATTTTGTTCTGGTACATGAAGAAAGCTTCAAGAAACTAAGCTGGGCTACAGACATAACTCCACTTAGACACATTCAGGATCTGAACCCTGTAAATAGGTAAAAGGGGAATTGTTAGCTGATATTATGCAGAGTTCCCATTTGTTGTCATTAATAAGATTAAAAAGACAACACTTGGAAAATAAATACCTACAACTGCATAAAGACTTGAAGTATCACGCTAACATTTGCATAGCCCGTAACGCTTTCTCTTCTTGAAGGTTTTTGTGACTTATTTCTGCTCTAAGAGTTTAAGAACAGCTGTGAATAAAAACATGCAGGCATATTAGGTCTTATTCACATAATGAACAAGCTAGTTCTACAGAACATTAGCTTTCTTGTTCTGAAGGTCATCCATTTTAAACTGATCCTCGCTCTTAGCATAACTTACATAGGATATGTTTTCAAGATCCGCAGTGAGCATGCAAACTTCCCTTGCAATATTACTTGCACTGTCTGGAGACAGTCCAGATTTTTTTTTCCCCATTTGTTTCATGTTGGCTGCTGGCTACCGTAAACCATTATCTGGTTGAAAGGATTTTTTGGATGAAGTGTTGCAACATGGGGTTGTCTGGAGGAGGTCTAAAAACAACCTTCAGTTCTAGACTGGATTAAGGTTTAATCATTTCCTACCTGATTAGCCATTTGTAGCTTATAAAGAAAAAAAAAAAGATGCTGTTTGAGTATTTCATTCTTAAAAACATCTAAACATCTTCACTGTGCTAACGTTCTGCCATTGTAACAGCATCTATGGAAATTAAGCAAACAAAGTCACCACCAATGAAAACAAACAAAACTCTCTCTCCCTCTCTCTCTCAAAAAAACAACAAAAGCAAACAACAACAAAAAACCACAACAACAACAACAAAAAACAACAGCAAAAAACCACAGCAGCCAGGATTTTTCAGGAGGCAGCTACAATGACAGTCTAACTGTAAGCATGTTACTGTAACAATGTAAATTCCCTGGCAAAATCAGCAGGAAACATGATGATCACAGTTTTTCCTCTAAGATGGAAGAATATGGGAGTAAAGGTTAAAAAAAAAAAAAAAGCCATAATATTGCAGTAATAGTGCCAAACTACTTTTCTGTTAATAAAGGTTTTCCACTGCTGTTGTCAGCAAGAACAAATGGAATATTTCCTTTGCAGGAGAGCTCATTCACAACACTTCTATTGTATCGCTACTTGAAGTCAAAGATGCTGAGGTTTTGCACATATTTCCTGTAATGGTCTTTTAGGCTTTATGTTCGAAACCAATGTCTACAGTCCCTGTCATGAAGTGCTGGGAGGAATATTAAGATGAAGAGACAATGGTTGGCTGAATATTTAAACACAAAAAACCCTATAACAAAAAATAACCAAGTAAAGAAAACAGGAAGATATTTGTGGCATAGGAAATGGACCAGCAGATGTTGCTGCTGTAGTGTGGCCGGTTAGTCTTGCAACATCTTTGGCATGTGACTCTTAAAAATAAGTTTTTCATTTTGCGGCTAAAACCCAGTATTTCCAGCTATAGGACTCTTTCCTCTTCAGTGTGCCATCTTTTTAATGCAGTTAATTTCTTTGTTTATTTTTCATACTGCTTTCATTTTAGATCTTTATTGTGAGTTGAATTGCTGCAGAGCTGGTAGGAACACCAGAAGAGTATGTGTAATGGTGCAAGAGTTTTTTTCTAATAATCTGATCAGTGTTATTAAAACCTCATAAAAATATAAATAGCTAGCTAGTGGTATAGTTCTCTCTGTCATTTGGGACATGTTAGTTGTAAATGTTTTTCTGTACCAGGCTCTGCCTGGAGAAGACCCTGTCCTGGCAGCCTTGCTATGCATTTGTCAGAACATCTCGATTTGTTTTTTTCAATTAGCAGTTTTTCTTCAGAACCAATGACAGACCTGGGTTTTTGTGCAATATATTTCCTGCATGGGGGAGATACTACTCAGTAGTGGTATTGCTAGACTACTTAATAAAATGGGTAGGCTTTACCACTCCTGCTGCGCTATGACACCGATCTTTCTGTGGCATTAGCAGAGGAGACTGGCATTGGGAACTATAAAAACTAAGTGTTAATTACACAAATCTTTTTATAGGATTAGATTAGATTCCATTTGTTGTGGAGTCCTCATCAAGGACTCCTACGTTGCTGTCAAAAAAAAAAAAAAAAAGCTGTAACAGCATGTGCATATATTGGCAAAGTCACCTTTGCAGATGCTGAGGGAAAGAAAGCCTTTTTCAAACAGCAGGGCCTGTGATCCAGTATCCTAATTTATTACTTGCCACTAAGAAGGTAAAATTAGTATCAAGAGCTTTTGGGAGGGGCAAGTGTTCTTTCTTGGTGTTCAGTTAATTATTAAACAGAGTTATGTCTCTTAAGTGCTTGCTTTATATGCAAGTTTCTGCCTCTAAGAGGGTATCTGAATTGTCTTGTCATAGAATTCATTAAAAAAAAAGGAAAATCACATGATAAAAGCTGAGGTTAAGTGTCAGGTTGATCTTATAAAGTACTTATGCTTTAATATTCATTGCATGTAGAACGTGACAATGTATGGATATATATTACCGATATTATAAGTTCAGTAATGCTAAAATGTGATAACGTATATAACCCTTGTCACACACAAAGAAAAAGCTTTGAGCTATTTGTTCTTATGATACCACTGTAACCTACAATGTTGTAGCAGCTTAGGTAAACCATAAATTATTCTGTGGTTAGTGTACAGAAGTATTCTATTATTTTGTAAATATATTTTTACTGGTTTTCAGAGAGCATCTTAAATGCATGAATGTAAGAAGCAAAACTTTAGTCTCATGAAGATCTTAGATCATAAGTCTGAAAAATATGATTAATTACTTTTATCCTTTTATCTTTATCCTGGCAATGGTATTGTTAACTTTCAGGAGTTAACACATCTTCATTTTGATACGTAGGAAATTATTATTATTTATTTATTTTTTTTTCTTGTTTAAAAAGGTTCTCAGCGCTATTGTTTAGGAAATGTTTTGAAGTGTAGTAAATAGCCTAAATATGGCTTGGCTGCCATTTCATTGCCAGCTGGCTAGGGACAGTTGTTCTTGGAACTAATGCCAGAAACCTTAAACAAAAACTTGGAAAGGCATGTTTGTTGAGAGCTGATGTGTGGGATGCAGTCATTCAGCTGTTGAGTTGAAGAACCGAACTAGCATTGCTGAAGTACCCTTACTGAGTCCTCCAGCTGGTTTCAGATACACTTGTAAATTCAAAAACACTTGGGCTGTAGTCTGGAAAAAGCCAAGTGCTATATCCTTCTAAGATTTGACTGAAGAATGCCAGCATTTGGTAGAAGTTGTTTGTTGAGATCTTTTAACTGTAAGTTGGATATATTTTCCTTAACAATTGATGTGCTGTGAGTATGCTCAGTTGTTCATGTGCTTTTGCATTAGATACCTTTTGTGCTGAAAAGGCATGGGCTTACATGATTGTGGCGTATTACTGCCTTTTTTTTTTGCCATATAAGTCTTATGAAAATGCATTTCTAATGTTCAAGACTTCTCTGGAAAAACAGCTTGCATAATGAAAAGTGATTCAGTCTCTCTGGAAGTCTTATGACTGAGGCAATCCATCTCTTTGGAAGTACCATAAACTCATGGGCAGAATCAAAAATAACGCTGGGCTGAGGGAGTGCTACCATCCAGAGAGGATAGTTCTGCAAGGTAGTAACATTAGCTGTGACAACATAAATTCTAAGTAATACCAGGCGAATTGATTCTTCTCTGTGGGTGAGTTTTAATTTGCTTGGTTTTGGAAAGGTAATATCACTGTTGTTAACAGCTACCGCGTATAAATCCATAGGAATTGCACTGTAAAAGGATGTACCTGAAATGGAAGCAGTAGTTTTGTCCACCAAGTTTTCTGTGCTTAGATCCTTGGACAGTTGTGACTGCCAGAGCATAGCCATCGATACATTCACTCTGTGTGCCTGCGTATTTCCTCTACCCCGCTCTTGGTGTTTTCTTGATACCTCCCTTTCTGTCATCTCACTAACATTTGAAACTGTTTTTTCTTTTCTTTTTTTTTTTTCTCTTCCTAGGAAGAGATGATGTGGAAATAGGAGAGACACCAGAAAGTAGAAGGAAAAATTACTCTAACAGTACTCTAAATTAATTCTATTTGTTCTTTAAAAACATTCCTTAGGTTTATCTCATGACTGTACCACACTAGCAGTTAAGTTGTTGGTGGGAATTACCTAGAGATTGGTAATTAGCTGATGGTTAGTGATCCAGAGAATAGAATACTTCCTTCTGGTCAGCTGTTAATTCTAAAGCAGTGTTCTATGCTAACAGTTTTTGTTGTTGTTATTTTTTAAGTTGGTTTTAGCAAGTGATCGTGTTTTTATTAAAAACAAGACTTATGTGTTTTTGGAGTGTACATGTGTGTATATGCATCTATGTATTTGTGTACATATGTATAAACAGAGACATGTAAGTATGTGTGTAAACACTTATAAGTATTTATTTAGATCTTTATGTGTATAGAAAGAGTATTTTACCAGCAGATGAAAACTTGAAATGTTTCCTTGAGTGTTTTTTCAACTTCTTTAGGAAGATACGGTTTTGTGATACGGTCCAGCGATAAGTGCTGGTAGACAGATTCTATTCTAGTATTTGCTATTCATTCACTCCATGTAAATATTCTGTAGGTGTGATTCAGTTGTCCCTGCTGTGTAGTGGAGGTAAAGCTTGCTGTGCCTCACTGGGCACATCATAGATGATGTGAAATGCTTTGAACTCTTGAGCATCTGTTAAATGCCTGGAAAGGTCTGTCATAATGGGCTCAGTAGCGTTAAGTTTTGTTGCTCTGGGCAGGGATTTACTAGCAAAACTCGAATCTATCAGGAAAAGGGAATTGGTGTTTGGATCTGTTTGTGCTTGGAGATCAGTTTCTGTTCTCAGGATGTAGCTGGTATGCCTGTTAGGAGCTATGTATGCAATGAACACTTTGACATTCACTCAAGAGGGAAGGGAGAGAATCTCCTTTCTGCTTCTTATCACAAAAGCATACTTCGCTCCCGGCATCTGGGCAATCAGTGATCTCATTTCGGAGTGTTTATTTTTATCCAATTTATTATCATCATTAGCTTTATTAGGTAGTGAGGGAGAGAAGTTAATGACTTAACTAGTCTAATCCATGGAAATGCTGGATTGAGCTTCCGTTCATGTTCCACCTAATCTGTATTAGCTGATTACTTCTTGAGGCTTTACTTCGTTTCCTTCGAATCTCATAAAGATAGCAGTGCTTTGTTTGTATTCTCCCTGTATTTATGCATGGAGTTTCTATGCCATACTTTGTTGTTGTTGCTTATGAGATTTGCAGTTGATGTTCAAGGTTAACTCATGTTTGACATCAGTGGTTTCTTTCCACCAAAGATGGTAGTACTGTTAGGTATGTAAGAGCAGGCAGACTATCAGACTTTTTGGTGTACATAGAAACTGGATAAACTCAATGGCTGCATTTTTTTAATCTGCATCTTTAATAAAGACTTTGTGTATTGTTTATTGTTGGTGACATTCATGTTTAGGTTTTGCATAAGCCAGTAGCAAAATCATGGAGGCTGCCATTTGTTTTTTGATCTCTTGTATTTCATTTAGTGTTTTCTTTTTTTTTTTTTTTGGTATTTCATTTTCTCCCCCAGACATCGAGGCATAAGCATCAGTAAAGAAAACAAGAGAAGCTCATCTGTAATGTCAGGGCTTCTGGACATATTTCCTGTTTTATTCTTTACCTTTTGTGATTGTCTTTTAAAAATTGCAGACTTTCAAAGCACAGTTTTAATTGTCTCTGTTTGTTTCACTGTTTCACATGAGGTGTTAAAGTAGGTTGTAGAAGAAATGGTACACATGCATATTTTTAGAACATCTGTTACCCTTTTACAATGTCAAAGTAAATCTTGCAGGTTTAGATTACAGAATCTCCTAAGTATGCTATGTCTGTGCATGAAATTGCTTAATGAATTTAGCATGTTCTGTGCAGCCATGCAAGATTTTTTTTCCTTGTTGATTAAAAACCATTCTCCATTTGCTTTAAGGTTGGTAGCATTTGTAAGTAGCATATGGTTATCAATCATTATTAATACTAATAGAGGTGTATTTGTATGAACAGTAATAAATGTTTATGTTAAAGAATCTTGATCCTGCTAAGTGCTATGGACTCAACTTATCCAGAACTACACTACTCTTTCTTAATTTATGCTTTGGAAAACTAAATGAACATAGCACGTACAAGATTACTTAAGAAAATAGGTGAATAAGCCTTAGAGTTTGACCTGAGAAGTGACTGGAACATGAGGGGTTTTAATTCAGCAGACAATGCACTTGATTCTGAAATGGTTATAGTCGTGTATTTGCTGAACTCACATCTTGGTACTTGTGTCTTTGCCGTTGAGTCAGGTTGTAGAATATCTTTCTCTTGGTAGAAGCAATGAGAAATGAGTATAGCTTTCAGCTTTAGTGGTCTAAGATTGGATCCAATTAAACTTCCAGCTAAACCTATGTGGTATTCTGCTGCTTACTGATCTTGGAGATTGTATAACTACATTTTCACTGAATTTAAAATACAGTTTAGCTCTCAGTAACCCAAATGACAAACAATGCATGAAAAGAAGCAAGTTTCAGAGTAAGGAAAGAAGTGCATAGAATGGAAAATCTCTCAAAACCAGTCTCTGTCAGATTCTAGGCATTATGCTATTACATCATATATCTTCACTCAGCTGGTTACTTTTTAAATTGAATGCTGTTTTCTGAACCTAATTTACTGGTAGAAGTCATCCTTTCCTGCTGTTATATCAGCAGAAAATTAAAAGAAATGAAGTGTTACTCTCGCAGATAATGTTTACAGCACTGTGCAAGCTTTTTTTTCACAATCAGAAAATAAGCTCTGAACAGACATGGTCACTTGTGAGTTGGGAGTCCCCCTGCTTTTCTTCAGTCTCTGGAATTGCTGGTATGACTAAGATTCACAGGGTTCATTGGGAATAATTTGGTCTTAATCTCAGTGGTATTAAGATGGTAACGCTTCTGGTGTATGGGCAGCTGTAAAGGTAGATGACAAGATCATCAGCACATGAAGTTTAACCAGACATAGATTATCATAAACTAATAGAATGTACAAATCTTATAACATTGATGTAGATACCCTTACAGTAAAGAGTAAAACTGAAGTGTATTGTGCCTTTTGTTTTAGTAGTTTTATTTTGAAATATGCTGTTATAACCTGAGGTTGGCTGGGTTTCTAGTAAAAGGTTGATCTGAAGAAATTGAAGGGAGAATCCACCCACTCTCTTACTCATATAGTTTCTTTGCTTTTGTTTTAGTTTGCAAGTATGCCTGCCACAGGAAATGTGAAGAGAAGGTAAGCAAATTTATTCTCCTCTGTACTTGCTGTTGATCCACATGTATTTGAAGTTTAGACTACAAAAGCTGTGTCAACTAATTAAGGATATGATGATGATTAAATCAGATGCTTTTTTGTCAAAAAAGAGTAACTTTTTACTGGGGTGTTTTTCTTGACTTTAGTAAAAAAAACAAAACAGGTCTTTGTGTAGTGAAAACATCTGCAACAGTGGTTAAACTTCTCATTCCTCTCATAGGAGGACATGTTTCAAGTTGAAAACAGCAAGTTAGTTGGGTGAAATACAAACCACATGGTTACACCAGGGAAGAAAAAATGAGTGAGTGAATCGGGTGTACATCTAAATTTTACAGCAAGAGAGATTTAAAGGGAAACTTTTGGTGTTGGACTATGAAAAATACAAACATTATTTTCAGTGCCTACTTCAGATTACATCCACCAAGTTCAGTTTCATTACTAGATTTTTAATTTTTAAAAAAAAATCTGAATCCCTTTCACACAAGGAAATACCCAGTTCTGCCTCCTAGTTTATCCAATAGTCTACAAAAAACAAAGCTGTTTTCAGTTTTTATTGTTTCTTAGTGTTGTATAATTTATGTTGAGCTTTGCTGGCCTTTTGTTCAAGGCAACCGTCATTGCCCATTAGTGTTTTCAAAGCTCAGAGTGAGTTTTAGTTAAAACTGACTTGAATGTAGATGTTGAATATCAAGATGTAGATGCAGAGTGTCAAGGCAGCACAAATCTATATAAAAGCAAAAGGGCTATTCTTCAGCTGGTGAAAATCAGACAATTCATTCATAACATACAGAAACAGACTGAAAAGGTACTTCTGTGGTCTCAGATGACTTAAAAATCCCCCATCCCTAGATTTGAACATCTTTGATTTACATAGACTGTTGCAGCCTAAACCTTAGTGTTGGAGGGGTTTATTTTGATTTCCTAGAGCCGTCTTCTCGGGATAACATTTTCTGCTTTTAACTAAAACCACTGACCAGCATTTGCTTTGTATGAAGACAGCATTTTTTATAGTTAGAGCACTTAGCTTCTAGAGTCCACAGATCTATTACTACTTCCTGTGCTGTTGACTTGATGTTTGACCTTGAGTAGGGATTTATTTTGGTGTTTCCAGGAAATATGAATAAATTCAAGAAAGAGGTCTGCTTGAGATTTGTCAGGGCCTTTGGGGAAGTTCTGGTAAACACAAGGGTCGGTTGGTTGACAGTCTCCCATTTCAAGTGAAAATGGTACTTATGTGTTTCAAAATCGATGTGTTACATGGTGTGCTGAATAAAAGTAGATTTTTTTTTTTCCATGAAATAAGATGGAAAAATACAAACGGTTGTAATTAAATTTGCAAGCAAGGTGTTTACAATCTAACTATACATTAATGATTAGTAATAGTTATGATTATTACTATCATTAATATATATTAATAGAATTAGAGGTCTAGAAGTAGAAGGGAAACAGTTTTGTAGAAAGAAGTACATTTTATTAGACCAGATAATATAATTGATACCTTCTTGCACATTAGCTTTGGTTCTTCAAACAGCACTTGCAGTTTGGAATTCTACAAGCTTCTGTGGGGAAGAACCTGGTTTGCTGGTAGCACTGGTAGCTTGCAGGTTAACTTGTGTATGTGCTACATAGATCTAGAGTTTCCAGCAGTGGTGGTACAGAAATGATGCTGGAGGCTGTGGTAAGAAATTCTTTAAACTTGTTTTGGAGACAAATCAAATCATGCATGTACCTTATGTTGTAAACAGGAAAGTGTATTTCAATTAGTATTTATGCTCTCAGGCATTTGGGTGTTGAGTGTTGAAAAGATGGAGTGCTGGAAGTAAATAATAGCATAACTATTGTCAAGATGCTCATGTATATATATATATATATATATTGTAACTATTTGAAAATAAATTACTAGTAAGTATTACAGACTATAGAAAAATGAGATATTGCAGGAACAAGAGCTGATTGAGTATTCAGTGATTTCATATGAGAGGGTTAGAGTTTTTTTTTCTGATTTTCAAAGTTGTAGAAGGACAACAAGTAGCTTATATCCAACATTTTTCTGGAAATATTTTCTTTATACCTACTTATATGAAGCTGCAGTTGGCTGTCTGGAATAATGTTATATAATCTTGTTACATTGGTGGTCATCCTGATTCAGATCTGATTTTTGCTTTTATTGCCTAACATGGCATCTGTATTTTCATTTGGTTATTGGATTAAGGCAGGAATGGTTCTCATAGCTGTTTAAGCTGGACTGAGAATATATTAAGACCATCTAAGAATGTTACAGGCACCCTTGAGTAATAGATTTGTACCCATTATTATATCCACTGATTCAGATTCAATTGTGTGGAAAAAGAATCATGGACTCCAGTACCTCTTTTCCCTAGAATATGTTTTAACTCCAAGACAAGTGTTACTCTCTGCATTTGCAATAAAGCTACCCCATTTGCAGCTTATGGGAAATAACTATTTTTATATTAGTTGAACATCCCCTAAGACAAAATGTGTTAGCAGTTAGCTGAAAAGCATTTGGAAAGGGAAGGGAATGAGAACAAAGAATGTTGCACTTAGAAACACGGAATTATGGAGAAGACCTCCAAGATCATCTGGTCCAACAATCACCGTACTACCAATGTCACCCACTAAACCATGTCCCTAAGCACCATGTCCAACCTTTCCTTAAACACCCCCAGGGATGATGACTCCACCACCTTCATAGGCAACCCATTCCAATGCCTAACTTTTCTTTCTGAGAAGAAATGTCTCCTAACTTCCAACCTGAACCTCCCCTGGTGCAACTTGAGGCCATTCCCTCTAGTCCTATCACTAGTTACCTGTGAGAAGAGGCTGACCCCCAGCTCCCCACACCTTCCTTTCAGGTAGTTGTAGAGAGCAATAAGGCCTCCCTTGAGCCTCCTCTTCTCCAGACTAAACAACCCCAGTTCCCTCAGTCACTCAGCCAATAAGACTTGTGTTCCAGACCCTTCACTTCTGACATCCTGTAGTCATTTTTTAAAAAAAATATGCATCAGCAAAGTAAAGCATTACTTGAAAGACTGCTGGGGTCATGTGTTTATAGAAGCATTATGCTCAAGTCTAGCGATTAAGCTGCATAATAAAACAGCTAATGTTGTAAACGTGTTTAGGTAAAAACAACAGCTCAGGCCTTCCACTGGCAGCACTACAATGCAGGTTTTTAAGAGTTTGTCAAAACAATTCCTCTGTTAATGCATCTAAATGAAAACGAAAAAAAAAATAAAAGCTATATAAATCAGCCACTAAAATAAAGTTTATGCAAACCTGAAAATAAATAGACTCTGAATTTGATCAGAATGTACAAATGAAGAAAGAATCAAGTTTTGGAATCATTTGAGATCATCAGCTGCTTTGTTTTATTCTAAAACCTGAACAGGTTCTGTGAGGGTTTTTCTCTTGTCCCTGACAAATTTAGTGAAAACAAACGCAGGCAAGAACTGTAGTAACATTTCAAAACATGGGGCACAACTGCAGAAAAAAAAATTGAAGCTACACAGACAAGTGAAAACAAGATGGCAAATATTAGATTACACATATTCAGACTGTTGCACACAGTGCTATTAAATCAGTTGCAGGAAGATGATAACATTTGAAATTATGTAGCATAAATCCACTAGATGATGCAGATACCAGCACTAAAATTAGATGAGCTATAAAGGCAAGATTAATTAAAAGCAAACAAAAAAGCCAAAGCCCAAACTCCACTGTCTTAGAGTTGTGTGTGTGGGGGGCGTGGGGGGGGAAAACAAGTGAACACAGTGGACATGTAGGTATAAAATCTTAAGGGAGCTATTCATTTATGTCAAGTTACTGTTTTGTGATTTAGCCCTGAAAGGAGGTATGGGGACATGGCTGGGTGGGTAAATTAATGGAAATTAAGGATCCACAAATTCAGAGCAGATGTCAGGAAGTACTTTCATGTAGAAAGCAGTAAATATGAGAACAGGTCTCCCAGGCAAGTTTGTTTTTAGGTGAACAGCAGACAGGTTACTCAGGATTGAAACAACCTAATCCTGTCTTGGGGAAATAGGGCTATGAGTGAGTGGGCTTTGCCATAAGGGGGCTAGTGGATCAGTCTGCTCTGAAGAAGTCCCTGAACTTTCATAAGCTATTTTTGAAGCTGTCTGCTGCATCTCTGCCAGCGCAGCATCGGAGATACTGGTGTGCACAGGGCCTTATAGAGGCATTTGACCTCAGGTACAGCTTCTCGGTCTCTTTTGTATGCAGTACTCAATGGGCCTCTTTCTCACTGCATTGGCAGTGCTGGGATATGATAGCATTGTTGCTCTGAGCCTCGAAAAGTTCATATCTTAATAGGAAGACACATGGTTGTATGTGTAATGGGAATGTTCTAATATTCTGGCAATACATATTCCTAGTTACGTGTTGTACTGAGTCAATGGGCAGAGGCCAATGGGATGAGGTTCAACATGGCTAAGTGCCAGGTCCTGCACTTTGGTCACAACAACCCCATGCAACGCTACAGGCTTGGGGCAGAGTGGCTGGAAAGCTGTGCAGGGGAAAAGGATCTGGGAACGTTGGTCGATGCTCACCTGGCTCACACAGCCAGCAGTGTGCCCAGGTGGCCAAGAGGGCCAACGGCATCCTGGCTTGTATCAGGAGTAGTGTAGCCAGCAGGACCAGGGAGGTGAACGTCCTCCTGTACTCTGCTCTGGTGAGGCCACACCTCCAGTACTGTGTTCAGTTTTGGGCCCCTCACTTCAAGAAGGACATTGAGGCCCTTGAACATGTCCAGAGAAGGGCTATGAAGCTGGTAAAGTGCCTGAAACACAAGTCCTGTGAGGAGCAGCTGAGGGAACTGGGGTTGTTTAGTCTGGAGAAGAGGAGGCTCAGGGGAGACCTTATTGCTCTCTACAACTACCTGAAAGGAAGGTGTGGGGAGCTGGGGGTCGGCCTCTTCTCACAGATAACCAGTGATAGGACTAGAGGGAATGGCCTCAAGTTGCACCAGGGGAGGTTCGGGTTGGAAATGAGGAGACATTTCTTCTCAGAAAGAGTAGTCAGGCATTGGAATGGGTTGCCTATGGAGGTGGTGGAGTCATCATCCCTGGGGGTGTTTAAGGAAAGGTTGGACCTGATGCTTATGGACATGGTTTAGTGTGTGATATTGGTGGTAGGGGGATGGTTGGACCAGATGATCTTGGAGGTCTTTGTAAACCTTAATGATTCCATGATTTGCTCAGTTCTTTTTTTTGTTGGATCAGGTGTCTAATGGTGTGGAGTATGATCCAGCTCTTGAGCCTTGGCTCAGCTTTCCTAGTGAGCATCGCATATATCCTTAACTCAACCTTGAATATTTTTTACCATGCCTAAGCCAAGCCATTTTCTTTTCATAATACAGTTTGATTCTTTGTCAGTCTGAATTCATGTTTCAAAGAAACCAGTATATTATTGCAGATGGCTCTGCAATAAAGCTTTTTCCAGTTCCAGTAGGATTAATTATATATTGTTTTGATTCAGCACACTTCCTTCTTCACCTTTCTAGCTATCTAGACATCTCAGTGGAGTGCATATTTAGTCAAAGCTTCAAGATTTTGTATTGAGTCTAAAATCCATATTCAGACTTGGTTTCTGAACTATAGTGTGCCACTTGAATGCTGTTAAGGCTAGACCAAACATTTTATGACCTTCAAATTCTGTAGTTTATTCTCCATAGAGAAATAATAGATGTATAATATGTTTTTAGTGTTTTATCATGTATAAAGCCACCAAAATTGTTTTAATTGTAAAAGATAAAAACTCTGACATGACACTTTGTCTTGTTACATTGCTCAAAAGCCACAGTTTTACTAATTATAATTTTCTTGGCATTTGTATTTGAGAAGATGTAATTCTTCCATTGACCCTGATCTGCCTTTTTTTTTGATCAGCAATAGCTTAAACAGTTTAGAGGCTCGGAGTAAAGCTGTCCTCCATCCCACCTAATTCTTCATTGTGACACCCTAATCTTTTCCTTTCTTAGACTTCTTAACAGTCAAGGAAAGATGGACATGACTACAGAAAAAAGTATAGAAATAAAATAAATATATATATAGCTTGAATTACTGTAAAAATGTTACTAGCAATGCTGTAATGGGGAGGAAGACAGCAATCACAGCAATGAAAATAATCCAGGAGTGAGAGCTGATTTTGGTCCTGGGATACATGTTCAATGTGTTTTGTGAAAATAGTGTGTATGTGGGGGGAATGACTGCTATTGGTTAGCTATTTTCAGTTTAATGATTTAGAGCCCAAACTGTTTTGACACTCAGAAAGATTGGATGGCTTTTGTCACATGCGTACGTCCTGAATCGTTTTGTGAATAAACCTTGTGAGTACTGTGTTAAGGTTATAAGGCTGGGCCTACCCTTGCAGAGGGTGGGCATGAAGGCAGATACTTTCCGTGCCCATGGAGAGAATCAGTGGCCCTTGGCAGTCCATAGGGACAGATGGTTACTTTCTGACTGCTAAAGCATAAAGCGTGTAAGGCAGCACCTGTCTAGACTTCCATTAATGCAGTAAGAAAGAGCATTTTGACATGTAGTCCCAGGTAAGGGGGACTATTAAAAAAAAAAAAAGGATCATTATATTGTTAGTTTTATTGTATTTTTAGTTCACTAGGTCCATTAGGAAGGTGAAACCAGGGAAAGATTGACAGCAGAAGCAATAAACAAGCTGGACTCTTCAGGGTGGAGATGAGGCACTTTCTCTTCAAATGACAAAGTGGCTAAGATTTCCAGGATTACTGTGTTGCTGCGAACGTTAGATCTTGGATATATTTTCATTTACCTCACTGAAACTGTTGGGAAGGTTGGGGCTGTTATGGTCGCAGTAATACTTGGTTGGTTTGGAAAAGGAAGCAATTATATATCTTTAATGTTACCAGTTCTCAAACTATTGCCAAAGGTTTCTCTTTTTGAGGGTAATAATTCTTTCTTTCTTTCCTATCTAATTTGCATGCTGCATCAGTTTGCTGTTCAGGGAATTCAGCATGACTATTCAAAAGGATGGAGAGAATTCCTCTTTGAATGTTTAACACAATAAAGTATTAGAGCAGAAGCCAGATTTGTAAGATGTCAGTGTGTAATAATTTTTAAAGAGACAGCTGTGCTCGGCTCTCTCAACTGGCAGGTACTGACAGTTCAAAGCATTAATCTAGTATATCAAACTTTCTAATCTTGCTTCATATTTATGCTCAGTTGCATTTCAAACACTACAGCTTAATATGTCAAAATTCCTCAGAAAAACATTTTTCTGGGGAAACTTTTCATCTGAATACTCAGTGTTTGTTAATTTTTAAGTTATTTTGAAGTAAAACTCTGTTTTAAAAATAAACGAGCAACCTGGCAGAAAATTATTTTGTTGAGAACAGCAAGATGCTGTCAAGTCTTTACTGCATAATATGTTAAAAGTGTAGATTAACACTACCATAGCAGCAGTGGACCAAATAGTGGTGACTTTGCTTCTCAAAGGGTTCATGGGAGGCTTTTTTGTTTGTTCTTCTTATTTTTTAACTATTTTTAATTTGGTTGCATGGGTAGAGTACAATTTCTCCTTAACCCTCTCAGATTTTGGGCAGAGGGAATGAAGGCCTTGAATGAAAACTTGTGCCATGTTTCCAGGAGACAACTGTGCAAACCTCTGCGGCTGACACACTTCTGTGGAATCGGTAAATCAGAACACATTCAGTACAGCTTAAGACTTCAGGGATTTTTTTCCTCATAGGAAGTAATTAACATGTTATACTACCATGCATGCTTTTAATGCTGTCTAGCCTTGGACTAGAATAAAATGTTTGCAGTTGAAGTCTGAGATTAATCTGTGAGTTCTGTAACTGACAGTTGTGGCTCAGAGTGGTCTTTAGATTTTACTTGATTGTCCCCAGAAGCAGTATTTTGCCCTCTGTTAGGTTATACTATCGCTGTAATGAACTGTGTAATGAATAAGCTTTCTCATTCGACCAGAACTGTCAGCTATTGAGTGGCAAGAGGACTTGAAATTGCTTTTTGTGGATATAAACCTTTCATTGTGTAAGTAGCAGAACTGCTGTGCTGGAGGGTTGTGTGCTTGGTAGTTAACTTCTGGGGGCTTTCCAAAAATTAAAAAGTATTTTAAAATATGCTAGTGTTTCTAGGTATGTCTCATTTAGTCTTACTTTTTCAGAAAACTGGCTGTTATGTAAGACCCAGCTGGTACCTGTTATAATTTCAAGATTTGTTTCCTTGCAGTTTTTATTACAAAAGCTATTGCTTTCCTTTACCACCAAAACTTGGAGAGGTTATATTTTCATGACAGATATGAACTTCTCACTTGAATACTTTCAGATGTTTTAGGAGAATTTGTTTGCTTGTTTTTCATTTCCTTGCCTTGAATACTGGCCTGTTTTGGTTGACTTTATGAAGGATGTCAGTTCTCTTCACTGGTCCGTTTATTTTCTGCCTAGTTCTGATCCTTGTAACATGCCTTATAACTTTTTTTTTTTTTGGAAGAGAGGTAAGCATTTGTCAGCCTTTTAAAGTGGGATCAATGAACATGGGAATGATGCATTTTACATTACTGTTGCTTGGGAATTGCTCTCATGTCACACTATATAGCTCATCCCATATTTGTCTCTGGGAAATGGGAATTGCTTAGCTTACCAGAATATATCACCTGTTTCTTAGAGTTATTTTTAAAAAAATTGTTTACCACTGCTGTACACGATGCTCTTAGCTTCTATGTAGGAGCCATAGCTCTTGTTTCTGCTGTTAGAGCTAAAGGCAGTAACAACATCTTGGATGGTACACTGAAAATCAACAGTGGCAATAATTTGGTAGCAGGCATAATATGACCATTGCTGTGTCATAATATGTTGCTGTGGCTAGAGGCCGTGGTGAAGACTGTATGTTCCTGGAACAGGATGAATTCCCTCTTGCAATATTCCTTTTCAAAAAGTGGAGCAGCGCCAGCATTAGATTGCAAGCAGTTGCCTTACTGACTTAATGAAAGAATGGAAACTGAACTGCAGACACCAACGTGAGTAACAACAAATTTTTGGAAACACATAGAGACTGAGTACTATGTGTTTTGAAGGTTATGAACTCCATCCCAGTGGAAGTCATGCCTGTTTTGTATCAGCAAGCTGAAATGTCTAGGCTTCATTAGAATTTGCTTTTGTTATCTGTATGTGATAACACAACATTTCATAGCATTTTACTTGTAATTATATCTAAAAGGCTGCTTCCCTTGTATTGTTCTGTCTTGCTGAAGAAAACATTGAAAATACTTCCCACAGTTAAAGCACAGTGCAGTACCATTTTGTTGTGTCTCTTTTGAACAGCTGTAAAATTGGATACATTTGGAACGTGCATATTTTATACGCAACATATATTTTAAAAGGAAAAAGTTTGTAATCTAAGTTAAAATGACCAGAGGTATATGAAAGTCAGGATTGTGATACAAGAAAGTCAGAAATACCGTAACAAAATACAGGCACTTCAAGTGCCTTTGTGTCAGCCTCCAGAAAGGGTTCCACTCTCAGAGAAACTGAAGCCTACTAGAGTGGGTATGTTCTTCACAACATGAGAATATACTTTTTTGTGGGAAACTGAAAGGTTACTCCTTGGTCCTCAACCCTTCAGACTACTTTGGCTTGCTGCGCAATGTGCCCCAATGTTTTTTTCCAAAGGATTTCTGTAAATTTCCTGCTGGAGAGGTTACTCTGCTTTTTTTGGATGACTCTTACAGACCTTCTGTCACAGACTGAAATCAAGCATTTGCTAGATTGCTGCATATATCCTTGGACTGCCTGATTCAAAGAGCTATCTCTCCTTGGGCTGTATGTATTTTTGCATTAAACTGCCCTTAGTGAGGTGCAAACAATTGTCCTGCAATGGTTGGTTTTCAATTCTAGGGACATAACACCCAAATTAAGGAAAAACAAAACCAACCTTTTTATTTTTCCAACTAGGCTGACATTTGACTTCTGTCTTTATCTTTCTGTGATGTAGAGTAGAAAAGTCTGCCATTGCTGTCTTCTAGAACCCTCCTCCTCTACCACATTGCCTTCTTCTCTGTAGTACCTATTAAAAAGAAAAAAAAAAAACCAAACAAAAAACTCCCTATTTTAATGTATTTATTATGCTTTAATATTGCTGTCATGTTATCTTTAATACTTTACTTTGAAAGACATCTTTCCCAGATGTTAGACAGGTAGTGGAAGCAGTGAAACTTGTGTGTTGAGGCCTGGCCTCCGTAGATTGTCATGGGGAAGCTCCTACCTCCTCCTCAAACTTCTGGTACTGTTTCCTGTGTGCGCTGCTTTTTGTGAGGACAAGAATTATAATGTCTTTAGCTCTCATTGCCATTGTTCAGGTGTTGGAAGCAGTTTTGAAACCCTGGAAATCCATACCAGTGTATATATTAAAGATCTAAAATTCTGACATACAACATAGAATTATAGAGTCATTAGGGTTGGAAAAGACCTCCAAGATCATCTGCTCCAACCATCCCCCTCTGACTGATATCACCCACTAAACCATGTCTGATAAGTTAACTGTGGGATGTGAACAAGAATGAGAGTTGCACAGGGTGAAATGATGACTACAAGTAGTTTGAATTTAATAAGAATCCATTTGTATTTTAACTTACAGCATGGACTTCATGAAACAGAGCTTTGGAAAAGATGAAACTAAGAGTTGTCTGTCCCTTCACCAGTCCTGGAGTGCTTGAAATGAAACCTAGTACAGTGAAAATCCATTAATATGAAGAAACATAAATCAACTAGTATCTTATCAGCTAAGAGAAAGTTAGGTCATGAGAAATGAAGGAAAGGAAAGGGTGCTTCTGTGTACACATACGGGGTGTTTCTGTAAATGCATACACACATGCACATATGCACGTTAAAAATTTCCGTGAACTTAGTATTTGTACAAAGGCTATGACTTCTCCTAACATAATTGTAACTGTACATTATTTAGAGGTTTTCAGTGGCTTCATTTTTCTCTTCACCCTTTTTCCTCAATTTTGTGAAAAGCTTAGTGAACTGTATTAGTAGTGAACTAGAATGGACAGGTTACTTAGGTCACATATTTTTTTTGATGAAGATTTTTCCTTCTGCACACCCTTTGTGTTCCACGTAGGTTGTGGCAGAAATGCTAGTGGTTCTTACATGTTAAAACTATAGCTTGGAAGAATGTGATTCTTTGTAGTTAAATGGTTAAGTTGTATGCCTTTGAAATAGTAGTCTAATAGTGTCAGATTTGGACTTTGAAATGCAGCTTTGATAATATTTGGTTCATTCTTTGAAGATGGCTCTTCTTCTGGAAGATCACTTGCTTCTGTGAAAAAAAGATGAAAAATAAGGGAAATACAAAAAAAGGCGCATCTGGGAGTGAAAAATGTACTGACATGTAACTATAGGATTTCCAAGAAAATGGCCTCTTATGAAACAGTGGAGGGCACTGGTTGTGTCTCCATTAAAAGAAGCGGGGATATATTTTACTTCCTTAGTGCCAGGTGTCATGCCATTTGTTGACATTTTTTCTTGTTTGAGTTGACATTTATCTCATGTTGTTCAGTTACTCATTAACTCGTGACTGGTGTTACAATTGTAGGTAGGAAAATTACCCACAGATTCATTGGAGTCAGAATTCTTCATCAGAGGGATTATTTTAAATCTTCTTCCACAAGTACAGGACTTTTTCAAAGCAAAACTTGATTCTGGAAGTATCACACTAGGAAGGTGTTTTCATTCAATATGCGTTATGTGTACAAGGACAGGTGGTTTGGCTTTCAGATATTTACCTTGTTATATGTGGGTAGACTAATGTGTCTATATGCATGTGTGTATCTGGGCATGGAGGAGGTACCTATTTTTAAAAAACACACGGGGAATTCCCAGATTCTGTTTTTTCCTTTTTAATAAGTGAACATGCAGAAGTGTAGAGGTTAAATGTATCTTGTTTGTGCTGAACTACTGAACTATGAAATATTATAGTAATGTATCCAGTATCTTTTGTTCAAGAATAAAGATACTATTATTGAAAGCTGACAAACTTGTTCATTGTAAATGTTTTTTTTTTTTTTTACAATTAACTGTAGCTTCAGCAGGGATCAAGAAAATCTGAAGTTTGTTTTGCACAATTGGTGCACTGTATATGTAAGTTTTTAAACCAATGAATGAGGTGCTTATACATTTTCTTTGATCTCCAGATTTGTATTAAATTGAAGTCCTGCGATTTTGCTTTTCAGTTGTGTACTTTTCCTCTAAATGCTAATTTTAGCACATCTCAAGCCTTTGCAAACCAGGAAATAGAATTAGGACAACTCATATAGCCTCGACTCTGGTTGTCTGGACCTCATGATAGCCTCCCTGTGAACACGTCAGCACTTTGCTTTTAACCTATATCTGAATTAACAGTAGAACTTCTTGAAACTGCTTGTTAGAACTGAAATCAGGATATTTGACTGTTTTCCTTCATCTGAGAAGAAATACGCTATTTGTGCATGTGCATTCAGACAAAAGGTCTGTGCACCTGGAGTGATTCAGTGTGTCTTGCATTAAGTCAAGTAGCTAGAAAAGAGTAGCAGCACACGCAAGTCTGGCTGTGAATAATGCATTTGAGTGGTCTGCAGTTTAGTGACAACACAGTTATAAAAGTGTGCAGGGCAAAGAGGTTGCTGTATACACTGGGAAGGGTATTATGTGACTGTTCGGTAGGCCCAGAGTGGTACCATCTCACATGGGTGTTGATCTTTGTGAAAACAAAGCAACAGTGCAAGACCTGCAACCAGAAGAAAGTGGAGTCTATCTGTAAAGTCAGGTTACTGTACAGGCATTGTAGGCATAGTGAAACTCAGGGAAAAAATAATTACAGAAGTGTCGACCCTTATGTTAGCTCCCATTTTCTCACAGCCCCTGTGTTTCGGTGAATTGCCTGAATAAGATGCCACAGATCTGCCAAAAAAAGATCTGTAAAAGGCTTTTTTTTTTTTTTTTTTTGTCAGCGAATGTCCCTAGTGCTCTTGTGTCAGAATAAAGGGGCTTTTCCTTAGGCAGTGAGTCAGCTGTAATTATTGAGGAGGTTATAGGAGAGCTGTATTGTGGTTAGTCATGGGGAAGTAGATACTTGATTATTTAACAGAGTTTAACAGCAGAGAGAAGGGATAAAACAGATTATATTTATGTGATCCAGGGATGACAATTTTATTCTGCAGCGGTTCCAATTATTACATGAGTGTGTAATATTTTACCTATAGCTGAGAATTAGAAGTGTATCTCTTTCACAAGTAAGGACCCGTCTGTGGAGATGCCAACCCTTCCATGCTGGTGGTTAAAAGCTATTTCTGAGAGTAAGACCTGAGTGGATTGTTCTGGTGTAATCAGCTTTCCTTTTTTTTTTTTTCTGTGCTGCATGCAGGACTAGATGTGTCTTTTTATTCTTGCGGTTTGCTGGTGTGGCAAGGTGCAGGAGCTCTGCACCAACTAACGGCAGTCTGTGAGATTACAAACCTAGCATGGTGTCCACTCGGCAGAGGGCTCTACTCTGAAAAGGCTGTGGTGACCCAGACGCAGGGCCTGCCCAGAGATGCGGCTGTTCAGGCGCCTCTGGCTGCAGGGAGTGCCTGAGCCTGCCACTGTTGGTGGAGGGCAGCGGGGAGACTGCCTGTGCTCAGGTGAAAGGGCTTCTCGCCATGGCTGAGTGGCTGAGCTCAAGGAGGTGGAGAGACTAAGGAGCATCAGAGCATGTGAGCAGGAGGTTGCCTGGTGGAGTTAACTCCCTTGCATGTCAGAGAGAAGGGCGCCGGTGGGTGCCCTCCAGAGGGTGGTGGAGCCCCTGCCCTGTTGCTGTTGGGCAGAGGGAGGAAACCAAAAAGACAAGGAGGGCTGGAAGTGAGTCCCAGTTCAGGGTTATGGGCAACCCCCCTCCCTACCTAACTCTCTTCCCCAGGTGCCCCGCCATAATAGGTTTGAGGCCCTGGATCTTGAAAGAGAGATAGGCGAGGATGTGGTGGAAGGCCCACCTATGAGGTCATGTAGGAAGAGGCAGTCAACACCGTGCCTCAAGACTGCCTTCAGTAAGAAAGAATGAAGGATAATTGTAGTAGGAGATTCCCTTCTGAGAGGAACAGAGGGCCCAATATGCAGGGTTGACTCTCATCATAGGGAAGCCCACAGTCTGCCTGGAGCCTGGATCAGGGATATCACCAGGACACTCCCCAACCTGGTGCGCTCGACAGACTGCTGCCCACTACTGATCTTCGAGGTAGGTGGGGAGGAAGCTGCATCCTGTAGTCTGAGGGAAATGAAGAAAGACTTCAAGGCCTTGGGACGGTTGGTGGAAGAGTCTGGGGCATGAGTTATTTTCTCTTCCCTCCTTTCGTTCTCGGGTGATGACATGGGACGGAATAGAAGGATCCAGTCCATAAATGCTTGGCTATGTGACTGGTGCTACAGGCAGGGCGCTTTGGGTTCTTTGACAATGGCCGGTTTTGTAAGACACCAGGCCTGATAGTAATAAGTGGGAAAGGTTTATCTCACAGGGGAAAAAGGGTTCTGGGACACGAATTAGCAGGGCTCATTTGGAGAGCTTTAAACTAGATCCGAAGGGGGATGGGTTGTAGCTGGGTTTGCACTGGTGGGGCAGCGCTCTAGCAGTGATGAATACCAGGAGGCCTCCCACCACCCCCCTAGGGTGAAATTGGCGTGCTCAGCTCGCTCCCTGAAGTGCCTGTACACCAATGCACATAGCATGGGGAATAAGCAGGAGTTAGAAATCCATGTTCAGTCAGGAGATTATGATCTGGTGGCAATTACAGACATGTGGTGGGACAGCTCAGATGACTGGAATGTGGCCATGGATGGGTACGTCCTTCTCAGGAAAGACAGGCCAGCAAGGCGAGGTGCTGGAGTTGCTTTTTACATGAGAGAGCAACTACAACGTATTGAGTACCGTCCAGGGGTGGATGAGGAGTGAGTTGAGAGTCTTGGCTAAGAATTAAGGGGCAGGCTGGCATGGGGGATACTGTTGTGGGTGTCTATTACAGGCTACCTGATCAGGATGAGGGAGTTGACGAGGCCTTCTACAGGCAGTTGATAGCAGCCTTGCAATTACAGGCCCTGGTTATTGTGGGAGATTTCAACTACCCTGACATTTGCTGGAAGGCCTACTCAACCAGCCATCCGCAGTCCAGGAGGTTCCTCCAGTGCATTGACGATAACTTCCTGATGCAAATGGTGGATATGCCAACTAGAAGAGGAGTGATGCTGGATCTTGTCCTCACTAACAAGAAGGGACTGGTTGAAGCGGTGAAGGTTGAGGGCAGCCTTGGTTGCAGCAACCATGAGATGGTGGAGTTCAAGATCTCATGTGGCAGGAACAAAATACTGAGCAGAATCGCAACCCTGGACTTCAGTAGGGCCAACTTTGGCCTTTTGAAGCAATTGGTAGGGGAAATCCCGTGGGCAGGGTACTTGAAGGTAAAGGGGCCCAAGATAGTTGGTTAGCATTCAAGCACTGCTTCTTCCAAGCTCAGGATCAGAGCATCCCAACAGGTAGGAAGTCAAGAAAGGGAGCCAGGAGATCTTCATGGTTAAACAGAGAACTGCTAGGCAAACTCAAGTGGAAGAAGAGAGTCTACAGATCATGGAAGGAGGGGCACGCCACTTGGGAGGAATATAAGACTGTTGTCAGAGGATATAGGGATGCAACTAGGAAAGCTAAGGCCTCCTTAGAATTAAACCTTGCAAGAGGGGTCAAGGAAAACAGAAATGGCTTCTTCAAATACATTTCAGATGGGTGCAAGCTGGAACATAGGAGGTTCCACTTAAATATGAGATGAAACTTTTTCACAGTGAGGGTGACAGAATACTGGAACAGGCTGCCTGGAGAGCTGGGTTGTGTAGTCTCCTTCTCTGGAGACATTCAAAACCTACCTGGACGCGTTCCTGTGTGATCTGATCTAGGTGTTCCTGCTCTGGCAGTGGGATTGGATTAGTTGATGTTTCAAGGTCCCTTCCAATCCCTAACAATTTGTGATTCTGTGATACTTTTTTATTAATCCAAGGATTATAAATGACATGTCAGGCTCCTGCTCCATAAACCACTCCATGTACTGTGCCTTGAGAGCTGATAGGACAGGTCAATTCCTTAGAGAAAATTCCCTTTGTAGTTCAGGTGTTACAGAGTTTTTGGCTCCCCTCTGCTGTCTGAGAGGTGAGCCTGTCCAGGAGAGCTATAAGTATAAAATTGGACATATTAAAAGAAACTGCTTTCCTTGGGGTTAACCTCAAGGTACTTGTTAAAGTGAGCATTCTTGATTACTATTACTGAAGCTCATCTAAATGGAGTAAATTGATGAGCCACAGTCATTCAATTATATGTGTGATGTCTGAGGGTGCCTGCTGTATGGGCTCCCCATACATGTAGAAAGAAACGACTATTTGCTTTCCCTAGATTGTTACGTAATCCTAGTTGGTCATGCTTTTCCTTGCTTTCTTTTTGTTTTTGAATATTCAAAGTTCTTTTTGTGATGTATATGGAACATATTAAGAAGTGTTTTAACTTCAGGGAACTGTACATATTTATTCATATGAAGTTGACGTTGCTGTATATATTGTATGAATGTAAGTATTTTCAGGTGAGAGAGAACATAATATATATCTACTTGCCTCAAGGCCGATGTGACTGCTTGCAATTTTATGTCTCTGGGTCTTTGGAGCCAAGCCTCTGAAACTATGTTAGTCCACAAAATATCTGTTCTACTTGCCCTGCTCAGCCCACATCCCATAACAAAATTTAGCACAAAGAAAAGATGATGGGAATTACTGATTTCTAGACTCATTAAAAAGCAGAATAGTTACTTACTAATTAGAACTGAGATGATCTTGGAAGAATGCTGCAGAGGCTGGGTAGTGGTGGTGAAAAAAGCCGTTCATGCTTCCCTGCATATGTGACCTGAAGGAAGGAATTACCCTTGAACCTTTTTCACTGCTTACAGTATGTCAGCAAAGCACACAATATTTATTAACTATTCCGGGAGTTGAGGGAAAGCAATGTAGCCAAGATCAGACATGGACACTCCTGTTCTGTACCTGGTCTGCTTAGTGCCCCTTTGACTCTGCCTAGATTTGACAGTATTCGAGGGATCTCAATAAATAGATTTAGGTAATTTGCAAAGGAAGAATCTTTTTTTTTTTTTTTCCTTATTTTATTACTGTTTTTTGTTCTAGGTGGTGACACCTTGCTTTCTTCTGAGCAACTACGAACTGGTGAGTATTGTTGGCACTAGTGATATCCATCAGGTTTTATTAGGTTATAGGTTAGGTTATTCCTGTAGCTGTCTATAATTTCTTCAGTACTGTACCATCCACTTTCCTCTATGAGGGCACAGCAAATAAAAGGTCTAATCCTGAAGCTTATTAGTGTGTGCCCTATCCCATAAAGCAATTGGGTTATTTTACTGAGCATTTTGTAAGGCATTTAAGGATTTGCTAGATTGTTTTCTGCTGTTCAGGATTCTTCCTAAAATGAACTTGTTGATATGTCCATGATGCAGTGACTTGGTATAGTTGTCCTTACTACCTTATTTCCTTTTGTCTGTGTGTGAAACAAACAAACAAACAAAACAACAACAAAAAACACACACCAAACACACACACAAATCATGAAACCCACAAACCATTAATTGTTTTAACGTGCAGATGTCTCATATCAGTTTGAAAGTACAAACAGGATCATTTGGTTGGGGCTTGTATTTTTTTTGTTTTGTTTTGTTTTTTGGTGGCGGAAGAGAGGAAATTAGTCCATGCTTGCTCAGGATAGGAATTAAAAAAAATGACAGGTGTTTTCAGGTGGGAGTAATTGAAGTTGGTTATTTTTAGCTCCCATTAAATACTTCTGGAGGATGTTATGTAACTTATTTATTGAACCAGTGCTGCCACCTGCTAGTATCATTTCTAGAACTAGGCAGTCAACAGCTGATTTCCCAATGTCGGCTGAGAACTCTGTATTGTAGTTACGTGATGCAGCCATTGGTAGTTAGGAATTCTACATCTCATTTCTGCCTTGATATGTGAATTGGGCAAGTCACTTTGCACATTATTTGTGTCTTGATTTCCTTCCTGGCAAAATACAGGTAAAGATGTTATCTAAAAAGGTGCTATAAAAGTGTTGGTTCATTCTTTTCTTAATTATTGTCTTTTAAAAGAAAGAATGGAAAACAAAATCAGCGATTCATAGTATTATTATTAGTAATGTGAATACGAATGTATAGAAGGTCCATCCTAATTTTGACCTGCTGCTTCTATGAACTAACACATACCACAGTCTGAGGTTTCTGTATGGCACTACTGCTAAAATTGAAAGTAGAAAAGCAGCCCTTTCTTATGTCTGCAGCTCACAGTATTAGATCTATGTTGTCAACTGTGGTTACTCATTGTTTTGTGTTGTATATACAACCTACATATTGATTATAACAGGGAAAATTTGTCATTGTGATTCAGCAACAATTTTAAACCTGCAGCAACTTGTTACCAGTCATTACCATCAATAACATGTTTTATGTGAACAGTGAACATGTGAACATGTTTTATGTGAACAGTGAACATGGGGCAGTGCTGGTTAACCTGGGTCTAGTGGGTTTATGTGACAAGGTTTTGTTAGAGGGGGGCCATAGGGGTGGCTTCTGTGAGAAGAATCCAGAAGCTGCCCCATATTAGATAAGGGCCCTGCTGCTGGCCAGAGCCAAGCCCATAAGTGATCTTGTTTGTGCCTCTGTGAAAGCATATTTAAAAGGGGCGAAAAGAACGAACACCAAAACTGCTGCACAACAGCAGCTGGGAGAGCGAGGAGTGAGAAACAGCCTTGCAGACACCAAGGTCAGTGAAGAAGGAGAGGGAGGAGGTGCTCCAGGTGCCGGAGCAGAAGTTCCCCTGCAGCCTGTGGAGAGGTCTGTGGTGGAGCAGGCTGTCCCCCTGCAGCCCATGGAGTACCATGGTGGAGCAGATTTCCATGCTGCAGCCCATGGAGGAGTCCCCAGTGGAGCAGATGTATATGGCCTGAAGGAGGCTGCAGCCTCTGGAGAACCCCTGCCAGAGCAGATTTTGGGTTGGACCTTTAGCCCGTGGGGAGGGGACCACACAGGAGCAGGTGACCTGGCAGGAGCTGCAGCCTGTGGGGGACCCAGGTTGGAGCAGCATGCTCCTGATGGATGGACCCAGTGGTACGGATCCATATTTGGAGCAGTTCTTGAAGAGCTGCTGCCTGTGAGAAGTCCCACAGGATCAGTTTGAGAAGGACTGCATCCCGTGGGAGGGACTCCACATTGGAGCAGGGTCAGAGAGTGACCATGAAGGAGCGGTGGAAGAGAAGTGCTATAGACTGAGTGCAACCCCCATTGCTCTGTTCCCCTGAGCTGCTTGTGGGGAGGAGGTGGAAGAGGGTGGATAGGGGAAGGTGTTTTTAGTTTCTTTCCTTTGTTTCTCACTTTTCTGGTAACAGGCAATAAATCTTACTAATCTCCCTACTCTGACTCTGTTTTGCCCGTCACAGTAATTGTTGAGTGATCTCCCTGTCCTTATCGCAACCCTTGAGCCCTTTTCGTCTTATTTTCTCCCCCTTTCCCTTTGAGGTGGGGGAGTGAGAGAACAGTTGTGTTGGAGCTCAGCTGCCCACCTGAGTAAAACCACCACAGTGGGCCCAAAGTACTCTGTGACCTGCTGGTGATTGAACAGTACTGATGGAGAAAGTGGCCTAACCTGTTTTAGTTTACTGGCAAAGATGAAGCCAGAGATTTATGTGGTCTCTGAATTAAACATTTACTAGTTCTAGGAAAAAAAAAAAAGAAAAAAAGCTGGAATTCTATTTAATATTATTGCAGGCAAAACTGTAGGTGAAATCTATTTTCAGAGC
Source organism: Anser cygnoides (assembly GCF_040182565.1). Taxonomy (NCBI): domain Eukaryota; kingdom Metazoa; phylum Chordata; class Aves; order Anseriformes; family Anatidae; genus Anser; species Anser cygnoides. The sequence continues at coordinate 55,330,360 of NC_089874.1, forward strand.
TGGCAACTGTTTGAGGATATTTTCCTCAGAGTGCAAGAGCTCTCTATTCCCATATGTAATTAATCAAGCAGGGAAGGTAGGAAACTGGCATGGCTGAACAAGGCCCTGCTGGTCAAGCTTAGGCAAAAAAAAGGGAGCGCACAGCTGGTCAAAACAGGGCCACGTGCCCTGGTAAGAGTACAGAAACGTCTGGATGTGCAGGATCAGGAAAGCCAAGGCATTGACAGAACTAAACTTTGTGAGGGATGCAAAGAATAACAAGAAGGGATTCTGCAGGTACATTGGCTGCAAAAGAAAGACCAAGGAGAGCATACCACCTCTGACAAATGAAGGTGGACAACTGGTAACAACAGATATGGAGAAGGCTGAGGTACTTAACTTCTTTGCCCTGGTCTTCACTGGACTTCCCACATCTCTTGAGTCCCCAGACCTCTAAGTGGGGGCTGGGTGAGCAGAGTCCCTCCCACTGTAAGTGGGTCAATGTTGTGGTCAATGGTTCTATGTCCAAGTGGAGGCTGGTGACAAGTGGTGTTCCTCGGGGGTCTGTCTTGGGTCCGGTACTGTTTAATATCTTTATCAGTGACATAGACAATGGGATCCAGTGTATATTCAGCAAGTCTGCAGATGACACCAAGCTAAGTGGTGCAGTTGATAGCAAAGAAGGAAGAGATGCCATTCAGAGGGACCAGGACAGGCTGGCGAAGTGTGCCCATGTGAACTGCATAAGGTTCAACAAATCCAAGTGCAGGGTGCTGCACCTGGGCTGGGGCAATCCCAGACTTGAGTACAGGCTGGGAGAAGAACTCATTGGGAGCAGCCATGTGGAGAAGGATTTAGGGGTTCTGGTGGACAAAAGGCTTGACATGAGCCAGCAGTGCGTGCTTGCAGCCCAGAAGGCCAACTGCATCCTGGCCTTCACCTGGCTTCTTCCAACACACATCAAAAGAGGCATGACTAGGAGGTTGAGGGATGATTGTCCCCTTCTGCTCTGCCCTTGTGAGGCCCCACCTGCACTGCTGCATCCAGGTTTGGGATTCCCAGCACAGGGAAGATGTGGACCTGTCAGAACAAGTCCAGAGGAGGGCCATGAAGATGGTCAGAGGGCTGGAGCACCTCTCCTATGAAGAAAGGCTGAGAGAGCTGGGGATGTTCAGCCTGGAGAAGAGAAGGCTCCAGGGAGACGTCATTGCAGCCTTTCAGTACTTAAAGGGGTCTTATAAAAGGGATGGAGAAGGACTCTACTTAGGTAGACAATGATAGGACAAGGAGGAATGGTCTTAAACTAAAAGAGGATAGATGTAGATTAGACATTAGGAGGAAATTCTTCCCTGTAAGAGTAGTGAGGCACTGGAACAGGTTACCCAGAGAAGTTGTGGATGCCCCATCCCTGGAGGTGTTCAAGGCAAGGTTGTATGGGGTAACCTGATTTGGTGGGTGGCATCCCTGCCTATGGCAGGGTGGTTGGAACTAGATGATCTTTGAGGTCCCTTCCAACCCAAGCCGTTCTATGATTCTCTTTTTTTATATACTTATTACTGAGAGTGAGATTGACTGGTGTTTTTTTTTGCTTTCGATGTGACATAGTTACATTCTTAGATTAGGTGTTGTGCTATCTGTTTAGTGAAGAGTTCTGTTGTTCTGAAGTAGGATCATCTGTGACCATATTAGCTGTAAGCAAGTTCCTATATTTTGACTGTAGAATATTGAGAACATGAAGGACGAGTAGTTGAGATCTTTGGATAATCGGGAAGGGCAGTACTGTGGTCAAAGTAACCAAAATGTTTTTGCATTGCAACTTTCTACTGAAATGTGGATTTATCCTCATTCATTCTAGACAAGGAATTCCAACCTTTTAGTTCTCGTATAAATAAGCAATACATATGCCCGCTCTAAATTACTGCTACATATAATTAGCCACTTGCCTGTATTGCTGCTCTTAATGTGGGTTATATAGCAAGAATTGTAGTTAAACTCTCAGTGTCATGGCTGCTGGAAGACTGTTGAAGACTGATGAAATTCACGGATGCTCTTTTTCTTCAGAATGTGGATTTTATTGATTATTTTCAGCTTGGATGTCTGTTTCCAAAGAGATCCTTTCTTTTCATTTCTCATGAGCCATGTATCTTGAAGCTTTGTAAGGACATCAGGACCCTCATATATTAACCCAATGCAGCTGCTAGGAACTTCATGTGCTAAAAAATAAACAAGCTGCTATGTGTTCAAATACTACTTGCTTTATTTTGTCACATACATTCTTTTGACCAGAGAAGGGGGGATGATTTTAGTCCTGCTTTACTAATTCAAGTCAAATATCTAGCAAAATAAGAGCTATTCTGATGCCCTTCATTTTATTTCATGGGTTATTTCTGACTATAGACTTTCATTGCAGAGAACTGTAGGAAGACTGAAACATTTAAATAAATAAATTAAAATGCCGTGGGCACTGTTTTTGTATCCAAAAACTGAAATGTAACAGTTCTATGTAACAGTTCTCCTAAAATTTCTTAAAAATCAAAGTTGGCAACTCTGTTTAAACAGACTTTCTGGAACTGTTGGATCTTATTTTTGAAGGATAGAAAATAAGATCAACAAATTTTCAAAATTTCAGTATTTTTAAATAAAAAAGAATCCTGACAAGTACATGTTTTCTTAAATCTCGTTTCTAATACTACAAAAAGAAGGGAAGGCATAGGTCCTAACCTTGAAGCTCCAACTTCTTTTCATTTTAGTTATTACTTTAAAAAGATAAAAATAAAAGAAAAGCCAAAGAAAGGATATTATTTTGAGGTCCTTTTTTGATTCTGGGAAGTATTCCATGACAGTTTAAGATGCATCAAGAGAGTAATAAGTTTGTCTCCTCTACTGATTTTTTTTCATCCTGCATGGCATGTACCTTTAAAAAGAATATAGGAAATGAAATCTCAGAATTCCTCAGAGGTCCATCACATATCCTGCTGCATGTCTTGCATTAATGAAATGTGATGTGAAGGCCTGAACCTCTTAACATAATACAGATTCTTATCTTAAATTGACTCTGTCTGTTGAATGGTCCTTACCACTGCATGACTTCTCAGTTTTAAGGCAGAGTTAAGTAGAGATCTTTACCAGAGAAATTTCATGTTTAACCTCTACACCATATTTTCTTTTTTTTTAACTGCTTGCCAAAAAGTTCTTCATAGCTGTAGTGCTGCCATTTAAACATCACATTTCATAACCAGCTGTTGCAATATGGAAAGATTAAGAGGACGCTTTCCCAGCTACCTATGTTTCATTGTGACATCATTTAAAACTGAATTTTGTTTAACTGTCTTGCTACGGTGGAAGTTTAGTCATTTTGATAAAAGTTGGGGGGGAAGGATGGGATTCTATTTTTCTTTTTTGGTTTGTTTGTTTTGCTTAGTTCTGTTTTCCTTGTTGAAGAAGTGAGTGGTGGCATCACAAAGGCAGCTAGGTGCCTTCATACTAATTACATATCTCATTTTTACTTGAAATGTGAGGTATAGACTCTGATAACTTCATGTATAAGCAAAGTGTGGCAACATTTTCTAAGACGAAAGTGAATTTTAGTGAAAATGCGTTATGGCACAAAGGAGAAAAAAAACTGAAACAAGTGTATATGGGGAAAAGAAAGGAGAATAGAAAACAGGAAAATTCAGTATTGTAGCAGTTTGAAAGAAAATAAGTTCCTTTTAGCAAAAACCCTCCTGTTCTTTTTTACCATGGTGACTTGAGTGCAATCCTCCCCAGATGCTTTGACTGAGAAAGGTCAGTAGACATGATAAAGTGTATTTTTATCCTTATCACATTCATTTCCTTTTTACATGCATCTTCACAGAAAAAGAAAAAGTGAAGCAGTCTGTTCTTCCCATGGAGTACAGCCCATTTCCTGTTAATATGAGCTTGCAAAAGATTTTCCGAGAAATCTGAGGCTGAATTACCATATGTGCTGTTGGGAAGGCCTGGGCATGCAGACAAAGGATTGCATTCTCCAGTTTCATTTTAAGTGGGATCTAAGTACTAGAAAATAAGATCGTTAACTTGGGTTAATCAGGTGTAACCTTCAAATATCCTGCAATATAGTGACGATGACTAAGCTGAACTGGGAATTGACATATGCTATTCCTTTGCTCTGCCAGCTGCAGTTTTGGTTTTTGGCTTAAATCAGTAAAAGCTTTGCTGGAAAATTGCATTAAGTGGGTTTGATTTGTGGTATATTTCAGTAATGTATTGCTAATTCATTTCTGGGTTATCTTTTTTCCTTTTTCTTTCTTCTTTCAGGCAAGAGAATGGAAATCTTAGGTGTGGAAAACTAGGAAAATAAACAAATATTTACCGGGATTCTTTTCCCCATTTACTACATCTAAACTTTAGCTCACAGGACCAACGAAGTGTACACAAATCAAGCATGATACACACATAGCAAGCATGATTTGGTGGAGATAAAGGACACGTAAAGTCTAGCAGACCTCCCTGTTGCTATCATCTTTCCAGCCTTCTTTCCTCAATCTCACAGGAACAATTCTTCCAGCAAGTGTTCCAGGCTGTAACTGCCTGACTCATGAAAATGGCTGTACATCATGGAAAGAGGAATGCAAAAGTACTGTGCTGTTCTGTAGTTTGTTGATAACGGATGGGAATATCTAGTGGAGTTTTTTATTTTTCCTGTTCATTTCCTGCTTTGTCACTGTCCAGACCCATAATGCCTGTGTCCTCATGAAAAGAAATAAGTGGACTCTGGAGAAACCTTTATGGAAATAACATTTCTCCACTTTTGGTTATACAGCTTTGCTGAACTGATGAGTAAGCAAAGGTGCAGTGATTTTTTTTATTAAACATGGCTTTTACTTGCTATTCAGTTTTGCTTTATTAAAATTCGAGCTGAGATTTTTCTTCCTTTCAGATTTATTAACCAATAAGCTTTTTATTTTTCTTGATTCATTAGTGCCATATTCTCCCAGTGCCATAGGTAGCAGAAGCAGGGACTGATGAGACACCTTTGTGAGAAAACCTGTGAGCTGCTGTCTGAATTGAAACACTTGGCATGATTATTTTTCAAATGTTTTTGAATTTACGAATCTCCAGAAGGGGTTGATGGGGGCAACTGTATGTTGCATTTGTACTTATTAGTCTAAGACCATGGAATACACAGGTCTGCAGAGTAGGGGTTAAAAACAAAAGTTTAAAGGGAAGTCAATGACTTGTTCATAAATAAATTAGCCATAAAAGGGACAGAGAACCAAACTGTGAATACAAAAAAAAAAAAAAAAGCAAAAATAATTAAAAGTAGTACTTATGATTTGAGCTGTGCAGTATATATGAGATTCAAAAACCAGTCATTATATTTGCCAGGAGGGAGAGTGCATGTTGTTCTAGGAATATCAGACAACTACAAGATTTAATAAAAAGTTGAAATACGAAGTTTTGTTCTAATGCACTGTGTTTCAGGCGCTGGTGTATATCCAAAATGAAATGGAAATCAGCCTTTCTTTGAACAAAGACAGTCTGCAGGGATCTAGGAAAATCTGTGATGTTAATATTAACACAATGAATTTCTAAAGAGTGGGAAAGGTTTGGTTGTTTTCAGAGCCAGGTTTGTTTGCTTGCTTGCCTATTTTCTCCAAACTGATTCCTAACCTTCCTGCTGAATATGGTACTCCCGGGGAGTACCTGGAAGCATCTGGAAGCATCTGCTTTCCAGAAATCTGATGTTATACACCATGTCAGCTAAATCCAGCAGCATGATGTTCTTGCAAGGCATAATACACTTCTTTCTTCCTTTCCAGTTTTATTGTAGCTACAAGGAAATTAAATGTGTTATCTGTGTCTCAAACTCCTCGGTGTCATTAGTTTTCAGTTGTCATAGAAACTTTTCAGGTTTGTTTGACTTTACTAAACAGCAAATAGGTTGTGTTTGACAATGCTGTAAAAGGAAAATGCATGCTCCAGAGTAGGTTTCTTCTGTTCTTCATAATTTTCGTTTTACATGTAGTTTGTACTGAGAGTGACAGATCTCATGTCCCTTGTGAGTTTGCTTTTAATTAATCTTTGAAAATGCTTTGTCTACATTGGAATGTGTAAAATGAAAGAGGGCTAGCCATGCCTAAAGAGCATTCTAGACAAACATTAATATATATATATATACATATATATTTTTTTCTTCGTTACTGTACCACTAAGTACTACAGCGTAATGGAGCACTGGTATCTCTCTTTCAAAAGGAAACAACAAATTCTGTAGCATTAATTTCAAAATTAAATTTTCTAATAGTCATGATTAATTTTAAAAAGCACAGGTATGTGTGGACCCCCATTTTCAGACAGAAGCTGTGAAGCAAATGAATATGATCCCCTATGTTAAACTACTATGCTTTGTCCAATTATTTTATCATATAGCAGTGGCTCATGTTTGTTCATTGCTTAACTAATCTTCAGTCTCTAGGATGCCATTCAATTTTAGTTCACTGTTATGTCAGAAGTCATGCTGATTTAATTTGCTTTATGTTAATGTTTTCACATTGGCTCAAAATATAGCTTGCTTTTGATTCTTCTCACAATGTCATTAAATGTTGGATTGAGAGAGGTCAAAATTCGAGGCTTTCCTGTAAAAATGTCACAATGCTACACAGTAGATTTAGGGGAGGAAGGGAGGCAAGCTAGTGTTCCATTGGTTTTGAGGTGTCTTGGAAGTTGAATTCAAATGAGAAGTTTTCAGGGCAAGATACCCTTATTGATTAGCTAAATATTAACAAAGGTAAAGAAACACTGTGTTTTAAATGAACAAGGAGGGTAGAGCATCTCCTGTGGCATACATATAAGGCTGATGGGTGTTCCCTGTTTATACTTATTAAAAGGAAGAATTTTTTTTAAGTAGCAGTATCATTTTATGTTTTGTTTTAATGGCTTTATTTTTGCTTGACAAAAGCAATTTTATGGAGCTGTTGACAAGAATCTGTGATTTTTTTTGATAGGAGGGGAAGACAGGATAAAAAATGTATTTATTTTTGGAGCAATTTTTGCTCATTCCATAGCAAATATTTTTTTATTTCTAACCACATGCATCTAATTTCCTTTGAACTGTCTGTATGGGAGGGTGAGGACAAGAATGCTTTGCCCTGTTTAGTATTCTTGAAATGCTGTGACTGGGAGGTACACAAGTAATGCACATTAGCTATAACATGTTGTCATGATGGCGTTAAAGGACTTTATATAGAGTCAAAGTTAATGGCTCCACTTGGAGTTAATGAGATGTGGAAGGTGTCTAACCTCCTGTTATTTTTGATTTGTGGTATAACACTGGGAAAATCATTCCATTAATATAGGTCTCAGTTTATCCCTGGAGAATAATAGTAACATTTCACTTCCTCTTACAAGTGGTATTAGGGAAAAAAATACCAAAATGAGACCTAATGAGGTTCTGTAACTTGCAGTCATGTTTTCCATGTGATGGTGCAGGTATTTTGCCTGTTGCACTGTGTTTTCTGAGTGGAAAAGAACTGAGAAACTGGAAATGGTGTACCTGAAATGAATAGTACTCAAGTCCTGTTGAAGTATATGGAGAAAACTGGAGTAGAAAGATATGGTAAGGAGGGGACGACTTTCACAATTTTGGTATGGAGTTTTTAAGATCATAAGATTTTTTTTTTTTTTTTAGATTTTTTGTGTTTTGCATTACTTTTCTTTCACCTGCATATCCTGTAGTCTTATGCATATGGCTTGTTTGCCATCTCTTTTCCATTTTCTCTTTCAGGACTAAAAGACGAGGAGTTTTATAATTGGCACAGCTACGTCTTAGAAAGGTCACACCATGCCAGTGTAGAAAGCAATGATAACGTCTTAAGAAAAAATGTCAAACTTTCACTGAAACCTTTAGAAATTTGTGAAGTAGCTCTTCCATCATAACATGTCTGATACTCTTGGTTAACATGTTTTGCTTGGACATGAGAATATTATTTCAAAGCTCCAATCCATTTGCAAATCAGAGACTTGAAATTGGATCTTCCACATCTCAAAGCACCATATTAGTTAGCCATTGAAAAGATTTGTTTGTACTTTTAATTCTAAATTTAACAAGTAGCAGGAGTAGCAGTATTTGGCTTAGGGGCAACCATTTTAAAGCCATGCAGTGAGCTTGAAGATACGGAGATTGGAAAGTATGGCCTTGGATGGACCAAGTTTGAAAGAATGGAGCTAGATGCTCAGCACTGAGTATGTGTATGTTTTATACACAGACTTTTATCTGAGGCGTTTTTTCCCCACAACTCATTTCCTCTCTCTTCCCCTTAAGTCAGAAGAAAAAGGCAACAATATGGTTGTGCTAGTTGAGACAGTTAATGTCAAGCCCTTTGTTACTGGCATTCTGTGCTCTCTTTCTGTAGTAAGGTGGAGAGAGCTGGCACTTCTGTCAGTGACAGAATACGAGGCATTTCAGTAGGGTCTTAACAAGCTGCAGAACTGCTTCAAAACATGAAAAATCAAAAAACTTCCTATTCCACGTTCCATTCATTAGTTATTCTGGAAAACTTTCAGACTATCCAGTGCTAAATTGAGCAATAGGAAAAACATCCCTGTGAACTGACAGACATGAGGTAAAACTAGCTTATGTTTTTATTTTATATAAAATAACATATCTAGTCTGTTATTTGTTCTGGAAGGATATGTACTGAGTTCAGCATCTGTTACGAGCCTTCTGGTGAAGAGCAAAACAGGTGGTGTGTTTTCCAAAGCACAGTGCTTGTGGAACCCATGAAATCTCGTTGTGAAGAGATCCCCAAGTGAATCCAAAACCTCTGTGTTTTGCATTTGCCTGTATGGATCTGTTTGTTTCCTCTAAGTAACAGTGAGTGTCCTAAGGGAACTGTGAAATAGTACTGATAAGGTTATAATGATATAGGTGTGTGTTTTATCCCTTTTGATCTGTTGAGAACAACTTCGAAGTTTCAATCAGATTAGGGTTTGTGGATGGAATTAATAGCACCAGTCAGTCTATATGTTAGATAGATTGAGAATAGAGATTTGCAACTAGAGTGCATCTGAACCTGCAATAGGAGTTTATTTTCTTTTCCTTTCTGTGGTGGAATCTTTGCTAGGGAGAAAATGAACACCAGTGATCTGCCAAAAAAAACCACAAAACAACACAGTTGACAATTGCAAAGCTGCATCTCTATGTCAAAGCATTGTTCCTGCAGCAGGTCTTGGTCATTTTCAGTTGGTAATGCTACTGATGTCTGCATGGGGGAGTTGTGTGGCCATGTAAGTATGTTGGGGTACTTGTCAACACACCTGCTGGGGTACCCATCTTGGGCAAATGCTGGTATTCCTAATATGGGGAAACATTGTGTTCCGGAGTGTGTATGTGTTGCTTTAAATTTTATTTTTAACATTTACCAAGCTGTAAGTTACTTCACGGTCCTTAAGTTGGTCAGCAAGGTGGTTCAGCAGAAAGGATCATAGAATGATTTGTAGAACATGACGTTTTAGCCCCCCTGCTGTGGGCAGGGGCACCTTCAAAGCCCCATCCCACCTGGCCTTGAACACTGCCAGGGATGGAGCATCCACAACTTCAGTGAGCAACTTGTTCCAGTATCTAACCACCATTGTAGTAAAGGATTTCATACAACTAATTTAAAATGACCATCTTTTAGTGTAAAACTGTTACCACTTGTCCTATTACTACAGTCCCTGACAAAGAGTCTCTCCCTGTCTTTCTTGTAGGCCCTCTTTAAGTATTGAAAGGCTGCAATAAGGACTCCCCAGAGCCTTCTATTCTCTAGGCTAAATAATCCCAACTCTCTCAGCCTCTCTTCACAAGAGAGGTATTTCAGTCCTCTGATAATTTTTCTGGCCCTTCTCTGGACCTGGTCCAAGTCCATGTCTTTCTTGTGATGGGTACTCTAGAACTTGACGCAGTACTCTAGGTGGGGTCTCTTAAAAGGGGAAGAATCCTGGGCATCTAGTGCTGGTGCTTGCCAGTAAAAGTTGGGTGGGTTGAGTTCCCCTCCCCCAGCAACTTCAGTTTAAAGCTCTCTACACCAGCTGGACAAAACTGTAGCCAAAGATGCTCTTCCCCTCCTCTGACAGATGAATCCCATCAGTCCCCAGTAGACCAGGTTCATCAGAGTCCCATGGTCTAAGAAGTCAAATCCCTGGATATGACACCCATTCCACAACCACTCATTGATCTGCTGGATTCAAGTGGTCCTTTCAAAGCCTTTTCCTTTGACCAGCAGGATCAAAGAGAAGACCACCTGTGCTCTAGAGCCTCCTACAGCTGCTACAAGGGCTCTGTATTCCTTCATGATATACCTTGGACTGCTTTTTGACAGTGTTGTTGGTGCCCACATGAAAGAAGAGCATTGGATGGAATAGCCTGTGGACTGTAGAAGTTTCAGTAGACTCTTGGCGAAGTCACTAGTAGGCAACATACCTCTCTTGAGAGTGGGTCTGGCTGGCAAATGTGAAGAGATTCACCTAAAACTATCACCTTTTCTTGATCGTCTTTTCTTGATTGCACTGGTTGTTATACAGGGAAAAGATCAAGCTGGCTTAGTCAGGGCCAGTGTCTCTCGTGATATGATGGATCCTTCCTCTTCAGTCCACAGAGCAGTGAAGTGGTTCTGCAAGGGTACCTCAGGCTTCAGGGGTATTCTCTTCCTCCTTCCTATCCCAGGAAGTGTTTCAGGTCAGGCTGTATGGGGCTTTGGCACCCTGCTCTACTGGAAGATGGTGTGTGTGTGTGGGGGGGAAATGACAAAATGATCTTTAAAGGTCCCTTCCAACCCAAATCATTCTATGATCCTATTACAAATTGTAGTCAGCTACACTGCAGCTGTAATAACAGCTTTACCATTACAACTAACATTCCATCTGTATCTTTATCCTCTAGAGTCCAGAAATAGTTTCACAAGGTTGAAAAATTCACATACAAATTTTATACAGAACAGGGATCACTTCATCCACCACTAAAATATAGTCACCTCTGGAACAAAACAGCTGTTAAAATGGCACTCTGCAACACTTCAGAGGAGTTTAGGATAAGAAGTGCAAACTTATGTAAGTGAAACTTCATATTTATCTTGCCCAATTAAAGCATAAACTAAAAGGGGTGGGAAAAGAAGAGGTAAAAATACACGATGAAACACGTTGTTCTTCTTCATAGATTTCACTGGCACGCTTCCAAGTGCAGACTAAGTGACAGGTAAAGAAGTAGTTGGTATTGAACCTTACTTACCTGTAAAGTGCATTCAAACAAGGACTGAGGGAAAAAGAAGTGTCAGGAAACTGCTTTCTGATTCTGGGTAAACAACAAGACTATCTTAAAATAGCACAGACAATAAAAACAAAACACAGTGGGAGAAGGATTTGGGGATACTGCTGGAAGAAAAGCTTGACTTGAGCTGGTAATAAACACTTGCAACTCAGAAAGCCAGTTGTATCCTGGGCTGCATAAAAAGAAGTGTGGCCAGAGCCATGTAAATGGATCAGAGATCAGCAGGAGAGCACTTGAAGAGCAGCATAAAGGAATTCCAGCCACTTCATTCAATAAAACAATTAATTCAGGGGACCAACTTAAATGCCTCTACGGAAATGCGCATAGCACGGGGAATAAACAAGAGATGTTAGGGATGTGCACATGCCTGAATGGCTATGATCTAATTGGCATCACAAAGATGTGGTGGGGTGGCTCCCATGACTGAGTGTTGGAATGAAGGATACATTAAGGAAGGACACATTACAGCTCTTAAGGAAGGACAGGCAGCGGAGACAAGGAGGGGGCATTGACCTCTATGTCCATTACCAGCTGGAGTGCTTGGAGCTCTGTCTGGGGATAGATGAGGAGCTAACTGAGAATTTATGGATTCAGGTTAAAGGGAGGACATGCCTAGTTGAGATTATAGTGGGAGTCTGCTACAAGCCATGCGATCAGGAAGACTGAGTAGATGAGGCCCTGTTCTAGTTAGATTCTGGGGGCTGAAGCTGATTGGTTCAGCCCAGCAAGGATCAGATGAGCTATATATATATATATATAAAGCAAACGAGCTATTTGGGGATCTCAAATATACTTGCACACACACACACACACACGCACACACTTGAGCAGCGATAGAATGCTGCTCAAGAGTAGATAGAATGCTCAAGGAAGACAAAGAATTTAATAATGAGTGTGCTTGTTAAAATACCGACCCCAGGGTGATGACAAGGGTAGCGACGAGTGTGATGCTTTTCTCAGTCATTGATGTTGTAGATAATTAGCCAGCTCATGGCTGGCATCCTACCGGTGTGGTAGGTGTCAACATCTTGCTGGTGTCCCTGCAGAGGCAATGTTGACCTTGTTTGATGTTCCTGCTTCCTCAACGCAGAACAACTTGCTCTATTTATATATATGTTTATATATAGGTTTTGCCCCTGCATGCTCCCGAACCTGAGGCAGCGCACAGTTGGCGGCCCCGGCCTCAGGGGAGCACTCAGCAGTCCTTGATAGGCTACTGTGATCACACGCAGCCGTGTGGCCAGCGCGTGCTGTGCGGATGGCAGCATTGTCTCATGCTGGATTACTTGCGGCCCGGTGTTGTATCACTGAACAAGCAGTATGTATCATTGCAAAGTCGGAGTTCCACCTTGCTAGTCTTACAACAATGCCTGTTTCACATAGACCTAACAGTTTTTAGCCCTAACAAAGGCCCTCTATAGACAGATAGGAGTAGCATCACATTCACAAACCCTGATCCTCATGGGAGACTTCGCTATGAAATCTGTTGGAGGGACAGCACGGTAGGGCGTAAGCAATCCAGGAGGCTCCTGGAATGTGTGGATAATAACTTCCTTCTCCAAGTGGTAGAGGAGCCAAGGAGGAGAGATGCTATGCTGGACCTGCCAGGGAAGCAGTCATGGCACTGAGCCTACCGGTGTTCAAGAAGCATTTAAACAATGCTCTTAGACACGTGATCTGATTTTTTTTTTTGGGTGGTCATTTCTTTGGGGACCCAGGAGTTGGACTTGATGATCCTTGTGGATCCCATCCAACTCGGATATTCTATGACCTCATTCTCACCAACAAGGAAGGGCTGATTGGGAATATGAACGTTAAAGGCAGCCTTTACTGCAGTGACCATGAAATGGTGGAGTTCAGGATCCTGAGGGCAGCGAGGAAGGGAACACAGCAAGCTTACAAACCTGGACTTTGGGAGAGCAGGCTTCAGCCTTTTTGAGGGATTTGCTTGGTAGAGTACCATAGGACAAATCTGTGGAGGAAAGAGGAGCCCAAGAAAGCTGGTTAATATTCAAGGATCACCTCCTCCAAGCTCAGGTTCGATGCATCCCAACAGTAAGTCAGGCAGAAATGCCAGGAGGCCTGCATGGGTGAACAAGTTGCTCCTGGCTGAACTCACAGAAAGGAAATGTACAGCGAGTGGAGGCAAGAGTGGGTAACATGGGAGGGATACAGAGACATTGACCATCCAGAGAGTAAGTTAGGAAAGCAGAAGCCCAGATAGAATTGAATCTGGCCAAGGATGTTAAAGGCAACAAGAAGGTCTTCTATAAATATGTCAGTGATGAAAGGAAGATTAGGGAAAATATGGACCCTCTCCTGAAGGAAACAGGAGACCTGGTTACAACTGACACAGAGAAGGCTGAGATACTGAACAGATTTTTTGCCAGTCTTCACTGGCAAGTGCTCTACCCCCATAGCCCAAGTCCCAGAAGACAAAGGGTCAGGGACTGGAAGAATGAAGAACTGTAGGAGAAGATCAGGTTTGAGACCATCTAAGGAACCTGAAGTTTGCTGATGATACCAAGGCGTGTGGTGTGGTCGATACACTGGAGGGAAGGGATGCTATCCAGAGGGACCTTGACAGGCTTGAGTGGTGGAACAGTGTGGACCTCATGAAGTTGAACAAGGCCACGTGCAAGGTCCTGCATGTGAGCTGGGGCAATCCCAATCAGAAATACTGGCTGGCCAGAGAATGGATTGAGAGCAGCCCTGAGGAGAAGGACCTGGGGGTGTGAGAAGCTCGACATGAGCTGGCAATGTGCTCTTGCAGCCGAGAAGGCCAACCGCATCCTGGGGCGCATCAAAAGAAGTGCGGCCAGCAGGTTGAGGGAGGTGATTCTCCCCCTCTACTCTGCTCTCGTGAGACCCCACCTGGAGGACTGTGTTCAGCACTGGGGCTCACAGCATAAGAAGGATGTGGACCTGTTTGAGTGGGTCCAGAGGAGGTTCACAACCTGATCTAACGGTAGTCATCCCCCATGGCAAGGGGGGTTAGAACTATATGAACTTTAATGGCTCTTCCAACTCAAACTGTTCTGTGGGGCATCCACAACCTGTCTTGGCAGTTTGAATGCTTCAGTGTCTTCTGAGTGAAACCTTGTTTTTTTTTTTTTTTCCACAGAATTTGAAATTGTCTTTTGAAGTAATATTGTAAATTTTTAAGTAAAATAAGTTGTTAAACATTATATATTGTTTTATGCACAGTAGTCTCTTTCTAGACATGTGGAACAGGACACACTGAAGTTTGGTGCAGTCTTATATAGCACCAATTTAGTTCCAGTGCTACTTACTTATTTCATTTGGATGAGTGTTTTTAAAGGTGAAATAGTTCTGTTGTTCTCACATGATGATCCTGAACGGTGAAATCCTTAATCTAGGTTATTTTCTTTTACAAAATGCCAAATCTCGCCCTTGTTGAAATCTAAAGCAAGACTTGAGAGCTTTTTACCCAATCTTGCCAATGTACTTCCCTATTACATTATGTTAATTTCATGCCAATTGGAGAGTCATAATTAAAAAAGCATGTACTGATGGTTGTACTTCTGGTGATTTTTTTCCGTTAGATTTTCCTAGTAGTGGATGGGCTAAACTTCTTAAAAGGTTTGCTTTAAATTAAAACAGATACAACTTAATGCGTTTTAAATCCACAAACACAGATTTTACATAGTACGTAAAGACTGAGCCAAGATAGTTCACGTTATCAATAACCCACACAAGTGTTCTTTTCCATCAAAAAGCATAGAATGAGAAATTGGACAAAATAAAAGAGGGAATGCACAGCATACCTCTTTGTGTATTCTGTAACTTGGAGTAAAGCACCCTCAGCAGTTGAACGTTGGTTTACAAAATCTGAATTAAGGGGATGATGATCTAAAATCAATTTGTTTTCCATATCTGTTTGAAAGATAGTTTGGTTGTTAATACTGTAGAATGTATGTGTACTTCTGAATGATTCATTTTGTTTGTTGTGTGAATATGTTAGAAGGGGATTTCTTATAATATATTTTAACTGTCTGGAAAAATAAAGTCCGTTTTGTTCATTTTTCTCATTTTGCAGGCAAACAACTTTGAGGCCTTTAAAAGTCATGTAACCAGAACTGTAAGTAATTACATTTTATTTATTTATTTTTCTTTTACTTGGCCTGCTATTTTCCTTTTTGTTATTTCTCGTTTTATTACATCCTTACAAAGCGTTCATTGCTAGCCCTTTTCAGGGCATGCTCTTAAGCTTCTACACTGAGTAAAATTGTCTTTGGGATTCCTTATGTGCTCTCTTCCCCACCTCCCCCATTTTGTGCATGAACAATGAAATGAACTTTGTGATCTTGTTGTGGTTCAAGCATGGCAGGCAGCCAAGTACCACAAAGCCGCTTTCTTACTGTCCCCAGATGGGATAGGGGAGAGAATCAAACAGGTAAATCAATCTGAGAAAACTCATGGGCTGAGATAAAGAAGTTAGCTATGTAAAGCAAAAGCTGCACATGCAAACAAAACAAAACAAGGAATTCATTTGCCGCTTCCCATCAGCAAGGAGATATCCAGCCACTTCCAGGAAAGCAGGCTCATCATGTTTAATGGTTTCCTGAGAAGATATATGCCATCGCTCTGAAAGTGCTCCCTTCCTCCTCCTTTACCCCAGCTTTTATTGCTGAGCATGATGTCATATGGTATGGAATATCCCTTTGGTCAGTTTGTCCTGGCTGTCTCTCCTCCCAACAACTGTCAGGGCAGCATGAGAAATAGAAAAGTCCTTGACTCTGTTTAAGCACCGCTCTGCAACAACGAAAACCATTGTTGTGTTATCACCGCTATTGTCGTCAAAAATCCAAAGCACAGAATCACACAAGCTTTTACAAAGAAAATTAACTCTATCCCAACCAAAACCATAACAGTTCCTTTATCTAAGTCAAGCAGAGGAGAATTAAAGAGAAATACTAAAATGTTTGTAGACTGATAACTTTCAGAGGGGTTCAGGAATTCAAGAGAGACTTTTTTCAGCAAGAACAGTTAAGAGTTCTTCTATTGTGGTCAATCTGTAATCAATCTTTTTGCATTTATTTGTTAAAGTGTGCCACATTATTTACAAAACAAATTAGATGTTCTTTTTGTTATTTGTAACTTTTTGTTATTATTGCTGGTGTAGTTCCAGTGGTACAAGTAATAGTAAATATATTTACTGTAGTGCAATAGAACCTAGTCTTCTAAGTGATGTAGAAATTTCTGTGAATGGGAAGTATTCAATATTTTAATACTGGTATCACTTATGAATATACTTCTAGCACAATTTCTGTGAAATAAGTAAAACCAGGAAGGAACAAAGGTCTTTTTGAGAACCTTTGTAATTATGTTTTATCAGAGGTGCCAAGTTTCTCTGATCCTGAAATAAATCATGGTAGATAACTATAGTTAACTGTCTGTTAACTGTGATGCAGGTATTTGATTCACCACTGTAAAGGTGAAGTTGGCATTTAAAAAGGAGCAAGGGTAAAGACTTAAAAGACATATGTGGCCTTCAGCAATTGATCATTAAAGAGCAGCTCTCTGCTGCAATAAATGAGCATCTATTTCACTGTGTTTGTCTTGCATGTTGCACTTTTTTCCAGTGTCATCTGTGGTTCAGTTCTGCAGGCTTCTTCTGATGTCACTCTTTGCATACTGTGAAGAGTTCTGATCCTTGACTACCTACGTAGGCAGGAGACAATCACAAAGGCTTTGTTGTCAGTAGTGTAGTTTGTTTATTTGGGGTGGCAATAATGTTTTTTGTACAGCCAAGGTAATCTCTATCCACACTGGATCCATACTGTTATCCACCGTTTCCTTGTAAAGTTGCAGTTATCTTTTAAGTTACTAGACCATATTTATTGAAAACAGTTAAAATATCTAGTGAAAAAATTTTGTCTATTTGCTTCATTCTGCTTTTTAGACAAATCAACTAAAAATAAAAAAAATCAGAATAGAACAAACTTCTTAGTTATATGCATGTGAATAATTGGTTTTGATGGCTGTTTCTAATGTAACAAACATGAAGCAAAATGAGACATATCGTGAGGAAAATATTTTTTTTGTTTGTTTTTAGTAGGAAGTTGTTAGCTTAATTCTGTTTAACATCTGAACACATTCGAGCTCTTTCTCTTCGTAGTGGTAGCTTACTAGAAAAGCCAAGATTTTGTTTCTCCTCCCAGGCCCTTTTTTTCTTTCTGTACTTGTGGTAGCTCATGCACAGCTAGCCATTCTGAAGACAGTCTTAGTGGCAAGCTGTGTGTGTTTTTTTTGTTTTGTTTTTGTTTTTTTTTAGCTGTGCCTTTTGGCCTATTATGTTTTGTATTGGTTATTATTGGCCCATTAATGTATTGCCTGAAATACTTACTAGCTACTTCCCACGGATTGGTACCTACGACATGGATGGAAGTAAGCAGGTCATTGGGAAATAGAGGAAAGTTACGACTAAAACACTCTGAGAGGAACACCTATCCTTGTTTGAAAAAGAGAGGAGGTGGAAAGCTGCAGGGCTGTGGGATTCATAAATGCTGTCTTCAGACAGTGGAACAAGATGCAGCCAGTGCCTTTGTGGGGCTGTTGCAGCTCTGGTTCTGTGATCCATGACTGCAGCTCACACCCTGCAGCTCACGCCTGCCACTGGCCAAAGTTGGGTGATGCTACTTGTGCCTTTGTGAGAACATATTTAAGAACGGAAAAAATAGCTGCGCAACAGCAGCTGGGAGAGTGGAGTGACAAAATGTGAGAGAAACAACCGTGCAGATACTGAGGTCAGTGAAGAAGGAGGGGGAGGAGGTGCTCCAGGTACTGGAGCAGAAATTTCCCTCCAACCCATGGAGAGGCCTGTGGTGGAGCAGCCTGTCCCTCACAGGCCATGGTGTACCATCACAGAGCAGATCTCCACGCTGCAGCCCGTGGAGGAGCCTGTGGTGGAGCAGGTGGATGTGGCCTGGAGGATTCTGCAGCCCATGGAGAACCCACACAGGACCAGACTCCAGGCCAGAACTGCAGCCTGTGGAGCGGAGCCCATGCTGAAGCAGTCTGTTCTTGAAGGACTGTACCCCATGGTATGGACCCATATTAGAGCAGTTCTTCAAGAACTGCAGTTTGTGGGAAGCCCATGCAGGATCAGTTCAGGAAGGACTGCATCCTGCGGGAGGGATCCCACACTGGAGAAGGGGAACAGGGTGAGGAGGAAGGAGCAGCTGAGACAGTGTTATGGAATGACCGCAAACCCCGTTCCCTGTACCTCTGTGCCACTCAGGGGGAGGAAGTAGAAGAGGGTAGATGGGGGGGGAACGTATTTTCAGTTTGCTTTTAGTTCTCACTGCTCTGGTCTGATAGTAACAGACAGTAAATTATATTAGTCTCCATATGCAGAGTCTGTTTTGCCTGCAGTGGTTAATTGCTGAGTGATCTCCCTGTCCTTATCTCAACCCATGAGGTTTTTTTCATCATATTTTCTCCCCCCGTTTCTTTGAGGAGGGGGAGGAAGAGAATGGTTGTAAAAGAGCTTAGCTTAGCTAGCCAATGGTGTGAAAACATCACATATTCTTGTTCTTCTTTTTGTTGTATTAATGAAATTGAAAGAGACTGCTTTAACCCATCTGAGCCCTTTTTGGCTCTGGGGTTTCTCTCTTCTTTCATCTCCTTTCCATCTTGTTTCATAATATCTGCTCCAGGAAAGAAAAGTTATATTGCTTTCTCCCAGCAATGTGGCTACTAAAAATATTTCTAACGTCAGCCCCTACTGCTTTACAGGAAAGCTGTGTAAACATCAACATACAGATTTGGGCTTGAATTCTAGATAGTATCAGAACCAAAATTTTGTTATGTTTTGATATTGACATATTAAAAACAAGAAAACAAGGCTTCTTGTTTCAACTAAAGGCTGACAGAAGTGATTTTTCTCTTCTTTCCAAGAATTATGTCCATCAGCACATGTAATTTTCTGTTAGTAAAGGGCTAAATTATGGATGAATATCTGATTCAGTTTGCATCTTCAGTGAGGTCAGACAGAAACTCAGGAGATCTGCTTCTGATCTGTTCTCCTGCCACCACATTCTTTTCTTTCCACTGTAGATACCACCGTTCTTTTTATAGAATTAGGAAATAGAGCACACATATAGGAACTTTGTGTTAGGTGTCATTGAGTCATGCTGTATGGGAATTCTACAGAGCCTCATCCTTAATGTAGTAGGTGTAAATTAATGTAGTAATTTACATTACTTGTTTTATACCCTGTTGTGTCTGCTGTGCTTAATTGAATTGCCTGTGGATAGTATTCATTCAGGAAGCTCATTCAAACCTCTGAAGTAATTATGAAGCTGGGCTACAACCAGAGGTGGAACACATGTATTTCAGTCAGCTGAGGTAAATTCCTTACATAATACTCAACATGATAATACTTAAATACAGACATAGTAAGTTTCCCTTATGTTTGCAATGGCACTCTGGTCTTGTAGAGAGCTATGTGAAACAGCTGTAAGATTAGAACTGTGCCTTGGGTGAAAGCTTACATATGGGCAATGTCATGGAAGAGGGATGGTGGAAGTGTGCAGAGCTCACTTCTTGCTACATGGACTTTTACTTCCTTGGGTAAGTAAATCTAGCTACATACAGCTTGCAAAGCTAGCTTTGCTATCTTTTCTGCTTTCTCTACCACCATTTGTATGCAAGGTAAGGGGTTCCTTACAAGTTGTATAAAAGTCATCTTTGCAGCAGCTTTAAATTAGTCTGAGGAGAGGTGACTGAAATAGCAACATGGTCTGTCTTTGCAAAAGAAGTTTCTCAAATGCATTGTGCCTGGAATAAGAATGGCTTTTTCTGTATTCCCAGTGTCACACAGCCTCAGGAAGGGAGAACAGTAAAACACCTTGTGATTGCTGGTTTTCTTCTGAAAAACTTCTGCTTCTCTGGTTCCCAGAAGTATTAAATGACAGTATCGAAGTGTTGGTGAATTCCCTTTCTTAGTGATTGCTGGATGATTCCCTTGCTGGGTGAATTCCATCTTGTTGATCTAGCATTTTAGATATTTCCTCTGATTAACCTTATTATTGAGTTACCTATGACCAGCATTGTGACCTACATTCATCTGTTGTCAGCAGATACAATGAGCTGTCTATATTTCACATCACTTTTGTGTTTTAACTAATATAATAACATAATATAGTGCTGTGCGTTGTCTAGCTTTGATGTGATGGTGTGTATTACGGGAGATATGCACATTGCTTCCTGGTGAGATCAAACTCACCTGGATCTCTTAGGCTCACAAAACAGACCATTGTCATTTGCCTTTGGAGGAGCCTGCAGACTGGTGTTGTGTCTCGGCACTGCTGTGTGCCAGCAGTTTTATGCATTTGCAGCCTGAGCATACTGATCTGAAAGTAACTCAAAAAGAGTAAAATTTAAATAAAAAAACAGAACATGGAAGTGTGAGACTCGTCCTGCATAAAAGGGGGAAACGGGGCAACAGAGAAGAGTGTGAAATAAATTACATTTGCCAGAAATGAGGTCTGTATCTTGATTAGCTCTTAAAAGAGAAACTCTGGCCTTCTTTGCGTTGAATTAGTGCACAGTGTGTGCCTGAATGAGAAAAAGAGGAAGTTGAAATAAGGAGTAAAGGAGAAAAATAAGAGGCTAAAGATTAGGAAGAGAAACCAAAACATTTTGAATCTCACTGGAGACTTAGGAAAATTATATGGAAAGATCATTCATAGCTACCAGACAGTATATGTTAACCACAGAAGAGAACTGTATGTTAACAGCTAAGGAAAAAGATCATACCTACAGATAATTGTAATCAATGTGTGTATTGTGGCTAGTATGATGCTGCTTCAAGGACATCTGTAATGTTAAGAGTTACTTGAATTTTAATTTTATTGTTCATTCCCGTTAGTCAGTTCCTTTTCATTCAGACTAACATACCAAATCTTCTGCTGAGGAGTAAGAAACACAGTACAGTTGTTGTTATCAAAAAATGGTAACATTTTGAGGCATTTGGAAAATGTCTCATAGCTCGATACTGATTAAGAGTGTCTAGCTGGTGTAGAGAATTTACTATGCCAGTCTGAACTTTGCAGCTTTTGGCAAGAACAACAGGAACACACTGCAAGCAGTTTTGCAGACTCATCGTGTTGTATCTGTGAATTCCTTTGCCTTTGCTGTTTCCGGTACCAAGCAGTATTTGTCATTTGTAAGAGATGAGTTGCTGAAGCATTCTTTGTATGAAAGACTCCCACCATCTACTCAGAAATGCTCAGCTAGCCCAACAGTTTTAAAAACTACTCCCATATAAGAAATTGCTGTCCTGTTTCCTGGAATGCTTATAGTGAGACATTCTAATTGTTATTTAAGTTTTCTGATGGTTTTATGCACGCTTATTAATTATCCATTAAAATAAAAGCTGCAATGTTGCAAGGCACATGCAAATCACTAAAGGTTTTGGAACGACTTGAAAGAGGCTGCTGCGTATCCTGGCTACACTCTAGTGTTGACATGACTAACTCACCTAAGCAGGGTTTCTCTGTAGTATTGTGTATTACATAATAGTGGTTAGGGCTAGTTGCTAACTTCACGAAGTTCAACGTGAACAGTTAATCTTGACATTGTAGACCTAAGGGTTCAGAAATACTATGGTTTTCCAAATAGAAATAAGTATAGCTGTAAAATTGTGTGTGAGGTAAAATCATAGAATCATAGAATGGTTTGGTTTGGAAGAGACCTTGAAGATCATCTAATTCCAACCCCCCTGCCATGGGCAGGGACATCTGGCCTTAAACACCTCCAGGGATGGAGCACCGACAACTTCTGCAATCACCTGGCAGCATCACTGGTGCCCATGTGAAACAGCAGCAGTGGATAATAGTCCTTAGGCTGTACAAGGCTTGGCAGTCTCTTGGTGACATCCCTGATATGGGTCCCTGACAAGCAGCAGACTTCTCAAGAGCAAATCAAATAGGCAAATGGGTGCCTGGGTGTCTCTGTACCTTTCACAAAAGAGTCTCCTGCTACCATCACCCATTGAGTTTTCTTAGTTGCACTGGTTGTTATGTGGGGAGCAGACAGGGCTGTCTTACTCAGCTCCACCCATGCAACGGGTCTTTCCTTTTCAGTCAGCAGAGGGATGAAGTGGTTCTGTAAGGACCCCCCAGGCTTTGGGGCAAGACTTCCTTCTGATAGTACTTGTCATTGCCAACTTCTGTTCTCCTGTGTTCTTGTCCCCCTTTCTGTTTGTGCTGGTGAGGGAGTTTTGGGCTGTTTGGCCGTGGAATGGAAAACATAAGTTGTGCCTCATTCTTACTTGAGTATGGAACTTGGGCACATTCAGTATTCTCACTTGAAGTTCCCTTAGTAGAAACAATTTGTTCTGTGTCTTTTCTTTGTTATGAATTTCAAATTTTCAAAGAAGTGAAAAGGATGGATTGAAGACCCAGCTATACGAGGAACTTTGAGGCTTTGGGCAGAGCCATTCTTGTGAACCTAAGTGAGTTGGAAAACGGTCTTCCTGCCCTGGTTGACTTTCTGTTAGTCCATCAAACTGGCAGAGGGAACTCCAAATACAAGTGCCCGAAAACTCAATTAGAGTCCTATAGTTAACTTGTTTAGGGCAGCCTCGCCTGTCTTGACTGCTGTGTTTAGGGGAAGAATCATGGGAGCAAAACAGCTCCCATTATTGACTAAAAGTCAGGCTAGTTTTTAGCAGGGAGACAGCAAGCTGGGATTTATAACTTCTGCAGACACTGCTGCTTGCAGGGGACATATCCGTCTTGACTCTTATACCACACAGGTGAACAGGTTATTTTTACAGAATGCAGTATACAGAACAAAAAGTATACAGCCAAAAAGCTATTTGCAGTAGAAATTATAAAACTTGTCTTCAGAGAGTCAATTCTAACGAAGTATTATTTATTTATTTTTAATATTTCCTGCAGGAATATAGTAACAGAAAGCCGTTTATATACACAATGCATATTTTTTTAATTTCTCACATTAGGAATCATTCTAAAACCAGAAGACAAAATATTATGCAAATTTTAATTCTCATGCAAGACATCTAAAGATATGTTTCCACGTAGCTTCTAAAAGCAACTACTGTTACAGTAGGAGTCATAATCATGGAACAGCCCAATGTTTGGTGTACTTCATTGTCCTGTCTTCAGTACCCCAAAGTGTACAGAACTGTTATGTCTTAGAACAGGTTAGAGAAATTCTGATCCCTATCCACAGCTTGGGGAATGAAAATATTATCATAAACTTTGTTAAAATAGTTTGTAAAAATAGTTTGTTAAAATAGGTTTGATAGAGGAACCAATGAGGAGAGGTGCTGTGCTGGATCTCATTCTCACCAACAAGGATGGGTTGGTGGGGAATATGAATGTCAAAAGCAGCCTTGGCTGCAGTGATCATGAAATGGTGGAGTTCAGGATCCTGAGGGCAGTGAGGAGTGATGCATTCCAGCAAAGAGGAAGTTGGGCAAAAATGCCAGGAGACCTGCATGGATGAACAACAAGCTCCTGACCAAGCTTAATCAGAAAAAGAAGGCCTCCAGAGAGTGGAAGCAAGGACACACAGCCTGGGAGGGATACAGAGTCATTGCCCGAGCAGCCAGGGATCAGGTTAGGAAAGCTAAAGCCCATTTAGAATTAAATTTGGCCGGGGACATCAAAGGCAATAAGAAAGTCTTCTCTAGGTACGTCAGTGATAAAAGGAAGACTGGAATTCTGGGCTCTCTCTGGAAGGAAACACGAGACCTGGTCACCTGGGGTATGGAGAAGGCAGAAATACTTAATGACTATTTGCCTCAGTCTTCACCAACAAGAGCTCCAACCACATAGCCCAAGCACCAGAAGGCAAAGGCAGGGACTAGAAGAATGATGAACCACTCAGTGTAGGAGGAGATCAGGTTTGAGACCATCTAAGCAACCTAAAGGTGCACAAGTCCATGGGACCTGAAGAGATGCATCCAAGGGTCCTGACGGAACTGGTGGATGAAGTTGCTAAGCCAGTGTCCATCATATTTGAGAAGTTGTGGCAATCTGGTGAAGTTCCCACTGACTGGAAAAGGGGAAACATAACCCCCTTTTAAAAGGGGGAAAAAGGGAAGACCTGTGGAACTACAGGCCAGTCAGTCTCACCTTTTTATCTGGCAAGATCATGAAACAGATCCTTCTGGAAACTGTGCTAAGGCACATATAAATCAGGAGGTGACTGGTAAAAGCCAACATGGCTTCACTAAGGGAAGATTGTGCCTGACAAATCTGGCCTTCTATGATGGGGGTACAGCATTGGTGTATAGGGGAAGAGCAACTGACATCATCTACCTGGACTTCTGCAAAGCATTTGACACTGACCTCCAGGATATCCTTGACTTGACATTGGAGACATGGCTTTGATGGATGGACAACTCCGTGCATAAGGAATTGGCTCAATGATCTCACTCAAAGTGTTGTGGTCAACAACTCATTCTCCAAGTGGAGATTAGTGACAAGTGGTGTTCCTCAGGGGTCAGTATTGGGACCAGCACTATTTAACATCTCTGTGGTGACACGAACAATGGGATTAAGTGCACCCTCAGCAGGTTTGCTGATGACACCAGGCTGTGTGGTGTGGTCGATACACTGGAGGGAAGGGATGCCATCTAGAGGGACCTTGACAGACTTGAGAGGCAGGCCTGTGCAAAACCTCATGAAGTTGAACAAGGCCAAGCGCAAAGTTCTGCATGTGAGCTGGGGCAATCCCAATCAGAAATACAGGCTGGGCGGAGAATGGATTGAGAGCAGCCCTGAGGAGAAGGACCTGGGGGTGTTGGTTGACGAGAAGCTCAACATAAGACAGCAATGTGCTCTTGCAGACCACAAAACCAACTGTATGCTGGGGTGCATCAAAAGAAGCATGGCCAGCAGGGCTGGGGAGGTGATTCTCTGCCTCTACTCTGCTCTCGTGAGACCCCACCTGGAGGACTGCATTTAGCTCTGGGGCCCCCAGCACAAGAAGGACGTGGAAGGATTAGAATGAGTCCAGAGGGCCACAGAGATGATCAAGGAACTGGAACACCTCTTCTATGAGGAGAGGCTGAGAGAATTGGCTTTGTTCAGCCTGGAGAAGAGAAGGCTCCAGGGAGACCTTAGAGCAGCCTTCCAATACCTAAAGGGAGGGGGGGCCTACAGGAAAGCTGGGGAGGTACTGATAGGACAAGGAATAATGGCTATAAACTAAAAAAGGGTAGGTTTAGATTAGATAAAAGAAAAATTCTTCACAATGAGAGTGGTGAGGCATTGGAACAGGTTGCCCGGAGAACCTATTGATGCCCCATCCCTGGAAGTGTTTAAGGCCAGGTTGGATGGGGCTTTGAGCAACCTGATTTAGTGGGAGGTGTCCCTGCCCATGGCAAGGGATTGGAACTAGATGATCTTTAAGGTCCCTTTCAACCCATACCATTCTATGACTCTGAAAATGCATTCATTTCTGTTGATTATCTGTCTATTAATAGTTGTATTTTTGGCTCTTTGAATTGGTGGTATTTCAAACAACTATGTGGCAAAAAGTTTCATGAGCTAATTAAAAGCTATGTAAACTGCATTTAATTTTACTTATAGATTCAAGTTGTCTGGTGTTTATATCAATATTAAAAATAGGAACAAATAAAATATTTATATCACAAATAAGTCTGTGTCATTCTTCCAAAATATGCCCTGATTCTTTAAGTTACAGATTACTCATTAAGTTGCATATCGCTTAATGTTTCTGATAGCTGTAGTTTCTCATTGACCCATTCTTACACTTGCTAATGCTCACTCCAAGAAGAAGCGTGAGAGAGAAGATGAACTAAATGAATGCATATACAGTCCTGGAGGCATGAGTTTTCAGTAGTGCTGTTACTCAGAACTGCATGTAGTTCATAGAGAGCTATCAGCTGCTTAAAATAACCCAGTCCTTGAATCCAGTAGTTCTTGTATTCTGCTGAGATTGCGTTTAAGCAGACATTGTATTATTATTCTTCAGTGCCAGAAGCAGGGCCTTGGAAAAAGGCTACTGAATGATTTGTCATTTGAATTTTCATTCCTTAGACCGTCTTATCTCAAAACGGATAAATCATTGTGAGACCTGACCCAACGTGTGAAATTTCTGACCCAACGTGTGGCCCAAATTTCTAGTTCTGCTTTGGTATTGGACACCAGCAGTTTGCACAATAGGTTTTTGATTTTTCCAGACTGCTGCATAAAAGATAGTAAAGCACTATACTGACACTATACAAATGAATTTATCCAGGAAAAACTGATCAGCCTTCACCATTTATCCTTTCCATAAACTGTCTGCTCTTTGAGACTTTAGTACTGAGGGTTTTAGCCTATGAAGCGTGTACTAATTGTCATCCAAGTATTATTCATCAAAGTCTTATTCAATATTTTGAAAGGATGAGGATGATGTATTTTTACAGATACATATATACATATACAGATCCAGATACATTTTTTAAAAACATTTTTTATAGCCATGATTTTTTTAGTTTATAATCCTCATTTTTTCTCTTGAGAGACAGCCTTTTTTCATAGTCTTTCTTCATAGGGAGGGGATGCAGGCTTGTCAGGAAGGTTATTTCTTCTTCTTTCGGTTTTTTATTTTAGGTTATTACAGGTTATGTCTGTATTCCTTCTGTTCTGGACTAATGCAGAAAGTGTCTGGAACCTCAGTGCTACCATTACACCCATACCTATGTCAGATGCCCTGTACTGTACCTGTTTGAATTATTTTGAATTATTTTTTTTTCTGAAGCTGTGGAGCAAAACTATGCTGGGACATTTACCTTCTCATGACTGTTGTGATCTGGTAAAAATGATGTAGAATCGAATATGGGCCTGTTTCTTAGCTTCTGCATCAAATTTTTGGTGGTCTTTGGGATGGTCTCCTGAGGACTGCGTTATTGAGAAAGTTGGCCTAGCAGGCTCTGCGGTGAACCCATGACTGGGTGCAGGTGCCAAAGATGATAAAAGGAGCGGTAAGGAGGGTGTGAAAAGGAAGAGCTTGACAGCTTGAATTTTCACTGGAAAAGGGCAGTAACATACAGTAATATACAAAGAATTTGTTCTCCAATATCATCATTCTGTGCCTGGAGAGAAGACAGTTGTCACATGAAAAGTAATTGCTTCCCCCTTCTGGCTTTCATGGAATGACTAGCTAAATTTATCTCACCAAAAGGTTCTTTTCACTTACTAGGGATGACTTTTTATTGTAATTGTTTGGGATTGATCTGTGTGTTATATATTTAAAAAGTCACTAAAATTGAATGAGTAGGTAAAATGAAGAAGTTTTCTTTATTCAGAACTCTGCCTCTCAGATGACTGATTATACTGTTTGCATTGCCAAGCAGTCCCAGAGAAACAGGGGAAAAGAACAACGTGAAAAACTCAAAGGAAAAATAGTATCGAGGTGGTTTGTCCTACTGGCAACAAATGTAGCACTGTTTCCACTGGATCTATGCTAATTACTACTTTGATTTTTTAGCCATGAGTAACTAAATACCTCATTTTGAGCAATTATTTTTTGTTCCTTTTCTCAACACAAAATGAAAATCAGATCTAGTTTTGAAAGATTTTCTTTGTGATCCTCGATCCTGGGAGGTGCTATCCTGTATTTGCTGTCTTGCAGGGCTAGCCGTGGGTGGAGTTGATTTTGCCATTATGTGTGGTCTGCCCTATGCATCTGTATTCTGTACCTGGTGAAACTGGTATTCTGCTGTTAGATGTATAGTTGTTTTGGCTCTAAATGAGGAGGAATCCATTCGTATTAGTGAAATTAACCTGAAATAGCACAGAGCTGATGGAAAAATGAAAGACAGTTACATAAGTTCAAGATTGGTTTTAATTGGCTATTAAACCTAAATTAAGTCAGAAGCATGGAAAGATATGGCTCACATTTACAGATTGTCTTTTGCGAGAAATGCTCTAACAGCTTCTTCATGTTTGAGAACACATTTAGGTGTACGTATATATGGTATGTGTTTCATCAAACCTTTAAAAAGGTGTTTCAGCAACCATTTTGCCTCTCTGCCATGCCATGCATAAATTGTCTTCAAATTGCAGCAGGGGCGGTTTAGGCTGGATATTAGGAAAAAAATTATTCGCTGGAAGGGTTGTGAAGCATTGGAACAGACTGCCCAGGGAAGTAGTTGAGTCACCGTCCCTGGAGATATTTAGAAAACCTGTAGATATGATGCTTAGGGACATGGTTTAATGGTAGACTTGTCAGTACTAGGTTAACAGTTGGACTTTATGATATCAGAAGTCTTTTCCAACCTCGATGATTCTTATGACTCTTACGACTCTTTGTTGGATTTTGCTAAATGTTTTATCTGTGAGGGGAAAAGATAGTGCTATAGTCATTAACAAAAATAAACAAAACAAATAGTAAAAAGAAAAAATGAAAAAAAAAGATAAATCACTAGCATCAAGACATGGAGGAGGGGAGGAAGTGACTAGAATCTAGAGGACATGCAGAAAAATGGGGGGGAGTGTTCTTAATTGTTTGTCCATTTGTCAACAAGAGCCAACAACTGTTTGTCCATTTGCTGACTGTAGTCAACATATAATGTACAAGACAATCTTTGAGGGGTTAACTAAAATTTAGTAGTTTCCTGTGCCATCTGTAGACCATGGGAAGTTTCTTATGCTTAATCAAAGTATTCATGTAAAAGAGAACCAATAATGACAGATGAGAGTATTGCAGCTATTGAGACCATGCAATGCTTAAACTTTCTGACTGCAAACCTAAATTTCTATCAATTGATTCTCTTATGAAAGCATTGAAAAATATACTCAATTTATTCCAGTAACAGTCCTGCAAGTCTGAGCAGAAGCATGAGCTGAAGTGATTTTGCTTTAGGGGAATTTAGTGTGACTTTAGTGTGTACTCCCCTTTGTTCAGTAAGAGTAACTATGCGTTATAGAGTGTCACAATTTTCTCCCCGATAAACCTGAGTGATAGAATTTCTCTCACCTAATTTTAGCTGTCTCAGAATTAAATACCTGTGTGGTAGTCATCTAAGCTCCCTTTGTATGTAATGGAGAGAAACGGAGAAACCTAGAGGGAACAGAATCCCCTCCAGAATAGACTTTTAGAAAAAAGGCAGCTATTATTACACTAACACTAAATAATAATAAGAAAAGCATCAACAACAAACTTTACATTTAGATATATTCTTTATACAGAAAATCAGAAGTTCATTTTAATATCATGCATTGGTACCTCCATAACAGAAAGACCTCATCCATCTTCCTGCCCTGCATTTATGCTTACTACACAGAAAATTGCACAGAAAAGCTTATGTAGTGGAAGGGTAAGAGCTGGTAAGTTGATAAAGCCTGTCTGTTTTGGCTACGTGGATGATATATACCCAAACTTATGCTAGGCCTTAAAACTTTCCATACAGTGGCACTGTATATCAAAAGCTAGGACACATACAAACACACGACTGGCATATTTCGTTCCAGAATTTCTGGAAATGAGCTGTTCTGGCAAATTTTAAATAAGTACATCTGATTGCAAAAGGTGTGCCTCACTGAAGTGCTTGTTCCCAGTTCCATGAATTCTTGTCTTTACTTACATAGAACAACAGAAAATAAGGAAACTTCATGGTATTTTCAGCTTCTTTTTACTCAATCCTTTCTTAGGATTGTGAAGGCTATAGGTAAGACACCATGAGTGCTACAGTAAGTTAATAGGTAAAAACTGAAATCCATGAGAAAGCTTTCAGTGTGTTTTTTCAGTTAATTTTGTTTTTGTAAGTAGAAAGGAATTAGGGGAACATCTTTGCCTCTACTTCCTTGGTCTTTGTTGGTTGCATAGATCTATCCATTACTTCTGCCTTTTCTGATAAATGTTGACTAAACCTCTATTTAATCTGAATGAGCAGTCACATAGCAGCCTCCTTTGATAAGAAAAGAAGTGACAAAATGATTCGCTATTCAAGCTCCAGCTTCTCAGAAATCTGTTGAATGTCTGCTTTAATCTTAGTGCAGAGTTACCAAAGACTTCAACGGTGTTAGACAACCAGTACTTTTCTGGTAGTAGTGAGTCCGTGTATGTTCTGCATGAAGAGTTGGACATAACCTGGTTCATAACCACAGTGTTTGCAATTGTGATCAAAACATAAGATGATACTCTCTTATCCTGTTTTTGCAATAGTTTTCCACAGTAGGGATGTAGTAAAGGAGGGTGATGGGGCCAGGGAAGCAGGAACAGTGACATAAATGCAGCAGGAAAGCTACTGGATTGATCCCTCTGCTTTATTTGTTCCAGAATTCCAGCAGTGTTTCGAAGAACTCTTTCAGTTGTGACAAGGGATCACAGTAAGTATTTCTTTAATATTTGGTTTAGTAGCGTCAAGTGCTGTCACATTATTTGTGGTTTAGATTTTTGAGATAGCTTTCTCTGAGACATGTCCAGCTGTGCAAAGTTAATTTTTACTATCCCTCTGTGAGATAGACATATTTGAAGAGCTTACTTTTAACTTAGTGACTGTCATCTTCTGATTGTTCTATTAGGAAGGATATAGGTATCAGGTAAGGTATCTGGTTTCACCCTCAACTGGGAGAAGTAGCAGAAGTTAGAGGAAACAGTATCTGTAAACTAACCCATGCAATTATTTGTATTATATTAGTGTCTGTTACAGTTTGGGGACTGGTTTTGGATTCACCTCAGTGTTTCTCAAAGCAGATTTCAAGATGGTATCTATCTGCAATGTTTTACAGACCACTGGTAAATCTACTAATGCGTAAAGCATTTGTGGAGTTTTACAGAGACCTGTGCAGCCATAAGTATCTGTATGTTGTGGGGATTTTTGTTTTTGCTTTTCTTTGTTTTAACTCCCACATTTCTTGCACTAGTGTTTGCGAAAGTTAATTGTATTCATCTTACTGCTTTTCTACACTATTGGTTGCAGAGATTTTTTCATTATAGTTTTCATGTGAAGAACTCTGATATTTGGCTAACCTCTATTTACATACTAAAATGAAGAATTTGAGCTTTATAGGTGTTTAATAAATTGTAATTTTAATGAAAACTTTGCAAACGTGAAATGCTGACTGAATCAGTCCAAGTTGCGATTTCTTCTCATTAATATACTTCGCTGCTTTGTTCTGAACTGCCACGCCTAATTTCTTCACAGAAGTGCAGACTTCGATCACATTATGGAGGAGGGCTATGAACTTGACCTCACTTACATCACGGAACGGATCATTGCTGTATCTTTCCCTGCTAGCTGTTCTGAGGAAACTTATCTCCACAATCTACAGGATGTAACACGAATGCTCAAATCCAAACATGGTGATAATTACTTGGTATGTATATCTGTCTTATGTGCTGCATCTTCTTCTGTCCTGCAGGAAGACCACTTGTAGGTTTATATGTACCATTGTATACTAAAAGTCATTCATCTAAAAACTCTTTCGTACACCTTTACAGCTTTATAAGCAAGAGCAAAATTTTCAGTAATGTTATAAGCTGTTAGATAAGGATAAGGATATTAAAAATACCTTTCTCTGTTGGCAGTGCAGTCTCTATTTTGATAGTAGATAGTCAAATGCTACAGAACAATTGCACAGACTGTTTTAATTGTCCAAAATATACTATTAAGAGATCTACATGCTGCAGTGTAGAATGTGTTTTTCTTTCCTAGCCATCTGTTAAATCAAGGTCCTCAGCTTGGGTATCTAATGGTCTCTCACCATCATGCCTGGGCTGTCTCTGGTGTATGTAATAGGGTTACAGTTTGTCTGTTTGGTCCAACTCTTTCTCATTAACTTGATTTAGATGCATTTTTCCTGCTATTTAGTTTTCTGTAGGAAATTAGATTGTGAGCAAATCTCAAATGAGCTCTATGTGCAGAATATTTTTTAAATGATGATCCAAACTGTTAGTTTTGTTCTGTTTTCTCCCTAGTACATCTGTAACCTATGACATATATTGTCTCAGCTTGTTCTGTGAATGTGAATTTAAAACAGGGGCAGTATTTTATTTAAGTTTTTTTCTTCTATTTTTAGTCAGCATGTTTAAACTATTAGAATTAAATTTCTACAGCTTCAGGAGCATAAACTTTACTCACTGCATAAATTGGTTTACAGAGTGACTCCACCTAACAATTTAAATATACAATCGTTTGCTCACAAACAGAGGTGTCATAGATGTATTGTGGACTATCTGTTGTCCTCAAGACATACCTGTAATACTTACAATTTTGTCTGATGTTCTCAGAACGTCACCTTATTGCCCTTCCTTCCATTCCACATAGTGCTGGTAGCTTGTAAGGTACAATATACTAACAGTGTGAGGGTGACCTGGATGCAAAGCTTTATGGTTTCCAATTCACCTGTTGTGAGTGACCTTTCCCATGTGACAGCAATATTTTTGGTATGTGGGAAATAATCTTGTAGTTTCATTAGAGTTAAATCTCATTAAATAACTTTTTGTATTACAAAAATCTGCTGTGTGTATGGTAAGTGAGAGAGATTAGGTTGAGGAGATGTCCTCTCTTTAAGTGGGATTGCAGTCAGTTTCTGTTGCAACGTTTTGATCGGAATTTAATTATTTATTTAAAAAGTCTGTACCCAGTACTTTGGAAATCTGCTGACATGGTCAAAAGAAAATTTGATTCCCTCTGTTCAAGAATGTTTCTGCAAATTTTCAAAATAACCTGGCAAATCATAGCCAGGTTATAGAGCCAGAGATCTCATTTTTAAACTTTATCTGTTGTTTCTCATGTTTCAAAGATCCCTTAAGTCTGCTTGAGAGACATATGTATAGCAGCAAAAAGCAAACAAACAAACTGAAAAAAAGAAACATTAAAAAAAAATAAAAACAAAGAAAAACAAACACCTGAAAGTAAGCAATTCTACTGAAGCTGATGAGAACAGTTTTCTTCTTTCACTTGGTCAGGGCCTGAGCTAGCAGAAATTATACTATAAATCAACATCTGTTGTTTCTGATCTAGCTGTTCTCTTTCTGGATTTCTGTATGTGGTAGATTGTTGCTGCTACAGTCAATAATGAGAACAGAGAAGGGGGAATGAAACACCCAAAGAACTGTGTTTGTTTGAAAAAACAGCCATTTCATAGAAAGAGATTTAGTGGATAGAATAAAGCATCCTTTTATTCCCCAGTAAAATGATCTCTTGGTTGCAAAGGAAGGCATGTTTTCTTGCAAGATTCAAAGGCTTGGCTACAAATGAATGCTGTTTTTCACCAGTACTTTCAAAATATAATTAGTGCAAACATAAACAGTTTAAATGGCACAATCGTTTTGTCAACTGAAAAACTCAGTTTGCAAAAATAAATTTATCATGTTTCTGTTTTAATCAACTTTACCAGTAATATATTTGTCATGCTATTTTAACAAAAAAGTTTGCCATGCATTGCGCTTGTAGGAAAGGAGTAGTGCTCAATTGTTCAGATAGTTTTAGCTTTTAGAAAAAAAGAAACAAAAAAAAAACAAAAAAAGTTATCAGCTTGTCTTTTTATCAGTTTGTCACTTAAGAATTTTTATTTCAGTTCTTATTAGTTCTGATTATCAAAGCAGTTTTCCTGATGTTAATTTATAGCAGTGATAAATGAACAAGTTACCTTATGTCTCTTGCTGTATTCCCGTGTTCCAGTGGTATTTTTGTATCTACAGTGACTGAAAGGTAACAGAGTTCTTTGAGGAGTAAACTACTGTAAATCAATTCACTCTAGTTAGATGTGTGTACACAGAAGCATACAGAGCAGTTGATGAACAGTGACTCATTTATGTCAAAGACATTAAGAATGAGATGGTAAATACTATTGTCTAAATTCATGTTCAGTTCTTCTATAAAAGCAAAATAAACCCCAAACCCACTGTGAAGATTTGTAAAAAAAAAAAAAAAAAAATCAGTGATTACCCTGCAGCTTTAGCATATGTTAGCATTTGTTACTGGTTAGACCAATATAAATGCTATGCATTTTCTTGGTCCTGCTTATGTAAATGATAAGATAACACTTACGTGCTGCTGTTGTTTTCCTAGTTGGAACTATTTGGTAATTTTAGCTCATGTCATGTTTTGGCCACATTCCTCTTTGCCCTGCATTATACTCCATATGAGGCCTCTGCTGACTTCAACATGTAAGTTCAGTCCCAGTTGGTGGAACAGTTTTGCCTGCTTGCTCTCCCAGTCTCTTCTCCTTAATGGAATGGGCTGCAGACTAGCGAATTGTTTCTTGGTCAGTACTTAATGTTGTTTTGACCACAGTACACCTTTCATGTTTCAAAATTGCAGCCGCATGCTGTTTGATTCTTTTTATTTTCCATTCTGAGGTTTTGTATTTGTGGTCATCTGATAAAAGAGCAGACCAAGCGTATGACCCTTCAGTATCTTTGTAAAAGTCTTCATATTTTTTCGTGCTAAAAGGCCTCCATATTTTTATTCTTTTGCCGAGCATTCAGTGGAGTGAGAGAATTAATATTACCTTACTAGTACAAGTTTCTTCACAGTTCAGGATTAAATCATATAGGGGTGAAGAGTGTTTCCTCTCTGCTGTGTATAAGAGGAAAAGGCTCCTTTTTCCCCAGTTGCTTAATATTACTTCATTTTTTATTCATTAGATGAGGTCTTAAAATGTGGGGAAAAATCATTTAAGTGTCACAGAATGCTCATCTTTCCTGTACAAAATCTATGTACCTATACCTTGATTATACTAAAAAGGGGCTAAAAAGAATGAAATTAATCTTCCACTTACATCTAGTTGCAGAATATGCTTCTCTTGAAAGCCTTTAGTGAACACTTCTTTTGTTTCATATGAAATGTTGGTTCCATGTCTTCTGGTCTCCATTCTGAGATGACAACTACTATAGCATTTCAGTTTGATCTCTACTGTATAGGTTGACAGGAACTTGGCTACGTCCCAGGATTTGAGTTTGGCACCTGATACTGTGGTGACATATCCATCATGAAAAAATGCGTATGATAACACACAAGAATTGCGAACTCTTCTTAAATATGAATACAAGATAGAGGGATAAAGAAAAGTTCTCACACAACAGCACTTGTATATATGTATATATACATATATATAATACAGTTGGTATTTCTGGAAGGATAACTGTAGTCTTAATTTCAAATGTTGATACGTCTTCCTGATCCAAAATAGTATGGACAATGCATATATGAATTTTTGACTGCTGTTTAGCTCTGTAGCAGTAATCTGTTTAAAATTCAGACAGATTATTGGAATAAAGACTGTGTTCCTAATATGGATGTTTTAAGCTTTCTTTTTTTTAGAGTTCGAGGTCAATTGAAGTGATGAATGACCTTTATGGTCAATATCATGTGTGACTCCATAACCTTATGCAGCTTAAAATATAAGCAGTTTTCTTAGATACCATGTTAGTTGTGGGGTTTTTTCTTTCTCTGGATGTAATTCTTGTTCAAAACCTGTAATTTTTCCTAAAGATGGTATAATGTGCTTCCACTTTGTCCATGAAGAGCAGGCACCAGCTTCAAAGTGATTTAGTGTAGCCTACTCAGTTCGTAGCTTGTTTGCTGAGACTGCTCATGCCAAGCACTCAGATTCAAATATGTAATACATAACCACCCTCCTGGACTTTTCTTTTCGAATTCTTCTGCTGTACAGTAAATCTGCATAGTGTCCAGATCTCTCAGTATACTCCTGACTAAAATAAAGCCATGTGAAATAAATAGAATGTAAACAGTTTTACTGTCCTTTTTTGAAGTGTGCATTTAGTTTCATCATATAATAACTGAGTTTACTATCGGGATTGCCTAAATTACATTTGCTAATGTTAGCTGGATTTAAATGTTAATTTAATTCAGTAAAATAGTAGGCAAATGTGAAGTCCTACCACCTCCATTTCTACTAATAATCATCTGTTTAAAATACAGTGACTTACTACATAAATGGTGAAGTCTTGATTGTTGATATATTTTCTTTCTTTCTGAACAGGTGCTAAATCTTTCCGAAAAGAGATATGACCTTACCAAGCTTAACGCAAAGGTATTGGCTCACTTCCATAACATGCCTCTTTTTCTATAGCGTTAAATAGAACTTAATTGGCATGATAAGCCTTGAAGCTATACAAGCCTTGATACAGAATAAGATACCTTTTGGAAGATCATAAAAACCCCATATGCCTCCCTTCTGTATTTTTATTTTTCCCCAAGTTCTGTTTTGTGCCTGTTATGTCTGTGCTTTACAAAGCTGTTTCTGTTGTTTTCTTAGACTTTACACACAGTAGCCTGTTGTGGCTACTGGAAAATTCCTATTGAGTGAAGTAAATTTTGCTCCAAGCATGCTTTTCTTTTTGCACTCATGGGATACTAGGGGTTTTATATTGTAACATGAAGTGTAATGGCTGAAGCTAGTGAACTCAATTCAAATATGAGCTTTCCTTTTGTGTTGTCTTTTCATAGTTGCTTTGTAAATTAGAGACATAAGGAAAGGACCTGTAAATGCCTTTTGTTTTTCCTCATACCCTTTCCCTTCTAACTGTTGTATTTATTGTATAAAATGAAATGCAGTTGTTCTTCAGCAGCTATTATAAGGTCTGAGTAGCACAGATGTACATTCATAGTAGTAGATTTACATATGCTGCCAGAGAAGAATACTAAAAAGACTCTTAATTTTGACCTAGTGAGTACATTATTGATCATGAAGGATTTAAGTTGTTCATGGTTACTGCTTTTGTTAGTGTTCAATATTGTTACTGTTAAATACGTATATAATAGTTTGAGTAAACAGTATTATACAGTGACTAAAGTTAAATAGAAAATATGAACGAATCAATTCTGTTGTACACAAAGAAAAGAAATTGCAAACTAAATAAAAACAATCACAAAGTATTTGCTCAGGTCAGTCAACATTGTTTGTTCTAATTTTGACATTATAAGTATTTTACTATTATAAAATACCTGAATTTCTAATTGAAAATTCTTTTAAGATCTTCAGAAATGTTGTGATGTATCAGTGGTTGGTGGGTTTGGGGGTTTGGGGGAGAGGGTTTTTATTTTTTTTCTTTTTACAAAATGCTAGTTTTTTTTTTTTTTTTTAAAGAAAAAGGTAGCCACTACTTCCCCTTAAGAAACCCGTAAACATGTATTTACATCATGGCATTCGAATGTAATGTGAAATGATTCCCAAGGGCTGGAAAAAGAGAGGAGACTCCTAACCATCAGAAGCTAGAATTTTAATACGGAGTGTTATGGTAAAGGTGACTCTTGTTATTTGTTTAACTGCAGATTATGGATGTGGGGTGGCCTGATCTCCATGCACCACCTCTTGATAAAGTGTGCACCATCTGTAAGGCTATGGAGTCATGGCTGAACAGTGATCCTCAGCATGTGGTGGTGATCCATTGCAAGGTAGGTGAGCTTTGTGTGTACTCACCGGCTATCAGCTTGAAATCATTCTCAAAAAGGTTGTCCTTACTCATTAAAAAAAAGTTTGCTCTCTTTTCAGTGTTGCAAACAGTGTGCCAAATCTTCAGTTGATTTAAGTAGGCCTTATTCTACTGACCCTGCATGCTTGTTATCTCCCTTTTTATAACTAATGTTCTAGCTTCTACCCTGAGTATAGCAAGCAATTACGTTAGTTTGCTTTTTCAAACTCAGTAGTCAGTGCTACTTCTGTGAATTTACTTAGATTCTTGAGTTTTTCCAGCTCAATGGCAAACTCTTTAGAAGCGTTTCAAATTCTGTGACATTTATGGATTTTGTTGTTGGATAAGGCTAGGCAACATTTCACAGGCTTGACTTGTTAGTTGGGTCCACATTGCAGATCAGTAGAGGTTAAGTGTCCAGATGGCTTTCAGTATGCTAAAGTGGGTGTTCAGGCAATTACCGGCACAACATAATACCGTTTTCTGGACCACATTTTTTGTCTGTATTGGAAAACATGTCCGACTATGTTGAATATAGCACAGTGATTATACTGACTAATAGCTAATCATCCCTTTACAGAATAGTGTAGTTGTAGGAAATGAGGATATTAAGTACCTCCTGGACCAAGACAGGTTCTAACTGTCTGTGTAATTGCAGTGTCATACAGTAATGCTATTATTGTGCAGTGCTGCTTCTTCTCCCTGCTCACAATGAAGAGAAATAAAGAAAAGCCTTAATTAAAAACAAATAATATGAATTCAGAACTGAGTTGGCAGTTGTGCTGGTGATATAAGGCAAATCTGTCTCTGTATTGCTGGCAGATATTACTTTAAACAGAATGAAGGTGTTCTTCAGGTCATATGTATAGTCCCCAGTCCTCCATTTCTTGCAGGCAGAATGCCATGATTGTATGAAACACTACTGAATTCTTACTAGCTGCAGGACTGCAGCAAGAAGAATGGCCCATACATGGGACAAAAGAAAAGGAGGCAAAATATTATTATGTATTTTATTTGCAAATTGGTATTGTATAGTTGATTAATACATCCTGGTAATAACTTAAACGTTTCCAAACACAAAATAGGTGTAGCTATCCTGTGTCAGCTGAAAGTGTCAGCTGAGCGTCTGAGAATGTTATGAAATCAGAGAGAATTACCACTTGGTAAATTGTACTGAATTTAAGTCATGTAAACTATTTAATAAGATCCATAAAATTTTTTAAATACTCCATAGAAAAACAAGCAGCAGTTGTAAGTCTGAGATGCTGTGGGGTCAAGGAGGTAAAAATGACAAAACCTGTCAGAGATCATATGCTTTCCAAAATATGTATTTTATAGCATTTCATAACAGAAGTTGCAACATTGTCTAGACTTGTCTTAAATGATCGCTGGAAAGAATAATATAAAATAATTGATAGAACGCTTTACTACTGTTCTTTTTTTTTTTTAATTTATTGTCTTGTTTTGGTATGAAAAGATAATGAGCATTTAAAATGTATGTTTAAGAAATAATTAAAAGTTTAAATCTATTAAACTTACTGAATCTAACATTAAAAAAATACTAAGAAATCTTAGTATTATGGCTAGGCATATATAGGAGTTAATGTGTTCACCTGAGGACCCAGCTCTTGGATATGAACGAAGAGCTAGGAAGTTATTAGCTAAGTGATACTTTCAAACACAGGCTAGGAATTCAGGTTCCCATGTTAAAGTTTCAATATGATACAGGTAAGTCTTCATCCTTCTAAACTGATTTCCACTGCGTGCAAGAGCTTCTGAGCACAGAGGACAAAGATTAATGCAAATAACATGATGGGAAAAATTCATCACTGCAGCATAGCTAGATACAGGCTTTGCTCTGTGTGATGTTGGCATCCATTTGTGCAAGCTTTCCTCTCCATCACGTAAGACTTGACAGATGTATATAAAAATCATGCTTAGCATTTTTCATGTCACTTGTAAACCACCTTGCAATAGAGAGATATAAGCTTATGTCCATGAATACTACCATTCAAACGACACAGGAGATGCATGAGCAAAGGGAGTCTCTGAATCCCCTGTCTTAAAGTTCTTGTTTAGCATGGGTCTTAAGCAGAACAATGTTCAATGATAAGCAGCATAGATTAAATAAGTTATCATTCCGTTTTTCCCAATACAGGGAGGAAAAGGAAGGATAGGCGTAGTCATATCATCATATATGCACTTCACCAATGTTTCTGCAAGGTAAGCTATGAATAATGGAAATAAATGAATGCATATTGCGCATTTTTTACAATTAGGAAAACATCAGAAGAAGATGTCTTGTAATTGTAGAGCTGATCAATTCCCTCCTTAAGGTTTGCTAGCCGGGCTTCTCAGGAATCTTGGAGCATGTCTTAAAGCAGCAGTTTTCTTGTGGTTCTGTTTTCAGCAGGAGGTTGGACTAAGTGAAGATCCAAGGTCTGTTCTAATCAGGGATTCTATGATTCTGTGTAAAAGTTATCTAAAGGGTCTTTCAAGATGAATGAAGAAATGTTTGAAACCATTTTTATATAGTGATGCAATCTTTAATTTATTAAACACATCCATTTGCCACATCCGTGAAGTTGTTTCTCTTGAATCAATGAGAAACTATTCCTAAAGTACATATGGAAAATAGTTATTAGAATCCAGAACAAATATTTTAATAGGGAATTCCCAGACATCAATCAAAGTGCAGAAAGCAGTTTATGACTTAATCTGAATCGTATTTTGCAGGAGCAGGTCTTCAGTCAGTTTAAACAATAGGTGTCTGATTGCTCTGTTTCAGTTGTTTCTTAGAGAGTGCTCAAATTATGAACTGACAATTAACAATATATGTCAATAAAGATGAAAATTGATAAATGCTGTCAAATGGATGAAATGTATCTTATTTTTAAATCAAATTGTTTTCCAGTATGAGATGGTACCTGCCTATAAATACATTTTACTAATGTCATAACAGAAAAACATCTGGATGTGACATTGTAGAGCTTAGTGGTGAAAGGTGTCTTCTTTTACAAAACAAATTCAGAACTCCTCCAGTTAGGTTTTAGGAGAGGAGTGAGTTTGGAAGCCATCCTTTAAATTTCTCTATATCTGACAGCTCCTATTCAAAGCCTAGCTTTTCTGTATAACAGTGAGGTTGTGAGGGCTGGGGGAATTTCCCGGCTAGGATTTATATATCCCTAGCATTATCAAGACTCTTCAAAATCGAAGCAAAACACAGCAAAAGAATAGAAGCAGGAATTATTTTAGATGCTACTGTTGAGTGTGCTGGCTGCTGTGTCAGAAACAGTACTCAGAGAGAAGACTTCACGGATCCCTCACACTAAATAAAGTTACCTATTGCTTGTGTGCACATACAAAAAAAAAAAAAATCTAGGCTTACTGAAAAATGCTTTATGTTGCAAAACTGTTTGGATTATGTGTTACAGATATCTGATGTTCTCATTTAGGAAGGACTAATGTACAGTCAAACTTAACTTGGGCAAACAGAACTCTGTCAGATAAAAAGCGTCACATTTCTGTGTTTTTCTTACATTCATAGGGTTAAAATAGTATTGGTGATGTATGATATATATTGGTATGTGCTCATTTGTGATATTTAGTGTCTTAGAATCATAGAATCATCTAGGTTGGAAATGACCTTCAAGATCATCAAGTCCAACCATCAGCCTGACCCACCAAGTCCCATCACTAAACCGTGTCCCTCAGTGCCAGGTCCACACATATATCAAATACCTCCAGAGGTGGGGATTTTATCGCTTCCCTGCGCAGCCCATTCAAATGCTTCACACCCTAACCATCAAGAAATTGCTTCTAAAGTCCAATCTAAATCACCCCTGGTGCAACTTCAAATGGTTTCCTTGCTTCATATGAGAAAAGAGACTGACATCCATCCTTGCTGAAACCTCCTTTCAGGTAGCTGTAGGGAGTGATGAGGTCTCCCCTCAACCTCCTTTTCTCCAGACTAAACGACTCCAGTTCCCTCAGCTGCTCCTATTTTTTCACATGATGATCTTGTCATATCTTACAACATACAACTGTTATAAAATGGGTTTACCCATTTTGACATAAACATTGAAGTCCAATCATCAGCTCTATGACACTTATTTTCATAGTTTTTTTCAAAAGTGTTCTGTATCCATCCTAATATTTGTCTACTGGTTCATTAAACTTGACTTTAATATACAGATCTTTTACATAGTAGTTACAATTAAATTTAACTTACAATTTGGAAATATATATATTTAATGAAAATCATTTGTTCTGAGGCAAACTGCACTCCATTTGTCAACACTATAGACAACTACCACCCTGTTCACTTTCCCAGATCATCCTTCCCCCTAGTCTTTTCCAGACTCAACTAAATTAATGATTTAGTGAGAGTTATGACTCTATCCGTATTATTTTATTTTTTCATTTCCTATCATTAAGGGATGTTTAATACTGAGGCTGTGAGAACTCAAATATCACAGGTTTTATTTTTAAATCATAGCTCTAGAATCAACACTATCTCTAGTCTTTCCGCTTTTATTCTAATACTAAATATACAACATAAACATCATAACACTATACCCTATTCTAGCAGACTTCATGCTGCATGTACAATGTTACCATCATTATTGGCATTGTAATATCATCCTTTGGAGATGAGAGGTTCTGACATTTTCTGGGCCTGTGTCTGGAGGAATATGTACCTCTTTCAGAGGGGTAGCATAGGGCCAACAGTGTGTTTTTGTGCGTCATTTTGCCTTCCTTCACACAGTTGCAGAAGACATGCATAAGAACCATTTCTATTCTGGCTAGAGAATGGAAGAAAGTTTATTTTTTAAAATGTATTTCCTAAAGTGTATGCTTGAAGAGTTTGTAGTTAACTGATGCAGATCATTTCTTCTCTAAAGACTGATACTTTTATTTAAAACATTTGCTCAATTAGTGGCTTCGGGTAGAAGAAACAAAGACTGAATGAATTGTTTGACTGCTTAAATGATGCTCTAGCCCAGCATCCATGGCACCTCATGTACTGAACTATAGTCAGAGCTAGATAATGGTTTTCACCTCCGTAGTGTTGCTGTAGATTTTTAAAAGAGGGAATAAATGTGTATTTTTCAGAGAGAACTCACCTGTTTAACATTGAAGAAATTGTGGCAAGTATCCGTTTTGCAACCTGAGCTGCTTGGCTTTGGTAATTCTATTGCATTACAATGTGCTGGAAATATGCAATTCAGCTAATTGAATAAGGGAGAGGGTGCTTTGCCTCACGAAGAAAAATGCCTTAAGGTGTGGAATAAGAAGGTGTCAGCAGAAAAAAAAAAAAAAAAGAAAAAAAGACATTCTTGTCTGACCTGTAAGTGCTAGGGTTTCTAGTTAGGTGGTACTTTATTTTCTTTTTCTTTCATTTTCTTCTTTTTTACTCCAACTATGTTGGCGTATTTCAAGCAGTAACCTGATGAATTTCCAAGATAACCCCAAACTGGAATAACAGTGTGTCTCTGTGTCTCTTTTGTCAGTGCTGATCAAGCTCTAGACAGATTTGCTATGAAGAAATTCTTTGATGATAAAGTTTCAGCTTTAATGCAGCCATCCCAAAAAAGGTATTTATTTCTAATTCATACCAATAAGAAATGTCATTGTTATTTTCTGCCCCCATACCTTACTCCCTCACATGCTGTGTAAAGGCTATTTCCACAAGATCCTCCAGTGACTTCTGAACTGTCAGCACTTTATCTTATGTTAATCTTCCTTGACTGATTCAATAATTACTGTTCACTTTTGGTTTTAATCAGCCCGTACACAGTTGTTTTTAGAAGGATAAGGTTTTGCTAGTAATCAGACGACAAAAAATAACAAACAAAAGGCACTTGGTTCTGTTCATCTCTAAATAAGAAAAGCTTTCACATTGCCTCTTGAACCCATGTGGTGACCTGCACAGTCCTTTTTCACTTGAAAAATCATAACACAGTATGCCATTAGACATCAAATAAACTTTTCATAAACAGAAATTTACTGGCTTCATTCTTTTCCAATTTTAGGCCTGCATATATGTCTTGTATTTTAATAATAAGGATTTGAGAGTGGTTCCTTACGAGATACAGAGGTGTGGACTGTAGGAGCAAAAGGAAATAGATGTTCTTAATTTTTTCCCATCAAGAGGCTTTGTGCATTAATTTTATCTTATGTTATGTTATGTTAAATTATTATGAGCACCCCTGCAGCAGTCACATTTCTGTGACAGCCAGGGCTACTCACAGCAGCATCTGTGTCTTGTGCCTTATGGCAGTTTTTAACAATCATGTTGGCAGAAAGCTTCAGTAGCTACTGACATAGGTGACCTATGTGCAAATTATAAAGTTAGAGATGAAATAGATATAAATGGTAGTATCTTGCTATCATACCCTCTTTGAGGAGGGATGCCTAATTCCTCTAGGGTGTCTCAGTTCACCTCCTGACTGATGGAATTAGCATCTTTGCCCAGCAGTATTGAAATTGAGCTTCCCTTACTGTCTTCGAAATACATGTGCATGCATGTACTTTGGAATGGCACTCCCTGTAAGAACAGAGGGGTTTCTCCAAAGCATTTGTCAAAACTGTTCTCCTATTGAACCTGGACTTTTCTACTTTTGTCCGATCCGGCAGTGGTAGTAAGGCTATTGCAGAGAAAGGTACGACTAGC
This sequence comes from Anser cygnoides, assembly GCF_040182565.1. Lineage (NCBI taxonomy): Eukaryota > Metazoa > Chordata > Aves > Anseriformes > Anatidae > Anser > Anser cygnoides. The sequence goes on from NC_089874.1 coordinate 55,374,704, forward strand.
TCTGCAATGTTCCTGGCTAATTTTATAATGACTTTTGACCTTATGTTGTTGACATGCTGGCCTGAATCACTCTTCTAATGTCCCTTTTCTTTGAAATTATTATTGGCTAATAAATTAGCAATGTCCTTGTTAAAATCCACTTGATGTATAACCAGGTATAATTTAGGTGAATATCAAAATGATAAAGTTTGAAAATACACCCATTATTTGTATTTTGAAAAATTTTCTTCACTAAATTTTGTCCTTAAAAAAAAATAAAAATAATCTGACCATTAAGTGTGTCACTCCTCTAAATACCACTTAGCTTCTCCCTAGCTGCTAGTCAGAAGCTCTAACAGTGGAAAGGAAACTAACCATGATATAGACTACAAATCCTATTTGGAATCCATTCTGACAATACTTAGAATGGGTACTTAGAATGGGATGAGCCATTGGAGGTATGTCTGAATAAGAAGTGCAGATACATAGCCTTCACATTTAAAATTTTGATATAAATCTTCAGGATAAATCTTTGAACACACTTCTTAAAGGTTAAATACCTGTAAGCATATCAAGTGCACTGCCTTAAGAAATGGGGTTCAAGAATTCAGATGAATTTTTGGTATCATTAAAAACAGGTAGTGGTAGAGAGAAAATGTTCAGATTGAGATGTCACTGGTAAGATGTTTTACCACTGGCTTTTTGTCCCATAGGTGTGACAATTTTAAATTTGTGCTTCAGTTGTAACCAAATATTTTCAGAAAGATGTAAGGAGGAACCCAAAAAGCAAAGTAATAGTCTTAATATTTCAAAAGAAAGTGAGCTTTGCTAGTTGTCTATAAAATGAAACCTATTCTAAACCACCACAACCCCCATTCTGGGGTAGTAAAGATGTCATGGCTGAGCAGGATATCATTAGTTGTGGTTGTTAACAGGAGCGTGGTTGTTACCTGGAGCATGCAGTAAGTGTTCAGTTATGGAGATTTTTGCTTATTTAAAGAGCTAAGAGGAATTTGTTTAACAAACACTACAGTATTCACTTGCATGTACATGCTTGTGAACTCATGATCAAAAAAGGTATTAAATAGCAGCAGTACAATGATTTTCATGTTGCTATGGTGCTGCACTTCTCAATATAAAGATGTTATTTGCCTACGTTAGCTTTTATGCTAAGATTTCTGATGAGAGCACTTGTTGCTTTTGTTTTAATGAAGTGTGCTTCACTATAAATGAAGTGGTGCTCATTTCATGCTGTTGTGCAAGCCAGTTCAGACCTACAGTTGCAAATAAAAATGTGTACTGAAATGATTGACATCACTATTGCTGCTAGTCCTTTTCTTACAGTGATACATATAACTAAAATGAAGACATCAACAGTAGCAGTGTAACAGCCATGTATTTATTAATTTGGCGAATTAAAGCATCCTTTCATGCTATTTTATGAAGATTATTCTTTTGGAGTTATGTGTAATATCACAATGCTATTCAGTACCCACGGACTAGAAATATTAGTGTAAAGACTGAATTTCCCCAATATGATTGCGTTTCTGATTTTACCTAATGCAGAAAAATTTTGTATTTTTTAGATACGTGCAATTTCTAAGTGGCCTTCTCTCTGGATCTGTGAAAATGAATACAACCCCGCTTTTCCTGCACTATGTTATTCTCCATGGTATCCCAAGTTTTGATGCTGGAGGAGGTAAATTACCTCTCTTTTCATATCCATGTGGAGGATTACAGCCTTTTTTCAGTCTGGACCTTTCTAAAAATCCTGCATAAAACTTAAAAGTAGAGTTTGCTATCAGTCCTTGATATCAGTCTAAAAATTCCTAGTAAGTGAATCAGGAGAAGAGAAATGTTCTAAGAATACAAAACGAAAAAAGGTGAAATAATTTTTTCCTCTATTAAATGAAAAGATGATGCCTAGTTTCTGAATAGTTGTGTTCTCAGTTCCTGCAGCAGAGCTGAGAACCTGATCGTTTCATAGTCAAGTTTCCTCCTTCTTTAGGAAACAAACGTGATCACAAATACAACTTCTTTAGAGAGGAAATCTCCTTTAGAGATTGGGTTTTCTGTAAAATAGTTATTTGGACATGGTGGGCTTCTGAGGTGACCTGCTATAATAAGTGGCTTTAAAGTTAAAATTTCAAACCAAGATACTGTGCTAGAGCTTTAACAGCATGGTAAAGGTAAAGCTCTTTATTTTCTTCAGCCAAGAGTTACATAGCACCTGTCTTATTAAATGTCATCAACATGAATTTATGATGCTCCATTTTAAATTTATGATGCTTCATGTCTTTTATATTTCTAAAATTTGTCTGTTTTCAATAAAGAAAGAATATTGTTAGTTGTAGTAAGAAATTTGAAGTACTTACTAGATTTGAAATAAAACTGTAGAATAAATATTTTAATTTTGAAAATGCTTTTTGTTTTGGGTTTTGTTTTTGTTTTGTCCATTTTCTTTCTTTCCTTATTCATTTTGCTTTCCTCCAGAAAAAGTGGGAAAGAAAGAAAGAAGACACTTCAAAAGAACAAAGTGTTCCTTCTAACTTTTCTCACCAGAATCCTTTAAAATCCCCTCCCCTATTCAGAGCTAGTCTGACCAGAAAAAGACCAGAATAAAATCAACTATTTCACAGAATATAATCACAGTTTTTCAAGGAAAAGACAGTTTTTTTTGGAAAGATGTTTCGACAATCAACATTGTGTCAGTTTGTGTGTCATTTTGCACAGTCTGGAATGGCTGGAATTTCAGCATGAAATTTCCTAGTTGTAAGACTGAGATAAAAGGAAAATAATTACAGAAATAGTCCTTTTTGTTGACTTTTTTTCAGCTTGTCGGCCTTTTCTGAAGTTATACCAAGCTATGCAACCACTGTATACATCTGGAATATAGTAAGTCTTCCGCATTTTCCTTTATGCTTGAATATGTTTTAATTCTTATAATTGCAGAATTACATAATCTTATTTTCTTGTTTGTTTCTTTAAACCATTTATTTTTTCTTTTCTCTCCTGTTAAGTAGCGTAGGGCCAGAAAATCAAAGCCGAATCTGCATTGCTATAGAGCCAGCCCAGCTTTTGAAGGGTGATATTATGGTAAGTTAATTGTATGGAATGAAAGTCTAGTATTATGCTGTTTAGATTGTAGTCTCTCTTCTGTTTTGCGTTCTTGTAATAAATAAAATAAATAAAAAGAGCAAATAGTTGTAGACATGCTGTAAAATAGGTTTCAGTTTATGTATTTATCATCCTTGATTTTCATGTGAAAGAAAGATCCTATAAAGCTCAGACTAGAATGTTTTAAGGAGCCAAAACAATTACTCTTAGCATTTCCGTTTTGTAGCATTACCAAGTGCAGTAATATATATTGTGCTATCTTCTTTATGAAAATTGCCTTGGGGTGTATTTGTAACTCAGTGTTAGAATGTCCTTGTCCTGCAACTTTGTGGGCAAGATCCATAATTATGAAACTATATCCTGTTAAGAAAATACCTGACTAATTTTAAATTATATGGGGACTCAAAGAAGTGTAAAACCAAATAAAAGCTTTTTGATTCTATGAGCAAAAGCAGTATCTGGAAAGCAATCTGTGTGTAATTTGCTGTGTACAAAGTATAACTATGGTTGAATTGCAGCACTTTATTTTAAAGCTCTTTGCTTTCCCTCTTGCTTGTCATTTGCAGTTATGCATAGGGAAAGTAAAGAAAGATAGTAAATTGTGCCTTTCAATTTGTTAAACTAAGAGGATAGAGGAACAAGTGAAATGAAGGGGAGGGGTACATTGTGAGAAAGAGTATTCTTGGTGTATATATTGCTGGTAGGTTTCGGATTTTTTTATTTTTTTTATATTGTGTATTTTTTAAACTGAGAAATGTTGGACCTCTATGTAAGGGTATCAGACTTGTACTTTTTTTCTTTTTCTTTTTTTTTTTTCAAATGATCTTTTTACTTTCCTCCTTCCTTCTTTTACTACTTTTTTTCCTTCCCCTCCCCATTCAATTTAGTGCATTGATCTTTTTTTTTTTTTTGCTTTCACTGAAAAATGGAGAAGAGAAACAATTTTTTAAATATCCCGGTATTAATTGGTATATTCTGGAGGTTTGGGACAGTTACAGATTCAGGAATATTTGTTACTCATCAGAGGGCTGTTAGTGCCCATGCAAATTGAATATATCACAAAAGAAATCAATCTAAGACAAATTCAGTGTATCTCAAAAGCTTGTTTAAAAGGAAAAATGAGCTTTTAACTAATGCTTTTTAGAGAGGGCAACTTCATTAATCCCATGCTTTTACTGGAGGTAATTATTGTGAACAAGCCAGCATCTTATTCAGCATGGTATTATTTCCTAAATAAAGACTTCTATTTAATCATGAATGTTTATTAGCTACAGTTAAGCAAAACCATTTGTGGTTTCAGGAAAAGAAAAATCTATAAGATGTCCTACCTCCAATTCCAAAAGATTTAACTGCCTGAACTTCATGGGTTTGAAATAAATACATACATACATGCATACATACATTCACACTTGCTTGTCTTATGTTTAGAGAATTCTATAACACAGTGTGAATAGTCTATGTTGACAGCCACAGTTGTTGGAAAGCTGCACAGACATCTGTAATGCATATAGGTATTTCCCAGCATATTACACTAGTTTGTATTATTTTTTGAATATGACATCAGATGGTAGTGGAGTCAGAATTCAAAGTTAGACTTTTAAGTATACTGAGTGGTAAATGATGCTTTCAGTATCCTGAGTTTAGATGTACACTGCTAACGATAGGGGCCAGTTTTTCATGAACAGTTCTACATAAGTTCTATATAAGTTCTATATTCTTTAGGATATCCTAAGTTAGAATTCTTGAAGACTGTTTGTCAGGATTAGAAAGTAGAAAGTTATCTGAACTGACACAGTTTCAGCATTTTTATAAACATGATTAAGCAAAAACCAGTAGATCCTGGGTAAATCCTGCAACTGTGCAAAGCCAAAACTCTTGATAAACTAGAGGATACGTGTTGTTTAGATATTTAGCTTTTTGCATCTTCAGAAACTCTCATGTATGATCCACATGTAAAAACAATGTTACTGTTTAAAGAGTCAAAATAAAGAATGATGAGAATAAGATAATGCTTTAACGTAAAGTTGAGAAGGAATGTATATAACCTTAAAGAAGTTCTGATGTTTCTTCAAGCTTCTTTTTGTTCATATATTAAAATTAAATAGAATTATAACAGTTACTTTCAGTCTGATTATAAATTTTGGAGCAGGTTAGTTCTGATATATCTCATCAGGGGCTCTCTTAAATCCCACTTCTGTACATTTTTCACTTTGCAAGCTTGTAGTTTTAATCCTTTATGATGGTAATTCTCCTTTACGTAGAGTTGCTGGGCATAATGGAGAATGGGGGGTTATTTATTCTCTAATTAAACATTCTAGCTGTTTTTTCGGATTTAGATTTTGCAAGTTTAAGGGACTGACTTATGTCTATGGTTCTAATGAAACTGTGTTGTTAGTTATGTTGGACAAAAAGGAAATAAATCCCTTCAATAGGCAAGGTTTTGTATGCTTTGCTCATTTTAGTGCATTTAAAGCAACATTTAAAATACTTTGCCCAGTGTTACTGCTATGTTGAAGGGGATTCTCTTTTAAAATACAAAGAAATAAACAGCACCAAATCCTCATGTTTAGATAAACTAATGATTATTTGCATAGAGAATCTTCCAGCCATAGAGAATACCTGAAAAAACATCTCAGGTACAATCAGCTGTTGCTTATACAGCTATGTTTTTAACTCGTGATCAGACAACCAGATGTTTTTGCACACCTGAAGCTATTGCAGCTGACTTCTGGTTATGTAAAGAGTAGAAAAATATTGTGTAACTCATTTCATATGTATATCAACTGAAATTCAGCATTTGGTTGAATACAAAATTGGGAGACCTGAAGGAATGTCAGCAGCGGTCTTTACTAATAGGGTAGTAAGCAGACTACCTTACGAACACTAAAAAAACAGGAGATCCATACGGTGTTATTTACTGTTGCATCCTTTATCTATATCAGGGTTTATCAATCTATCTTTATTTGTCTCATTCATGGCAGTGGTATAATGGAGCTGTTAAAACTGAAAGTGAAATCTTATAGCTCTTTGAAGGCAACAGCAAAACAGTAAAAGCAAAACCCTTTCTTAGGGTCACAGTTTTACCATAAATGTCTGAATATATCACTCCAACCAAACTTCAAGTGCTTTTTGAAATAGTAAAAACATCCAAATCATCCAAAGGCAGTGGTCAGACTGGAAGGCTTTCTCAAAACTGAAAGCCACATACAGTTTGTTTCTTAACCTCATCATCATAAAGGTGCCTGATTAGAACTGTTGGTAGCTTACTTCTGTTTCAGTTTAGATTAAGTGAATGCAATTTGAATAAACTCTTAATTGTAGAGCATTTTATTGTAAAATTGCAGGGTTTGTGTTTCATACTGGAGTCTTCTATAAACATACATTTTTAGCCTTGTAAGATATCCCAAGCAGTAGTACAAATCAGCAAAATAGAATTACCTCTTCATGCTACTTACTTGAAGAGTTGATACTGTAAATGTATTGAGAAATGCCAGCAAACTTGTAATGATCATTCCAAGTGTGTTTGGGTATTTACACTGTAATGGAATTTGTTTTTGTCTGAAAACATTGCCTGGTTGACTTCATGTTAGGTGAAGATGGTATGTTAGATATTCTGACTGTCCCTGAATGTCACCGTGGAAAAGTTCTGAATTCTTTCTGAACCTCATTTCATTTTTTCCATCTTTTCTGTGCACAGCTCTAGGTATTATGTGCCACTCACCTTTGTATAAGCTCACTGCTACACAATCACAAAACAGATTTTTCTTCACAATCTCTCTGTAAAGTATTGATAGGAAAAATAAGGCACTTGTTTGAGGTTACACTGAAAATCTGTGTCTAAGTGAGGAACTGAACCTTGTTATCACTGTGTTTCAGTTTTGTGTCTGGCATTGTGCACGTGCTTTATTCTTTTTGGCAGCAGGAAGACAAACCAGACGAACTTAAACTTCTAAAATTATTTTAAATATTATTTTTTTTTACATTGAAAATGGATTTTTTTTTTGCATTGAAAATGGAAATGGTTTAAGAAGAGTAACCCAACTGATAGAGGCACATACAGGAGTATATGTCTCTATTCTTTGCTCTCCTTGCATATATCTTTTTAGTCTTTGACATTTGTGGGTTGGATACTTAAAAATTCTCCTTGTATATGTGGATTTAGGTAGAAAGTGATTATAAGATGACATTCACAGTTCAAAGTGTTTCACCCTATCAGGTCTTCATGCATTGCTCCTCCTGTTTCTTTCTCACAGTTTGGATAGCATAAGAGCTTTTGAAGAAGTTACTTCTCAGGTGAATGACTAGTCTCTTAAATGAGAGGTGAAGGCAGGCGTGAAATTTAAGTTCTTCTGCAGTATGGCCCCCATGGCTGCTGCTGAAGAGACGAATGGCTCTGCAATGAGAATAATAAGAAAAGAATGCTCTATTGAGTCAAATGTGTCTTTAGAGACTGTTACCTTTATTTTTCTTGTGAGGAAAAGCATGATGTTTCAGATTCAGATCAGTCAGGAGGTGGGAGGGGCCTGGTAGCTTCCCCGAGGCACCTGACAGTCAAACCTGAGTATGGTTTTTACAGTTGTGTTTTGATGGTTGATTTCCACATCATTGCTGACAGATATATCTGTTATATTGTCTGAAATGTATCAGTTGTTGTATGCGCCACGTCAGCGCTGGTGAATTTCTGGAATTTAAGGCATCAGTGTAAGGAAGGATACAGAGCAAAAGCTTATGTTGGCTTTTAAAATCCTGTAGTGTGAAGAATTTCATGAATATGTTTTACTCTAAATTTTCTAAATGCTCTCTCTTAAACCCCTACATCTATCTTGTATTCACTTCCCTTCAGTTTGAATAACTGTTTGCTCCTCAGTTATTCAGTATCTTCTATCTAGAACACATTTTTTTCAGTCTGGGTTAGAAAAAGGTGATTTTTTTTTAAAATGCATTTCAGTAACATTTGCTTTATTATAAAATCCTGAGATCCCTTTCAGTCTTGTGACTAAGGTTACTGAAATTTTGATGTATTCCTGTAAGAATTCTTAGTGGTCATGTGTAGCATTTGACTCAGAATTGGTGGGTAAAATATCCATAGGACTGATCTAAGGGAGGGTGCTGTTGAAGAGTGGTTGTATTTTATTCACCTTTAGCCACTGAAATTCGTAGTAGATGTAATTTTTACAGAGTTCTGTCTTGTTCTAGCCTAAGTGTCAAAACTACTGCCAACTTCCAACAGTAACATAAAACAAGATCCTATCATCACTGAGTAGGTTTAAAAAAACAACCTCCTAGAATAAATGTAACCAGCTTATAGGCTTTCCGAGAAGCTTCTAAAATCTCTGTATATTCTATAGTTATTTTAAAATGTCTGTGCTGTAATTTAGTTTTACGTTTGGTGGGTGCCATGAAGAAGTATGGATATAAGTCAGCATTCCAACATTGTAATGACAAATGTTGTGATTCTGAATCATAATCTACTGATTGGTGACTGATAGTGATGAAAATAGTAATTATTTATATTTATACATCCTGAACTATTTTGCCTTGGGCCTGTATAATTTTAAAGGATTGAATAAAGCATACCCTGTTTGTTACAACATCAGTGGTGTCTGCACTAAATTGCACTCAGTCTGGTTTATTTGATACTTAATGCATACACATAAATTTGTTCCAATTTTCAAAAAATTGCTTATTGACATGTTTCTTTCTTTCTTTCTTTCTAGCTAAAGTGTTATCACAAAAAATACCGGTCAGCTACTCGTGATGTGATTTTTCGCCTTCAGTTTCACACTGGAGCTATTCAAGGACATGGCTTGGTGTTTGGTAAAGAGGACTTGGACAATGCCAACAAAGGTACTTGTCTTCTGTGATTGGTTGGATTTGTATGTGTGTGGGTGCATGTGTATGTCTGTGCATATGATGGTAATCTTCAGAATCTGTTTTCAAAAGGATTTTTTTCCATCCCTTTGTTCAGGGAGAGGGAGATTACTTTGTGTTATTTTAATTCATAGCACTGTATCACAGGTAAGCCCATAATGAGAATAAAAGCTCTTTGTGTAAGTTAAGTTGTCAAAATAATACAGATACTGCTTCATAGTCCTTAACTCATCCTCTCACATTTTTAACAACAGACGTTCTTAAAATGGTGACTCTGTTATTCATGATTGCAGGAAATATGCTGAGGCATTTTTTTTCGCTGAAGATAAGTAATGAAGTCTGATTCTGGTTTTGTGGCCTGGACTGCTTGAATATGGAGCACTTCTGTTATGCTTCAGAATGGGTATCCAAAAATGGAGGCAAAGTTTTCAGAAACATTTGAAAATGTCTGAAGTTACTCTTTGTATTTTCCAAAGGATTATTTCAGTTTTATTTTTATGTTTATATGCAGGATTATGACTCCCACACGCTATGTTACTAACAGACTAAAACCAAACATATTTTCCTGCAACATGTGCCTATACAAAACCTTTATGGTCCAGTATTGCAATTTAGGCAATAGACAGAACAAATTTACTTTGCTCCTGAGTGTGTCTTCCTTTAACAGCCACAGACTGGGGGGAGTGGTTCATCTCTTCTGTTTTTGTCTGTTCTTAGAAGTAAACAAAACTCCAACTGACACTTTGTTGGTCTTTTCTAGAGAACATGTGGGGCAAAGAATGTCTGTCTTTTTTAGAAACAAATCACTAGATTCCAGGTGAGAATGGAAGAGTGACAGGAGTACGTGTATTAATAGCTATAGACAATTCTGATTTATGAGTGCCTTGGAACTGCTTTCCTGGGAGATAGCTTGTTGAAATGTTAGCCTTTGTTTTCAGATGACCGTTTCCCTGATTACGGCAAAGTGGAATTAGTGTTTTCAGAAACCCCAGAGAAAATTCAAGGTGAGTATACAGGAGAAAAAAGAATGCTTAGCTTAAAAATAAACCACATTGAAATGTATACTTAAAAACAACAACAAATGAAAAAAATCGAACTTTTTTTCTCTCTTGTTCCATTTGTCTTGTAGAAGATAGGAAATTCAACTTCAGCATTGAAATATGTAATATTTTACGTACATTTATATATGTAAACATACATTTATGTTTTTGGTTTAAATGTGAAGAACTTAATGAAGACACCACATAGGAGTTATCAGACTTTGTTTTAAAGGTATACAAGAACAGTTGCTAACAACCAGTAGAAAACATTTTTTGGTCTGTATGAAACATGCATAGTATATATGTTACAGTATAGGTAGCTTGGCCCAGTGTAAGTGACAGCAGTGGTCATTTCTATAACCTTTTCTGGATGTTGTCATAACTGATTATTTTTATTGAAGCGGTGAAGTTTTGACTGTCTATAATTTAGCATAAGGAGATGTAGTTACAGTTTTGTTGGAGATGCGCCTGCTCTGAAGTTGGCTTGTAGAGTATATCCTGTATGCCTCCAGAATATATTCTATTTTAATATGTCTAAGATCATAGGTAATTACTGCCTGCAACAAGAACTTAAGATCATGCTTTATATTGCAGTTTAATCTGTTAATGGATCTGTTCTTACTCATTTTGCGGTGTCCCCAAAAGTATAGATTCAGCCTGAAAATGAATGAAAACTAAGTATTCTGAACTGTCTGTCTCATACATAATCCTGTTAGGTGTCCTGTGAATTGCATGTTTTCCTGTTCATTTTTTTCACCGATCATTTAAAAACTTGTAGTAGCAGCCAATAAGAAGCTGGATTCTATCTAGCTGAACATGAAGATCTTACTTAGCATGTTGGAAACCCATATAAGAAAAAAAATGGGTTTATAAATAAGCTCTTACAGCTTGATCTAAACAGTTCTGGATGGTAAATGCTTGAAGAGAGGTCACCTTACACGGCTGAAAAATTATCAACATTTTTTCAAATCTCCCTTAGAGGGCAAATCAGGTCTGTGTTTTTTAGCAGGCTCCAAGTTGTCAGAATGTAAAGTTTTAAGTAATTGGAAATCAGTTTTCAGTTGCTGTCTTCCTAATTGTCTAGGAAGAAGATTTCACTTTGGAAATATTTGTTTACAATTTCTGCAAATGACTTTTCCACATTGAAAGTATTATAGAATAACTGCAGGTTATCTCTAGTCCATTCTCCTGCTGAATCCGAGGTCATCTGTGAGATCAGTCCAGGTTGCCAAAGCATTTGTCCAGCCAAGTCTTGAAAACCTCTAAGGATGGAGGCATCACAACCTCTCTGGGCAGACTGTTACAGTTTCTGACAGCCCTCGTAGTGAAACTATTTTTCCTCATAAAGATAAGGAAACTCTAAACTTCTGTATGTTCAATTTATGTCTGTTCCTTCTCATCTTCCCACCTTGCATCCACCTGGCTCAGTCTACTCTGTAGCCTTTTGTGGGGGTTGCTGTAAGGTCACCCCCAAACCATCTCACCCCCAGGCTGAAGAAACCCTGGTTCTTCAGCCTGTCTTTACAGGCCAAGTCTTTCAGTCCTAACTACCCTGGTGGCCCTCCTTTGAACTTGCTTCACTTTATTCATGTCTTTCTTGTATCGGGTAGCCCAAAACTGAGCACAATATCCTAGAAAATAACCATTTGTGATACAGGTTTTAAAAAAGGATGCAGTTGCTAGGAGAATTAGGCACCTAAATATTTAGGTAACAAGGTTGCTAAATCTACTTGTGACAAATGCGGCTTTTTTTCTGCCTGCATGTTAAGGTTTAGGACTATAGTATTCTTGTCCTTTTAATTTTAACTATCCTTGTTTTGAAAGCCTCAGAACATCTGTATAACACCCTTCTTCTTCAGAACAAGTTGCAATAGGACATGCTTCTCCAGACACAGCCACAGAGTTCTGTGGTGTCTTCCTGTAAAGCTGGCTGGTCATTTGTGTTCATTGTGTTTAGGGGCTGATGCAAGTTATCAGAGCTATATTATAACCAAGAAGCTCAAAATAAAATTCTGTGCTTGTTCCTTCTGTAATGAAACATAAATTAGGCTTTTTTAGTTGGTTTATATAACCTTTCTTCCCCTGTTGCTGCTTCTTACATCTAAGAATATGGTATTGTATTTGTAGGAACAAACTTCTATCAGAAGGCCACATACATATGTGTGTGTATATAATTTCAGATATGATTTTTGTCTCAAACAGATGTTAATTTTTTAGGATGTGAACACCTTCAGAATGACCATGGAGTGACAGTTGATTACAATACCTCAGACCCGCTGATACGCTGGGACTCCTATGAAAATATGAGCCCTGATGGGGAAGGTGAGTAATTCTGTTAAGAGACCAAGGCAAAACCTTTGGCAACCGTACAAGAGTGTTTGAAAGGGAGGAAGGAGATATCATTTGCTTGCACCTACTGCCACCTCACTGATATGAGGAATTAAGTAGCTGTCCACCACTGTCTGTTTAACCTTACTGTCGCTTTTCTTTTCCATAGAAAGAAGGCTGTACTAGTTTAAAAGAGATTCTTGTTAATACATTAAATTGGATTGAGACACAAATAGCTGATATGAGTTACTTATTTGTAAACTAGCGTTAAAATGTTTTTATTCTAAAGCTTCTAGTTTGACTCCTAACATGGAATTTTAAGAACAAAATGATGTGGCCTTGAGTGCTTACTATATTATCTGGAGTGTTAGAGGAGGTGTACTGGTCTGTGAAGTGATAGATAAATGAACAGGAAAAGATGTGCATATTTGCAAATTTCACCTTATACCAGCTTCTGAATTGTCCTTTTATTTCTTTATTATTATTACTTTTTCTGTAATATGCTGGTAAATGCAGAAGATAAAAGCCTCCAATAGCAGCCTTCATATTCTGACTTTAGAGTGCATGCTTTCCTGATGCTTTGCCTGAGGGAGTGATTGTGATTTTATTGGATGTAGTCTTCATGTAAGTACTGTGGTGATTTCACACCAATGGCTAGCTAAACTCTACCACGTCTCTCTCTCTCACACCCTCCTCAAAGGAACAGAGGGAGAAAATATGATGAAAAAGGGCTCAAGGGCAGGGATAATGACAGACAGATCACTCACCAATTACCATCATGGGCAAAACAGAGTTTGCATAGGGAGATTAATGTAATTTATTGACAAATAATAACAGACTAGAGCAGTGAGAACTAAAAGCAAACTAAAAACACCATTTCACCCCCATCCACTCTCTTCTACCTCAATCCATAACACTGTCTCAGCTGCTCCTTCCTCCTCATCCTATTCCCCTGCTCTAGTGTGGGGCCCCTCCCACAGGATGCAGTCCTTCCTGAACTGATCCTATGTGGGCTTCCCACAAACTGCAGTTCTTGAGTCACAGAATCACAGAATTGTAGGGGTTGGAAGGGAAAAGAAGAAGAACTGCATGGACTGAATATGGACCCGTATTAATGGGTCCATACAATGGGGCACAGTCCTTAAGGAACAGACTGCTTCAGCATGGGCCCCCCATGTGCAGCAGCTCCCACCAGACCTCCTGCACCACTGTGGTCTCCTCTCCATGGGTGGCAGCCCTCCTGTCTGCCAGGACACACTGCTGGTTCGTATTGAGCTTGCTGTCAACCAAAACCCCCAGATCCCTCTCTGTGGGGCTACTCTCCAGCGTCTTGTCCCCCAGTCTGTATGTGCAGCCAGAGTTGCCCTGTCCCAGGTGCAGGACCCGGCACTTGCTCTTGTTAAACTTCATGTGGTTGGTGATTGCCCAGCTCTCCGATCTGCCCAGATCTCTCTGCAAGGCCTTTCCACCCTCAACAGAGTCAACAACCCCTCCCAGCTTAGGATCATCAGCAAATTTGCTCAAAACACCTCCTAGTCCTGCATCCAAATTGTTTATGAAAACATTGAAAAGAACCAGCCCTAAAATGGAGCCCTCGGGGACCCCACTGGTGACTGGCCACCAGCCTGATGCAGACCCATTTACCACAACTGTTTGAGCCCTACCCATCAGCCAACTGTTCACCCATCGCGTGATGTTTTTATCTAGCTGTATGCTGGACATTTTGTCCAGTAGGATCCTATGAGAAACTGTATCAAAAGCTTTACTGAAATCCAAAAAGATTACATCAGTTGGCTTCCCTTGATTGACTAGATGGGTGATCTTATTATAAAAGGAAATCAAATTTGTCAAACAGGACCTACACCTTGTGAACCCCTGTTGGCTACGACCAATGACTACATTGTCCCCCAGGTGCGCTTCAATAACTTCAAGGATAATCTCCATAATTTTACCAGGCACTGACATGAGACTGACAGGCCTGTAATTACCAGGGTCTTCTTTCTTGCCCTTCTTGAAAATTGGCACAACATTTGCCAGCTTCCAGTCTACTGGGACCTCTCCAGATTCCCAAGACCGTTGAAAAATAATTGAGAGAGGTCCCACGATGACGTCAGCCAGCTCTCTGAGTACCCCAGGATGAATCCCATCCGGCCCCACAGACTTGTATGGATCCAGGTGGAGCAGCACATCCTGCACACGTTCAGGGTTGGCTGGGAGTTTATCACTCCCACCATCATGGTCCTCCAGCTCTGGGCACCTGGGGTCCCGAAGCCCATCATTGGCGTTGAAGAAAGAGGCAAAGAAGGCATTAAACGTCTCTGCTTTGCCTATGTCCTTGTTTATGAGGTGACCATCCCCATCAAGTAGCGGACCTATGTTTTCTCTGGTCCTCCTTTTTCTGTTTACATATTTAAAAAAGCCCTTTTTATTGTCTCCCACAGACCTGGCCAGCTTCAACTCTAATTGGGCTTTGGCTGCATGAATTTTCTCCCTACAAACGTGAACAGCAACCCTGTAGTCTTTTCATGTTGCCTGACCCTGCTTCCAGTAGCCATACACTTTCTTTTTATGCCTAAGCTCCAGAAGAAGATCCCTGGTCAGGATCCCGGCCTTCTGCCCCGCCTGCTTGACTTCCGATATTTTGGAATTGCCTGATCCTGTGCTTTTAGGAGGCAGTGCTCAGGATGTTTCTGTGGCATGTGCTTCCTTTCTTATCCCCTACTTTGTATAAACGTAACTGTCAGCAAGCAGTGAATTGATGTTAAATATTTTAGCTGCTAAGATTCATTGGATAGACAGATCTGACCTTCCTATCCTCCCATCCGCATGCATTGTATTATAAGTGGCTACATCAGTACAGGAAATTGAAAGCAGAGATAAATGCTTAGGCAGCACATTGTTGGAAGATACAGAACAATATGTTGCTCATGTCTTAATGACTTTATATAGAAGACTTCATCATAGACCATTCAAAAGTACAATTACCTTGTTTTCCTGATGTTTGGAAGTCATATGTGCTACTTAATAGGCTTTTTTTTTTTTTTTTTGGTAATTTGCATGCTTGATGCATTTTCAATCACCTGAGATGCAATATAAATACGATATGTTGGCATAGATATTGAGAAATTTATTATGGATCTGTAGAGAAGTCACTAGAGAAGCTAGAGAATGTACCATAGAAACATGAGATGTATCCAGATACTCCTTCCTCAAGCAAACATTTAAGAGGCAGGATAAATGTGAACCTATGGAATTCAACAGTGGAATTGCAGGCAGAGCATCTGTCTCTGCGCAGCTTTGGCAAAAGATCAAGAGTGGCTAAAACACATGCACAAGGGAACAGCTATGTTTTCTCCTAAGGATGAGATCTGTATTCAAAACAAAGGTAAACCTAATTTGCCATTCGAGGTAAACACAGTTTGCTTAGGTCTTCCTTTACTTACGATTTATAAACAACAGGACAGACTTCTCTTATGGTTTGTGGCAGTGGTTCAATATCATGCTTTTGCATTAAAAGGTTGTATTGAATCCTGGTTTTCACCACAGGTGAGAGACCGCTAACAGGAGACGCTAATTTCACATCCAGATAGTGAGCAAAGTCAAAAAGCTTGGCATATGAATCTTTTAGCTACAGTCTTGAAGTCATAGAGAGAAACTCTTTTGTACCTCAGAAAAGACCAAGATACAGGATGTGGTGCATTTGGAAGTCTGCCTAACAGTGGTGACATGTTTAAAATGTGGACAGATCTCATGGAGTGCCTGTTTCAGGTCTACTCCATTACTCCTGGCCTTTTGTAGGAACTGGACTTCACAATTTTACTTCTGCCTGTTTTCTATGGGAATTTCAGTAGGAATAACGTGAATGTGACAGTATTCCTGTATTGCAGTTATGCATCTTGTTCATTTCAAAAAGAGTTTTGAAATTCCAAATCAAGGTGGCCAGAAAGGCTACAGCCAAGCTCTTTGAAGTGAACATGGTTTCCTTTGTAGGTATGCGTGTAATGGCTATTTCCAAGCTATTTTCAGTGTGTTAAAATGGAAAAATAGAGAAGAAGAAAGCAGTTTATCTCTTTTGAAATCCTACACCTATTTGGCATTGTTAGCAAAAGAACGAGAGATGAAAGGACATGAAAAAAGAAATATGTACTCAAAGTATTTCTTGTCAGAAAGAGCAGTCAGGCATTGGGACGGGTTGCCCGGGGAGGTGGCGGAGACCCTGTCCCTGGGTATGTTCAAAGAAAGGTTGGATGTGGTGCTTAGGGACATGGTTTAGTGGGTGACATTGTAGGTATGTTGTTGGTTGGACCAGATGATCTTGGAGGTCTTTTCCAACCCTAATGATTCTATGATTTTATCTTAGTTTATTAGTGTAATACAGTATTGCAGACAGAAACTATTGCCTTTTAAGTGACCTTGAACCCTGTGATGATAATAAAGTTGAGTATGCTTGCATTGAATATGGCCAGGCTATGGACAGCTTGCTCTTTGGAATTAGTTCCTTATCCCTTAACAGTACAGGAATTTTGACGATTGGGAAGCAATAAATTAGTTGAATTTCTTTTCATAAATGCTGTTTCTGTTAGATCACTTGAGAACTGTCTGTTACATGTTGCACTAATGGTCCTCCATAATAAATTGAAGATTTTATTAGTTTTTAATTCTGAGTTTGTATCAAACTTCTTCTTCCTCAAGTAGTACATTTGCACAGAGACTTGTGTAACATGGATTTAAACGCCTGCAGTTGAGTGTAAGATTTGAAACCACAAGAACTGAAACATCGTCCTCCTGCCGTATAGAAGTCTGAGATAGTTGTCATTGGTTTTCTTGTGGTTTTAAAGTCATGGTACTCATCAAGTCTTAAATGTGTTTTGTGGGCAGGTAGGAACAGAAATGATTTTTGATTGTGCTGAGTACTCTTATTTTTGCAGTGTTAAGGCAGCAAGTACCATAAAGTAGATATTTGTAGATTTACAGAAGGTTTCTCATTTGCTGCATTGACAAAAATATACAACCTGTGGTCACAAATGAATAGTACCTTCTATTATTTCAAGAAATTTAAATGTGTTTTCATTCCTGTTGATAATCATGTTTTTCAGGAGTTTTGTAGTTCACGTATTTTCAGCCACACTTCACTGTCTGTCTTCGTTTTGATTGCTAAGGTCATATACACTTCTTTATATTTAAACTGATTTGGGGGGATTGAGTTTGTTTGCGATATTTTTGGAGGTATTCAAAGGGAGAGGGAAAGTAGTGGTGAATAAGGATAAAGTAATTTTTATGGGATGAGAATGTTGAAAGAAATCAGTGTTCCCACCTCCTACCCCCTGGAAAACTTTTCATGTGCTTTACACTTACTATTCTCACTGTATTGTGCCACCTGTTTCTCTCCCCCCACCCCCACCCTTGATAATACATTAATAAAATGTATTAATGAGAACTTTTTTTCAGTTCACATTATATATTTTCAGGATTATTTATATAGTAGGTAAGAGATGATATTGTTAAAACAAACACTTCAAATCTGCTGAAAATGCAACTCCCCTTTTGGATAGGAACCATTAGTTTGTGTGGAAACCACAGGAAGATCCCAGTACAGCCTGGGCTTTGAGGTGTTCTGAAAATAAAATCAGATACATTAAAATAAAAATTATATGTATTGCCAAAGAGCAGAAACTTCCTTTTGCTAGGGAATATGAGAAATTGGAAGGAAAGATGACTGCTGTGGTTCCTTTTGCAGTGTCTAAAGCTGCTTTATCTCAGATTTATTCTCAGTATCCTAATAGCACACTAAGGTTATTCTAGAAAGAGAATGAATCTGCCATGAAGGAACAACTCTGTTTTGAGGTGATGACCATGGGATGTGTGTGACTGGGATGCTGTACTGCTATTTATGTCTACTATTCAGTTTGTTGAGATATAGTGTTGGCTTTTGTTCTTTTTGTTGTTTTAATAAATAAAACTGATAGCAGCAAAGGGGTTATAATTGTCTAAAATGTTGTTTTGTTTAACTGAATTCAGTGGATTGACAACAAGAGTGTACCAAATTCTTGTTCGGTATTCCATTTTAAGACATTTCACTTCTGCTAATGACTGCTAGATCCCACTGTGGTCTTTTGTCTGCCAACTCTACAGTCTGTGGAAAGAAAAGAACATGAGCACATGTTACAAATTGCTAAAAATGACAAGAGCAGGACTTTCAGCAAGTCTTTACAAGACTGAAACCATCTTTCTCTTATGAACCTTGCTGCTTGTTTCCTAGCAAACTGGCTTGGCTAGCTAATAATGTTTGCTAATTAGAAAAGAAACAATTTTGGAAACAAAAGGATGTTTTTAATTCAAGCTAAATAGGGTAGGGCAGGATGAATTCAAATTCCTATGTCTCTGGACTGTTGTATAAGAAATTTTCTAGCAGTTTATACACTGACCTGCTCCCACTCATTTTCTTTTCATAAAAAAAAGTATCTGAGAAGTGTCACCAGGTAGGCAATAAACAACATTCTGGTATGTACCCATGTCATGTGACTAGAAGAGGTGTTTGACTTTTATCGCAATTTTTTCTCCTTCTCAACCCAAAGTAAATAGCTATTGAATAGGGAGGTGCCCTCTCATGCAGTTAAACATGTGTTTTGCCGGAGGGGCCTTTTAGGATTGCAAAACTCAAGGGCTGAGGCAAAATTGCTTGGCTTTGGTAGCTTAAAAGGAATTCAGATGCCTACCAAAGAAAACAGCTGGTTTGATGCCATTTGTGGTGAGTGAAGCTGAAGAATAAATTGTTAGTGAATAAAAGGTAATTCCAGCTTTTAGTCACCAGCTGGATTCAGTATTCTTTGAGACAAAGAGGGATGTGTTAGGAGGTGGGGATAACAAGGTGTCCTACAACGATTTCCCTTCTTTCCTGTTTGACAGTGCAAATAAAAACATTTCTAGAAAATAGAAAAATTTACGCTATAAAATGCTGGCATCTTGAAACAAACTCTGAAATGCTTTGGAGTGTTTGTCTTTAATTGTTTTTCTTTGAGGAAGCTTATGTCTTCTATTTATTATCATTTTGTATTTTCTTCTTTGGATTGTTATTATTTCTTATTTTAAATTTGGTTATTCTTCTTAATCATGAGACTGTGGTGGTTTTACGCAGCTGGGCAGCTAACTCCACCACAACCGCTCTCTCACTCCCCCTCCTCAAAAGGAAAGGAATGAGAACTAAAAGCAAACCAAAAACACCTTTCCCCCATCCACCCTCTTCTATGTTCCCCCCTCCGAGCAGTGCAGGGGAACAGGGAATGGGGATTGCAGTCAGTCTGTAACACTTTGTCTCCGCCACTCATTCACGGTCACTCTCTGCTCCTGCTCCACAGGGGGTCCCTCCCATGGGATACAGTCCTTCCAGAATTAGTCCTACATGGGCTTCCCAAAGGCTCTTCAAACTTCTCCAGTATAGGCCTGTACCACGGGGTCCATCCTTCAGGAGCAGACTGCTCCAACATGGGTCCCCCAAAGGTGGCAGCTCCTGCCAGATCCCCTGCTCCTGTGTGGGCTCCTCTTCATGGGCTGCAGCTCTTGGTCAGAGTCTGCTCCAACGGGGGCTCTTCATAGGCCACAGCGTTCTTTGTGTCACATCCACCTGCTCCACCATGGGCTCCTCCATGGGCTGCAGCGTGGAGATCTGCTCCATGTGGGGCCCATGGGCTGCAGGGGGACAGCCTGCTCCGCCAGGGGCCTCTCCACAGGCCACAGGGGAACTTCAGCTCTGGCACCTGGAGCACCTCCTTCCCCTCCTTCTTCACTGATCTTGGTGTCTGCAAAGCTGTTTCTCCCTCCTCACTCTCCCAGCTGCTGTTGTGCAGCAGTTTTTAATTTTAATTTTATTTTTTTTTATGTTTTTTCCTTTTGTTAAATATGCTTTCACAGAGGCACAGACAACATCGCTTATTTGGCTCAGCTCTGGGCAGGTCCCTTTGGAGCCGCCTGAAACTGGCCCTTATTTAACATGGGGCAGCTTCTGGATTCTTTTCACAGAGGCTACCCCTGCAGTCCCTGGCTACCAAAACCTTGCTATGTAAACCGAATAAACACCAGCAATAAGTTGGAGATAAATTAATATAAAGCGGTTTGTTTTGTATGCCAGCAATGTTGAATATAAACACAGGATTGCAAGGTTTCATTTCCACTTGTGCCGTAATAGGTACTCTTTAATTCTCCCTTTGATCCTCCTTTATTAGAGCATTGATTAAACCAGTACAGAAATATGTGGATTAAATATTCTTTTCCTCCGTATGTTAGGGAATGAGTGCAAGTTCATGCAGGTGTTCTTAAGATTGTGCTTGATTAACTAAGATCGTTCCAGTCTATAATCTCTTATGTCCATGTTTTATTGTTTGTTTGTTTGTTTTATATAATTTTTGAAAACAAGACAAAAAGTTGTAGTACTTTGAATAGGTCAGTTAGGAGACGATAGTTATATGTAGTCAAGGGCTGGACTTTCAAAGGACTTACTCATTCAAAGTGACTTATTTTCTTTGAGTATCTCATGAGGCATCCTGTACACCTTCTTGAAAGTCTTGCATATTTACTTAAGTGCTAGGCTGAGCAAGCAAGCTTGACTTGGCTCGTCAAGCTCTGTGTGCACTAAAAATATTTTTGGTTTTACCCAAATGGTAAGCTTATCAGTAAGTCACTGTCTGAAATGAGGAATTAAGTGCATTTTACTTACACTGATCTTGTTAGATACAATTTGTATGTTCTGCTTTAGTTAAATTTGTCTTAAATGAAAACAAAAAGCCCAAAACGATTCTAAGTGCCAGAGAAGGCTTGTTATAGCTAAGATTAAAAAATAAATAAATAAATTTGAAAGTCTTAATGTCTGAAAACAAGAACAGATTAGAAGAAGGATTCCTCAGGTTCCCTAGGCCCCTGTTTTTCTCCATTAGCCTCCTGCCTCTCATTGCCTATACTTTCCTTTCTCTTTCCTATATGAACTCCTTTATCCTCAATTTTTTTTTTCAAATCCTACTTTACGTACTCCAGTAACTTTTCTGCCTTTCATTCTGTGAAGGTTTCTTGGACACACTCACCTTCTCATCCTCCTCACCCTGATATCAGTATCTTTAAAACTGCATGGCTTTATTTGAAGCACAGGTTGCCCACCTCAAGTAATTTCAAAGCTACTGCAGAGCCAATTACTTGCTTTTAAAAATGTTTTTGTTATGTCCTCCAATTAATTTTTATCATATCTTGATAATAGGCAGTGCTGTTATACCAAGAATGTTATTTACTAGCCATTTGTCAAGGCAGTAATTACACATTTAGACGCAAAGAACAGAGGGTAAAATTTAAGTGGTTTAATAGGTGTTTCTGGTATACATCTGGTATACATTCAGCTATCTTTTGCAGTTCTATTTTTATAAAACTGTGCAAAGGGCCTCTCTTCAGCACAGAAGGATTCGGATAATCAGAAACTAGGAGGAAGATAGCACGTGACTATGGGTGATGTTCTCTCTTCCCCTTCCTATGTTCTTTACATATCATCTAACAGCCGTTATCTCAGGGCCACATAACACTGCTTTTTCATGCAAGTGTTTCTTGCCCAGCTTATTTGGGTTCCTGAGCAGACTTGCACTTACCTTCTCACATCTGCCTGTTTCTTAGTCACGTCAACTACAGTCTATTGTTATTAGCATCATTAATATAAACATTAACGCCAGAATCAGTATCTCATACCACGCACATATACCTCAGGAAGAAGCTCTTCTTAATCTAATTTTACAATCTGCTTAAAAGTTTGAATAAAGAGTCCTGAAAGGCAAACCTCTGCCACAGTTGTGTGTTCCCTCCCTGCAGCTGCTTCCTGAACAGCTCTGCTTCTCTCTTGTGAAGACAGTGAGACGTCTTACCTGTTAGCTTCAGGAGGCAAGGAAAAATAATTCTTGTTATGGTTTAGGTATCGGATATCATTTTCTTGTAACACCTTAGTTGCCTGCAGTAGGGTTAGTATGGCAGCAGCAGAGATTGAAAGAATGAATCAAACAAATGAACTGAAAATACTTCAGTACAAATTATGATTTTGTGCTTGCTTATTCTGTGACTGTCCTAAGATCAGAAAGAGAAGCAATTAAGTTCCCTCTCTCTGCCTGCAGCCAGGCGTATGTACACTGAACACCCTTGTGCATTGTGCTTTCTGTGTGTGTGTCCTGGTCTAGAACTATGCGTTGTGAAGCAGTTTTTTCTAACTCCAGAGTACTTGTAAAATCATTAAAGTCCAAATGTGACCCGTATGAGTGGCTGGGAAATATACACTAGGATTTGCTAATGATGAGGATTCTATAATGTGTTGGATGCCCCTCCTTTGCTTCTCAAAAGATTCAAGCTTTAAGGACCTCATGTGAGCCTGATGGTCTTGCTTGTTAGCATTTTGCTAACAGCAACCCTCTTGGCTGTTTTCCTTTCAAAGTGTCGTGGTTTTTATGGTACTTGCCTCTTTCTGATTTTCTTCATCCTCATTTATTTTTCTGTTAATAAATGGGCAAACATAGCAAAACAAGCAGCTTCCTGATGACTGACTTACTGCTACTTCATTTCGGAAAAATAGTTCTTTAAAATTGAATCCTCATATGAACATCAACATTTGCTTGGATGTCTTGGATAGTCAGGGGAAGGAAAAAACAGTGGTAGAAAATGACTTCATACTCTTTTCTTTTTTCTCCAGTCCATTGTGTTATCCTCAAAATACAATTGTCTTTAAAACTCTCTAAAAATGGATTAGATGATTTCCAGATGAAAGTTTATGAACCAAGAACAGTTAGAACACCCACCCACTCACACACATTTTCTTCCCAGGCTCAACTTCAGTCCCTTCTTCTACTTCCTCCTTCCCCTGACTGGTGTAGGGAGATATATGGATTACAGCCCATAACACTTCGTGTCTGGTACTCCTTTTGTCTCACGCTCATCCCCTGCTTTAGCATAGGGTCTCCCTCCCATGGGATACAGTCCTTCACGAACTGTTCCAATGTGTGTCCTTCCCATGGGCTATAGCTCTTCAAGAACTGTTCCAGTATGGATACTTTCCATGGAGTGCCGTTCTTCAGGAACAGAATTTGCCAGTGTGGGTCGCCCATGGGCCACGGTTCCTGCCAGAAAACCTGCTCCAGTGTGTGCTGCCTTACATGGGCTGCAGCTCCTGCCAGGAGCCTATTCCTGTGTGAGTAGGAGCTGCACCTTCCTTCAGGATATAAACAAATACTCTGGAATGGGGTCTTCCATGGGCCGCAGTGTGGATATCTGCTTTACTGTGGTTCTCCATGTGCTGCAGGGGGAAAACGTGTGTCACCAGTCTTCTCCACAGTCTGCAGGGGAATCTCTGCTCCAGCGTCTGAAGCACCTCCTCCCATTCCTTCTTCTCTGCCCCTGGTGTTTGCAGAGTTGTTTCTCACCTGATTTTCTTTCCTCTCTTCCACCTGCAGTGTTTTTTGTTTTTTTTTTTTTGTTTGTTTTACTCTTTCTTAAATACACCTCTTCACAGAGGTGTAATCAGTGTTGCTCATTGGCTCAGCTTTGTCCTTTAGCATGTCCCTTTTGGAGTTTGCTGGAACTGGTTGTAATCAGACTTCGGGCAGCTCCTGGTCTCTTGTAAGAGAAATCACCCCTGCAGCCCCTCCATTACAAAAAGACTGCCACACAATTCCAATTACAGAAGTTTAGCTATGCAGAGCTTGCCTGAGTTCCCAAAGCATTCTTGCTGTGATTGTGTGGCGTACCACTAAGGCTATCTATGTAGGACAATAAAATTAAAGCAACATTACAGATCTGTCTGAATTAATCATTTGCAAATAAATTCTCCCTAGGAGAGGTTAATCTGTTAAAAGCTGATGTTGCCTGATTCAGGTTTCTTCTGCTACTCTAACTAGCACGTGTCACTGTTGCACCTCAGTCTGTGTTCAGGCCTGCTGACTGCTGATAAAATCACCAGCACATGAACTGTAGGCTTCCAAAAGAGCAGAAGGGGCCTGCAATTGGACTAAGGAGTAGTATTGTATTTTTGTTTGTTCTTTTCTCACAGTGAACCAAAATGTAGTGAGACCAAAACAGAAGTTGCATCTTATATGAGACTAATCCATTTATATTGAGTTTTGAATATGCCTTTTTTGTTTCTTTTCACATTTTTGAGGCAAATTTTGGAAGTTTTCAGTGATTCTGTATTGTCCTACTAGTAATCCAGGAGCAGAGAGCCAGTTCTCTGGCTTTCAAAGAGTACTGTCTGCATAGCTTGTGTGTATGGTTTGTGTCTTTTATCGGACTCTTGACTAATTTAATGTGCAGCCATTTACAGATTTGTAAGAACAGCAACACATGAACAGGAAAGCAAGTGCTTTTTGAATTGGGTTTGAACTTAACTTCTAACTCTTTCATAATCAATGAATAGGTAGATGTATTTTGTCAATATGAGAGCTACTTTTATCCTTTGTTCAAGTGAGAAGTCATTAAAGAATTGAAAGTCCCTTAAACAAAAATTGAATGTTGTCTAGAGGCATGGCTGTCTTTTGGTGATGCATGCACACATTTTGAATATTTAGAGCCAAAGTTTATGGGCTGCCATGTGGTGAGATACGGCTGTTATTAAAGGAGTAACTAACAGGCTTGCTCCTCCTAGTTTGAGCTGATTCATTCCAGAGACAGAGAAGGAGTCAATGCCTGCCAGTGTGTGGGAGCTTGAGAGCAGCAGCTGCTACATAAAAATAAGCACAATCACCACAGGACTTCCAGAAAGTTTTTCTTACCTGAGAACTCCAACAACGCACAATTTTTGAAGGCTTCAGTGATGCGAGTGGCTGACCTGATTGTTCAATACAGAAGAACAATGTTTTCTAAAGGCTGCATGTTCCAGGAAAAAGGCAATCATAAGGCAATCATGAGTGTGTAGCTAAATGGTTTGAAAATTGAAACCCGCTTGGCTTCACTGGATATTCAAACAGACTGAGAAAAGGACCAGTGTAAGGAAATAGCTTGTATACTGAATTACCTTTTCAGTCAAGGCATTTGTATTCCTCTTCCCCTCCGGGAGTTCAGATTTCATTGAACCTGATTGTCCCCTCCCGCTCCTCCCTTGTGTTTACATTTTCATTTGCTTTTTCTCCTGATAGAAGTCTCATGCTTCTTTAGCAAGACCATTTATTTACCTCCAAGAGCAGGAACAGCAGCTGCAGCTCAAACAGCAGGAGTAGAGACATTTCTTGCCTTTTTAAGCTGGAGTGTTTTCCTTAACTCTTGTATTTCCTCAGTATACAGTTGCTTAGAGAGTATTAGTTGATTTAAATGAGCTGTTGATTGATTATTGCAGAAAGTTCATGAATTTGCCTAGTAAAGAGGTAAGAAGTGTTGTTGTAGTTCAAGAGCTGGAAATACAGACCACATGTATTTATATATTAATTTTAGAGGAACTGTATGGGAAGAGTTTGCAAGGCATGAGGGCCTGTGTTTGTTAGGGAGGGAGAAAGGAAAAGACAAATGCACAGAAAAAGATTTAACTTGGGAGGAATGCAACTCTGGACTTGTCCACATTTGCCTGAAGAGAGAAATATTTATTTGTGAGATTGAAAAAAAAAATCCAAATCTCCTGTAATATTTCCTGCTGCAACATGAACAATGGAACAGTGTGCAAAGGTTTGTATATTTACAACCTTCTTTATGTTCAAGTGGTCTGGGTCAGAATGGCTCTTGTTGAATTTGTGGTATATGTGTTTACATAGGTGGCTTGCATTTGTCTGTGTGTTCACAAGTGGTGAATAGACAGGGGATAGCTGGGGGGACAAGCTGGGCTGGAAGACTGAAATGTCTTTTTACTCACAAGTCTGCCTTCAGGTATTTGGATTTCAAGAAGGGCATTGCCAGGAAACATGGACTTGGATGTAAGCCACTGAATTGGGTATGTGTTGGTATTTCAGCTTCTAATTTTTATGTAAGTTGCTCTTTGTGTATAAGGTATGGGAATGAAAATACTCGCATAGCCTTTGCTTTGAGGCTATTTATAAGGGGGCTCCTGACACTGGTGTGTCTGTGTGTTTCAGATTCAGTGTGTGAATTTTGCCAGACTTCAGGCTGGGCAATTCAGTGTGTTGGAGCACCTCCTGGGAAGAGAAGTCAGACTGAAAGAAAGTGGGCCCCTTCAATTTGTTTAACTAAATTCCAGCATTACTTAAGTCTCCACCCTTGTGAACTTCCCATGTTTTTTTGACAGCTGCATTACTCTCATGTTTTACAGAGTGGTACTTCCTTGGGAAAAATGAGAGTAGGGACTGAGTTGTGCATTGAGAAGAGGTATTGAATACATAAGGCCTCTGCAGTGCCATTATTTATCAAGGTGCACAGAATAAATTTATGCTTTGCCAGTATATTTTCTAATTTTCTTTGGTCCAAAAATATTCACTACACATGAAGCTTCACATTTGCAATTAAGTTGGGTATCACTTTATGGGGAAAAACATGCACAAAGGCCAGAGTAAAGCAAAGTTGGAAAGTCCTAGTGTGGAGGTATTCCAAAATTACGGTTGAGCAAATGATAAGATATAAAATTCAGGTGTTATTAAATACCTTGTATTTTGAAGGTTATAGTATTTGAATAGTTTGTCCTGGTCTTATGAACAAATATCATAGAATCACAGAATGTTTGGGGTTGGAAGAGACCTTAAAGATTATCCAGTTGCAACCCCATTGCCATGGGCAGGGTCACCTTCCACTAGATCAGGTTGCCCAAAGCCCTATCCAGCCTGGCCTCGAACTCTTCCAGGGATGGGGCATCCACAGCTTCTCTGGGCAACATGTTCCAGTGCCTCACCACCCTCACTGTGAATACTTTCTTATACCAAATCTAAACCTACCCTTTTTTGGTTGAAAACTGTTACCCCTTGTCCTGGCACTATACTCCCTGATAAAGAGTCCCTTCCCATGTTTCCCATATGCCCCCTTTAAGTATTGGAAAGATGTTAAAATGTCTTCCTGGAGTCTTCTCTTCTCTAGGCTAAATAACCCCAACTTTTTCAACCTCTTTTTTAGGAGAGGCAGAGAAAAAAGAATATATATAAAGAATATATATAAAATATATAGCTCATTATATAGTATGTTTATGTGATGTGCTTGACCTTCAGATTAACAGTCCACTGGCAGTCTGGCCATCTTCTCATCTGGAGTTTTGTTGCTGTGCTGTGGTGCTGTGTAATGATACTGGGAGGTCAAATGAAGGCACATGCAGAAGGGGTTTTTATCACTTTCCTAGGTTCTCTGATTGTACTTGAGAAGTTGAAAGATTTTGTATGTAACATTTCTGTATGGGGAACCAAATGTGTGTGCTCAAATGATTCATCTGGAGTGAAGTATTTATGGCTGGCTAGCATGTGTGAAGGATTTACAGCCTAGCTTTGGATAATTGAAAAGTCAAGAAGATTTCTTGAAAGAGTACTAGTCCTATATTTATGTTACCATATCCTAGTTCAAATCTGTAACCTCTTCAAGTCTGTTTTGTGTCAGGATATTCAAGTATTCAAATCTAGGCAGTGTTATGTGTTTTCTGTTTTTTTAAACTCAAAACTAACTGCATAGAAAAGTAAATGCCACCTAATAGTTACTCTTGCCAGTTTGTTTGCTTATTTAATTTTTGCAATTTATTGTGGTAACTGTATTAAATAATTCTGTATGAAAGTTTTTCTGTCCTTTCGTGCTGAAGCTCCGCGAGTGCTTCATTGTCCTAGCAGCAGTGAGAATTTATGAGAAATCACAGCATGAAAGTGGCTGAGAAATTGTCAATTGTCTATCTTTTCCTTAGGTACAGTATTTTTATCATAAATACTGTTTTAAAATACCTGTACACAGACATTTGGCCACATGCATAGCAGCTCTTCTCAGTGTGGGATTTACACAATATATCATAAATTTAGCAAACTTCTACTTTCACCTGTAGACAAATTCAATTGCAGGGGGAATTGCTTTCTTTTTCCCTTAGCCTGATGACTTGTTCTGTAAAGGAATATTTTTGGTCTTTTGGATGTGCTAATTTTAAAATCAACAATAGGCAAGTCATAGTACCTAGTCCTTAAAAAGTAAAAAATTGTCCTTTAATTATTGGCTAAAATCTATTAAACCTGTCTTATAACCTCCAATGTATAAGTGTTTAAACTGTTTGAAGACTCTGCCTGTAGAAAATGTTGAAATTACTGTGGTGCAATTTTAAGTATATTTTGAAAATGTGTGTTAGAGTTGATGCATTGGTTTCTCTGTGAATCTTTTGATTCTGCAACTGCCACAGATGTAGACTAAGCTGTTGGTTACCTTTGACAAAAACCTGTCTGTTCCTAAGTTGCAATGGTCTGTTTTTCTTTTTATCAAACAGTTCTCAAATTATGGGTAGGAAAAAGTTCTTCAGAAACTTCTGCTTGATATAAATGCTTTTGTAAATGAGCATTAAAAAAAACCTTTGGAAGTAGAACCACTCATTTTGCTTTCTTGGCTAGAAATATTTACTCTTAAAGGTTTTTGTAAGAAATAGAATTGTGTTCATTTTCATCATTTAGGAAAAGTCCGATAGCCATACTCTACCTGAGGTTGAATTAAGCTTTGTGATGTGTGTGGAAGATGGAAAAGCAAATCTGATAAAGGATTACTCCATACATTTAAGAATATGCCTCCTGGGACTTAATTTAATTTCTTTGGTTTATGATGTCAAGATGACATTTTAAAAAACCCTGACAGTCAGAGGTGAGAAAAAATGGTTTAGATAAAAAGGTGGATTCAAATAAACTCTTGAGCTTTTAAAATGTTCCAGAGGGAAATCACTATTCATTGTTCTGTGGTTTTATCTATTGCCAGTGTTGGTAGTACTGAAATAACATGGAAGAGATTGTGTTTTTTTTTTTTAACTTACTGCGTATAAACATTTGTCAAGTTTGTTTTTTTTCTGGGAGACAAAAAAAAGTTTTCTCAACAATTTTTATTACCCATTTTGTATGTATTTCATATATGTTATTGTATATGTTTGCTAATCCTGTTTGCGGTAAAGTATAATGTCTAAAATATTACATATATGATAAAGCACGCAGACAGTCCAGACTGTCTGTACCTAGGCTGTTTGTCCAGAGGCTGAAAGTTTAATCTCTAATTTGTGATGTTCTTGACTTTCTTGCTGTATGTTTTGCATTCATTTTTTTTGTGGCTTATTGAAAAATTATTAAGATGTATTACACTATAATGAGAAATGGTGGCTGCAGCGTGAAGGACTGAAGAATATGGGACAAGTTCCTGTAGATAGCAAGCAGGGGGGGATCATGGATGTCAGTCCTAGGATCAAAAGCCATTTCAGTGGTTACTTCAGTGAAGCCTTCCAGTTGATTTCATTAGCCCTGTAAGAAGGTGAAACCTGGCTCACCCAGTTCTTCTGTGCATAACCAATGTCACTGAACTGTGC
The DNA here is from genome assembly GCF_040182565.1 of Anser cygnoides. Classification (NCBI taxonomy): domain Eukaryota; kingdom Metazoa; phylum Chordata; class Aves; order Anseriformes; family Anatidae; genus Anser; species Anser cygnoides. Next base: position 55,404,485 of record NC_089874.1, read on the forward strand.
TAATTGTGCATATGTAATTGGAAGGAGGAATTTATCTGTTCTCAACATCTACCTTAGTAAACCAAGTAGATGCATTTTCCTGTAAAATTGCTATATTTTCCTAAGATGTTCTAAACAGAAAAGAAAGTTCTAGCCCTTTTTCGTTATGAGCTGCTAATCATAAACTTTAGAGGAGCAGGTACCAGAGAGATCAGCTATAATGTTAGGTTCTTCCCATCATTGTTGAGAAAGGAGTTACATACTGATTCTTGAGGGAATATGGCCTCACTGATTAAAATTGGAAACATGAAGTGCGTACCACAACCTCCACGTGTATATAGATTTTATAGTCTAACAGATATAGGCTTACGCATGCCTCTGTGAAGAGGTCTTATGTATATTCTAAGGACTGCAGCTCTGACTGAAATCCTGTTTTTTCCTTGTACTACCAAGAAAAAGAGTAAATGATTTTTCATAGTGTATTTAGACTATCAAATGTAAATGAATGAACCGGTGATTGCATGATTCTTGCTCTGAATGGAGTGCATGGTAGCTGCATCTCAAAGTTCTGGCAGTTCTTCAAATTAGTTTGAAGATTTTGTAGAGACATAAAACAGTGTAAGAGAGAACATCATTTCATCTTGGCCTGGTAAGATCACAAGCATTTCACCATCCAGAGTATGGATGAATGGCTTGTTACATTTTCATCAAGAACTTTGTTATAAACTGAAATGTAAATGGAAAAAATGAAAGAAGACAATGCTATTGGTTGCTACTGAATTTGTAGAGCCAATTTAGTTTTGCAGAAACAATACCATTAGTATTAGCAGTACTTCTGAGTGTGGTATGACATAATGTACCTTACAAGCTCTTATATAATGCCTTGTCTTTTTCTCTCTCTTCCTTTCTTACTTCTTTCTTCACAGTGCTGCATACCCAAGGTCCTATTGATGGCAGTCTATATGCAAAAGTAAGAAAGAAGAGCTCTTCAGACAGCAGCATCCCTGGTGTTGCTCAGGGTGTTCCTGTGACAAGCAGTCCTGATCACAGTGATCATACTCTGTCTGTCAGCAGCGATTCAGGACACTCAACAGCTTCCATCAGGACGGACAAAACTGAGGAGCGCCTTGTGCCAGGCGTCAAACGGGGACTGAGCCCACAAGAGAAGGCAGAACTGGACCAGCTACTTAGTGGCTTTGGTTTGGAGGATTCTGTCAGCAACACCAAAGATATGACTGATGCTGGAAGCAAGTACAATGGGACTCGCCACATAGTGCCAGCTCAGGTTCATGTGAATGGAAACACCAAACTGAAGGACAGGGAGACTGATATTTTGGATGACGAAATGCCTAATCATGATCTTCACAGTGTGGACAGCATTGGGACTTTGTCTTCATCAGAAGGGCAGCAATCTACCCACCTAGGGAATTTGAGTTGCCACAAGAGCAGTCAGAACTCCCTTCTCTCAGATGGCTTTGGAAGTAACACTGGAGAGGACCATCATGGTGTTATTGCCCCAGACCTGGGAATTGGTGTGGATCCCCTCTATGAGAGATCATTTGGAAGCACTGAGCCAAAGTCAACTCAGCAATTGCAAAGGAATCCTTCGGTTTCACCCCAGCCTCAAGCCTATGGCCCAAGTAACTATTCTACTCAGACCTGGGTTCGCCAGCAGCAGATGGTCACTGCTCACCAATATGGTTTTGTCCCAGAGAATGAAATGCGGGTTGGCATTCATAACACTGTGGAGAATTCAGGCAGTGTCCAGAGCCAGTCCCGAGTTCCAGGCACACCAACACATGGCTCCAATAGTAGAGATGCTATGCAGAGGGGGCTAGGAAATATACCAGGTGTTGCCAGAGCTGCAGAACATGCTAACAATGAGAGTTTTAAGTTGGGGCCGGTGTCACAGAGGGATGCAAATAGCCTGGATCTCAGAGTGAATGCAGGGGACTTGCCAGCTTCTCCAACTTTGGATATTGATCAGTCTATTGAACAGCTGAACAAACTGATCTTGGAATTAGACCCTACATTTGAGCCTATCCCAACCCGCATTAACACTGTCACCAGGGACACAGATCAAGTAAATGGTTTCACCAGCCTTAATGTGGGTGTGGAAGAGCCTGGCAGGAGCCCTGGCTTCCATGAGAAATTAGAGGTCATAAACAGGAATCCCTCCCAGCATGGTAAGCTGTTGAATATTATATGGCAATACTGTTTGAATACTTTTGAATAGTTTTTGAAGTGGTTTTCCCAGCACATCTGCTCTTGACATGGTGCTGTAGGACCTCAGATCAAAAATTATACTCTCAGGAAGATTATCAGGGAGTTCTTCCTGATAGCCTGATATATAACTGTATAAGAAATTATGGAATCATGCTGATTTAAAAAATGTGGTTTTGAAGATTATTAAATGCCTTTGGACACTTGGTTTTTACATGAAAAAAGTACTGTTCAGCAAATTCTAACCTGTAGGTCATCAGTTGTCATTTTTTGCTGCTGTAAGTTAGGATGATAGGGGAGCAGAATTCCTACGTTACTACATGAGACATTTTTAAAAGGTATCTGTAGTGGAATGTTTTATAAACTTTTGATGATTATTTATGATTTCCACTTAAGGTAGGAGAAAAAGCTTTGAGTTAATTTGCTCTTCAAATTTAGTATAATGCTTTTGTATTAAATTTCTGCACAATGCTTTTATGAATATAGTAATCTTTGACAGTGAGGTATTTTAAAACATATTCTTTCTGAAGTGTTGTTCTGTTGAGAAATACAGAAGTTGCAGTGCTTGCTTACCATCTGCTATCTCTGTATAAGTCAACTGAAACCTATCAATAATGCTGTAGCTAAAATTTGTGACCAGCTTTTTCTGGTCTTGCTTTCATGGTCTGAAATTCTTTGTGTTCCAATTCCTCTAGCAGAACATATCCACTTCCCTTACTTTCCTTTTCTCCCTCTTCCTACCTCCAGTTTTGGTATAATAAAAAATTTGCTTGTTTCTCTGGGATTTGATTGTAGTATCAGCCAACATGCCAGAACATCTCTGTGGCCTTGTGGACACAAATGAGCTGCTTCAGCTCAAGCCCAACTGGATATGTCAAACTATTTGACGGTGACCATGCCTAAGTGCAGCATATGGTTTCTGTTAGTGTGCAAGCCTCACAAGGAACAAGAACAGTGATTTCTTGTAAAGAAGGTGAAATCACAACTTGTATTTAGAAGGGTAACTGAGGACTAAAGAAGTCCAGAAATCCATAGTAAATATGTAAACTGCTTCACTGTTTGTTTTTAATATGCAATATGTGTTTTGTGACTCTTACAGGACTAAATTAATCAGTTTGTAATTGTATGGAATCTTTCCAAATGTTTAGCTGATACACAAATATTGAAAACAAGATTTTTCCAGCAGAAGAAATCTTCTCTTTGGTATACAGTAGTATACCAAATTCTGTGTTTAAAGATAACCAGGGCCACATAGAGCAGGCTGCCCAGGACCATGTCCAGACACCTTTTGAATATCTCCAAGATGGAAGATTCCACAATCTCTCTGGACAAGCTTGGTCACCTTCACGGTTAAAAAAAAAATCAAAAAAAAAAAAAAATCCTGATATTCAGTTGGAATCACTTCGTGTTTCAGTGTTTCAGTTTGTGCCCACTGCCTCTTGTCCTGTCCCCTGTCACCACTGAAATGGCCCAGGCTCTGTCCTATTTGCTCCCTCAGTTCAGGTATTAATGTACATTGATAAGATCCCCAATGCACTTTCATTTAATTAAGAACTTACAAGAAGTGTTCCATCCAGTATTTTGTTCTGAACTCTACCAAACTCTGAGCAGGTCAACCACTGAAAAGTGTTCAGATATATCAGATTTATGTGTGGTTTTGTGTATGGGGAAAGAGGTATTTTACAAAGCATTTTGCTGCTTATAAAGTTACATTTTTTTTCGATAAATATTGAAGCATGCTATTTAGAAATGATCTTTTGTTGGGAAAGTTAGAGTACAGGAGATGAGTAATTAGAATATGTACTCAGAAGGTGACTTGCAGATCTTTTAACCCTAGCAATGCACATAGGAAATAATTTCTGTCTCTGATCTTCAGTGTTGTTTTTTTCCTCTTCTTTTAGTGTTTAATGTCTTCTGCAAATTGCTGCATTCGCTTATGGCAGCAACAACCCTCCCAGCCTAGTTTTGCAAAGCATTTTAAACTCCATTTCAGGGAGAGTATTGAAACAAGTCTTTGCACCAGTCCTTTAAGATGGAGTCTGCAGTGCCTGCAAGCAGCTATGATCTATGTGAGATGTTGCTTGAGTGAGGGTAGGCCAACAATGCATCATGCATTGTGCATTGCTCATTGACCAGCTGCTCGTGGAGCCTCATCAGCATCCCCGATGAGCTCCACTGGAAATGAATGCTAGGGTTCAATATATAAAAGCTTCATAAAATAAATCAATTAAATTTTATCTGGAAAACCACCATCATTTTCAGAGCTTGTGTAAAATCCCACTGTGTACAGAGACATGGGAATTGAAGTATTCTACAAGGCTGGTCGCTAGGTATTTGCTGCATAAGGCTACAGCAGCCTGGGAGTATAAGAAAGTTCTTTCTTGGCCTCCAGGGCTAACAAAATACATGTAATGCACAAAGCTGGAAGTACCAGGTTTAATTTCTAGAAATGCTAACATCTCTCTTGGTCATGTTATTGTGTTTAAAAGAAATTATATCATGTATTTTTCTTCTTATAAGGCAAATAGAGTGAAGGTTAAAAGTTTGTGAGGATCTCAGGCTTCAAGGTATATGAGGCTAATTACTAAATGCATTAGGTTTCCTAAGAGTTTCTCAGTTTTGTGTAGTTTAGTGCCAATAACTATTTAAGTCTTCCTTTATAATTTGTTAGAAAAGATGCTGAAATTCTGATAAGCCATTTCAAAAAGCTGGTTGAAATGACTTGGTGACACTGCTTTTGCTGTTGTTGTTGTTGCTGTTGTTGTTTTTTTTGATAGTAGATAATTAGGCCAAATATTTCAGATCAGCATTCAGTGCTTCTAGTAGTGACAGCTATTAGAAATATAACCGGCAAATTCTAGTATTGAACGGGCCGTGCATGTCTTAATTTGGTCATCTTATGGAAGGCTGGAAAGCAGCTTTTCTGCAAACATGGAAGGAATTTAGTGCATTCTATGTTAGCAAAAAAAAACAAACCCACAAAATATTTTTAGTTGGTAAGTTTGTCTGCAAATGTGATATCTCAGCCTGACATTGTTCCAACATTTGTGCAGTTCTTGAACTCAAACACCAAAACTGTGCAGCCACATCCAACTCCCAGCTCAGTTCTATAGCTATCTTGAGTACCTCTGCGTGATTTTTTATTTCAGCATATTAGGCATACCTTGTCTAGCAAAACCAGAATAAACTGTTATTTGGATCTTTAAGTCATTTCTTAAATTTTTGCTTGGAGGAAGTACTTCATTCATGCTTTAACTCTCCTGAAATCAGATTCTGTTGAAGTTCATAACAAAGTCTTTCATTGACATTAGAGACTTCAGGAGCAAGTTGGCAAGTAAAGGGTTACCCATGCATTTTTAGGGCCAGAAATAGATGAATGAACTGCATCTACAGTTTAAACATTGCAGAAAGCCTGAAATGTGTGGAATCCAGGATATAGAATGCAAGACTGAAGGCCTGTGTTGGTCTCTAGTGCTAGCTTTGACACATTGAGATTTATGGGCCTCATTCTAGTCCTATTTCCAGTAACTTAGGATATTTATGTTTAGAAAAAAATCCTTTAAAAGTTTAACTCTTGAAGAGCTTTCTTTTCTATTTACCTTCAGTTTTTCAAGGCCTTATGCTGCCACTGTTGTCAGTTTTGAGTAGCATCTTTTAGCCTTAGTAGTCTCTTTGAAACAAGGTGCTAGTATAACACTTTCAAGACTCATAAGATCTGATTGAGGCAGCTACAAGAAGCCTTATATATTCTCACCTGAAATCTCCTTGTGGAGTTCCATGTTGAGAAGTTATAGTTCATATCACTGAACACAGTGAAACTGAATGGGTGCTTTTCTTTTGCTGCAACTCCTAATTTGATGGTGTGTGCAAAGGGTTTATTAAGATTTCTGGAGATGTAAGCTATACCACCATCATTTTCAATGAGTTGACATATTTTGGTAAAAGAGGCAGAGAGCAGGGTTAGTAAGGATTTAGATATTTGGCTTTAGCCAGTACCTTTAGGTAGCAGAGTGCATTTGAGTGCCCTGAAGATTAAAGACCATTGTTTGCAGCTAATGTAGGTAGTGTCTAGAGGAGTTTCCATTGTGTAAAAATTATTTTTCATGCTCTTGAGTGATAAGCAGCAGTTTTGAATGTCCTCTGCCTGCTCTTTGAACCTTTTGAGTATTATTAACAAAGCAATTTTCTGTTGTGTCTAATCCAATTGAAATGCAGCAGACAGTTCTCAAGAGGGGTGGCCTTACTTTGCTTCTGCAGTCTGGGGGTATGCATTGCTCTGTTCATCTGTGCGTCTGATCTGGCAGCTGTGCAGTGATGGGTGTTGGATTATCTTGTCCATCTCATGGTTTGAAGGTTTTCTTATGGTCTATTTCTGTGTCAGATCACGAAATGATGTGTGCAAAAAGAGGAACAGATGGAGGCAGGGAGGCAAGTGGGGTGGCCATTTTATTAGTTTTTAGATAGATAGGACAGGTGTATTGTGAAACTGCATACTGATATTTTCCTGATAGAACCTGATCTGTAGGAACTTCACTGTGGGGAACACAGTTATTTGTTTGTGTTACTAAACACCATTAGGAAATTATGATTAACACTAGGGCAAAGCTAAGGGACAGATCAGTTCTGTATTTTAGGGTATTATCACCAAGACTAAAATTGGGGAGATCAGGATTATTCCCCTGTCATTTTCTGCATGTGCTTCAGCATGTGGTATTGAAGTAAGTAACATAAAGAATAACATTTTATTAAAGAAAATATTTTTAAAAGAAATATTCCTTCATATAGCTTTACCACAATAATAATAACTTTTTAAGTTTGCCTTTATGTCAAGTGCCAAAATGTTCTATTTTGAGTTTTTCAAGTACCATTTGCTTAATAATGGAACTTGATTTTAAAACTACCCATGGTTCCAAAGGTAAAACAATCTGTATGTGGCATGCTGCCACGTCTGCTTGAAACTGGGAACATTCTGGTTTTCCTTGCTTTAGGAATTATTTACTTACATATCTGGACTTCTCCTGGCTGTTGTATAAGGAATCATTTATGCATACCGTGAACAAAACAAATTGGGGAAAAAGCAGGTTGACTAAATGAATATTAAGGATGAGGAAGACCTGGAGTGTTTTGCCCTCGGTACATCGTCTCTTGATGGAAATGGAGCATTCTAGCTGCAAGGAAAAATTCCAAGTTACATAGGTTAGGTGCAATAGCCAGTATCATTTCATGTCTCATCTGAATCTAGATGACAGTTGTAGTTCTGACCATAAAACACAGATGTTCTGATATTTTGTTTCAAATTGTGCACAGCACTTCAAAAGAACGTCACAAAACATCACAATGTTCTTCTAGCCATATAACTGAATACTGAAAAAGCAACCTGCTGTTCTCAGCTCTATGAGAAAAGAGGTAGATACCTTGAAACAGCAGAATTACTCTACTTTGGGTTGAGTGTTAAATGTTAACTAGAATTAAAAATGAAAACAGGTAAAAACATAACTCACCGAGTTTGGTAAAGTCAAAAGTGTATTCCTGCATGCTGGGGAGCAAACTAATGTACAGTGTCATGGGAAGTTATTCTCCAGACATGTTCACACTGATTTCCCTCCACAGGGCACAGCTGAAGTACCAGTTTAGTCCGACTCTATCCCCTGTGCATGTACATATATGCAGTAAACCTGAAGTACTCAGCATGCTTGCAGTGGAAGACTGTAAATATGCTATATATGAAAGAACACAAAACCATATAATTTAAGGTAAATGATCACGTAAAATAACAATAATGCCTTGTTGTTCGTTAGCAGTCTGTGGTAAAAGAGCACAGGCGTACTAGATATGGTTTACCTTACCTCTGAGTAGTCTTAAGGAATTAACCTGAGCAGGATACTCACTAAGGCAATTAACTAGCTGTTTCCACTACTTCAGCAACAGGAGGTGTAATTAATAGCACAAAGAAATGCTTGCTGACATGGAGATGAGGAAATAACCATGAATAAAGGATAACCAAAACAGCAGTTGACTGCTGATCAGTGATGATCAGTCTTACACCAAGTTTTAGGGTGAGCCATCTTCCCTGTGACTCAAACAGTCCTTCACCTAATGTGTGTATCAAGAGAATTTGTTGACCTGTAATGGAGCGAGTTGGCAGATCAGGGCTGAACCGCCCTGAGATTGAATGGAAATATCCACTAATCGGAGCTGAGTCAATAACAAACAGTAGTGGAGATGAATGGGATTGATGCACTGTGTGTGTGCCTAAACTGAGTGTTAAATAACGAGAGAGTGGTAGGATTATCTGGTTTCTAGAATCATAGAATGATAGAATGGTTTAGGTTGGAAAGGACCTTAAAGATCATCTAATTCCAACCCCCCTGCAGTGGGCGCCATTAGACCAGGTTGCCCAAAGCACCATCCAGCCTGGCCTTAAATGCTTCCAGGGATGGGGCATCTGCAACTTCTCTGGGCAACCTGTTCCATTGCCTCACCACCCTCTGAGTGAATAATTTCTTTGGAATATCTAATCTAAATCTACCCTCTTTTAGTTTAAAAGCATTACTCCTTGTCCTATCACTACACCCCCCGACGAAGAGTCCCTCTTCTGCTTTCCTGTAGGCCCCCTTGAGGCCGCTATAAGGTCTCCCTGGAGACTTCTCTTCTCCAAGGTGAACAACCCCAACTCTCTCAGCCTCTCTTCATAGAAGAGGTGCTCTAGTCCCTTGATCATCTTTGTGGCTGTCCTCTGGACTCGTTCTAGTATGTCCATGTCCTTCTTGTGCTGGGGGCCCCAGAGCTGAATGCAGTCCTCCAAGTGGGGTCTCACAAGAACAGAGTAGAGGGGGAGAATCACTTCCCTCGGCGTGCCTGCCACGCTTTTTGTGATGCAGTCCAGGATACAGTTGGCTTCCTTGGCTGCAAGCACACATTTCTGCTTGGGATTTCCCCAGCATTTCTGCTGTATTTCGCCTGTATTTCTGCTTGGGATTGCCCCAGCCCACATGCAGGACCTTGCACTTGGCCTGGTACAACTTCTTAAAGTTCACACAGACCCTCCTATCAAGCCTGTCAAGGTCCTGCTGGATGGCATCCCTTCCCTCCAGTGTGTCAACTGCACCACACAGCCTGGTATCATCAGTGAACTTGCTGAGGGTGCACTCAATCCCATTGTCCATTTCACCCACAAAGATGTTAAACAGTGCCAGTCCCAAAACTGACTGATGAGGAACAACACCACTCGTCACCGATCTCCACTTGGACATTGAGCTATTGACCGCAGCTCTTTGAGTGAGATCATCCAGTCAATTCCGTACCCACCGAGTGGTCCGTCCATCAAATCCATGTCTCTCCAGTTTAGAGACAAGGATATCGTGGGGGGCAGTGTCAAATGTTTTGCACAATCCAGGTAGATGATGCCAGTTTCTCATGCTATAACTCTGTCGTAGAAGGCCACCAGATTTGTCAGGCATGATCTGCCCTTAGTGAAACCATGCTGGCTTTTACCAATCACCAACTTATTTTCCATGTGCCTTAGCATAGTTTCCAGGAGAATCTGCTTCATGATCTTGCCAGGCACAGGGGCGAGACTGACTGGCCTGTAGTTTCCCAGGTCTTCCTTTATACCCTTCTAGTGTGAGCGTTCAGAGAATCCATGCCTTACAAATTCATGTACCTATTTTCAATGCCCTGCAAATAAATGTGTGTGAAGTCTGAGAATGTACACTGTTGCACGTTCATACCTCTCTGTTCACTTGTATGTTTCTGCACTGTTTGCAGAAACAGCAGATAAGCAGCTACCACTCCTTTCACACTTCTTCGCAGGGGCTTTTATACACATGTATCCTTAACAAGTTTGTCTTTATGCAGTATGTGTTACAGAATGTTCACTATTTAAAAAAAAATAAAAATGAAAGTGAACTATTTCCTTAAACTTGACTGAGCAAAGTTCTTCAACACAGTTGTCATTCCCTGAAGTGTTTTTCATAATCCCTTCTTTAGAAATCTTTTTGGTAAAATTGCTGCTGGTTCCACTGGCACATTTGGCCCAGTTTTTACAGCTGGATATATATGATTGTATATGGACCTGCATGTGCAGCTATTTTTTATGTAATTGATGTATGCACTTTTGGCATTTGAATGAACTGTCAAACTGTGGCACATAACTATAAATAAAATTGTGCAAAGTACTGACTGCTCTTGTAATGGTGTTCTGGACTCTGTCCAAAATGAAGTCTTGGCTTAAGTACTCATTGTTTTTGAGAACAGGAGGAAGTAGATAATGATCCTTGTTTGTTTATTTAATGTTGTAAGATGTGTCTTAATGAACCATGCAGAACAGTGGTTGAGCTTTTTCACTCAGTGCTATGTGCATAGCTTGTCAGAGGTGAATCAGTGCTCTGTATATGAAAGAAATTCTAATTTTTGCTTTTACATGAGCTGAGTTACATTAAGATGAGTTTGGTGGGGTTTCTGGTAGTAAATGAAGATACCATGTACTAGTAACACAGTGCTGCAGTAGTTCTTCATTTTCAGTTTCGGGAAAGTATGGACTCTCTATGTTCTCTCTTTACTTCACTCTATGCATATTCTTTCATGCCTAGTAATGTATGATCTTAATCTGCTGTTAGAGATCACTTGTAAGACTTGCTTCCTCTAACCAGCCATCTTTTATCACAAGTATTGTCCCTGAGATGTAGGGAAGGAAAGCTAAAACAATGTTTTGATCGTACCTAGCAAACTGTAAAAGCAGAAAACAGAAAACTTTTTACCCATTTTCAGTAAAACCTACCACTACTTTCAACCATGTCTCATTCCCATCTCCCTCTTAAAATGGCATGATTTGTTGCTTTAGAAAATCTTGGAAGCATGTCCTATGAGGAGAGGCTGAGAACACCTCAGTGGAACAGGCTTCCTAGAGAGGTGGTTGATACCCCATTTCCATCAGTGTTCAACAGGCGTTTGGGTAATGCCATTAATAATATGTTTTTACTTTTACTTTTCAGAAAAATGTAGCCTGTTTCCATCACCATGATTAAGAGATAAATGTCTATGTAAGTGAGCATGAGTAAGGGAGGGACTGTCTTTTCCATAAGGTCAAAATTCTGTTGTTTCTCTTAGCTAATTCTAATCATCTTTTACATGCGTGAGTTAAAATTTTCTTTGAATATATTGCCTTAAAACTTCCTCAGGTCCTTAATGCGGTGGGTGCAATGCAGATATACGGTTGTTACAGTCTTACATTTTGCAGGAGACTAGATGGTTTTTCAGCTCAATAAATATTTCATTAAAGTAGACAAAGCCATCTTCCTTCCCGCCCTCAAAAAAATCCCTACATCTCTAGATGACATGGAAAATTAAGAATAACAAGGTGGCTAAACATCTGCAATATCTTCAGAGGTTATTACTTTATCAAAAATAAATCTTTGAAAATGATTCAAATTATGGTTTCATAAATCATGCTACAGCATAGCTACATGCTTCAGACAGAGGAGGAGAAGGAAATAAATCTTTTTTTTTTTGCTTACTTTATTAAATAATAATTTTAAAAAGCATTGAACTATTCCAGATGTTTCCATTCACTCTGTTATGTTCCATGGGAGAGCAAACCCAGTCCATCTGAAAGACCTGAAGTGACAGTTTTTAATTGAACTACAGTTAAAAAAATGAGTTTTTTAGTTTAAAATTGAGTTTGAATTCAAATGTTTTAGCTAAACTACATTTAGTTAAACTAATTTGTAAGCTAAAGTTAAAAATGGAATTGTAATTGCATTTAGCAGCACTGTAATTTTTTGGTCAATTTATGCCATGTTCATTTCACTCCAGAAATATTTATCAGTCATGTAACTTCCAGGATGTGTGCCTGACAGTAGCATCATTATGAAATTTCTGTATGGGTGTACAGATATGACTGAGTTTTGCAAGAGGTATACCACCCATAATTGGCACAGTGTAGAAGGGCCAAGAAGCCAAAGTGTCCAGATGTATGAAGCTGCTCTGTCTTGTGCAGAAAGATTTAATGGCCTATGCGGATTTGGGGTAGAGTTCAGATCTTTTAATTTGCTTGTTAGGCTGTTGGGTTATCAAGTGTCTGAATCCTAGACTACTTCCCATTCTAAGTAAGGAAAAACAATACTTTGCTTATGCATCATTGTTAAACATGGGACATTTTTTTTGAGAACAAAGAGATTTTTATGACTGCAATAATACTTCCTACTACATTTGAGAAAGGTTAAGACACTGAAGTTATCACAGACACCACTCAATCAGCTTTTGTTCTACTGAATCCCTTTGAAACAGTGTTCCTGTAGAGATAGGGATCTGAACCTTTGGACATAATTGGTGTTGAATACATAAAAGTTGGAATGATTGTTTGTTTTAATCTTACAAGTAGCGTAGGTTTATTTTCAGAAGATAATGCAGCTCACTGATCAGTACTGCGTTCCTGTGTGTAGATGAGGAGGTACCTTTTAGTTGGAACATTATGGTATAGTTTCTCTTTGGATTAATTACAAGTTATTTCCTTGCTTGACTAAACAGTCAGAGTGCAGGAATCAATTTGCAGAAGGGGGTGGTTGAGGAAGGAGATGCCAGTGAATTCACCAACACCTTTTTGCAGGGAGACAGGAGACTAGCAGCATGTTATCTGCTGGTATTTCCTATCCAAACAGGACAAACTCCTGGTTGCTTACCAGCTTCACGTACTGACCATGTGCTGTCTAGATTATTGAGCTCTGACAGGAGTCAAAGTGGGAATCTGGCAAAATAACAAAGCTGAGTGAGAAGTTTATCCTTTATATACTGCAAAACTTGATGAAATTTAAAAGGGACTGGAGGCAGGAGGCAAATTTTCATGTTCAGCCATAAGCTGAAAGGACTTTATGTTACATATTTCATGAAACAATGTTCTCTGCGTGTATTCTGTATTTTTGTACAATCAAAAATAATGTCATTTTGTTTCAGCTGGACATATATTTGCTTGTCCTTTCTCCACCACAGCATTTAGCTCAAGTTTTGTCTTACTATCTTTAAAGAGGTTATGTTTTATTTAAATTTGTAACAGTGATTGTAAAACAGTTTCTACATTATTAAAATGGATTAGTTTGGTTTAAGTCTGAAGCTGTCTTGAAATCTTGATCATTAAGAGTCTTCTATGAAAATCTTGAATTTCATAGAAGATAAATGGTTCCGGAGAAGGAAATCACTATTGATTTGGATATTGTTCTGGTAATTGATTTTTTTAATATGTGGGGCAATCATTAAACTGTGCTCTATTAAAAGTTAACTTAAGGACTTCATTTTTTTTCTTGTTGAATTGTTAACCCTCCGATTGGATTGAATTTCCATGTTTCATGGTAATAGGAGACAGAGTTATGCAAGTCTTTCTAAATTTCTGTATAGACAACAGCATCTGGAATTTATGCAATGCTAACATAATTCTTCCCAGAGTCTTATTTCAGCCTTCATGACTATGGTAAGGCCTGTGAAAGGGGCACTGGAAAAACTGCTTTGTGGGAGTTTTCACAGTACCTTTCTTGAGAAAAGCCAGAGTTTTATCGATCTGTGGGTTGAACAGGATGACCCTGTTGTATGTCATCCTAAATTGTCCCATAGGTTGAAGCTATGGTGAGAAGCTCACTTGAAGTGCCTCTGCTTTGTCTGTTCCTCGTTATGCTCTGCTGTCCGAGACATACTTGTACACAGGAGTGATTTCCAAGTCATCTGTCTGCAGAGTCTGTTATTTGTTGTGGGTATTAATTTTTAAATCTGTTAAGTTGCATTACTTGGTTGATTGATCAAATATATATACTAGTAAGCTTTCCTTTTGTTTCTTTGAGTTCTGAAATTTTTCTTCTTCCTTTTTTTTATTTTTTTTCTCAAACGTCATGGGGTTTTTGGACACAAGCTGCATATACATGGTTTAAATGTTTGACACATTTTCCTAAATCTATAGATGTTACCTTTTGTGTCTTGTGAAAGGGACAGTGTTGAAATGACTATGATATTCCAAAAATACTATTGTGGAATAAACAACGTTAAATGAGAAACTATCTGTTAAGTAATAGTTAACGTTATTTAAGCTCTATCCAGAGAAGATGACAGTAATTGTTATTCAAGTGTTTAAAACTAGTTCGACGAGATCAAACATTTATATTTCAATGCTATAACAATTCATCATGTTTCATATGCATTCTGGAGAGAGACTGGGAGAGTTTCAGTGCTGGTGGTGGTATCCACAATGTATAGAAATGGAAGTTCCTGAGTGTGTTACGTGGCAACAACTCCTGATGGTCTGATTTCTGTTGAATAGGCTTTGACAATGTCAAGAGTTTTAGTGGAGAAGAAGAGCATATGGAATACAGAAATCATAATCTGTATTTCTGAAAACTCATTTTCTTATTTCATTTGTGTATTAGAGGATATTATATTACTGATTGCACAAAAGTTCCTGTTAATCACCATTTACGTGACTGTGACTTGTTTCATCTTTCTTTGTGATAGGAATTATATCAGTGAATTTCCATCCAAAGAATTTATGTGAAGGGTCAAATGAATTTTATTTCTAGTGCTGAATATTTTTTATGGCTTATAGTTGACAAGGAAAACCAACAGAAAAAAAAATCACATTAAACAATTTGGAGAAATTTAATACATTGTTGATTATTTGTTTTTAAATCACTTCAGAGACTGTAAATTTTCCTAGAAAAAATAACCCCATTTTTAAAGTGTTGGTCTAAAACTTGTTGAAGTTGTTTCCTTCAGCTGGCTTTGGTAGGGCTCATACTCCAAAACAGTAGGGCATCTTTTAGCATTGGTAGCATTCCTTTCCAACTAGCTGCAAACTCATGTATATCTTATCATGGAAAGGGAAACTGTTTGGATCATTATCTTTCACTGAATGAACATAAGATAACCACTTTATAAACAAGGAATTGGCTGAGCTTCTAAAATGTAAGATTCTGGACATGTTTTTTCATATCAGTATTTCATGTTATGAAACTTGGTGTCCTTAATTCTGCTAGAAAAGGGCTATCAGGATATCAGGATAGACTTTTCAATTTTTATTTATTTATTTATTTATTTACTTTCTGAAATTAGCAACTAAGTGTTAGCCCTCTGAAGGTGGGATGACCTGAAATTATGTATCTATTAAATTAATATCCTGGTAAGCTGCATTTATGTGGATTACAAAAAACACATATTCAGGTACTGCTGGAACATTCATAATTTTAAAATATGTTTGACTTGACAGAACTGTGAGGTCTTAACATCATTGGGACTTTATCTGATCAGGCAGTACACACGAAAGGAAAGCAGTCTCAACCAAAAATATTCTGCACAGGAGAGAAAGTACTGGGTGTCAGCACTACGAGATCTCTGTTCCTTCTGTAAGAGTATTTCAGTGTTGTATTAAAGCCTTCTGAGGCCTGTGTGGAAGCACTCATGTTGGCTTTCCTTCTTGCCAGTTTCAGGTTAAGTGTATAGTTTTATATCATCAGTTGTGTTTCTGTTGTGAAGAGTGACTTAACTGCATTCTGGTTGTGCACAGTATAGAGTTAGTAGTGCTAAAGAGGAGATTAAAAAGATAGAAATTAAAATGGGGACCCACTCCATCTTTGTTATCTTGAAACTACAAGTTTAAAGATACTTGCCTACTTGAGTGATAACTACAAATCAAGGAGTTATCTTAACTATAAAAATTTGATTTGTGATGTTTTTTATTTGTGATGGAATAGGAATGTAAGGGAGTTTCCTACTTTTTTGTTTGTTTTGTTTTGTTTAACGTGAATCTTTCGTTCAGTCAACAGAGATAGCTATAAAAAGATTTTATCACTTACCATAAGGTTTCTGCAACCACCTTTTCCTATTTACATCTTCCTAAGCTCCCATGCCTTTTAGGTTGTAACGGTAAACATAAAAGTTAATGAGTTAGGAATTATCTCTTGGAATTTTATATTAATGTAATGGTAGTTTTTATTGTGAAACTTAAATATTATTTTGAAATACTACTCCAATGCATTTCTTAACCAGAAAACCACAGAGGGTATTTGTAAATGTAAACTGAGTCCTTATAAACGAAGTCCTTAATCTGATTTACAAAAATCCGTAATAGTATGATTCAATAGTTCTAGTCCCTCATTAGAATTACTTAATACTAAAGCAGAGCAAATAGCTATTCATGGTACATTATGGGGCCTGCAGATTATTCAAGGGATGAATAACTGTCAAGTATGTTTTTCACTTAATTGTAGTGGTAACCAGAGTAACACGGGAATCTAGAGACTCTAGAGCATTTTTATCCTGTTGTGATTGAATGCATCATACTCTCATACTGTTTCTTTCTTTTTTCTTTTTTTTTTTTTTTCTTTTCTGCAAACCACAGCATTGAAAGCCAGTTTGAACAAGTTTATTTTTATGGCTTATTGAAATCTTTTGCATAATACATTATCACAAAATCATAGAATCTTAGAAACATAGAATCATAGAAAGGGTTGGGTTAGAAGGGACCTCAAAGATCATCTAGTTCCAACCCCCCCCCCCCCCCCCCCCCATACTCAGGGACACCACCCACTAGATCAGGTTTCTCAGGGCCTCATCTAATGTGATCTTGAACACCTCCAAGGATGGGGCATCCACAACCTCTCTAGGCAACCTGTTCCAGTGCCTCACCACCCCCTGAGTGTAGAATTTCCTTCCAACCCCTAATCTAAATTTCCCCTCTTTTAGTTTAAAACCATTCCTTTTATCACCAATGTACCTATAGAAGTCTTTCTTGTTGCCCTTAATGTCCCTGGCCAAATTTAATTCTAAACAGGCTTTAGCATTTCTAACCTGATCCCTGGCTGCTCAGACAATGTCTCTGTATCCCTCCCAAGCTATCTGTCCTTGCTTCCACTCTCTGTAGGCCATCTTTTTCTGTTTAAGTTTGGTCAAGACTTCCTTCCTCATCCATGCGAGCCTCCTGGTGTTTTTGCCTGACCTCCTCTTTGTTGGGATGGATCACTCCTGAGCTTGCAGTAGGTGTTCCTTGAATATTAACCAGCTTTCTTGGGCTCCTCTTCCCTCCAGGGTGTTGTTCCATGGTACTCTGCCAAGCAGATCCCTGAAGAGGCCAAAGTCTGCTCTCCCAAAGTCCAGGGTAGTGAGCTGGCTGTGCTCCCTCCTCACTGCCTTCAGGATCCTAAACTGCATCATTTCATGATCACTGTAGCTAAGGCTGCCCTTCAGGTTCACATTCCCCACCAGCCTCTCCTTGTTGGTGAGAATGAGATCCAGACTAGTGCCTCTCCTCCTTGGCTCCTCTATCACTTGGAGAAGGAATTTGTCATCAATGCATTCCAGAAACCTCCTGGATTGCCTATGCCCGGCTGTGCTGTTCCTCCAATAGGTATTGGGGTGGTTGAATTCCCTCATGAGAACCAGGGCTTGCAAATGTGAGGCTGTTTCTATCTATCTACAGAGGGCCTCATCCGCCTGTTCTTCCTGATCTGGTGGCCTGTAGCAGACCCCCCTCTGCAATATCACCTGTCCATACCCTCCCTTTAATCTTGACCCATAATCTCTTTGTCAGCTCCTCATCCTTCCCCCGGCAGAGCTCCATGCACTCCATCTGCTCATTGACATAGAGAGCAATGCCCCTTCCTCATCTCCACTGCCTGTCCTTCCTAAAGAGCCTGTATCCTTCCATTCCAACACCCCAGTCATGGGAGCCATCCCACCACATCTCTGTAATGCTAATGAGGTCACAGTCCTGCAGGCGTGCATACATCTCTAACTCCCATTGTCTATTCCCAATGCTTTGTGTGTTATCATAGAGACATTTAAGTTGGGCCCCTGAACGATGTGGCATTACTGGCTGGAGTGGCTGGCATTCCTTTGTGCTGCTCTTCTGGTGCTCTCCTGCTGACCCATGACCCTTATCCGCACACTCTGGGCATCTGTCGCTGACACCAGCATCAAAGTGGGAGGAGTGGGATAGATTGAGGTTCCCCTTCCCCAGCGGCTTTAGTTTAAAGCCTTCTTCACCAGGTTGGCAACCTATCACCACAGATGCTCTACAGAGATGCTCTGACAGGTGGACCCCATCAGCCCCCAGCAGACCAGGTTTCTCAAAGCCGGTCCCATGGTTTAAGCAGCCAAACTCCTGTCTGTGGCACCAGTCCTGTAAGCATCTGTTGATTTGCCAGATCCAACTGGCCCTTTCAGTCCCCTTCCCTTTGATCAGGAGCATGGATGAAAGGACTTCCTGAGTCCTTTACTGCTGCTCCCAGGGCTCTGTAATCCTTCTTTGATTCTCCTCAGGCTGCTCCTGGCTGCATCACTGGTGCCCATGTGAACCAGCAGCATAACTCATAGCTGTCACACAACAGCTGCTCTGTCAGTGTCACATTGTTAAGCACTGATTAGCATGCAGCAAAGAAGTAGCAGAAGTATAATCAGCTGCTGGTTGCAGCAAGGAAGACCTTCAGTCTAAGTGCACTTTTAAATAAGAGTTTACATTGGAATCCATCTCCACAGCAGAAATAAATAGTACACACAGAACCTAATAAGTTTAACGGGTAAACATACAGTTATAGATTATAATCTATATAAGTATTATAATTAAATAATATTATATAATTATAGATTATATGCATGAACGATGAGAATATTGTTGATGTGGAAGAAAACCACTGTAATAAAATGAATAAATAATATTAACCACTGTAATAAAATTAATTCTCCTTGGCATCATGAAATTTATGTAAAAGATAGATACACATACAAATACGTATAAGACATGTTTATGTATATGTGCATGTATTAAAGATAGTCAGATCCCTTTCCGTAATATGTTGAAGTCATCAGCTAAGCCAACATAATTCCTGTCCATGACTTACCACACAAAGGATCTCTCTAGGGTTGCATGCATCCCTGTTGTGGTTTAACCCAGCAGCCAGCTAAGCACAACACAGCTGTTTGCTCACACCCCCACACTCACCCCCACTCCCGACCTGACTTTCTCCTCCATTGTTTCATCTTCCGTATATGATCGACTGATACTGGCATAAGTTGGTTCTCTGGCCCAGCCATGGGGGCTGTCACAGAGGCTGGAGTGGCTGCTGGGCCCAATGAAGGGCTTGGAGTGGCTGCGGGGCCTGTCACAGGAGTTGTGGTGGTATTGTGGCTTGGTAAGCATACAGCAAGCCCCAGCACGCTGCAGTGATTTGTGTCTCTTTGGAATTGCCAGGGGGATGATCTGGCACCTTTTACAAGCATCCTGCCAGTTTTTTCAGATTCCACACTTGTTCAGGGGTGAAGTTCCAAAGAATTGGAGTGCTCTAGGTACCTGCCCATCTCTTCCCATGCTCCCTGCCACTCATAAGTGTACTGCCTTGGGACTGATCTCTGGAAGGCATTCCTAAGTAGTTGTTTAACTTTAAACAAAACCTGAAGTGCATTCAGGAGACTTAACAATAGGAACATGCTGGTTTGAATATCCCAAGGATATTCAAAATTTTGAAGAGCCATCGTAACTAGCCTGGAGGAGAAAGGGGAGGTGAAGGAGAAAGGGAGAGTGAACAAGTGGGAAAAGTATTCCCCCTTGTTCCCCCCACAGATTGGCTCCCTGAGGAGAAAAGGTGAAAGGTATAATTATTAATTGAGAGATGGTTTCTGAAGTATGGAGGTGATGGCAATGCTGAATACAAATACCAAATTAGTCTCATGGCTAGTAACTTCATCATATCGGAAGCCAGTGTTACACAGTACAGCAAAATAATAACCTTAAACCAGCTCCCAGAAATGATAAACAACACAACAGGGAACACATATAGTAAGTAATGTGCTATACAACACAATTCAGAAAACAAGCACAGCAGACTTGAGATCAAAAAAATCCACATTGTAATTAGCAGCTATTAAACTGTTCTAAGGCTTATAACAATTTTGTTTTAACACGTTCTGGTGAGATCTGTCATTTTTCTCAATGCTTTGAGCCCCACATTGGGCACCAAAAGGAGGACCGTGGTTTAACCTGGCAGGCAGCTAAGCACCGTACATGTCTAGTGGAAGGCATCCCTGCCTATGGCAGGGGGATTGGTACTAGATGATCTTTAAGGACCCTTCCAACCCAAACCATTATATTTTTCTATGATTTTACTTTACATACAATTCAGAAGGCAGTTAGATTTTTTTTAAAGACTGACTGTGTGATCTTAAAAAAAAAATATCACAGTAATTGTTCTAGGATTTTTTTTATTTGTTTTTAAACATTAAGATATATGACAATGTATGATTGTATGATTGGTTAAGTGTTATTGCGTCACTTCCTACAGTCATGAAGAAGGAGGTTTCTAATTCTTCTTGCTTGTTTCCCATGCTGCGTGCATTGGTGTTGAGGCATTTCAGCTTGGCAATCGGTCGTATTGTGTTTCTAGAACCCTTCCTGATTACATTGGGACAGTTCACAAATATTTCCCTGCTGTTACTTAGAGTGATAGTGTTCTTTCTTCACTCAGAGGTGCATCCCCTTCCCCTACCTCCATCTAGTTTAAAGCCCTCCTGATAAGCCCAGCCACCTTGCTGCCCAGAACACTCTTGCCCCACCTGGACAGCTGTGCCCCATCCAGTGTCAGCATGCCTGGTCCCTCAAAGGCACGTCCAAGGTCATAGAACCCCAAACCTTGGGCATGGCACCAGCCTCTTCACCATTCATTCACTTGACCTGTTCATCTCCTTCTTCCTGGGTCCCAGTCACTAATGGGGAGGACAGAGGAGAACACTACTTGT
Source organism: Anser cygnoides (assembly GCF_040182565.1). Taxonomy (NCBI): domain Eukaryota; kingdom Metazoa; phylum Chordata; class Aves; order Anseriformes; family Anatidae; genus Anser; species Anser cygnoides. Next base: position 55,425,446 of record NC_089874.1, read on the forward strand.
GCTGTTGATCCCTTCAACATCTTTCCAATGGACATAAAGGGACATTATTTGTCCCTTTTTCCAAGGGACATAAGGGACAATGCTTTGTTTTCAAAAGGAAAAAAAAGAAATTCTTTCAAGAAAACTTACACAGAACAGAAGGGTAAACTGTTTGAGTGGCCTGAAGTAATCAAATTTTTTAAAGGAGACTGCACATTTTCATGGACAAAAGGAACACACAAGTCATAATGTGATTTAGAGCTCTTTATTGAGGAGTAAACATCAAGATGATGATACATGCATTTCTTTTAAATCTGATTTCGTAATTATCTGTTGTAAGGGGTTTCCAGGTTGGTTGTAATTTATGCAGTTGGTTATGGTTTAAACTATATATATATATATATATACACACACACATATATGCTTCTGTTAGCTGTACCACTGATGCAATAATAACCATCTGACAAAACAAATGCCTGATGCAGTTCTGATGAAAACCTGTTGGAATGTTACTATTTGTTCCTTAGGGAAAACAAATATATTTGTACTTCACAAGGTGAAAGAGAGAAATGAGGCTATACAAAATGCTTTTAAAAGAATAAATATCTGCCCCGGGATATTTTTGAAGTTGTGCCAAAACTTCAAGCTAAGTTACAAGGACAAAAATGAATGATGTGATGTAGTGGGTTTATGTGGCAAGGTTTTGGTAGCAGGGGGCCACGTGGGCTGCTGCAGGGAAAGGCGACTCCATCCCAAACAGACCCAACACATGTGACTTCTAGTATGTTTTGACTCCTGACACTTTATTCACTGTAAAAGACACCTTTTAAATTAAAAATTCTAGTCATCTGTTGAAGTAAGTGAGAAAGCTCTGAAGAACTCTGACTAAATTTGCAAAACCAATAAACTAAGCTAAAGTCATTTTTGTTGACTTCTTTGCTTATTTGTCCATCTCTTAAATTCAAGCCATTTCAGGCTTGAAACAGATTGCCCAGGGAGGTGGTGGCATCACCATCCCTGGGAGTGTTTGAGGAAAGGTTGGATGTGGTACTTAGGGGCAGGGTTTAGTGGGTAATATTGGTAGTATGGGTACAGTTGGACTAGGTGATCTTGGAGGTCTTTTCCAACCTATGATTCTATGAGACTGAACAAATTAGTTTGTTTCCCTGTAACCCTGGAAATTCCAGAAGTGAATAGCAGTTTTAATTAATTCATTAATTTATTAATTCATTTTTATTGGCTTTAGTAGTAGTTACTATCACAGTGGCTTTGAATGTAGCACAGCAAGATTTTTGAAAGCGCCTATAGTTTTGTTTATTTATTTAGATTAGTTACTAATTACTAGCAAATTCATCAGGATGTTGCATATGTATGTCAATGAAGAACCACTTAAGTATTTTGGATTTTAAGCTGAAATCCCCGTGTAAATTTTAATCTTGAATGAAAATTGTTCTCCTATGCAGATACCTATTTGTGCAATAAATATCTATAATTTTGCAATGTTATCGAAGATATAGGCACTTATACTGCCTACCAGATTCTATGCTTTGGCTTCTGTCAACTGCTTCAGATCATAAAATGAATGTATTTGGAAGCTGAAAACTTTTCTCTTTCCCTACTGTTTTAGATGAAGGGCATGCTTTTGACTCATATTGTTATGGTTTCAAGGCCTGACTAAATAAAAGGTGCTGCTAATCATGAAGCTGTATCTGGTGACAGTCTTTTAATAGTGATGCTCAAAACGAATACTGCTTTATGCCCCCTGAATAACTTGGATTGGTCTGGTTTAGCTTAATCTTTTGTACTCCTCAGAATCCAAAATGTTGCAGCTCCTGTGTATACCTAATACCTAATTTCTGTCATTAAGTGTGTGTCACAAAAAGTGTACAGTGAGCTGGATTTATAAGGTCCAAGGTCTGTGTTATAAAGACACAGCTAAAAAGCTGGTCTTTCTGGGAAAATGGAGTGCAGGAAAGCAGCTACGATTTTACTGCTGAAACCTGTGTTAGGGTTGGAGATAAAGGTTTCCCATTTGTTTGCCTGTAGCGGCCCCTGCTGACATTCTTTACCAGTGGCATCAGGCGTAAGTAACCTCTTTCAAAAATGAACATCAGCAAAACATGCAGCTAGCTTCACTCCACTGGAACCAAGTGTACTGCAGATATGTTCCAGCTTCTGACAGCAAGGCTAACTACAACACTACAGCTGGCTTTTTTTTTTGTTTGTTTGCCTTTTTTTTTCCCATCTGTGTTGTTTTATAAAGCAGTTATGAAACCGGTTATTTCATGAGCATCCTTGAACAGAATCATTGAAGACACCATAGGAGGAATTTGTTTTAATAACTCTAACTGAAAAAAAAAAAGATTGACTTATTAATTGGTTTATTTGTTTGTCATCAACAGGTTCACAAGATGATGATGCAACAGTGGGAAGGAACAGAAAATTAAGTGTTGGACAGTATGACAATGATTTCCCTGGGCAGCCATTGTATAGCAGGTGTGGATGGATGAAGTCTCCTGCTGCTGACCAGGCTGTAAATCCAGGATCACTAATTCCTTTAGGGGAGACCAAAGAGGTAAACAATGAAGAATTTTACAAGAAAGCTTTATGAAGTGAATGGTCATGAGGGAGTTCCATGTCCATGTTCAGTGCCCCAGATCAATGTAAAGTAATTTGCCAGTTGCATTGTGGCAATAAGAAGAGTTGCCTTAGAAATGCAATTCATTGTTTAAGGCTGTCCTTTTTTTGTCCTCTATATATGTTTACATGATTTTATGTTCTAAGATTTCTGTGCTGGAACAGTGGATGAGTTTATAAGAAAACTTCTGTGTTGTAAGACTAAGTGGAAAGTTTCATGCTGTAATTTTGCTTTTTTGTGCCCTTTCTAGATGGCTGTGACATGTTACCAAGATGACATAGATGGGGGAATCTTCTCCTCAGCCAAAAATGGAAGTGAATCTGTCCCATCTACACCAGCTTTTCCACTGTCACCAGAGACACCATATGGTAAGGATATGTCTGCATCTATTTATTTATTTATTAAAATAGTGCTATTAACATTTTATCTGTTACTGAAGAGGAACTGTATTTTTCCTTCTCTCCTAGTGAAAACGCCCCCATTACATCATCAACAGATTGCCTCCAGCCTAAAGGTCAGCAGCCCATCTGAGCTGTACAGAACCAGTCCTGGTAAGATCCTCATACTACTTAAATCATTTGAAACAGAACTGTGTATGAAGTCAACTAACAAAATAGTGGTTATTCTTTTATAAACAAGAGGCACACGATAAATTTAGACGTGCAAGTCAGAGAAGTAGAATTTAGCAGTAGTATTGTGATCATATCAAAAAGAAATAAACAATGAAAAATTATTCAAAAAAGACTTAATGATGTTAACTGCCAACAGGGAGTCCCATGTTCATGTTCAGTGTCCAAAATCAGTGCGGAGCAATCAGGCAGTTGCATTATGGCGATAAGGGAGAATGGAGTTCAGTGTATAAGAATTTCCTGCTCTTGTTCTTTGTATGTTTGTGTAGTCTCAATGTTCGAAGATCTCATTGCTGTTATTCGATAGTATCATAATACTCCTCTGTTAGTAGATTTGAGTTCCTTGATTTTTAGTAGGAAACCTTCTACTAAATGGTAACCTCCATGTTGCCATCTTGCTGTGCAAATGAAACTTACCATACAGCTGGGCAGTCATAGAGCTTGGAGTCATACAGCTTCAGAGTCACAGAGTCTTGAATCTTAACTTCTGTCATTAAGATATTGTTCCTTTGTCTCAGTTCAGATTACCCTTGAACAAGAAATTGTTTTGTTCTGCATTTTAACCTTTCTGCTTGTCTGCATTCCAAGTTAGTAATGAGGATGCTGTATCATCTGGTTACCAATTCTCTCTTATTGTCTTTCTGTATATTAGTGTCTTATTTCCTCCCCATTTCCTCGTAGAGAATAGCTTTCAGTGTAGTTAGTGCTTATCATACCATGACAGAATTCACTGACTAGAAGTCAGTAGTTTTGCTACTTTAGAAAAGTATTACATTATACATTTGAAAATAATAAATGTGTTTGTATGCTATATTCAAGAATTACAGTGACATCCAGTCTCTATGTATATCAAATAGCAAAATTATTGGATCTTTTATAAGTTATTTTTGCTGTAAACTGTACTGTATGTCATAAATGCATCTAATTCTTATTCTTGAAGTATTTATTGAAGTGACGGCCACTATCTTCATTGTCGCCTGACAAAACATGGCGTAAAATGGTTTTCTGTTAGCCCTAGACATCTTCATTTTCTTTCCTGGTGAAACCACTTTGTTAGGAAAAGTCAGTTCAGCGCTGTTACATAATGTGTCTCCTTTTCATTACCTATGTCTTAATGGTTCTTTCTTTCCATGAATTTGGGACATTCTGTCTATGTTAGCTAGAGGAAACAGAATTCCTTTCCAGAGCCCTGTTCTCTCTCAGAAGTGAGCAAGTTTAGCCTTCTTCAGTCTCGGTTCAGGCATGCAGTTCCTTCTTGTAAGTGCTGCTGGTACAGTGTGTTGCTCGCTGTCATAGTTCAATTACCCTTTTTCTTTCTTTACATAACTGGCAAGTAATGTGGCACCTGTGGAGTTTATTCTGAATTACCTTTTGAAAGGCACCTTGTTTCTTGAGACAAATATGAGCGGTCTATAAATTGGCTAGTTTTATAATTCAGGCTCCAGATAGAACCCAGATACAACTCTTCTTGTAATACAATAGCCATTGTATATCTCATGGGAGAGTACTATACATCAGTGAAAGAACAGAAGCACTATTTGTAGGCCATTTTGAAGCTTATAAAGGCTCCCTTGTTTCATACAGGGTACAGCTAATGGAAGTTCCTTTGTATATAGAAGTAACAAGCAAGCTGCCTGCCAGAAAACTGAACTTTGTCTAACCACGCCTTACAGTTCAGAGTCTTCCTGTCTTTCACGCCTCAGGCTGGACATGAGAAGTTGCCCTTTCCTCAGCCACAGCCAGAGCATAAACAGAGCTTTGCAGAAAGTCTGCATTCACAAAAGGCACTGTTTTGCAGCAGAAGCTAGGGTTCCATAGAACAAGGGTAGATTATCTATAATTCTTTATCCATGTACTGGCAAGGAGAAGACTTGACATCCTGTTTTTCCATATTCTCCAAACAGCCTAAGTATTCTTGCATAGTTCAAGAAGTACATATGGTGGAACGATAGCACTGTTGCTTTTTTGAGGAATCTCAAAGCCTTCTAGCAAGTGTAGGGCTTTTTCATACCTGCCAGGGAGCTTAACCCAGGTACTGAACTCAAAGCTTTTACTACACATCTGAGATGCATCTTTTCTAAAAGTAGTCAAAAGGTATTGTTTTCTCCTCATGATGTCATGGAGCTATTCAAGATCAGACACTGATGTATTTCCACTGTTTTTCTAACACATACCATATTTTTATCTGACAGAGACACTTCTATTCTAAATTCTTCCCTGTTGATTAACGTAGGCTTATTCTGTTACATCACCCAGTAGAGCGTTGAGTGTTTCATAAATTTTTGTAGGGTAAAACCTCAACCTAACAGATGTCCTTTACTGCAAAAATGTATTGCTGATTGTAATTTTATATTGTTATTCCCTGCTTGTCATTTCTTACAGTCACTGAGTTGAAAAGGAAGTGAAACGTCCATAAATTATGTGATAAAAAAGCTAAAGTTTTGAAATGAAAACTTTTCCTGTATGTTAGCAGGGTTAACAGCATAAGGAATAAAAGTGTTACTGATTTGTTAGAGGGAAAAATTCAGTTTCTGATGTGCAAAAACTTTCTCCACAATATGAAAAAAATTCATACAATATTTGTTCATACCTCTCTCTCCTTGTCCTCCCCCTCACTGTTTATATAAGGTATACTGTCCAAAACAAAATGAAGAGATATGCATGGAACTTTTCCAGACATGGGTTTCTTTGTTTAGAACATGAGTGCAACCACTTCAGTGGATGCTTGACATGAACTCTGTCCTCCTGAACGCAAGGGTGCATTTTTTTTTTCTTGTTTTTGCCTTTCCTTCCTTTTTAAAAAAATAAATATATTTATATTGATGTTATTTGTAATCAATAAAAATTAGAAGTAGAGACAAGAAATTTATGATGCTTACTACAAGGCAGAGTGACAAGGTCTGTATTATGTTTTTCATTGTCCTGCAATTGACCCTGACATGCTTATGCCATGGCTTGTCTCTACTGCTTTAAAGCTTGTCTTTACTGCTATGAAGAATACAATCTACCCAAACAGAAAAAGCTGGGGAGGGCCAGGTCCATGGAAGATCGTATGTGATGAAGCAGCAGTATAACACAATATGAATGTGTTTTCTTCTGCTGAGAGATGTCTAAGCTGACAAAAAGATGTCATTCTTGTTACTGGATTTATACAATAAAGATCATTGTCAAAGATCATTGATCATTGAAAGATCATTGTATACTCCATCTTGCATTGGTTTTGGATACTGTAGTTTGATAAAATGTTCTGGAACATTAATATATTTTGGGTTGCAATCTGTGTTGTATCTGATAACAGAATCAGAAATTCTTTTGATGCTTGAACAGCAATATTTCATGCTAAAATTTTCTAAAAGCTCAGTGAGACAAGCTTCTGCAAGGGACAGGGTCTGATGTGACCTGTATTACGCTGAACATCAGGCAAATTCATGTGTTACATATGGTCAGTGAAAATACATTGACTTTGCATAAGGTACTTGCTGTAATGGTTAGTAAATTGCACCAAAATTACATGGTGAGCACTTACTTGTATGCTCTCTCTCTGCGTTCCTATGTTTGTTTACCATTTTGCAAACACAGTTATGTACTCGGGAAGATGATCAACATTTTTCTTCATAAGAAGAAGTGGTACTTCATTTTGTTCTATATATCTGTTAACTACATAAGCATTTTGTCCAACAAACAGACGTTTACAATAAACGATTACAATTTCTGATTTAAGTATTAGGTTTAAGGTTATTCTCTGTTGCCTGCATATTACTTACATATTTTCAAAAAGCCTTGTATCTGAAAATCAGACAATTATTGTAATACCATTTGGACTTCTCAGTTTGCTTTCACTTATTTTCACCTCTTAGCTTTTTCCGACGCCATCTGCTCTAAACACATGGTATATGAGATTTTTTTTTTTTTTCCCCCAGGTGACTTTTGGATCCCTGAGGGACCATAGGTACATTAAGTTTTTTCCCCTCCATTTTTATGTTTGGCATGAGTGTGGCCTGGCTTCTTCCCCGTAGCATACAAGCTCTGAGGATGGCTTTTGAACAATATCTTAGCAATTTTATTTTCCCCAAGCACTGTTTTTTCCCAACATGCATTGAATACTTAGATTATTTTTTGTCTTTTTATTTTTTGACTTCAACTATTTCTAGGCTAAATTTCAGTCAAAGTATTTAATGTGAATAAACCTGCATGACAGTTTTATCACTTAAAAAGCCTGAAAAATGTGATTTCTTATTACTGTCATTTATTGTATTGACATTTTTGCTTACACACTTTTTTTTCCCCTTAGAAGATAAATGAAGAACAAGTTAATGAAATCCCTAAGAAAGTGAAGGAAACTTTCTTTCAGATGTTTTTAATTGTTGGAGCCAAGCTGAGTTTTCATTTATATGTATTTTACTCACCAAACTCAGAAAGATTAATCATATAAATGACAGAAAAGTTTATATTGCATTAATGAAAAAAATTGTATAAATGATGCCAAGAAGAGTGTTTTTTCTGAGCATTCAGGTTCCTGTCTGTATAGAATGCAGCGAATAGATATAGCTCCTAGTTTCCTATAATAGGATGCCTAAGATGATGATTTTATTCTGTACTTATGTAGAACATTCTACACTTATTGTAGGTCACAGCAAAAGATTATCCAATGGTAAGCAAATTATGTTTTGTTCTGCAAAATAATATTTAAAGTATTTTAAAGGTAGTTTGAGATTACACATCAGTTTTGGCTTTCTCTTTTTCAGTGTTGTCATTTTGCTACTCTTATATTTGGTCAAAAGAGAGTGTATTATTAATACCTTTCATTCCGTGGTTTTCAAGGGTGCCTGTTAGTTGTAAGTTTCTGTAAACTGATTTCACTCCCAGCTGGGAGATGACCCACTCAGAGAGTTAATAAAACCGCCTACTCAGTGGGGTATGCATAAACTGTCCTTCTACATGAAAGCTGAGAACCACATAACTAAGATAGACCTCATTCTGTGCTCTTACTATAAGAAATTGTAAAGTATAGTGTTAATGAAAAAGTTCCTGCTGTACCTAGATATTTTTTTAACCATTTATTTCTATGCCTGAGGGACAGCCTAGTAATTTGAAAACTCTGCCTGCCTGTATTCAATCGCCACAAATATTTTGGCAATGAATTTGTAATGAAGAATGTTTGAAAAAGAAAGCAAAGTGTAGGAAAACATTACAAAACAAAACAGAGAATGTTAAATATGTTCAAAATATGTCCTTCTGTATACGATATTTATTCTGGCAATATCATTCTAGTTTGTATTTGCTCTGTCAAGGAGAAAATAACCAATGTTATTTGGAACATTGCTATGCACCAGAGGCAGCATACCACACAGTTTCATTAAAAGGTTTGCAAATGGCTGCGTGTCAAAGAACTGTTTTCAGAAGCCATTTAGGAAAACTTGGAAATTCTGGAAATTTCAGGTTGAGTTAATCTTGAGAATAAAAGCAGGTCAGAAAAGGCCCATGGCTAGTTAGAAAAGAATACCAAAATAGCAGCCTGTTAGCACTGTGATGGTCACAGCTCTGTCACCTTAGAATCTGCCCAGTGCTGAAGGCTGTAAACTCAGTGGACAACAAAATCGCAACCAGCAAAGTAAATATTGACTTGAATGCAGTGATAGTTTTGTTGCTGGATTTATGTATGATCACTAAGGTCTTGACAGCTCTGTAGTCATGCTCTTAAAGCCACTGGCATGAATAGGATAGAGGATAAAGGGCTGACTATTAAAGTACTTAAAGTCTGTAGCGGTGAAGCTTGTATAAAAACACTCCTTCAGTCTGTAATTGTCAGCTAACTTTCTACAGTTGCATGAAACCCCGTCTGCTGTGTTTATAACCTAACCTTACGTGACCAAATGAACAAGATTCTTTCAAAGCTACTGTTCCCCATCTATTATGTGGCAAATCCAGGCTTGCGGCCTGGTGCTTTGAATTCCATTCAGCAGCAGTATATCTGAAAGTTTAGTCGTGAAGTGTTTAGCCAACATCTTCGTAGCTCTAGACCAAAGGCATTTTCTCTTGACATAGAGCAGTAGCATTATTTGGCATTTCTTTCTTTATTTAAGATTTTATATTTGCTGTCCAGCATAACTGACTGTTCTTGGATTATACATCTATGAGCTTAAAAGATTATGGCATTTCCAAAGATTCTGAACAGTTTTTCTTTTAATTTTCACTTGTATCTATGAGGGATGATCACTTCTAAAATTCAGATGATAGGATAAACAGAGTAATTCTGAAGTTTTAAATGTCAAAGAAATGTTTATGTAATCAAATTATTGTGCAGAAAAAAAAAAGTGTTTATACAAGCCTCTACAGTATTGTAGCTTCTGATCAGAGTCTCAAAGCAGATGCACCTCTTCAACTAAACTTGGAATACACTGGTGGGTTTGGGGGTTGTTGTTTTTTCTGTTCTCTAATAACCAGTGAATCATTGATTACTTGACAAAAGAAAGGCAAAAGGACTTGACAAAAGGACTGAGTTTTTTTTTTTTTGTTTTAATCAAATAACTGCATACATACCTATTCTTGAAAGTGTATTTGAATAATATCTTACACATATGTAAGATAAAAAAGGAAGAAGAACCTTAAAAACACTGATTTATGCTTGATGTGAATATGTAAAAGATAAGCTATAGGCAGAAATTTATCATCAGTTTAATAAAAATAGAAGATTGGATGAGAAAGCAGTCCGGCTGATATGGATTGTTATTACATATGCCTGTTGATGCTAGTTAGCAATGCACATGGTAGCATACATTTTTATGAAATGTTACTAGTCTTTTTGTTTGGAAAAGCTTAAGTTAACAAACATCCATAGGAACAACTGGTTCCCTTGCTGTGGTTACATGAAGCAAACTTCAGAGTGAGACCTCTTACTATGATGTTGCAGTTGATGACTGTGATGTGCCAGAGTAATCCATGTAGTTTGAGGGAAGGCTACAGAAGAAAGCCCTAAAAAACGAAGTACAGCTGTGAGCACACCTCTTCAGAGCAACTGAAGTCTTTAAATGATCCCATATTTAGGTACCTGTGAAGGTCTGGTCTGCTGCACTCACAAATCCAAGGTGTTTTGTAATTTTGGAATTACAGAACTGCGAGTATTATGTGAGGAAGTAGACAAAATACACGTTCAGTCCCACTTAGTGCCCAAAGGCCATATTTATTTATTTATTGTTTGTTTGTTTATTTATTTATTTATTAAGATTCTGTTCTCCTGCTTTTATTTTCTTTGTGTTTCTTCCCTCTCATACAAGAGGAAAAAGTACATTATTCTGTATTTTTCTACACCTGAGTTAAGCAAGTTCATAAAAGTTTAAAAAAAAATCATAAAGCCATTCATATTCAGGCACATAGCACCAAATCTGAAACGCACAGTGACTTGTGATTGACTCCCAGATTTCTTTCAGTTGTGAGAGTACTGGGTAAATGTATACCCTTCCTTTACAGATCATGGGGTTTGCTGAGTCTGTGACTGAGGGCTATTGCATAGCAACCCTCCTTCAGGGTTGTCTGCTGGAGAAAGGTACATTGCTGGGCAGATATCGTCATGGGTGTCTACTACTGACTGCCCACCCAGGACCATGGTACAGATGAGCTGTTCTGTAGCCAGTTAGGGGAAATCTTGGGATTGGTTACCCCTGTCCTTATGGAAGACTTCAGCTTCCCAGACTGGGAATATCATACTGCCATGACAAGCAAGTCTGGGAAATTCCTAAAGGGCGTTGAAGATAGCTTCCGGTCAAAAGTACTTAGTGAGCTAAGTAGGAGAGGAGTAATGGTTTTAAACAAAAAAATGGTAGATTTAGATCAGATATTCTGAAGAAATTCTTTGCTCAGATGGTGGTAGGGCACTGGAACAGGTTACCCAGAGAAGCTGTGGATGCCCCATCCCTGAAAGTATTTAAGGCCAGGTTGGATGGGGCTTTGAGCCACGTGTCTAGTGTAAGGTGTCCCTGCCCATGGCAGGGAGGTTGGAATTGATGATCTTTAAGGTCCTTTCCAACCCAAACCATTCTATGGTTCTATAAAATAGTTGCATTCAAAATTGATGGTGTAAGAAGAAAAAAGTTAGCAGAGTTGCCACCCTGGACTTTAAGAGAGCAAACTTTAAACTATTCAGAAAGCTAGTTAGTGGTGTCCTCTGGGAATTGGTTCTAGAGGATTTAGGGTTCCATGAGAGCTGGTCGTTTTTCAAGAACCACTTTTTAAAAGCTCAGGAGAAGGCAGTCCCATTGTGTGATAAGTCAAGCAAGCAGAACAGAAGTCCAGCCTAGCTGAACGGGGAACTCCTCCTCAAGTAAGGGTAGAAGAAGAAAGTTTATGTCTTCTGGAAGCAACACCAGGCTTCACAGGGAGAGTACAGAGCTGCAGTTTGCATCTGCAGGGAGAAAATGAAAAAAGCTAAAGCTCAGCTTGAGTTGACACTGGCTGTTGTGGTGTCGGACAACAAAAAAATCTTTTCCAAGTGTGTCAACAACAAGAGGAGGTCCAAGGAAAACATTGCACAAATACTTGGAGCAGATGGTTACCTAACAAGTAGGGATGAGGGAAAGATGGAGGTATTTGCCTATTTTCACCTCAGTTTTTCATATTAATTATAGATCTTTAGTTGCTTTGTCCTCTTGAGTTGGAGGGTCATGGCTGGGGGAGCAGTGACTTTCCATTTGTGGTCACCTAACTTCTTAGGGAACAGTTGTATCAGCTGAACATTAATTAAGTCCATGGGGCCTGGCAGGATTTACCCCATAGTACTGAGGAAGTTAGTGAGCGTTATATCTATACCCCTCTCAATAATTTACCAAAGGTCATGGGAGTCTGGTGAGGTCACTACTGACTGGAAGCTAGGCAGTGTTATACCCATCTGTAAAAAGTGCATGAGAGAAGACCCAGGAAACCACAGACGTGTTAGTTTAACCTCAGTCCCTATAAAAAATTATGGAGAATATTATCCTGGGGGATATGGAAAGTCAGTCAAAGAAAAAAGCAGTTATCAGGCATAGACAACTTGGATTCATCAAGGGGAAGTCCTGTCTTAGTAGTTTCATCTCCTGCTATGATGTCATCCACTTGGTGGGTAAAAGGGGGTGGGCATAATCTTTCTGGATGTTAGTAAGGCCTTTGATACTGTCCCTCACAGTATCCTTCTAGACAAATTGTCCACCTGTGAGATAAACAGGTTCATCCTACACTGGCTCAACAGAAAGAGCTCAGAGGGTTGTAGTGAGTGGGGCTACATTTGAGCGATCAGTTTAGGAGCATTGGGCGATCAGCAATGGCATGAAGTCAAACAAAGGAAAATGACAGGTTCTGCATCTGGGACAGAGTAATGCCAGACAGATACAGACTGGGAGATGAGTGGTTAGAGAGCAGCTCAGCAGAAAGGGATCTGGAGGTGCTTGTCACCAGTAGGCTCAACATGAGCTAACAGTGTTCCCTGGCAGCCAAGAGGGCAAACTGCATTTTGGGGTACATTAAACACAGCAGAGCCAGCTGGTCAAAAGAGGTGATTCTCCCACTTTATTTAGCGTTGGTGTGGCCTCAGTTTGAATATTGCATGCAGTTCTGGCTGCACAATATAAAACGGATATTAGGATACTTGAAAGCATCCAGAGAGCATCCACATCATAGAATGGTTTGGATTGGAAAGAACCTTAAAGATCATCTAGTTCCAACTTCCCTATCCTCTATGAGGAGAGGCTGATGATATTTGGTTTATCTAGTCTGGAGGAAAGAGGTCTAAGAGGTGACCTCATTGCTCTCTACAACTTCCAGAATGGAGGAAATGGAGAGGGAGGTGCAGAACTCTTCTCCCTGGTAACCAATGATAGAATGTGAGGGAATAGCACAAAGCAGCACAGTGGATGTTCAGACTGGATAGACATTAGGAAAAAATATTGTATCGTGAGGGTGGTCAAACAGTAGAACAGGTTTTCTAGAGAGATGGTTTATGCCCCTATCAGTGTTCAAGAGGCATTTGGATAATGCCCTTAATAACATGCTTTAATTTTTAGTTAGCCCAGTTAGCCCTGAAGTGGTCAAGCAGCTGGACTTGATGATCTTTATAGGTCCCTTCCAACTGAGCTATTCTATTCTATAATTAAAAGCTTGTGAATTAAGGTGATATTTATTTATGGTCTTCTTGTTTAGTGGTCTCAGAAAAGTGAAATATATTTTTCTGCCACTTCAGAATTTGTTCATGGAATATCTCATATGACTACAGGAGGAACACCACTTATTGTATTATTTAAAGCTCTACTTCTTCTTTCCCACAGCCCTTCCGCCATCCTTACTGTCTCAAGTGTAATTCTAATTACCTAGTTTTTACTTATATTACACTTAAACATTACTTTGGAAATGAATGCTTTTTCATGAACTAAGCCTTCACTTCACTTCTCAGACAATTCTTATCTTGTTTAAATATTACTGTCTGTGTTCTGTTTCATTTCAGCAAGAGTAAATTCTCAGACTTGAAAATTGGGAAGGAAATTGGACATCCAAATGTTTCCTGTGAATACAGTGCTTTTTATGCAAAGCCAGGAATGCTTTCTACGGAAAGATTTTCTCTAGTAATTACTGTTTATAGGAGTTTGAAGAGTGTTCAATTTGTTTGTCTCTGCCAAGAAGCATCCAAGACAAAGAGAAAGTGTAGTTATAGAATAAATTAATCAAAATAATTAATGGCAGTACTGGACTGCTGCATTAATAACTTGTTCTGCCTCTGTGACAAGGATTGTCCCTTATTTTTTAGCTGATACTGTGGTGTCTGTCACAATCAGTACTTGCTGTTAGGGTCTCCTGAATGCTACCATGAAGAAATTGTTTAATAGGAATAGCTGCTATGAAAAAAATAAGTGACAGGAGTGAATGTTCTTATAAAGGAGTAGTTTGATTCTGTGTACATTTTGGTCTATGGCAGAAAGCAGAATATTACCTAATTTACCAGTATTCATCTCTGTAATCAAGCCAATTTGTGTATTTCAAGGCTATCAGCATGGTTAAGTGTGCACATTGCAAGTACATTGCTGTTAGAAACTGGAAAGCGATTGAGTAATTCATAACAGGAAAGCTTTACATCTTCCTATTTGTTTCTGTCCATATCAAGTCATTTCCTGTAGCCATCCTTTCTGAAAATCTGGTGCCCTGGGACACTGAAGAACAATCTGAGGAGGAAGCGTGCTGCCCATGTTGGTGCTGCAGTGTTTCCACTCATTTTCCTGACCTGTAAATAAAACCTACACTGAACAATGGTGGGGGTAATGTTGAATGCAATACTGCAAGGTTGCACGTGGTGTTTTGTCAAAGACGGTGTGGGAAGTGAGTCAAACTTTTTCAGAGCTCTGGATACTAAATTTATCAGTGGTGAGCTAGTGTGGCATTATATGGCAGCTGGGCTTTGCCCACATTAAAAAGCACTTAGATCCTCAATTTCAAGTCTTCTCTCTGAAAGAAACAAATCTGGGAGGTCAAATTAAATGGTACAGGAACTGGGTATCAGCCTAATAACAAACAAACCAACCAACCCACCCCCTGTGGTTTGTCTGCCGGTAGTCTGTCAAGAAAAGGACTATGAGCATTGTCAGCTGACTGAAGAAACGAGTTGGCAGGCATTTGGGTAGCAGCACTGTGCATGCTAGAGTCCACTGTGAGTGACTGCGAGAGCCTGGGGGAAGGGAGAGGGAGGTTTTAAAAAAAAAAATAATTCAAATGAGGTGGAGTTACCAGAGCATGAGTACACTGAATGGGCAGTCTGGCAGGAACAGCAAGCAGCAATGCTAGCCGGAACGGTCAGTGAATTATTTTCTGTCTGCATGGAGTGAACTCCGTCTTCAAATGAATGGCTTTGTTTAGAGTGAGTCTGGTTTTCTTTCAATGCGGACACGGGAGTCTTCTTTGCTGTGGAGTTGTAATGCATAGAGCAGAGCGATTGGTATTCTAATGTGGAGAATGGCTTTTCCCGAGCCTCCCTGCGGTGGAGGAGCTCGCCTGGCCGCTGTGCTCTTCTGAGCTGCAGAAAGAATGCGGCACGATCCGCTCAGTAGGAGGAAGCTCTTCTTTTTTTCTGCCCTGAAAAAAGTTTGTGCACAGCCCACGCTTCTGGAGAGAATTTCTGTCATGATGGCTTCCATAGGTAGGTTTGTGGTTTCCTGCTCTCCCTCTTTCTTGTTTGTTTTCCTGAATCTGAAAACTGATTTTGTGGGGCTTCTGTTTCACTAGCCGCCTTCTTAGCGCTGCACGGTAGGGAGGGAAACTCTGTCCGTACTGTAGGGAGGGAAATGGAGTCTGCACTGTGTGTGTGAAGTGTGTGTGTGGGGAAGATAGGGGTTAAAAAAAAAATCACTTTGGCAATTCAGTGATAGAGCTCTGTCTATAATGCAGTGAGCTGCAAGAGTTTCCTGAGCTCATTTGTGCAGTTGTGGGTGGGGTGGGGCTTGCTTGCATGTGGTGTACTTTTATGTTGGTAACAAACTTTGAAGGAAAAAAATCGGGGAAAGAATCAAGCCGTGTGTGTTAAGTAGCAAGGTTTGGAGTCTGCAGAGAAATTACAAAGCTTTGTAGACACCGAGTTTTGTCAGTATGAGCTTTTTCCCTGTGATCATTAATGAAGTGACAGGTCATGAAGCAGGTTGACTTGAGAGATTTGTGAAGCTGTTTTTTCTGTTAGGGAGGGACTTTTTTTTTTTTTCTTTTTTAGTAGAAGAAATGGGGAAAAAGGGGACTGCCTGGAAACATAAGTAATTGCTGACTCCATAAAAAAACTTTGCCTAGACTGATTCTTTGTCCTCCTCCAAGGAGTTTCTAGTAAGATTATAGTGGCATTAAATTTCCTTTCAAAAGAATGAAAAGTCTTTTCTGAATGAGGAATTTCACATACTTTTTTACTTTCTTGCTTAATGAGGTAAACAGTGTATTGTGCCACAAGCATTGGCGGAGTAATTCTTCTATTTCAGACAGTACTTTGTTAGATTTAAAATCTTCTTGTTTTCTTAGTCCAGATCTGATTTTTCCATCAAAATTTAATACAGTCCTAGAGCAGCCAACTTGTTGCATGGTGTGATGTGCAGGATGCACCAGAATACTTTAAAAGGGTCTTAATGATTCTTATGGCCTTAATGAAGACAGATTTTTCATTCAGCCAGTAGCAGCGGATATTCATGGAAGGATTTGCATCCCAAAAAGGAGAGTTACTGGTTGCTTAAGAGGCAGAGCATTGCTTAAGAGGCAGAGCAAAAAACACCTAATAGCTCCACTTTTCAGTCCTGTTACAACAGTGATCAACACTGAAGATTAACTGGGCAGAATTTGTTCTGATCAGTTTAAATTCCAGACTATTAAAAGCAGCTTCTGTTTTTTTTTGTTTTTGTTTTTCTAAAACAAAAATGGTTTAGGTATCCTGCTTCAAAACTAAAAAGCAGCCCTCATATTTGGTGTTCAGGCTGCAGTGAGCTGTTTAGACATTTATTACGAGCAAGTGACTCCAGAAAAGTGAACGGGTTGAAGAAGCTGTACTACACATTTAGGCAGTATTTTAGAAAAGGGGGGGCAAAGTGAGATGGTTGATATAAGGTCTGAACATTAGTTTGATTGGTTCCATTCCTCCTGCTAGGTTCTCCTGAGACATCAAAAGCTGCATACTCAGACCTCTCTGCTGCTAGCACCAAGGAACTGGACTGAGATGGGAAATGTTGAATTGAAACTTTCTTTGACCCTCTTTTCTGCCTTAAGCAGAGCAGATAGGATCATACATGAAACTGAAAATTTCATGGGTCTTGGTGCTTGCTTTCCAAGAATGGCAGAAAGTCAATACTGAACTCAGTCCTTCCTTTGTTCACTTGAAATTTGCTCTGTTGTGCTCCACTTCTCCCCCTTTTAATTGTCTTTTTCAGTGGATCTGCCAGCAGAGGAGTTGCATTTTTCAGTTCTGCTGACACACCCCATACCTGTATTTCCCACATGTCAAGCAATTTTAATTCCTAATGAACTTTGGTAGTACAAAGCACAGGACAAACATTTTCCTCTCTTTTTTCTTGAAGGGTGCTTGGTCTTCCAGAACATTCTGCCTGAAAAATGAGTACCCTTCATTTTTAAGTTACTACACTTGTGATTCCTAGGGATTTTTTTTCCCCTCTAAAACTTCTACAAGTTGATGCCAATTGTCCTATTCAGCAATGTGAATATCTGAAAATCCATTATGAGATAAACTACTAAGAATGGAACTGACTAACTCTAATGGCAGTTAATTATTTTGCTGTAAAAAAAAAGTCATATTAATAATTATATCCTAATTGTTTTGTTGGGTTTGTTTTTGTTCATCACTGAATGATCTGCTGGACTTAAAGGCAATATGGTAGTGTTCCTGTTTATGCATTATGGTCTGACAGCTGTATTAGTGGCTCCCTCCTAAAGAGTGTTTTTATAAATGTCAAGCTCTGTGTTTTCATGTGACCCAGATGACTTGAGGAGATGCTTCAACAGATGAATTGCATTCCTAAGACAGCAAAACTATGCTTAAAGTCAATAACAGAGCATCTGCAAGATCTTTTAAAATATGTGAGAAGATGCGCAACTGATTGCTTTAGTCCCTAGGGAAGGCTCTTTTTTTCTGGTACTATTTGGGGAAATAAAACTGAAATTAGTATAAACAACTTAAGAAAAGCATGATACAGATCTTACTGCTTTAAAGGCGTGTTGCAAATTCCATTCAGCAAATAGGACTTACTTATATTTCAGTATTTTTGAGTGAATCAATGATATCAAGCGTTTGTAAACAGTCTGAGTGTCTGTCAGGGGAATGGTAACTTCCTCAGAAATGCTGGAGAGTAAGATCTTCAGGGTAGGGACTGTGCATGGAGAAAAGTGGGGTCTGGTAAATCACCCTTTTGGTAATATCTGTCTCTATGAGGACAGGGGCAGAGGGCAAGTGCAATTAATTCCCTGATCCTGGGGTTGCCTGGAGATAAGCTCACGCCTGGCACAGCTTCAGGGGGTTGCATTTATTTGTTACGGGCAGGAGCCTCTGGGGGCCGTTATGGAAGCTAGAAGTTGCTGTAACACAGGAATGTCCTAGCTAGTGGGTACCCGCTCTTGTCATTCATCTTGCTAGAAGGACAGAAAGTCTTGTGGAGATGTCACAGAGACAGCCTTGCTCACCCAATACTTAAAGAGGAGAGCTACTATTCCAAGGATATTTCCTCAAAGAGCAGCATGGATGATTTACAGTCCTCATTAGGCAAGATTTTTTTTTTCTTTAAATGCACACAATAAGTATTTGCATGAAGTTAGAAGCCTTCAGTAGAGCAGTGTAGCTTACTTTTAATTATTAGTAGTTTGGTTTCTAGCTCTTAAACGTGTTACTTCTTCCACCAAAGAAACGTCTCTGAGAAATTCCTTACCATCTCTCCAGATACGCTGTTTAATTTCCCAGGTTGTCAGCTCCTGCACCGTGTTTTCTGTAAGATCCAAGCACATAATATGCACCACTGAGATTCTTGTCAGTACTATTAAATGAAGCAAATGAAGCTGGCCTTGCTAGTGCAGCAAAGTTAGTATGTATATGCTAAAGCCACCATCTTCACAGGTTCCCTTATCCTGCTAGTTCTGCCCATCTGATTTGGTTACTTACAAAGAGGGTTGATCCACTCAAATAAAAATTAACAGAATCTCCAAGCAGTAGTAACTTTGTCTTTTCCTTAACAAGTATGGTTTTGTTATATTGTTGCAGGAGTTATAATCCTGGTTGTTATTGGTGGGTTTTTGAAAAGAGGGGGAAAGATACTTAACCCCATCTGACCCTGTTGATGGTGGTTTTTTTATTGTGTACTCCCTCTGAAAGAACATAGACAACAGTGAAGAAGAGTTTATGAATGTGCATAAAAACAAGCCAAAAACAGCTCCCGTTTCATCCATATGAAAAACAATCAAGCAAACAAAAAGCAGAACAACAACAATTCTACAATCAAAATTAATTGAGGGATGGGAAGGAAATAGCAGAACTTCAGTAGTACATGTGTGCAATTCATAATTAAATACAGAATCACAGAATCGTCTAGGTTGGAAGAGACCTCCAAGATCACCCAGTCCAACCTCTGACCTAACCCTAACAAGTCCTCCACTAAACCATATCACTAAGCTCAACATCTTATTGTCTCTTAAAGACCTCCAGGGATGGTGACTCAACCACTTCCCTCAGCAGCCTATTCCAATGCCTAACAACCCTTTCAGTAAAGAAGTTCTTCCTAATATCCAACCTAAACCTCCCCTGGCGCAACTTTAGCCCATTCCCCCTTGTCCTGTCACCAGGCACGTGGGAGAATAGACCACCCCCACCTCGCTACAGCCTCCTTTAAGGTACCTATAGAGAGCGATAAGGTCGCCCGAGCCTTCTTTTCTCCAGGCTGAACAATCCCAGCTCCCTCAGCCGCTCCTTGTAAGACTTGTTCTCCAGACTGCTCACCAGCCTCGTCACCTTTCTCTGGACTCTCTTGAGCACCTCCATGTTCTTCTTGTAGCGAGGGGCCCAAAACTGAACACAGTACTCGAGGTGCGGCCTCACCAGGGCCGAATACAGGGGGACAATCACTTCCCTAGCCCTGCTGGCTACGCTGCTTCTTATGCAAGCCAGGATGCTGTTGGCCTTCTTGGCCACCTGAGCACACTGCTGGCTCATATTCAGCCGACTATCAAGTAGTACTCCCAGGCCCTTCTTTGCCAGGCAGCTTTCCAACCACTCCTCTCCCAGCCTGTAGTGCTGCTTGGGGTTGTTACGCCCCAGGTGCAGGACCCGGCACTTGGCCATGTTGAACTTCATACAGTTGACCTCAGCCCATCGGTCCAGCCTATCCAGGTCATCCTGCAGAGCCTTCCTACCCTCGAGCAGATCGACACAAGCACCTAACTTGGTGTTGTCTGCAAACTTACTGAGGGTGCACTCAATCCCCTCATCCGGATCATCGATAAAGATACTGAAGAGGACTGGCCCCAGTACTGAGCCCTGGGGGACTCCACTAGTGACCGGCCTCCAACTGGATTTGACTCCATTCACCACAACTCTTTGGGCCCGGCTATCCAGCCAGTTTTTAACCCAACGAAGCGTATGCCAGTCCAAGCCACGAGCAGCCAGTTTCTTGAGGAGAATGTTGTGGGAAACGGTGTCAAAAGCCTTACTGAAGTCAAGGTAGACCACATCCACAGCCTTTCCCTCATCCACTAAGCGTGTCACTTTGTCATAGAAGGAGATCAGGTTCGTCAAGCAGGACCTACCTTTCATAAACCCATGCTGATTGGGCCTGATCGCCTGCTTGCCCTGTAAGTGCCGCGTGATGACACTCAAGATAATCTGCTCCATGAGCTTCCCTGGCACCGAGGTCAAACTAACAGGCCTATAGTTCCCCGGGTCTACCCTCTGGCCCTTCTTGTAGATGGGCGTCACATTTGCTAGCCGCCAGTCGACTGGGACCTCTCTTGATAGCCAGGACTGCTGATAAATGATGGAAAGTGGCTTGGCCAGCTCCTCCGCCAGTTCTCTCAGTACCCTCGGGTGGATCCCATCCGGCCCCATCGACTTGTGTACATCAGAGTGCTGTAGCAGGTCGCCAGCCATTTCCTTGTGGATAGTGAGGGCCACATCCTGCTCCCCATCCCCTTCCACCAGCTCAGGGTACTGGGTATCCAGAGAACAACTGGCTTTGCCGCTAAAGACTGAGGCAAAGAAGGCATTAAGCACCTCAGCCTTTTCCTCATCTTTTGTAACTAAGTTGCCCCCCGCATCCAGTAAAGGATGGAGATTCTCCTTAGTCCTCCTTTTGGTGTTGATGTATTTGTAAAAACATTTTTTGTTATCTTTAACAGCAGTAGCCAGATGCATATATTGCAGGTGTGTGTTTTTTTTTTTTTAATTAATAGAGGTAAGCAATTTTAAAAAGTTTAGAGATGACTGTGATACACTGTTATGCATGAGGAAGAAATTACTGTTACCACAGAAAGAAAGAAAAATGATTGGAAAGTACCTTTAGGGGTCTATAATTCAGCCGGTGACTAAGAACTCGACCACCTGTACTGGCTTTGAGTTAGGAAAACTCCTCCCGATGTAGGTTCCACCATGATCCTGGAAACCTCTTCCAGTATTGTACTACCCTTAGTGACAAAACACTTTCTGATTTCTAGTGAGAATTTTCTAAGATGTTTTTGTCTGTTACCTGTTTGTTTTGTATCTCTCAGTTTGACCTGCTGGTCAAACTTACGCAAAGGAAGGGAATGCACAGATGGTGGAAACAGGGCCATGTGCCCTGGAAAGAGCACAGAAGCACCGTCTGGATGTGCAGAGATGGGATCAGGAAAGCCAAGACGTTGACAGAACTAAATTTGGCAAGGGATGCAAAGAATAACAAAGGAATTCTACAGGTACATTGGCTGCAAAAGAAGGACTAAGGGGAGTGTAACACCTCTGACAAATGAAGATGGACGACTGTTAACAGCAAACGTGGAGAAGGCTGAGGTACCTAACAACTTCTTTGCTCTGGTCTTCACTGGTGGTCAGGCTTCCCACATCTCTTGAGTCCCCAGACCTCTAAGTGGGGGCTGGGTGAGCAGAGTCCCTCCCAGTGTAAGCGAAGAGCAATTCAGGACCTCCTGATGCAACTTAACAACTACAAGTCTCTGGGGCCTGATGACATGCCTTCCGGAGTCCTGAGGGAATTGGCTGATGTAGCTGCTAAGCCACTGTCCATCGTATTTGAAAAATCATGGCGGTCAGGTGAAGTCCCCGGTGACTCAGAAAAGGGAAACATCACTTCCATTTTTAAAAAGGGAAAGAAAGGAAGACCTGGGGAACTACAGACCGGTGAGCCTCACCTTTGTGCCTGGCAAGATCATGGAACAAGTCCTCCTGGAGGCGATGTTAAGGCTCATGCAGGACAAGAAGGTGGTCTGAGACAGCTAGCATGGCTTCACCAAGGGTAAATCATGCCTGAACAATCTGGTGGCTTTATGTGGTGGAATGACTGAATCAGTCAGCAAGGGAAGACTGATATCATTTACGTGGACTTCTGTAAGTCTTTTGACACGGTCCCACATGACATCATAGTTTTTAAATTGGAAAGATACAGTTTGAAGGGTGGACCATCTGGTGGATAAGAAATTGGCTCAATGGCCACAGAGTGGTGGTCAGTGGTTCTATGTCCAGGTGGAAGTCAGTGATGAACAGGTCTCAGGGGACTGTCTTGGGCCTGGTGCTTTTCAATATCTTCATCAGTGACGTAGACGATGGGATCAAGTGCACCCTCAGCAAGTTTGCAGACAACGCCAAGCTAAGTGGTGCAGCTGATAGCAAAGAAGAAAGAGATGCCATTCAAAGGGACCTGGACAGGCTGAAGAAGTGAGCCCATGTGAACTGCAAGAGGTTCAACAAGTCCAAGTGCAAGGTACTGCACCTGGGTCAGGGCAATCCCAGCCATGAGTACAGACTGGGAGAAGAAGACAGAGAGCAGCCCTGCGGGGAGATACTTGGGGGTTCTGGTAGACAAAAGGCTCAACATGAGCCAGCAATGCACGCTTGCAGCTCAGAAGGCCAACTGCATCCTGGGCAGCATTAAAAAAAGAGTAGTCAGAAGGTCAAGGGAGGGGATTGTCCCCCTCTATTCTGCCCCCACTTGGAGTACTGTGTCCAGGTCTGGAGCCCTCAGCACAAGAAGGATGTGGAGCTGTTAGAGCGGGTCCAGAGGAGGGCCACAAAGATGATGAAGGGGCTGGAGCACCTATCCTATGAAGAAGGTCTGAGAGTCGGAGCTGTTTGGCCTGGAGAAGAGAAGATTGGGGAGACCTCATTGTGGCCTTTCAGTACTTAAAGGAGTCTTACTAAAAGGATGGAGAGGGACTCTTTACTTGGGTAGATAATGATAGGACAAGGGGGAATGGTCTTAAACTAAAAGAGGATAGATTTAGACTAGACATTAAGAGGAAATTCTTCATTGTAAGGGTAGTGAGGCACTGGAACAGGTTGCCAAGAGAAGTTGTGAATACCCCATCCCTGGAGGTGTTCAAGGCAAGGTTGTATGGAGTAACCTGATTTGGTGGGTGGCATCCCTGCCTGTGGCAGTGGGTTTGAAAATAGATGATCTTTAAGGTCTCTTTTAACCCAAGCCATTCTACGATTCTCTTTTTTTATATCATCTGTCACTACTGAGAAGAATTGAGGTCTGTTGTCTCTAAGTTGATTTTCTTCTCCAGGCTAAACTATACCAGCTCCATCATCCTGTCCTCATAAGTCGTGTGCTCAAGACTACTTGCCATTTGTGTAGTTTACCATTAGATCTCTTCCTGTTTCTGATGTTTCTTAACAGGAGGCCTAGGTTTAGTATTCCAAGTCTAGCTTTACTAGCACCAAATACAGAGGGGTAATAACTTCCTTTGATCTGCTGGCCATGTTCCTCCTAATATAGCTCAGTATTCCTTGTTTGTGATGAAAGCAAACTGAAGACTCTCTTTCAACCTGATATGTACTGCAACCTCTAGATCCTTTTCAGCAGAGCTGCTAATTACCGGAGGCTGGTTGGATCCCAGCCTCTATTGTTGCAAGGGCTTGTTCTGCTCGATTCAGAATTTTTCTTGTTTCATGTTGAACTTAAATAAGATTTCTGTTGGTTGAGTTCTCAAGTTCACTAAGATCCCTCTTAAACATTCAGTGTGTGAACCACCCTCCTAATTTAGTGTCATTGCACAAATTTGCTGACAGTGCATTCTATCTCATAATCCAGGTCATTGATACAGATACCGAGTTATAGAGAGTCCTTTATCAACCTTTGCAGTACGCCGTTTGTTACTGTTCAGGAAATGGGCATCAAGCTGTGAGTTACAACCCTGTGGACCCAGCAGTGCAGCCAATTTTCAACCCATTTTTCAGATTGTTTCCTCAGCTTTTGAGCAAGGAAACGTGAAATGTCAAAGGAAATGCTGTTAATGCTTTTACTATGGCTAAGGCAGCACCCGATGTGCTCCCCTTGTGCACTTGGCCACTTATTACATTGTAGAAGAGAATTGGCTAATTAAACATGGCTGTTCTTGATCATCTTTTTCTTCATTTGTGTGCAAATGGCTTCCATGAGAACATCTTTATGGTCTTCCCCAGTACATGAGTGAGACTGACCAGCCTGCAGTTTCTACATACTTGTTATTTCCATTCTTACAGAAAGCTTAATGTGGGTGACATTGATAGTAGGGTGATGGTTGGACCAGATGCTCTTGGAGGTCTTTTCCAACCCTAATGATTCTATGATTCTGTATTACCCTTTTTCTAGTTATCAGTGTGGTTCAGTGAAGTGGAATCATTGATATAGACATTAACTCATATTTTAAAATTCTTTTATTTTCTTAAAATTAAAATGTAGATTTCCAAATTTCTTGTATATTGGTAATGTTAATTTGGGGACAAGAAGTTCATCTGATTGGAACAAGGTCTTTATATTGTACTTGCTATGTTTGTTTTTTTTTTCTGTCTAAGGTAAAGAAAGTAAAAAAAGAAAAAATGTGAGAAGGAGACAAAAACTGTTAGTTGTTTAAGATGATTTATTTTTTCTAAATCATCTAAATTAGAGAGTTGAAGAACTACTGGAAAAAGCAGGGGTTCTGTTGTTAAGTCAGTGGAATAGCTGACTGATCTGATGGTATAAAATCCAGTTTATTAATAAAATAGATTTGTAGAAAGTGTTGCACATTTGCATGCTTCCTCAGAGCTCCATGGCAATGGAGCAAAGTAACAAAGTGCTGATTCAGCATTTGGTTACTGCAGATTCTGGGGGAGATTTCCTGAGGCAAAAGATAAACTAATGATGACTGTCGTTATCTCAGTCCACAAGTTATTTGGAGGGTTTCTTAACAGGTACTTATTTTCTAAAATATAAAACCCCGAAGTCTGACGTTTTAAAACTGTGAAGAGCATAAAACAGTTAACTTCACCTTCTCAGACATGAACAGGAAAGCATTGCTGCCTGAGGTTTTCGGGGTTTTTGCTTTCAGGCTTGTTTAAGTGTACTTATGTTTAACTCTTCTCAACAACAACAACAACAAAAATGCAACACAGTAAATTAGCTGCTGTTCTCGGAGTTTGAAACTGTTGTTTTCAGTGTTTGAAACAGTAATGGTAGAATTTGGCTAGCAACAGATTGGGGAAATTTAGCCCTGAATGAAAGGTGGAACAACTTTTGTTGGAAAGGGTAGCACAAACTATGCAAAAGAGGTAATAAAGTTATTCCCTTCCCTGGCAGCTGAAATTATAAAAAAGATCTTTAGCACCTTTCACTGAAGCCTGTTTCTTGTCCTATTTCATGTGTTCTGTACAAAGGAAAAAACTGTGAGACCAAAGTTGTTTTTTGCAAGGGTATAATTTGATTCAGTGTATTTTTGTGAAATTGAAAGCAGAATATGTTAAGTATAAAATAAGTTTCAGTAAAGTTGGTAGTTTGCAGGTGGACTGAAAGCAAAAGAGAGTTTCAGCATTATCTCAGTCTCCTATTAATTTTTGGCACCTTAGCATTTGGAAAAGCAGAAGGAGAGATGATGAAAGGCAATATGGCTTCCCCAGAAGAACCATGCTTAATGGTGGACCAATTTGCTGTCGCCTTTTTCTGTATGTAGGAGCTTTAATTCTGCTCTTCCCAGTGAGCCCTGTAGAGGTTTTTAAGAAGCTTCACAAAAACAAAATCTTAGCACTCTTGTCATCCACTGGAGGAACTTTTTTTCCAGGAACCCAAATCCTTTTGTCATAAATTCACCATTTCCAGGTTTTCTGGCTTTACATAGTAGCATAAGCTTCTGCTACCCCCTAGTCAAACTGTACAATTAGAATTGTGCACTACTTTTCACTTCATCCAGTCCAGCTAGCTGTCACTGGAGTTTGCACATCAATACCTACCTCTCTTCCACTGAAATTCTTTTCCTTGCTCCATTTTTTTCTGTGAAACTATGATTTTCCAGATAATCTTTCCCGCAGCCTTTCCATAGAAAAGCTAAAATTGTGCCTACTCAGTGTCATTAATTTTGTCATTTGCTTACTGATGGTTTTTCCTTTTATTTATTGTTTCTTTCCTACATCCTTCCATATGATCTTGGGCCTTTTATCTTTAAGAGAACTTCCTGCAGATGGAGGAACTAAATAATTGGATTTCTTCCCTTGGGTATACTAAAACTTTCTTCAGTTCTGTCCTTGTCTTATTTTGCTTTTCCTTGATAAATCTTTCTCCACATTTTTTCTTCTGTAGATTTTAAGATTTGGAAAGGAACATATCTAAATGAACCTTTTCCATAATATGTGCTTAAAATCTTCATCCAGTACATTTTGCATTACTGATATACTTCAAACCATGAGGTACCCACTGTGTCTCTGGATAAGTTGTTTTAATGCTTAATACCGGTGTTTTTTTTTTTTTTTTTGTATTCTTGCTTTACCTTTCCTTGTACATATAACACCTCAGCTCTGACTTGAGTCTAAATCTTCTGCAAGAAGTTCAGGTGAATGGCAGAAAAACTTGGCTTAATGAAGAACAAAAATGAATATTGCAAAAGGGAAGTGGTGATCATTTGACCTTTGGTATCCTGAATAAAATAAAGTTGTATCAGCAGAGACTGTTATAAAACTGTTACAGTTCCCTAGATGTGGGAAGGAGAGATGAACAGCTCAGCACTATGATGGAGTTCACATTGGTAGTGCCAAACTGTAGTTGAAGCTAGCTCTATGTCAAGCTGCAAAGTGCCATTGAGTTTTTCATGAATGCAGGGAATTACAGTGTACATTTTTCAGAAGTGTTTCAAAGGAAGGAAGGTCTTGAGAATGCTTGTCTGGTAGGACAAGTCCAAGGTGAGTCCTGAGTGAATGAGAAATACCAAGTTTATAGAATGTGGCCTTCTTTGTTGGAGAGCAATTTTTTACTGTTACCCTTAATTGGAGAGCTGCTCTTTGCTCAATGAGATAATGACAGGACAAGGGGGAATGGTTTTAAACTAAAAGAGGGGAGATTTAGGTTAGAGGTTAGGAGGAAATTCTTCACTCAGAGGGTGGTGAGGCACTGGAACATGTTGCCCAGAAAGGTTGTGGATGCCCCATCCTTGGAGGTGTTCAAGATCACATTAGATGAGGCCCTGAGCAACCTGATCTAGTGAGAGGTGTCCCTGCCTAATGCAGGGGGGTTGGAACTAGATGATCTTTGAGGTCCCTTCCAACCTGAGCCATTCTATGATTCCATGAATGCAATCAGTCAAAAAATAAATTACTTACATTGGGTAGAGAAGAATTCTCGCACCAGCTATTCCATTACATTTGTAAGTATCTTCAGTTCTGTCAGGAAATCTGTCTAAAGGAATGGTTTCATTAGCTGTTCATGTGAACGGTGAAATGGAACCTTTGAATGAGGCTGTTAGTACAGGGAATGTTTTGGAGACATCTTTCATTAGGCTGGAATTTCACATCATTGCTGAAGCAAGCCATCAAAGGATGGATCAAGGGACAGAAGAGATTGTGCAATGCTTGTAAATTTCACAAAGCTTCTTATTTTTCTGCTGCTCTTTAAGGCTGGTAGTGGTTCAGTTCCTTTGGCTTGCTTTACAGCAACATGCTTTTCTATGTCCATTCAGTTTTAAGCTGCCTTGAGCTAGTTAGGGGGAGGCCAGCTCATACTTTAGGGAGCAGAACAGTGACTTAGAGTAACTTGAGGATTTTGAGTGGAGTTTATAAATCATTTGGAGCAGGTTAGCTATCACCTTTGAACAAAAAGGAATACAGAGATGGAATTATATTAGGATCTGCTAACATACAAGGTGTGCTAATGGAATGACAGCTCTTCAATTTCCCTACTGGACCAGTTTCTCAAAAGCTGTGGGGTGATTTTGCCATTCAGCTGCTACAAGAAAAGAGGAAAAGCAATGCTTTTACATACCTTTTATCTGGACCGTGGCTTGGGTTAAGCCACTCTGTTTTTTTTTTCTTTTCTTTCTTCATTTTTATTTTTTTCTTCCATTTTCTTTTTTTAATTTTTATTTATTTTTCCTCTTTTCCCCTTTCTCATTTTCCTTTTCTTTTCTTTTTTTCTTTCTCTCTTATTTTTTTCATTTTGTTTTTCTTTTAAGATAGGACATGTAGTGGATTAAAGTAGTAGTTAATCTATAACATCTTACTTTCATGTAGCTGTCTCCTGGGCACATCCAAGAGCTGCTTACAAATAGAAGATGCTTGCAACTTTTACTATTTTTTTTCCCTTTGCTGGTAAGTGGGATGGTTGAATAGTGATCTGTATCTTCTAACTTGCATATGGTCACAATATTTGTTTTCTTCCTGAGTGTCCCTTTTCATCAATGTATAATGCAGAGAGCGCCATTCATCTGTTAGGTTCTGTCTGTAAAGCTGATGGTCAGTGTTAGCAAGTGTAGTTATTTTGACCTGAGTGTTTGAAGAGGCATGAACATGATCTTAGTTTTTTTGTGTCACTTCTTTTAGTAGGGAGCTGCACTTCTACATTGTCAGTATTCTAACAGACCTAACAGTGTAGATTGAGAGGATCTGAAGCAAGAAGCACCAGTAGATTGCAGCAAACATGGCAGAGGAGATTGTACCACGCATACAAAAAATCCTGTAGAAACTATAAGCTTGTACAGTAAAGGGTTAACAGCTGACTGGTGAGTGTGGACTCTGTATCAGACAATAGAGAGGACATAGCTGAAATATTTGGCAAGCTTGTTTTTAATTGAAATATAAACAAAGCTGCTTTCATGATAAGTGCCTTTCAGATATATTTGTTTCTAGCCTGGGAATAGTTATGCAGAGTTTGCGTTCATTTTGCAGATTACATGCCTGGCTGCCTGTGGCTTTTCACTGTTAATCTTTTACATGTGTGAAAATTTGGATATGAAAAGAAATGCTGTGTCTGTCAGCATTCAGTCAGTGGTCTTTCTGTCATGCAGCTTTCAGTGGTGTAAAGGTAATAGTGACAATCCAAAACCTGAAACAGAGAAGAGTCATGTCTTAGTTCATATCTTTAAGCAAGTGCTTAAGTGGTGGGAGGAGAGGACTTTGCTATGTATAAATGCTTTGGTTTAAGTCTCGTGCACATACTTGAGATTGCATAACAGTGGGAGAAGATTTTAAGCTATTTCATAAGGAGCAAGAAGCTCCCCTCCCCTTTCTGCCCCCAGGTTCTTTGTAACAGGAGTCCAGTGACTCCCCTACACAGTCTGATAACAAGGGGACAAGTATAGAGGCACTGATGGAAATAAATAAATATATGGAGTTAAGCCTGTGATCATAATCCCAATGCCTGCTGGGAATGCATTATCCTCTCCTGTATCGTAGCAGAGTTGTCTCAACCTGTAGTACAACTGGGAGGCATCTGCAGGTTCATGTACAGAAATGAGATGTCAGTTGCACCTAAGACATACTGTCTTACAGATGGAGCTCTCAGTAGATCCATCTGCTTTTAGTGTACGGAAAGTTGCATTCCTGGGGAGGCTCAAGTGCTCATCAGACATACAATGTTAGTTTGACCAACCCACATTCAAGTAACCATTTTTTTTCCTCAGATAATAGTTAAGACAAAGTATTACTTGTTTATTACATATTAAAATAATTGTTCATGGCTTAACATCAATCTTTATAATACTAGGGAGCGCCACTGATTTCAGTAGGAATATGGCCTAAGACTGTGTTTGCACCAGTATGAGAGTGAATACAATATATCTGAACTATTACAGATTCAGATTTTCTTAACTCTTCTCCACCACACCCATTTCTGTAGGCATTTCCTTTAAAGTTCACTTTAATGGCTGGCATGGATCTAATTAATGTTAGTTAAAGACATTTTGGTAGTTTTCTAATGCTTTCCTCATCCAGTTAAGTGGTTGCTCTGTACAGTATGTGTGCTATGTGAGGAATTCAAATGGTTTTCAGTCAGAGCACTGTTTTGCAGGTTTTCTTATCTCAGGCATTTCTTTTAAGTACCTTCCATCATCCTGATTCAAATAATAGCAGAGACAGACTGTGCCATGAAAAGTATTGAAATGATTTCTTTGGACTTGCTTCAGTGGAGCTCACAGAAACAGTGAGAATCTTCCTTCTTTTTACAGCATTAGAATGATTTCCTTATGGAAAAAATTAAGATTAAGATTATTGTTAGTCTTTGTTGGGCTGGAGTTGTTCTCTAGCTCTCATATTTTTGTTGTTTTTCTTCTCCACATCAATCTTTTTAAGTGTATCCAGTACTCTAGAGAGAGTAGAGACTGTTTCATCTGTGGTCTCCTCATTGGTTCCAGTCTTGCAGATGTTTAGGTGATTGGAACTATTCAGGTGTATGAAGCTATTCAGATGCTTAAGCGTATGCAGTATCATATTGCATGGCCTTCTCTGAAGTAGAAAACAGCGTAATTGAACATGAGCATATGTGAAAGGTTTTGGATTGTTTTAGCGTATGCCAGAATAATTAAATAACAAGCTCGTTAGAGCTTGAGTAGTTATAACAATGCACCTGTAAAGAAAAGGAATAAATTGTTCCTTTATAAAGCTCTTCAATAGTAGGGAGCTGAGGGAATAGTCCTGAGGGAAGTGGTGGATGAAGTTGCTAAGCCACTATATTTGAAAAGTCATGCCAGTCTGGTGAAGTTCCCACTGACTGGAAGAGAGGAAACATAACCCCTGTTTTTAGGAAAGGGAAAAAAGGAAGACCTGGGGAACTACAAGCCAGTCAGTCTCATCTCTGTGCCAAGCAAGATCATGGGGCAGATCCTCCTGAAACTATGCTAAAGCACACGGAAAACAGAGAGGAGATTGGTGACAGTCAGCATGGCTTCACTAAGGGCAAATCGAGCCTGACAAATTTGGTGGCCTTTTACGATGGTGTTACAGTGCTGGTGGAAAAGGGAAGAGCAACTGATGTCATCTACCTGGACTTGAGAAAAGCATTTCATATTGTCCTCCACAACATCCTTGACTATAAAATGAAGAGACATGGATTAGAGGGATGGACCACTCAGTGCATAAGGAATCAGCTGGAAGGTCTAACTGAAAGAGTTGTGGTCAATGGCTCAATGTCCAAGTGCAGAGACTGGTGATCAGTGGTGTCCCTCAGAGGTCTGTACTGGGACGAGTATTATCTAACATATTTGTTGGTGACATGAATAGTGGGATTGAGTTCACCCTCAGGAATTTTGCAGATGATACCAACCTGAGTGGTGCAGTTGACAGGTTGGACGGAAGAGATAGGCTGGGACCTCGACAGGCTGGAGGGTTGGGCCGAGAGGAACCTCATGAAGTTCAGCAAGGGCAAGTGTAGGGTCCTGCACCTAGGGAGGAATAACCCAAAGCACCGGTATAGGCTGGGGTGTGTCTGTCCTGTTAGAGTACAGCTCTGCAGAGAGGGACCTAGGAGTCCTGGTGGACAGCAGGCTGACCGCGACTCAGCAATGTGCCTTTGTGGCCAAGAAGGCCAACGGTATCGTAGGCTGCATTCGGAAGAGTGTTGCCAGCAGGTCAAGGGAGGTGATCCTCCCCCTCTACTCAGCCCTGGTGAGGCCACACCTGGAGTATTGTGTCCAGTTCTGGGCTCCCCAGTATCAGGGGGACATAGAACTTCTGGAGTGAGTTCAGAGGAGGACTACGAAGATGATGAGAGGAATGGAGCTCCTGCCGTATGAGGACAGGCTGAGAGAACCGGGTCTGTTTAGCCTGGAAAAGAGAAGACTGAGGGGAAAACTCATTAATGTGTATAAATATCCGACGGGAGGGTGTCGAGAGGATGGAGCCGGTCTTTTCAGTTGTGCCCAGCAACAGGACGAGAGGTAACGGGCACAAACTGAAGCACAGGAGGTTCTGGCTGAATGTGAGAGGGCACTTCTTTCCTGTGAGGTTGACAGAGCACTGGAACCGGTTGCCCAGACAGGCTGTGGAGTCTCCTTCTCTGGAGATATTCAAAACCCGCCTGGATGCCATCCTGTACAATGTGCTCTAGGTGATGCTACTCGTCAGGGGCGTTGGACTAGATGAGGTCCCTTCCAACCCTGCACATTCTGTGATTCCATGATTCTGAGATGCCATCCAGAGGGACCTTGACAGTTTTGAGAGATTGGCCTGTGCAAACCTCCTGAAATTCAACAAGGCCTAGTGCAAAGTCCTGTGCCTGTGTTGGGGCAATCCCAAACATGAATAAAGACTGGGAGATGAGTGAATTGAGAGCAGCCCTGTGGAAAAGAGCTTGGGGGTATTGCTGGGTTAAAAACTGAATGTGAGCTGGCAGTGTTGCCCAGGAAGCCAACCATATTTTGGGCTGCATCAAAAGAAGTGTAGGTAGCAGGTTGAGGGAGGTGATTCTCCCCCTCTGCTCCATTCCTGTGAGATCCCACCTGGAGTGCTGCGTTCAGCTCTGGGGCCCCCACCATAAGAAAGGTCTAATCAACATAGATCTGTTGAAGCAGAGCCACGGGAGAGCTACAACAGTGATCAGAGGGATGGAGCACCTCTCATATGAAGACTGAGAAAGGCTCTCATATAAAGGCTGAGAAAGTGGGGGTTGTTTATCCAAGAGAAGAGGAGGCTCCAGGGAGATCATATTGCAGCATTACAGTACTTAAAGGGGGTCTACAGGAAAGATGGAAAGGAACTCTTTATCGCGGGTTGTAGTGATAGGACAAGTGTAATGGTTTTAAACTAAAGGAGGGTAGGTTTAGATTAAATGTTAGGAAGCAATTCTTAATGATGAGGGTGGTAATGCACTGGAACAGGTTGCTCAGAGAAGCTGTGGATGCCCCACCCCTGGAAGCGTTCAAGGCCAGGTTGGATGGGGCTTTGAGCAACCTGATCTAGTGTCTCTGCTCTTTGCAGGGGGAACTAGATGATCTTTAATCTTATGTGATTCTAGTAATAGCATTCACATGATTCCTCATCCAAGTACATCCATTTTAACTTTATCCTGTACTATCTACAATCAGTATAAATAAGTTGAACTTAGTTCAGTCTTGAATCAATTTAGAAAGCAATTGCTCTGATGCTATTTGCAAGCTATTAGAAAAAAATGGTCTAGTTATTTTATTTCTTTCTCTGTGTGGTGTGAACAAAGTCACAGTTCTGAACCCGTATTTTCTCTGTTCTTCTCAACTGCCTTTCAACTCCAGTTCTGTCCTTTTCTCCTCACCTGAGCAGTATTCTAGACCTATAGCAAGAATTACACAGAATCACAGAGGCTTGAAGTGACCTATAGTGATCATCTAGCCACACCCCTGCTCAAACAGGGTCAGCTAGTGCAAGTTGTACAGGACTGTTGGGTCAGGTTTTGAATATCTCCAAGGATGAAGACTCCACAACCCATCTGGGCAAGCTGTGCAAGTGTTTGAACAGTCTTGCAGTAAAAAAAAATGTTTTCTTGTGTTCAGGTGGAATTTCATGTTTTAATTTGTGCTCATTGCCTCTTGCCTCATCAGTGGGCACTATTGAAAAAACATTGAATATCTTGGTCTTTCCTGTTATTTGTCACTGAGTGCCCTGCCCCATTCAGCTGTGGGCTGAAGGTTGGGCTGAAATAACCCTCCAGTTTTCTATTGCTTTGCTGTTTGAGTGCATGCTGTGTATAGTTAGGTAGGAAACTTGAATAGACATATCTGTCTTAACACTGTGGGCTGCGGAATGCAGAACAACTTGCCTTTGCCATTTGTTCTCCTGCTGCATGTTTTCAGCAATCAGTGTTGTGAAATAAAATGTTACAGTTTAAACAAGTAAAAAAAATTTTTTTTTTTAAAGAAAAATCGATCATTTTATAAACACTTCTTTCAGGCAGTACAAGGCCTGTAAAAATGTAAGTTGTTTTTCAATTTGTCTTGTACTTTGTTTCCTTTCTTGCAGAATCTCAAAGTTACAAAGAAGCCCTTAACCACTCTATGATAATGTCTGACAGCACCTTGGGTGCTAACCCTGCTTTGCTGAGGCCCAACATGCAGATGGATCCTTCCTTTCAGCGGTGTTTAGCATCTTCATGTACTGCTTCAAGTAACAGTTCTGTCCCAGTGGGAGAAAGGTAGGAAAAGATTCTCTGACCTGAGTGTTTAGTTCTCAGTATTGTGATTTCCAGCCAAGATGTTATGCTTGCTTGTTTGTTGCAGAGCATTTGTACAAGGACTTTTGAGTTTGGTTGTGACATGTGATGATGTTGTTGCCCACCATCTGGAAGTTAACACATTCACAGATGTTATTTATATGTCTGAGAGGCACATGTGGTTTTAAAGAAAATCTAGGAATACAAAAATGGGTAGGGACAATCAGTGGTCAGTCATGAACAATTACCTCTATTTACTTAATAGATGGGGTGTTTCATTACAGCTGATAATGTTTCCTTCTCTATCACTCTGCAACAACATTCTTTTGTGGCTAACTGTCCTTTTCATGGATAATTGGCTCCTTTTTCACAATAAATATTTGGAATGCTGTTGGTTGGTGTGTCAAACTCTCAGTAAGGACTTACAGTGTGTTGATTTCTATATGTCTTCCTATCTAATTAATTTCATTTTCAGTCAGTACTTGGACTGTGAAAGAAGTTTCCTGTTATAATTATGACTGTGAATCATAATACTCTTGTTAGGGGATCTTGTTGTTTCCCCTAGCAAAATGGGTCTCACCAGGCATCCAGAATTCACTCAAAGTGTTGATTCTTATTTAAAGCAGTGAGAATTTAATGGTACTCATATATCAGCTCGAGCTGGGTGCCTTCAAGGAGGGACCCCATCAAGACTTCCCTTGGGTTCTTACACCCATACAGTCTTTGTCCATTATGGTCCAATAAGTTCTTGACACATATACATTATGTTACTTCAGACTGGCAATTCTTTGTTGCAGAGCACGATGTCTTCTCTTATCTCCTGGGGCACGCTCTCATTCTGCCATGTCCTTGGTCAGCACATCCCCACCCCCCATCCACACAAAATATTGCTCAATCACCACTACATAACAGGTTCAGGTTATGGGAGCTCATACTGCGGCCTAAGGCTTCAACAGATTTACCCTACTGATGTCAAACAATAGCTACCTGAGTTCCTTACATGCCAGTGGCTTGTTTCCCTTTTGCTCTGTATAAAGTATGTTAGTATTTTCTGAGGAGAAGCCAATTTGACATTTAATTATAAGTGGATATGAATTACAAGCTTATCAGGCAATGCAGTCATTATCAAGCTTGCATTCCGTCCTTAAACTTTATCTAGAAATTTTTGTTCCCTTCTTTTTAGATGTTTTGTTTTTCCTGTTGCTTTTCATTTCATCTAGCTGATAACTACAGCTTGTTTTTTTTTTTTTTTTTTGGAATGGTTCCTTTCTACCCTTTGCTTCCCTTCTATTTCTTTATGGTCCTTCTACTTGGATCTGTTCAAATCTACTGGTATCCATTTCCACAGTTCCCTTTTAATTAAAATGTTCTTTATAATTTTTTTAATAAATTTTTATTTTTTATAATTTTTTTGCCAGTTCCTTTCACTTTCTATCTCAAAATGGGTTTGTTCTCTCTTTACATATGATGTTGATGATAATGTTTTTCAGCCAAAATTGAAGGGCGTCTCACTTTCTGAAGAAAGAAGCCAATTTAAACTTTCATGAGATGGTTTTGTCAGAAGCATAATCTGTGGTGTTTAGAAGGATATTTGTTATCCTTCACTTGAGCAGGTGGAACTCTTAGCCAGTAGAATAATCTAATGTTTATTGTTGTCTTTATAAATAATAAATATATAAATACTTAATATCCATCAATCAAACAGAAGCTTGGAAAAGTGTTTCTTGTACTCTGTATTGTTTTATGTTTGTTGTTCCCATATGCAAAAATTAACCACTGGACTTGCTTCTCTTCTGTTTGCAATATAGATTTTATTAGAAAGAGGCCTAATCTAACAGTTGGGTCTTGTGGACTGTCTTCTTACCATGCTTATTCACTTATTATGTGATGGTGAACAACGCTGTCCTTAGCGCTTGTCTTGCACTTTCCCTTTTCCCCTTTTTTCCTTCCCTCTTTCCCCTTTCCCTTTCTCTCTCCTTTTTAAAAATTAACGTAAGAGACTCTGCATGTAAGATCTATTGTGGTAGTGTCAGTCTTATTCCATAAACTTTTGTCATTGCCTTTGATGACAGCCGTGGCTTAAGAGCCTTCTACTGCTCTTTTTCAGCCAGTGCTGTAAGTCACCGTATGGAGATCCTCCAGGACCTCTGTCTGTGAAGCAATGTTGTACACAGTCTCACTGAATCAATTCATATTAAAAGTAACCCTCTCAATTAGGAGGAAGGAGGAGTGTTTATAACAGTGCTGAATTTGGTGGCCTGACTTACAGTAGAAGCTCAGAAATGGTGTCATCAGCATTGCTGGATGGAGGGTGAGATAAGGCAGAAAGTGATGAACTACATTGAAGAAATGAATGATCAGGGTGGGGCTGAAGTCCCTTGTTCCAGCTGTATTGCCAGATCTTTCTTGTTGTCAAAGTGTACCTCAGTGAGCAAGTGATTGCTTTCAATTATGACCACAGTATGGACTGTGTAGTGACTTTTTAGGAAAATGATTTGGCTGTTTTATTATTTTTGTGTTCGATTTTTGGCTTTTTTTGACAGCTCTCCTGCAACAGAATGTCCTTGGCTTGAAAGCAGCCCTAAATCTTCCCCATCGCTCCAGCTTTCAATGGGAAATACCAGGCCAACAGGAAGTTACCTTGTGCCTTCAGAATTTTCACACCCTGTGCAAGATGGTTCTCTCTTGTCTCATTTCCAAACCCCAGGACTGCAAGTTGTCACCCGGAGCAGCCTGGAGAAATCACCAGTGGAGCAGCAACAAGAACCTGCTAACAGCTGCAGTGCCCGGGCCTACAGGAACTACAGTGGGGGCAACATGGTCTGTAGCTCCCCCCAAGAGGAGAAACAAGCTACTTTCATAGCCAACACTAGCATCTCTCCTAAAACCATGAGCTCATCAGTGGCAAGTGCAGAGGACAATGGCTTTTTGGCACAAAACTTTCTTACAGTGGCTTCTGGACACAATAGTCAAAACAATGCGATTCATCAGCACCTTGGAGGGAACCTACATTCTCAACCACCTCTTCCAGAGAAAAAGAGGTCCTCTGAAGAGGACCGTTCCTTCACCTCTGTCTCACCTTCTTCAAGTGGCTTCTCTAGTCCCCACAGTGGAAGTACAATCAGCATCCCATTCCCAAACATCCTCCCAGATTTCTCAAAAATTTTAAGCACTTCCCTCGTGCCAGGTAGGTTCTGTATCAGAGAAATGCAAAATACTTCTGAGTTGTATGAGTTTACCTCCCATTTAGGGGATTTTTAAAATGAGGAGGGGGAAAAAAACAGTGGAATAAAAATGGCAGAGAGGACTTGAATGCTTGCAGTAAGAGGCACCATTTCACGGGTTTTGGATGTATTATTCTGAGGACAATGCTGCAGAACTGTTTCTGCCCTTCCTTAATTGTCAGCCAAGGGCATCCCACCTTTTGAGCTGTGAAACCACAAACAAGGAGTATGCATTCCAACCTCTCTTAATAAAGGCTGGTTTCTTTATGCATCTTTGCTATATTCATGTCAAGAATAGTTAAAAATGTCGATATGTATTCACTGGGTCCCACTGAAAAACTTTATATTTAGTATAGCTTTATAAATGTAAGAGTTTTTCATATTCTATAGGTTTTGCAAAATTAAACTTTAAGAGGGCTTTTGGAGTCTTAGTGTATGGTTCTGAAACAGTTCAAAGTTTCTCTCTGTTGTCCTTCTAATCATGAGTTTTTAGAAGCGTTAATGTGGTTGGAAGTTGAAAAGAAAAGCAAAACATGCTTTTATATTTAGAAAATTTCTTAACTTGTCTTTCCCCTTTTATTTTATAGAAAACACAATGGATAAACATGTGACTGTGAAATTTGTCCAGGACACATCCAAGTTCTGGTATAAACCAGATATTTCAAGAGAACAAGGTATAACAGTTGATGTATATTCTGAGGTATATACTTACAGAAAGGCTAGTTGGTGAATGTGCCTTATTTTTTTATGACTACCAGACATCTCAAATAATTACAAAGAGAAATATAAAATCTATAAGGGCCGAAGACAACTTCAATTTATTTTGTCCAAAGGCTGAGTTTGAGAGTGGAGGGCATTCAAGTACTTCAGACAAATTATTATCCTAATTTAAATAACTACAGAGTGATTTGAGTATTCCTGTGGTAGCTCCTGCAAAAGTGCTTTACTGAGAAACTAATTTGTCTGTTGCCATCTCACAACAATGGAAGTTGATTTAAGGTATGCTGAAAGAAAATGTAAGCAGAATATGCTCTATTAATGCAATCTGATATTATGGTGAGTCTTCACCAGTGTGCCAGGCAAAGCTATTTTGGCCTCCAGAGTTTGGAACAGCAAGTATACATGGTGCAATACCAAACAACTGCTGCTCTCAGAAACCATTAGAGTACAAATGTGATGCTCTGGCATAATTTCAGCCATGTGTGTTTCCCTGTGTGGATAGGTTGAGAGATCCTAAATATCAGAGAGTAATTTATTATCTAGGATTCATTATAAAAGCATCCTCATCTACCAGTTGTTCTGTAGCCTAAATTTCATTTTCAGCTGCAAGTGACATACATTATTTCTTAAAGATCACAAAATAACACTCCTATGGAATAAAATCTTTATGATGTACAATATAGATACATCTATATGTAGATATATTACTGAATGAGAGTGGAAAGTTTTTATTACATATGTGAAAATGTGTACATGCAAACTTATACTTTGATCGGGCATCAATATGTAAATAAAGTATTTTGGATGCTTGTAAATGCAGTCAGTCTGACTGACTATCCTTGTGTCTGTACTGTAATATTGAGCTACAGTGAATAGCATTTAGTAAGCTATTGAAAGCATTTTAAACTGGGATTGTTAAAATGAAGTTGTTGAAAAGGAAAATGTCAAAGCCATTCTGTATTGGAAAGGAAGTTTACATCATCAGACTTGGAACTAGAACCAAATAGCTTTCAGCTATTGGCAAATGATGAATTGCTCTGTCTGTCTAGTTCATATTTTCTCAGACTGTGAGGGTGCCCCTTATAGTGTGGTGGTAAATATGAGCCTAGGAGGATAAAGGTCATAGAAAATGGATTATTTATTTACCTCTGGATGATGTTTCACTGGTTGTTTCACTTCACTCTCCTTCCTATTTTCTGCTCCCCACCCATAATGAGCACTGAGTGCTCTGCAAATGGTCAGAAAAAGTTTCCTCTCTTCATGTGGATTTAAAGAGGGGAATAGATCATAAAGGAATTTTAAACCTAGCTGCTTGAACAAATGAAAACAATTATCTTCCCAACTTTGTAGTATGCCTCTTTTCACCTTACCAATTAAAATCTATTTTTAAAAGTGAGGTTAAGATGTTTGGCTATTATATTTCAGAGTCTGTAGCAGACTTCTGCCAAACAAGAGCAGTTTTCTTGCAAATGATTTCTCCTAGGAGAACTTCATATCACGCTTCAAGCAGAGATCACAGGCTATAGATGTAAAGTATTTCAGTGTTTCGACATTCGAAGAGCAAATACCCACTTTCATCCCCTGTTTTGCTTTAAAACACATAATAGAGTGAGAGTACTTTGCAGAGACAAACATTGTTTGTAGATGAGAACTGATGGCTTCTGACTACTGAAGCTACATAAGAAAAGAAATACACTGTTGTCTGTTCAGCCTGGGAATTAAAGAGCTGTGCTCTCTGTCATGATTCTAACAATTTGACAATATGTAAACAGGAATCAACTTGCCCTTTTTTCTTAATAAGAAACAACGTGGGGCCAGGAAAATTGGGAATAGGGCCACATTTTCTTTGCCTGGGCTGTGTGTGTGTGTGCACATGCACATACTTGAGGTGTAGTTTTTGTCAGTTTGCTCTTATTTTGCTGGATTTCCTTTGATATGGTCACTGAGATCAGAAAAAAAAGAAAGGGACAAAACCCATATTTAATCTCTTCACCTTTTAGTACATTTTCCAAGTATAAGTATTAGAATTTTTTTTTAGTTTAGTGTGTGGCAGTTATTTTTTGGTTTGGTTTGGTTTTACTTTTTTAAGGGAGGGTTGTTTGCCATGAACTTAAACCCAAAATTTCATTTGGAGCTTACATCAGCACTGTCAGCTTGAAGCTGCTTTTGCATTGCCAGAAAGTTCATATGTGACTATCAGTATCAGCTACGATCATCAGTATCAGACTTGATTACCCAGGTCAGTGCTGCAACAGTAGTTGTTAACTAATGGTTGCACAGTATTCTTGATAAACGGGAAAGCATGTAGCAAATGAAAAATCATGCACAGATCTTTGGCGTTTATGCAGAGATTCCAGCTTCAATTTTGTTGTATCATTTTTGTTGTATCATTCACAGCTGCAAGTGATCCCAACTACATGTGTGCAGGCACTGACCTGAGGCACAGATTTAAGCTACTATGTAAAAATCAACTAATTATCAGTTGTAGCCTAGTGGGTGGTAGAAAGCTGTTGACTTGTCAATGTAACAGCAGTTTTCCACTACTCAGCATTTTCTTCTGGAAGCACTGATTGCATGAACCCTGGTAGAACCTGCATCCTTCACAGTTAAAAAAATCACTAGGGATCTGTATTTCAGGCTTCCTTTGAAATAAGTATCCATGAAATTCACATGAGATGTTTTCAGTCAGATCCCCCCAAATATGTTCAATTATAGTCTGTTCTATAGCAATGGAGACATATAAAGGATCTTATTTTCTTTAATCTCCTTTTAATTATAGATTTGCACCTGTAATTTTTGAGTGTGTTTATTGTTCTGGAAATGTTTTTCTCTCTCTTTTATAAAATTCTTTACAGCCATTGCTGTTCTCAAGGACAAGGAGCCTGGGTCATTTATTGTTCGAGACAGTCATTCCTTCCGGGGAGCCTATGGGCTAGCAATGAAAGTTGCTACACCACCTCCTTCTGTTCTGCAGTTAAATAAGAAAGGTACTGTATGCCTTCTATCTGTCCTTTAACAAGCCACACATTAGAAAGTCTGTATTACTGTGTGTTAATCTGTAGGAATCTTCCCACTTCCAGTAAGTGCAACTTGAATTACAGGCTCTGTTTAGTTCCTTGCACTAGTATCACATTGAATGGGACTGAATAAGATGTTGTTTGTTCTTCAGTTTGACCATGGCTTGTGAATGTATGTATATTGTGGCAGTACATGTATCATACCTTATCAACCTGATAGAAAAACCATCATCTCTGTAATGGGTCCTCCCTAGCAATTAGAAGTCTGTGTTTCATCCTCATACCATCATGCAGAGCTTTCACTTGGCTGGGATGTTGAATATTTTTGACCCCAGGATTTTGTTCTGAGACAGTTCTACATTAGAGAAAAATCTCAGGGGGTTCCCTAAGGAAAGATGATAGTTGTTTAAGAGAAGTGATGAAATATGCATACTCTCCCAGCTCCATTGCCTCCATATATAACTTGTACCTGATAGTTGTGAAAGATAAAATGAACACATGGAAAGCATAAATCAATCTATGAGATCTCAGTAAGCACTATCTGTACTGTTCTTGGCTCATTGGTGCTACTAGAAAGGAAATGGGGTGATTTTCATTGCCTGGGGAGAAAAGCTACATAGATCACAGGAAGGCAGTGAATCTTAGTGTTGTGGTTATGGAAGTGTGCTTTGCATTCTCTTTCTTTTTTTCTTTTTGCTAAGATTTAAAGCTTACTCAGAGAGAAGTGGCAAGGTTAGCAATCCACCTGTATTACAATAACATTTTTGAATTCTCTACACTTCATATGTTATCTTGAGATAATTTCTTACTAAAAATTGTCATATAATACTTCCTTTTGTAGTCAAGAAACATCAACAGAACCACTGCAGTGTCAAATTTGAGGTAGACAGTAGGGGTGCACTGGTGATAGCAACTGCAAGGAGGCAAATGGAATAGCTGTAGGTGTTTTTATTAATCTCTTCTCATCAGATCAATGAAATCCAGGAAGACATGAAAGTTCAAACTCTACTAGTGTTTAAGAGCCAGTTTATGTTAGTTGTACTACAGGTAAGTGGTAGCAAAAGAAAATTGTAATCAAGACTCTAGCATTCTTCCAATTCACCCTCAGTGATATTTAGCTTTGATTCCAATTGCTTCGTCCTGGAGGGTACGAATTTGTTCAGTCTCATAGAATCATAGGTTGGAAAAGACCTCCCAGATCAACTAGTCCAGCTGTTTATTACCCACTAAACCATGCCCCTGAGTACCACATCCAACCCTTCCTCAAACATCCCTAGGGATGGTGATGCCACCACCTCCCTGGGCTTCCCATTCCAGTGCTTAACTATTCTTTCTGAGAAGAAATTTCTCCTAATTTCCAACCTGAACCTCCCCTGGCGCAACTTGAGGCCATTCCCTCTAGTCCTATCGCTAGTTACCTGTGAGAAGAGGCCAACCCCCAGCTCCCCCCGACTTCCTTTCAGGTAGCTGTAGAGAGCAATAAGGTCTCCCCCGAGCCTCCTCTTCTCCAGACTAAACAACCCCAGTTCCCTCAGCTGCTCCTCAAAGGACTTGTGTTCCAGACCCTTCACCAGCTTCATAGCCCTTCTCTGGACATGTTCCAGGGCCTAGATGTCCTCCTTGTAGTGAAGGGCCCAAAACTGAACACAGTACTGGAAGTACAGCCTCACCAGAGCACAGTACAGGGGGATGATCACCTTCGTGGTCTTTCTGGCTACACTACTCCTGATACAAGCCAGGATACTGTTGGCCTTCTTGGCCACCTGGGCACACTGATGGCTCATGTTCAGGTGAGCATGGACTAACACACCCAGATCCTTTTCCTCCGCACAGCTTTCCAGCCACACTGCTCCAAGCCTGTAGTGTTGCATGGGGTTGTTGTGGCCAAAGTGCAGGACCTGGCACTCTCTCAGCAATTTCATAACTACCAGCCTGAATTATAAGTAATGGATAATAATCAGAGGGGTCAGGAAGTTTCCTGGTAATGTCCCTGACTCAGGCCCCAGGTAGGCCAGCAGTCTGGCCAACATATGGGGCCCTCTGTTCCCCTCACAAGGGAGTTGCCTACAACAATTACTCTTCTTTCCTTCTTGGTGGAGGAAGTCCTGAGGTGTGGAGTTGACTTCCTTTCCCTAGATGACCTCCTGTGTGGACGTTACCCCACATCCTCACCTACCCATCCCTCGAGCTCCAGGGCCTCAAGCCAATTGTGTAAGGGCAACTGGGGAGGCAAGGTGGGTAGGGAGGGGGCTTGCCTGTGGTGCAGAGCAGGGACCTGTTTCCATTCCTCTCCATCTCTTAGGTCCCCTTCCTCTGCCTAACAGCTACAGTGCAGGGGTCCACCACTATCTGGGGTGTATCACCCTGGTGCCTTTCTCTCAGGTATGTCAGGGAGTTGCTCCTCCTGTCTAACTCCTGCTCACACTGCCTGATGGTACTTAATCTCTCCACCTCGTCCTTGAGCTCTGCCACCAGGCTGATCAGATTCTCCACCTGCTCACACCTCACGCAGGAAGCATCTATGCCACCCTCTGATGACAGCAACAGGCTCAGGCACTCCCTGCAGCCGGAGACCTGAACAGCCGCGTTTTGGGGCAGGCAGTTGGTCTGGTTGCCACAGTCTTTCTGGCGAGAGCTTTCTGCCTAGTGGAGACCATGGCTGGATTTGTTGCCAGGCAGGCAGCTGATAGGTGAGCTGGTCTCCTCAGTGGGGAGGGATA
Organism: Anser cygnoides; assembly: GCF_040182565.1. Lineage (NCBI taxonomy): Eukaryota > Metazoa > Chordata > Aves > Anseriformes > Anatidae > Anser > Anser cygnoides. The sequence continues at coordinate 55,469,440 of NC_089874.1, forward strand.
CTCTGCCCTCCCTGCCAGCCCTGCCTGCATGCACTGCTGTGCAAACTGCTGTGCCACACCTGACTGCTGCCCCACACCCTGTTTTCCTGCTCTGTTTGCTGTGTTCCTGGTCACTTGAATCTCCTGCAGAGTTTCTTGTTCCAAGCTTCCCCTTCCTACATACACTTATATTCATTTATTCTTAATATTGTATGAACATAATGGCAAGTGGTAAGCTGTTTGAAATGGTGAGCTTTGCAGTACTTGCTTGCATATAAGTTTCTGCTGTCCAGATTAATGCGTTCATCTATATTAGTCTGAAAGTGAGTCTTTGAGGTTATGTGTTCACTGGACTGCGGCTGATACAACCAGATTCAAAGGCAGCATTTATTCGTAGCTCTTTTGTTGAGGTTTGAATGATTTGGTAGCTTTGCTCTATTGCTATAAACTAACCCTTTCATTGCTTGGAAAGAGCTCCAGTTTGTAGGCAGGTGTGAAATACCACGAACTAGTCCTTCAAGAAATAGTGAAGTTGTCTTAATTATATGTGTGCAAATTAATGTATATGTTTAAAAGAATGGTAAATCTCAAGGGAATTTTTATTCTTTAAATCTCTTCATTATATCCCACTTACAATTTCAAGATTTGTCTTAGAGCTTTGGGACATAAAAACTGTATTTAAAATTTAATGAGATACAAAAACCTGAGTATTTCATATAATTGCCATAATTCATGTAACTGCCTTAGGAGCAAAGGCTTGGAGTAAAACTGAAAACATTTTAAAACTTAAAAATTCACTGAGAGACTTGGCATCATTATGCATGTACAGCTAAATCTTCTATTGTTTTGATCTGGAAAGTTCTGTGAGCAATTTTCAGTCCTGTCACTAGAAATGTGAGTATTTTATCATACTTTACTCCCTTGTCACATTGGATACAAGTTCTTCTAATTTGCAAGCACACCAGAATTTCTAGCCATTAGTTTTTCAAATTCATGTTCCTCTCTGTAGCTGGGACACCAGTGCATATTTGGATGTCAGTCATTTATACTAAAAGATTTTCCACTAAATATCTAAAGCGAGCTGTCTGCTTGTTTTGTTTTTTTTTTTTTTTTTTTTTCCAGAATTCCCTTTTTACTGCATCTTGTAATCTTGCAGCAGAGCAGCTCTAATGTGTTTGGCATGCTTTGTATAAAACATTTGGTGTTAATGTGGAAAACTGCTTCATAAAGACCTGCTAATTTGTGAGACTACTCTGTTCCTTGCTTCTCTTCATGCCCTTTCTTGTTCTTTTTTAACACAGTTGGAGATTTGTCGAATGAGCTTGTAAGGCATTTTCTGATTGAATGCACTCAGAAGGGGGTGCGCTTGAAAGGATGCCCAAATGAACCATACTTTGGTAAGTACTGTGCATCACGGGGCACAGAAATTGGAAATAGTTTGCATTTGCCAGAGATGTTTTACAGACTTCAGTGGAGTGGAGATGAGAGAATACTTTGCTCAAGTCTTGAAGATTTCTGTAGGAACCCATTCTGGGGTTGTTGTAATAGCAACCTTGTACACATTTATGTTAAGAATATCTGCAGGGCACTCTGGCACTTCAAGCTTCCAGCTGTCATGCTTATCAACCACTACCAACATTGCTGCAGATAGCTTAGTGTGGTGGTTTTACTCAGGTGTGCAGGTGAGTAAACCACAACTGCTCCACTCGCTGTCCTCAAAGGGAAAGGGGAGAAAATATGATGAAAAGGGCTCAAGGATTGAGATAAGGGCAAGGAGATTACTTAACAATTATTGTCACAGACAAATCAGACTCAACATAGGGGGATTAATCAAATTTATTGTCTATTAGTAACAGGCTAGACAAGTAAGAAACAAAGTAAAGAAACCAAAAACACCTTCTCCCCCATCCACCCTCTTCCACCTCCTCACCCTGAGCAGCACAGGGAAACAGGGGAAAGGGTGTTGCAGTCAGTCTATAGCACTTTGCCTCTGCTGCACCTTCACAGTCACTCTCTGCCCCTGCTCTAATGTGGGGTCCCTCCCACGGGATGCAGTCCTCCCCGAACCAATCCTGCGGGGGCTGCCCACAGGCAGCAGCTCTTCAAGAACTACTCCAAATATGGGTCTATACCATGGGGTCCATCCGTCAGGATCAAACTGCTCCAACATGGGTCCCCCACGAGAAGCAGCTCCTGCCAGGTCAGCTGCTCCTGTGTGGTCCCCTCTCCATGGGCTGCAGGTTGTCTGTTCTAGTTCCCTGTGTATGTTCTACTGGGGGTTCTTCACAGGCCGCAGCCTCCTTCAGGTCAGATCCACCCGCTCCACTGTGGTTTCCTCCACGGGCTGCAGCGTGGAGATCTGCTCCGCTGTGGGACCCATGGGCTGCAGGGGGACAGCCTGCTCCACCAGGGGCCTCTCCACAGGCTGCAGGGGAACTGCTGCTCCTCCTGCCCTCCTGCTGCACTGACCTTGGGGGCTGCAGGGCTGGTTCTCCCTCCTTACTCTCCGAGCCGCTGTTGTGCAGCAGTTTTTGTTGTTGTTGTTGCTTTTTGTTTTCTTTTTTTTCCCCCTTTCTTAAATATGCTCTCACAGATGCACAAACAACATTGCTTATGGGCTCGGCTCTGTGCAGCAGTGGGTCCCTTTGGAGCTGGCTGGAGCTGGCCCTTATCTCACATGGGGCAGCTTCTGGATTCTTTTCATAAAAGTCGTGCCTACAGCCTTCTGCTACCAAAACCTTGCCATGTAAACCCACTATACTTAGCTAGATGAATGTTGAGGGCCTTATTTATTCAGGACCTTTGCCTTATTTTGACTTGTACTGTATTTATACAGTGTAGCTAAAATGACAACAGAGTGGGACGTTCACATAGAAAAAAGTGCATTATGGCATTTCAGCCATAATACAATGAAAGCTCATTACACATTATAGTAAACAGCAGAATACCCATCCAGCTGCTCACTGATTCCTCCACCTCAGTTGGACAGGTGAGGTAAGCAGGATTACAAAGCTCATGTGTCAAGATAAAGACAGGAAGATTGCTTACCAGTTACTACAATGAGAAAACAGATGTGACTTGGGGAAAATTGATTTAGTTTATTGCCAGTAGATTTATGTACTGAGAAACAAAGACGAACATTAAAATAACACCTTTCCTTCTGCCCTTTCTAAGCTCAATTTCACTTTTTCATCCCAGATTCCTCAACTCCTATCCTACCCAAGGTGGAACAGGAGGGGATGGGGTTGGAATTTGGTCAGTACCTAACAATTTCTCTCTGCTACTTCTTCCATCTCCCACTTTTCACCTGCTGGATCATGGGTTCTTCTCATGGGCTGCCATGCTTCAGGAAAAAAAAATCTGCTTCAATACGAGCTCTCCACAGGCTGCAGTTCCTTCAGGAATTATCCACTTGCTCTGGTGTGGGGTCATCCACGGATGGCAGTGTGGTGGATCTCAGATCAGGCGTATGGAGCAGCTCCTTCTCTTCCTTCTCTGACCTTGGTCTTCCTTCTGCTGTATTGCATGCTTTTTGTTCTCTCATTGCCTCTGTGCAGCTCTTTTTGCCCTTTCTTAAATACATTTCTGCAGAGGTGCCACCAGCTTGGCTGAGGGACTCATCCATGCTCTGTTGTGGGGCCATTGGAGCCAGCTGGAACTGGCATGGGGCAGCTCTCGCCTCTCCTCATGCTACCAAACCTTACTATTTACACCCAATATACTTGTGAAGGAATCTTCTATCGTAAAACGTGCAAGTGTAAAATGACTAAATTCTGTTTGAAGTAAAGACGGATTGAATTTTGTCAGGATATATGGTCTTACATGCTAATGGCGAGGATGACTAACAGTTATTTTAATTGAAGCCAAGTCTGAATGGTAAAAGTGGTAAAAAAAAATCAGAGTTTATGGCACTAATTAAAAGAAAGATAATTTAATAGAGAATATTATGTATATCAGTGTTGCATTGGGCGGGGGAGCTTTTGCCTAGGCCATCTTTTATGCTTTTATAAATGTACAATAGAGGCACATGTAGACAAAGCACTAGACAACGGAAGCTGGGTGGCTAAGAAGTAGAGCTCACTCTTTCACTTCTTCATTGCATAGCATTGACCCCTTGTGCTCTTACTTTCTTCATAAGGTTTTACTACATTTGCTACATTAAAATGTAGCAGATATTAAGAGCATTGAAAGGAAATTACTGACATCCATGTGTTATTGTTTGTATCATCTTTGCACTTTTTCCATTTGAAGCAGACATTTAGATTAGGATTTCAGTAATACGTCTAAGCAAAGAAAGGGATTGTATGATTGTGATTAATGACTTTAGTTAAGTACGTGCAACTGGAACAGCGCTGGGGAACACAAATCCACTTAAGTTGAGCAAAAAAGATCTTGGGTTAGGTGCCACAAAAATATTTTTAAAGGAAATTTGTGTATGTATGTATGAAGGGGGATGGGGGCTTGGTCAATAAAATATTTGAAAGCCAGCATAACTGTTAAGTGTTATTTTTGTCCACCAAGTTAATCTTGTATATCTTGTTAATTTCTGACCACAGGGAGTTTGACTGCTCTGGTATACCAGCATTCCATTACTCCACTGGCATTGCCCTGTAAGCTCCTCATCCCAGACAGAGGTATGCTTGTTATAGTACAGAAGAGATATGCCCAGCCAAGGCTTTGCTTCAAAGTTGTGAGCAGACTAGTACTGTGATGTTCCAATCATTATCATACGAGAGTCACAGAATTTAGCACAGTAATCTATCGTGTAGGAAGACAAATGTACTTCTCAGATATGAAATTGCACCTCTGTGAGGTTAGATGTAATCACTCATGCAGCTCGGGGTTACCACCTAGGGCTTCAGGGAAGTCAAGTGGGTGAAGGACAGAAAGTGCTGTGTATATGATGTGTATATGATGCTGGCAGGAAGGAAGCAGCAGTTTACCTAGGTCCAAATATTGTTTAAGTAAATGATCAAGGAGCCAGTGTTGCATCATGGGACTGTAATTCTAATTTTGGTAATGATGATTTCATAAACCACTCTAAGACCACAGCAGAATACACCTATGCTTTCCCCATAATTCAGTCTGCTATTTTCCCACATGAAGTTAACACCAGGTGTATTATTGAAATGTGAAACGTTCCTGTGGTTTTTTATTGAACTCTTCAAGCTTTTGTTAAAGACCATATGTCAGTGCTCCAACACAGCATTTGACTCATGCAAATATATTAATGAAATCTTTTAGCGTAAAAGCATGCAGTGGTATGTATGTGCAGAGATCCTCTGTAAGTCTTGTTCTTGTCCTCCTCGGCTCTTGCTGTTCTGGCAGAGGTATAGAACTGAAACTTTTGCCTTGTCCTGGATATCTTCCTCATTTGAATGTATTCAAAGTCAGTATATGTAATGTTAAATACAGCACTGGGAGATATTTTACACACTTTTATATAATTGAAATAACATACAGATGTACAGCTTTCTCACTAATTTTAACAGAAGATTTGGAGGCAAGTATTCTACTGCTGCTTTTACAGTTTAGATATTTGCGTTCTACATAAGAAAGAAGAAAGAAAAATTATGTTGTTATCTTCCAAATCAAAAGACAATTAATTTATTTAATCTCGGAAACAAACCATGTACCTAAATTAGTGTGAAATATACAAATTACAGAATTAAAATTGCACTATTTTGAAAACTTCAAGCTTGTTGTGAGGGAATATAGTTCTTAATAGTTTTTAATGTGGTAGCACTTCTGTACCTCCGGCATGTATATGTAATTATGTCTGTGACTATTAGGAAATAAATGTTGAACATCCCTCCTGCAGCACTGGAGGTAAAAAATGATGCAGAACAAAAACAAAACAAAACAAAAAAAACAACAACAGAGCCACATGGTATGAGTGGTTATAGGTGCAGATGCAAGATTGTTTAATGTTTCTGGCCAAGACTTATCCAGTACACGAAATCACATTTACAAAAGCTAGACTTATACTTGACCATGTGCATTGCTTTGTCTATCCAAGTACAAACAAGACATGGATAGTGTTTTCTGTTCTCAGATCCATTGGAAGAGATAGCAGAAACTTCTCCGCAGACTGCTGCAAACTCAGCAACAGAACTTCTCAAGCAGGGTGCAGGTTAGTAAACTTTCCCCTTGCATTTGACTGTCACTAAGTGTTATATTTTACAGGCTGGGAAAAACTGATGCTAAGACTGGACTGAAGGATGATTAAAGAAAATAGTTATATTTACAGTACTGTGCAGAAGTGTAAAGGGCACTGTGAGGATATATACAAAGTTCTTTCTCTTTTCTGTAACTAGCTTCTAAGTTGTACAACCTTGTATCTGCTTTCCCATTGTGTGTCCCATGACAATTTGAAGTACTCATGGGTTCGTTCAAGCACAGCAATTTGTAAGCAGTGACATTAATTTCATAATGATAAACTTTGAGAAGATGTTTTCAACCTGTGTTCTGTGAAAGTTCTTGAACTATGAGGTCTGCAAATGGCAACAAATGAAAGTGTTCGGTAGGGTTAAATTCTCAGCATAGAAGTAAAAAATACCACTGAAAAATGCTTATCCACCAATAAATCTGAAAAAACAAACAAGCAAAAAAAAATAAAAACATTGCCATGTGCTTGATGATGCATGCTGTTAGGAAATACCCAGTACCTTTTCCACTGGATGCTGTTCTGTGAATTCTTATGCATACTGCAGTATCCATTCTGCAAATTAAGTTGTATTACCATCATTTTAGTGATATAACAGAAGAACCCTGACGAAGTTACCACCAAATGATGTGGTGCTGGGGACATGGCACTAGGGGACATGGTTTAGTGGTTGATATTGGTAGTAGGGTGATGGTTGGACCAGATGATCTTGAAGGTCTCTTCTAACCTTAATGTTTCTATGATTCTATGATTTAGTCCCATTAGAGCAGGCGAATACACTATGTTTGATGCTCCTCCTTGAGTTTAGCCTACAACTAGAGCCACAAGCAAAAATGTTGCAGCCAGGCGTGCCTTTATCAGAATGCTGTCTCATTGCCCTTAACCCATTTTGGGATGCTTCTGCATGGGGCACTTGCCAAGCTGAGGAGTTCTAGAGAGTGTGTGTGTTGCTCTTGCTTATGCAGCAATTTGACTTAAAAATTTGCAGTATTACTTCAAATGCTCTAATCAAGCATTTGAGGCAATGGCTGGCCTTAGTGACGCTGTGCCAGGAATGAGCACCTGTTGACCTTTCTGTATAACAGTGCTGATGGTGTTTGTTGTAGCCAACAGAGCAAAAGCCAAGGAAAATGAATTAAAAGACTTCTCTTGAAAACTCAGCAAAATGGGCACAAGCTATCTTTTTAGAAATGCTGGTTTCTCTTCGGTTGGGCAAGGCTTTTCAAATAAAAAGAAATAATTCTTACACCATTTGGGGCAGTATTCAGATAACTCCTTATGGGGATTGTCACATCATGGATCATTTGGGAAACAGTATATATATTTTTTCTGTCTTGTTGGTTTTGTTTTTAAACAAGGAGTTGGAACATGACTAGATAAGGTAGCTAGGAGATACTGTCAGTCTTTTGCCTTGACACATTATTTCCCACTGATTTTCTGTGTTTCAGAGATCCCTATCCAGTTGATAGCTTTCCAGTTGTCGAGTTCCTCACTGACACATGTAAACTATTTCTCTTCTAAACATCTAAGCTTGTGTGGGCACCTGTAGTTTAGTCAAATAAGATGCAGTTTTTCCCTGCCAAACATTTCCCTACCCTTCTCCACCCCACCCTTTTCTCACTGCACAAGCAAAAAAAGATGTTTTTCCTAGAATGATGATTTATATAGCTGCCTGAAAAACCTAATAGGCATTTCCAATCATTATCTAAATGCAGAAGCTAAACTACAAATCCCAGAGATTGACAACCAAAGTCTAGAAACTATACAGATAAGTGGCTTTTCCCTAAAACAGACCTCGTTTTATTAACTTTCCTGTTTGACAGCCAAATTTTGTGCCTCAGATAAGTCCAAGTTCTTCATACCTGTTTCCACTAGTAGAGTGAAGGGATTTAGTGTTCTGGACAAAGCACATTCCCAGTATAAAAGCAGCATGGGATACTCAAGCTGGCCGTATTGCATAGCTATCAGTGGTAGCACAGACATGACTACAAATGCCACTCATGAAAGATAAGAGCAGCAACTTTACAGGAAAGATACAAGCATCTTCCTTTCATTCTAATTTTGAATACGGTTTCTGTGGGATTGCTGTCATTTGATAACCCATCAACTGTCTAGATCAGACCATACATACATGACGTTCTGAAGTGAGAAATATTTCAGCCTTTCTCACCACCTTTCCTTTTCTGTATTCTACTTTTTAATCTGACATTTTTACACTTTAGAGAACTTTAGAAAAAGATACAATTTACTATTTTTGTGCTACGCAAGTAAAGGAATCTACTGTATTTATTGACTGCTTTTGAGCTATCACACTAATGGCAATCTAGACAGTAAGGTTGGCTAGGTCATGTAGAAGGTCTCTTGATGCCAGTGAAATGGCTGTTGCAAAGGAAGGGAAACCCTTTATATGAGCTTCAAAAGGGGTGAGGAATGTGGCTGGGGAACATGGCAAGCTTCCTTTGGTGGGAAAAGCTCAGAGTTTTAACGAAGAGCTTTTTAGGTCTGTAGCAAACATACACAGTAATCATGTGAGAATAAGAAAGTTTATGGTTTGGAATGTTATTCACAATTTTGGGTAGACATGGCAGTACGTAATTTAGTGAAGAAGGCCTCTCTGTATGAATTGTATAGTGATTGTTTCAAACAAAGTTATTGAAACTAGCATGCCAATGCACAAATACATTTCCGAATCCTTTCACTTACAAATCAGATAAATCAAATCTCTAGATCCCTTCTTTCACTGACAACCTCCAGAGCTTGAAGTTACTGGGCTGATAGCCATGATGGAATCAAACTTACACTTATGCAGTCTGTAAATTGATGACTGCTTAGTTGTTTTGAAAGTGTCAGTGTCTAGCTGTGTATTTTATGTAAATAGTATTAAGAAAAGGCTTTAGTCAAATTACAGAATAGCCATATGAAAAGAGGAGCTTTTTCATTTAATCTTTGCTTTCATAGTAAGGTTGGCAAGGCAGGCTAAATTGATAACAAATCAAATGTTAGCATGGCAGTTTGCACACATCTGCTGCCAGAGTTGTAAATTCATTCCTGTATACTTACACAAATGTTTTAACCAAAACACAAAGTCTGTTGGTATCAGTGTTCAGTTATGGATGTGTTTAATTATTTCTTGTGCTGTAGAATAAGACTAAGAGAACTTTTCAGTTTCAAAAATGTTATTAATCTGCTTGTAACTTTGACTTTACACAAGTTGAAAGTAATTAATCATGTGAATACTTCTTTTAATACTATACAACCTTAATAATTAATACTACATAATACTGTATGCCATTTTTACTGTATAATACTATACAGTGCGATACAGTATTACAGTACTATTATATAGTGCCATATAATATTAATACTTACGGTCCTATTGGTCACTGCAGATTTGTTTTGAGACCAGATTAAAAAATAAATTAACTGTTTGGTAGCTTTAGAAACCAATGAGCTACTTTTTATAGAGATATACCAGAAGATACTAATATCTGTAGGAGAAGAAAAGGGCTCCTAAAATAAGTGCATGCAGAGGTAAAGAATCAATCTAATATATTGAGTAGTTAATTCAATTTGGAAGTTGCTTTGTTTGCCCTAAAATTACTAAACATACAAAGCAGTACAGAATTACTGAGATATGAATTTTGCAGCAATCCTCAGTTCTTTGAGGGGAGAAAACTGTTACTGTCTTGCTAAACGAGTGAATGGTTTCCTTTGAAGGTAACAAACACCATTTGAAAATGTGAAATGTATCAATTTATACTGAAGAAAATGTGTATTTTCTCATTGGCTGTTGTAACTGAATTAAAAACAATGGGGCAGTAAAAGGCTCCAAAAATGAACTCCAGAATTATCATCTTAAAATATGAAGCAACAGTGGGACATGGTGAGGTACAAATAGATGTGGTGTTTTTTTTGTCAATCTTCTCTGTTCACTTTGTAAAGGTGGAAAATTTACATTTTATTTGGTGTTGTTCAGAAGATTCCTGTCTGCTTGCTTTGATGTAATGACCTCCCAAAGTATTTTCCATCTTTCATTACAGCGTGTAATGTTTGGTATCTGAATTCGGTGGAGATGGAGTCCCTCACAGGTTACCAGGCAGTACAGAAAGCCTTGAGTTTGACGCTGATGCAAGATCCTTCTCCCATCTCAACTGTTGTCCATTTCAAGGTGTCTGCACAGGGAATCACACTGACAGATAATCAAAGAAAGTAAGCAAAAGAAGAATGGGGAGAGAGTATCTGTCCTTGTCTCCAACAAATGTCACTTGCTGTTGAGTTGTTTTTCTAGTTATGTTCTACAGTCTCTGTTTCAGATGATATTAGGATTGCGTAAAGAACAACGTCTGCTATCCCTCGAGGTTGCCAGCAACCTGCAGTACTGGAGGATGAATATTTTAAGATGTAGGCATTTCTTCCACATGGCAGTTTCTGTCTCTGGAAGGTTACTTTGCCATGGCATTTTTTTCATTGTAGTTATTTTTCAGAAAAATGGGAAGTAATGCTTTTAGAGCATTTGATATTCAGTCTATTCAGTGAAGTAATTTATCTTCACAGTATCCTTCACCAGTATAACTGAACTGAGCCTGAATGAGCAGTGTGTGCTGCCAGTATTTGAAATAGTGCTTTGGATAGCCTAGTACATGTAAACTACTTTGATAAAAAAATAATTTATATTTACTCTGTACTGAATGCTATTAGGGCTACTAAAAAGTATTTAGATTTGAAAACTGACCATTATAGTGGAGGGATGACAGGAATTTATTATGAATTAAAAAAAAAAAAGAAAAAAAAAGGCGAGACTTCCTAGTTCCATGGGTTCTGAAACCATTTGTAGCAAATCAAAGAGAAAACCTTAAATCATAACACCTAGGAGTCCTTATATTTAGCAACTTAATCAAATTATTCACAAGTTCCAAGAAGTTGTATTTCCCACTAATATAGTATATAAGCAGTCAGTCTTTAGAAAAAAAAAGTCATACTTCTAGTTCTTTTTCTTTGCTTTAGGGTCAGATTTCTTATGGTCCAAAACTTAAAGTTACTCTTTTAAATATGGATTTATTTGGTTGGAGCAGTTCATGGTGAGGGACTTATTATCAGGGAATGTAGTGATAGGGAAAGGGGTAACAGTTTTAAACTAAAAAAGGGTAGATTTAGATGAGACATTAGGGAAAAATTCTTCCTAATGAGGGTTGCGAGGCACTGGAACAGGTTGCTGAGAGAAGTTGTGGATGCCCCATCCCTGGAAGTGTTCAAGGCCAGGTTGGATGGGGCTTTGATCAACCTGATCTAGTGGGAGGTATCCCTTCCCGTGGCAGTGGGGTTGGAATGAGGTGATCTTTACAGTCCCTTCCAATGGAAACCGTTCTATGACTCATATAGTTCATCTGGCTTTAAAACAAACTCAGAGATAATAAAACCTATATATTGCCATTATTAAATTTAGACTAAATATGGTTGATTTTTTAGATCTGTTCATTGCTTAAAATTTTAAGCATCTTAACTATTTCTAAAATATTTTATTTCCTCCTATCCAGACTTTTCTTTCGGCGACATTATCCAGCCAACACTGTTATTTTCTGTGCCTTGGATCCACAAGACAGAAAGTAAGCAAGACAAGTACTATTTCTAATATGTTATATATGTTATTTGTATTATTATCTACAAAAAAAAAACCAACAAAACAACAAAACCTAATGGAAGTGTGATTTTATTTCTCCATTCTTTTTTTTCTTTTATTTTTTTCTCATTTCTTTCTTATGGACGTCAAGATGGATGAAAGATGGCCTTTCTGCAAAGTAAGTTGAACCCCTCTGAGTCTCTTGTAACTGAATGTTTTAGGAATATCATTACAGTGATCAGTTTGTAAGCTTTCTAGTTACCTTTGTCACAGATGGAGAAGGGAAAGCAGAAAGGTAAAACTCTCTGTCCATTGCAGTTAGACTCAATTTAGTTCATCTGCAATTCTGCAAGTAATGGCCTAATTAAGTGATGGTTGGATGGCTGGAACCAGAGTTAGTATGGTTTGTTTACATTGCAGGTCTGATTTGCATAAAGTTTTGGAAATGAAAACAGCCATTTGCTATTCAGTTGAGTGTCACTTAGCCACTAAAACTAACTGAAGCTTACTTGTTTCACATAGACTGTTGGCTTTAAAAAAAATAAAATCCCCCTCCCCTCTCTGAAAGCACATACATGAAAACAATCCTAATAATACTAGTGTCGGACATAAATATATAATTACCAGTGGACTGCAAAGTGTTTTTGTTTGAATACCAACGTCATTGTCTCCTCCCTGACACCCTTCTTCTACCTGCACCAACACACGCCTCTCACCACACCAAACTCCCCAACTCAAAGATAGGTAAGAGAACAGCAGTACTGAGTCAGCTTAAATATATTGCCAGAGATGGTAGCATGACACTGACAGCAAACAGTACAGGATGCAAACCAGAAAGAGTAGAAGAAAGGGGATAGTATGCTTACCTGATTCTGGCCATCCTGAGCCACTGAGGGAGGAGCTTCTGATTTGGCTGGTGCAGTCCATGGGTTAGTATTAAAGGGAGGGCAGGGACAGGTGACATTATACGCTGGAGGGAAGGGATGCCGCCCAGCAGGACCTTGACAGGCTTGAGAGGAGGGCCTGTGTGAACCCCATGAAGTTGAACAAAGCTAAGTGCAAGGTCCTGCATGTGGGCTAGGGCAATCCCAATCAGAAATACAGGCTGGCCAGAGAATGGATATGGTGGTGTTAGTTGATGAGAAGCTCAACGTGAGCTGTCAATATGGGCTTGCAGCCCAGAAAGCCAACCGTATCCTGGACTGCATCAAAAGTGTGGCCAGCAGGTCAAGGGAGGTCATTCTCCCCCTCTACTCTGCTCCTGTGAGACCCCACCTGAAGGACTGTGTTCAGCTCTGAGGCCCCCAGCACAAGAAGGACATGGAAGTATTAGAATGAGTCCAAGGGAGGGCCATGAGGATGATCAGAGGGCTGGAGCACCTCTCCTATGAAGAGAGGCTGAGAGAGTTGGTATTCAGCCTGGAGAAGAGAAGGCTCCAGGGAGACCTTATAGGACCCTTCTGGTACCTAAAGGGGGCCTAGAGGAAAGCAGGAGAGGGATTCTTTGTCAGGGAGTGTAGTAATATGATAAGGAGTAGTGACTTTAAACTAAAAATGGGTAGATTTAGATTAGATATTTGGAAGAAATTCGTTACTCTGAGGGTGGTGAGGCACTGGAACAGGTTGCCCAGAGAAGTTGTGGATGCCCCATCCTTGGAAGTGTTCAAGGCCAGGTTGGATGGGGCTTTGAGCAAGCTGGTCTAGTGTAAAGTGTCCCTGCCTATGGCAGGGAGGTTGGAATTAGGTGATCTTTAAGTACTCTTGCAACCCAAACCATTCTGTGATTTGGACCACTGTTTTTAGCTGTCACACAGTACCTTGTCCTTTACATCAGATGAAATATGATTTGTGCATTTGTCCTTGTCGTTTTGGTTTCTACAGTATCTTTTTTGCTTTATGAAATGAGACAATATCTGTCTGTTCTCTGATACAGTGTGATTGTTGCCCTTGCAGAGTATTTGGGTTTGTTGCCAGGAAGCAAGGCAGTGCCACAGACAATGTGTGCCACCTATTTGCAGAACACGATCCAGAGCAACCTGCCAGTGCCATTGTGAACTTTGTATCAAAGGTCATGATCGGATCGCAGAAGAAGATGTGACACCTTTCCAGCACTGACTCAGAGCTCTTCGCTGACTTCATTGAAGGAAAGTGCTGTGAGAGGAAGTCTGTTCAGCAGCAATGTTATTCCCAAGAAGGAAAGCAGACGACAGTCTCCCCGCATTATGTTTGCAAGAGTTCAGTCTTTTCTTTGAAGATGACTCTTACTTAGCAAAGCATTTTTTGTTTCTTTTTATTTCAAAGGACAGAGCAAAAGAAGCTGTTTGCCACCCAAACCCATGTAGCCCATACCTGAATGAAGCATAAATGAAAAGCTTTTCTCCTGAAGGATTTCTAATATATGTTCACATGCAATTTCTCATCATTTATTGGAGCAGAAATATTCACTCACTAGACTGTGCTACCTTTTAGTGCAGCAAAGGTTTCATATAACCTCCACAAAGAAACTTGCCATAGTTGCATCAATGGTAGCTATACGCCTTGCAAACATGTTCTTGAGAGAATGATGGTCTGAGGAGACCATTTGCTATTCTCTTCATCTTTATGTGAATCAGTGATGGGAACTGAATGGAGGAAGGGGAATATGTATGTGAAAAGAAGGCTTGTGCAAGTTTATTTCTGCTTAGAAAGGAACAGCAATGTGGAATATTCAGGGAGATTGCTCTGTATTTAGTGTAAGCAAGGCTGGGCAGTTCTAACTTGAATCATTTTAAATAGGGAAGAGGTGGCAGAAAAAAACACACCGGTTGCATGGAAATGTACTCTGTGATTGTTTTTTTTCTGTATTTTTTATACTAAGAGCTAAGGGAAGATACTGTGTTTTAATAATTGCAGGATAAAAATGAGGGAAAAACAAATAAAATTTTATAATTTATATATTTTTGCTGGTACCAAATTATTTATAGTAAATCTCAGATCTTGATATATCGTGTAGATATCCTTAAACAAGAATGTTGTGCTTTGCCCTTTAGCAGTATTTTGCATAAGTGTGTATAGCATGTGCCTTGCTGTAGACAACAGAGTTTCATATTTTGACTTTTGTCTTACTGTGTGACAAGCTACTACCCATTTCCATGTCTCTTTGCAATACTGTTTTGGTAGTAACATTTGTTCCCCCTTTGAATACTTATGTAAATGTTTTTTTTTTAGTCCCCTTTTTATTGAACTTTTGGGGCTATGTTTTTAAATTTTTATTAATCTGTAGGAATTATTTTTATGCTTTATAGAGATAAGAGATCCCAAAGGAATTTATTTTGTTACTCTGTCCCATTTCTTGAGATCATTTGTTTCATGATTTGTACAGCTGTCACACCTGTACATATCTCTGTATATTTTTCTAAACAAATCTGTATTTTCAATGCACAACAAAATGTTAATTAGCTTTACAGCAATGATAAATTACAGGAAATGGATAAAGTAGGTTAGAGCGGAAATCTTCACAAGGAAGGTAAGCTTTCACAAGGAGGTCTACTGTGTAATTCCCATTCACCAAAGAACAGTTCTAGACCTCCGTATCAGAACTGAGGGTAATAAAGCAACTGCAGAGTAACAGTACTGAAAGTTTCATTGCCTCTGTTTCTTTCATGTGTGGTTGTCAACATTACGTTAATAACCTAAGGTTTAAAGTGACATGCTGAATTCAGCATACTGGATGCATGAGGCACAGGGTTAACTAGTAACTGTATCCACTTTGTGTATTTAATCCTGTCATCCTCTTTTCCTAAATAATGGCTAAACCAAGTGGAAAACACTGGGCTGTATGGTAAGAATGTTCCACCAATCTGAACTACGTTTGCCCTACGTTTATATAAACTACGCTTGTATAAATGATGATCTGTTTTTCATTAATAGCTTTCTTCCTAATTTCCCTGATTTGTTAGGACCATGGAAACATTATTCAGTGACCACAGCAAAAAATACTACCAAATTGTTTAGTTAACAGTTTTGTATAAATAACTTTATATTGGAGGTAGGGTGGGGGTGGAGGATGGGACAGAAAAGACAGAATAAGGATTTGAAGTTCAATGTATTTGGACCAGGAAGTGGTGTATTAGTAACAGTGGGCATTGGATGTTGCAGAAGGGTGAAGCAATCCAAAGCATTGTAGCTACCATTGAAGCAACAAAGGCAAGTGCCACTGATTTTTACCAAATAATTCTGTTCTTCTGACACAGAGGTATTAAATGGTGTTTATGTACTATCCACACTATTTAAATGGTGTTTATGTACTTTCCAAAAATGCAGTTCTTATTTCTAGGAACTTTGATTCTTTTGAAACGTGAGAAGTTTCCTTTTAGTATTCTCCTGGTGTACCAAGAATCCAATTGCCTAATCTATTCAGCCAGGTGGGGCCCAGTGCATTTAATCAGCTGGCATCTCAATTAGATTGTCAGTTTTCCTAGTAGAAAAATGTTATGCAATAAATCTGATATGCTGTGAGCATTCAAATGAGAAGGAAATTTTTATATTTTTTCACTTTTGTAGGTGACATTTAAATTTCAGCCTGTCTTATTAGACACCAAGTGTTGGCCTTCGGGCTGAAAATATAGCATATGTTTTCCCCATATATTGTCATTTCCATTTGAGGCTTTATTTTTTTATTCCTAATGTGTTCTTAAGGCATGCTGAATTCAGGAACATAAGGAAATGAATGCTGCCACTCTTGGTGGTGTTTTCTGGGAGTTCAGATCTATTTGGTAAGTAGGAAAAAGAAGTTGCCCTGTTTCTAAGGGAGTTTTTCTATTATGCATTCCTTTGGATGGTAAATTGTCACATGCTTTTGCTTTTTAATTAATTAAAAATTGCAGAAAGCAAAACAGTTCAGTATGTACCATTGTGTAGTGTATGTAGAAGGATATTCATGAAACTTATGTTCATGGCAAATACAAGATTAAATAGTTAATACAGCACTTGCTTTCCAAGGTTTTTGGTAGATGTGTATATGCAGTTTCATAACTAATGCCAGCAAGTTGACACATGTATTTAGCCAGGCTCCTATTAACCTGCTTATTAAATATACTATTATCTTACAGTGTTATACTACAAAAATGCTAAGCGTCATGTTTTTAATTACATGGTTCCCATGTATCCAACATTATCATTAAAATTTTAATGTTTCCTTCTTGTATTTACCTTCTAAAATAGTGATTTTTTGGGGTCTTTTTCTTCAAACTGTAAAGCAGCAAAAGGTCTCCAGTATGTAAATGAATGTTCTATAAATTCTTTGTATAGTCATTTTCTCTTTTCTTCAGATATTCAGATTATAATAAAATTATGAAAGTGAAATTGCACAATACAATGTTACAGGACAATCTGTTCTGAAAGAAAGTTACTTTCTTGCATTCAAAACCAGTTAATGAGGGAAATCTTGGTGAAGTGAGAACAGGTTGCATGCAGAAGTAAGGGTTTAACTTTGTTTTTTTAAAGATTTCTTTCAGGAATCTGACTCTACAAAATTCTGCGGAGTCTGAGCTGCTAAAGTCTAGCCAGAGCATGTGATTTTCCTAGATCTTTTGCTTTTAAAATAATACAAAAGTGCCTTTTGCCTGCATTGCATATTTCATTATAAGAAGGAAGAATATATGTTGTCACCTTCTGAGATGTCTGTATCCATTTAAATGACTCCAATGTAGCCACTGTTCCTCTACTGTGACTACACTGGAAAAACTTCCAGAGAAGTGGAGGTTGGGAGGTGTGGGTGGGTGGAGTGGGGGGTAGCAATATCTAAGCCCTGACTGAAATAGTTCTCTGAGTACAAAATCTGTGCATCAGCCACACATTGAAGGTGTTGGATTATATACATGTTTTATTGGGATTATTTCTGAGAGTGATAAACGCTGGTATATCATGCTAATACATTTTCTGTGAGGTGTTGGCTGGCAGAAGTTTTTCATTAAGTATGCTTGGCTGTTATTCATTGCTACAGACCATTGTGAGGTTTATGCATAGGTGTAACATGAGAGAATTAATTGCAAAATTATTAATCTTTATCAGAATGAATTATAATGTGGAACAGATGACAAGTACGCAATAGCACAGTGGATCTTCTATGTCAGAGTCCAGTTTTCTATTGAAATTCCATTCTTGAATTCAGATATATTTGTGTACACATGTACAGGTATTGCTCCACTTTGAAGGCTGCTTTGGGGTCTCTTTGCTCCAGTGTATAAAAATCTTCTTTTAATATTCATCCTAACTGTATTCACGACTAGTTTACAGAATCAGAGAAATACAGAATGGGCGGGGTTGGAAGGGACCTCTGAAAATCATCTAGTCCAACCCTCCTGCCAAGCAGGATCACCTAGAGAAGATTGCGCAGGATAGCATCCAGGTGGGTTTTGAATATCTCCAGAGAAGGAGACTCCACATCCTGTCTGGGCAACCTGTTCTAGGGCCTCACCACCCTTCTACAGTGACTGGCTCCATCTTCTCAACACCCTCCCCTCAAATATTTATACACATTAATGATTTCTCCCCTCAGTCTTCTGCCTCTCTGGGCAACCTGTTCCAGTGCTCTGTCACCCTCACAGGAAAGAAGTGCCCTCTCATATTCAGCCGGAACCTCCTGTGCTTCAGTTTGTGCCTGTTGCTTCTTGTCCTGTTGCTGGGCACAACTGAAAAGACCGGCTCCATCCTCTCGACACCCTCCCATCAGATATTTATACACATTAATGAGTTTTCCCCTCAGTCTTCTCTTTTCCAGGCTAAACAGACCCGGTTCTCTCAGCCTGTCCTCATACGGCAGGAGCTCCATTCCTCTCATCATCTTCGTAGTCCTCCTCTGAACTCACTCCAGAAGTTCTATGTCCCCCTGATACTGGGGAGCCCAGAACTGGACACAAGACTCCAGGTGTGGCCTCACCAGGGCTGAGTAGAGGGGGAGGATCACCTCCCTTGACCTGCTGGCAACACTCTTTCGAATGCAGCCTACGATACCGTTGGCCTTCTTGGCCACAAAGGCACATTGCTGAGTCGCGGTCAGCCTGCTGTCCACCAGGACTCCCAGGTCCCTCTCTGCAGAGCTGCTCTCCAGCAGGTCAGCCCCCAGCCTGTACTGGTGCTTGGGGTTATTCTTCCCTACGTGCAGGACCCTGCACTTGCCCTTGCTGAACTTCATGAGGTTCCTCTCGACCCAACCCTCCAGCCTGTCAAGGTCCCTCTGAATGGCAGCACAGCCCTCTGGGGTATCAGCCACTCCTCCGAGCTTTGTGTCATCTGCAAACTTGCTGAGGGTGCACTCCATTCTGTCGTCTAGGTTGTTGATGAATAAGTTCAACAATGGACCCAGTACTGATTCCAGGGGGACACCGCTAGCTACAGGCCTCCAAGAACAGCTTGGGCTGGAAGGGACCTTAAAGATCATCTAACTCCAATCCCCCTGCCATAGGCAGGGATATCACCCACCAGATCAAGTTGGCTAAGGCCCCATCCAGCCTGGCTTTGAACACCTCCAGGGATGGGGCATCCGCAACTTCTCTTGGCAACCTGTTCCAGTGCCTCACCACCCTTCTACAGTGAAGAATTTCCTCCTCATGCCTAGTCTGTCCTCTTTTAGTTTAAGACCATTCCCCCTTGTCCTATGCCTTCTTACGGGTAAGAGGTATAAATGGTCTAAAGCGGGCCTGACATTTACCCCAAATGGAGATCCTTTTGTCTGAGAAGCTTCCTGTGCTGCTCTGTGAGAGCAGCCATGCTGGAGCAGTCCGTTCCTGAAGGGCTGCACCCTGTGGTACGGCTCCTGGGTTGGCAGTTCTCAGCTCAGCAGGCATTTTCTTCTTCAGGTTCAAGAGGCTTTTCTGTCAGGGTCCAGCCGAGCTGCGTCAGCCAGCGGGCCCAGGCAGATGGTGCAGGTCTCTTGTCTGGGGGCCTCCGCTGGTTGCTCCTGGCGTGGCTGGGTCACGGTGCCTGCCTCTGTGCTGGTGCAGAGATTTTTGTCTTCTGCGGGACACTGCTCTGATGACAAGTGGGTATTAAGCACCTCCTGTTAGTCTGGCAGACTACTAAGATGGCAAAGGGGAGCTGTCAGGGGCTTTAATCATCTTGCTGGAGAACTGAGAAGGCATTTCCATTACATGTCACCACAAGGGTTATCAAGCCCAGTACTATGGGTACATGGTGCCCCATCATCCAAGTCATTCATGAAGATATTAAATGGGATTAGACCCTGTAGTGACCCCTGGGGTATACTTCTAGTTACTGGCCTCCAGCTAGCCTTTGCACCAGGGATCACTACCGTCTGGGCTAGTCCGTTCAGTCAGTTTTTGATCCATCTCACTGCTTGCCCATCCAGCCTATGCATTAGCAGTTTCTCTGCGAGGATCTGGTGGGGCACAATGTCAAAGGCCTTACTGAAGTCCCGGAGGACAATATCCACTTCTTTCCCCTCAGCCATCAGGCCAGTCATTTCATTGTAGAATCTTATCACATTGGTCAAGCATGACTTCCCCTTGCTGAATACATGCTGCCTCTTCTTGATGATTTTCTTGTCCTTCTTGTGCCTGGAAATGGTTTTCAGGACTAGCTGCTCCATCACTTCCCAGGGATCCAGGTGAGGATGGCTGAGCTGTAGTTCCCTGGATCTGCCTTCTTACCTGTTTTTGAAGATAGGAGTGACATTTGCTTTCCTCCAGTCTTCAGGCATCTCTCCCATTCACCAGGGTTATTCAGAGATTGCAAGTGGCCTCACAGTGACATTTGCCAGCTCCCTCAGCACTTGTTGGGTGCATTTCATCAGGATCCAGGTCCAGTTTGCTTAAGTATTCCCTGACTGGATCCTCTTCCACCAAGGGTACATCTTCCTTGCTCCAGCCTTTCCCCATGGTCTCTAGGATTCCTAAGCCAGTTGTACTAGTAAAAAATAAGGCAAAGAAAGCATTCAGTACCTCTGTTTTTTCACTGTCCTGTATAACCAGGTTTCCCATTTCATTCAAGCAATAGGCCCACATTTTCCCTTTTCTTCCTTTTGTCACCTATGTACTTCTAGAAGCCCTTCTGTTGCCCTTGACACACCTAAACGGATTCAATTCCATTTGAGCTTTAGCTTTTTAAACTCCTTGCCTGGTTGTTTGGACAATATTTCTATATTCCTCACAG
Organism: Anser cygnoides; assembly: GCF_040182565.1. NCBI lineage: Eukaryota > Metazoa > Chordata > Aves > Anseriformes > Anatidae > Anser > Anser cygnoides. Next base: position 55,490,352 of record NC_089874.1, read on the forward strand.
GTTACCTGTCCTTGTTTCCACCCTGTGTGCATCCTTTTTATGTTTGAATTTGGCTAGGAGCTCCTCCTTCATCCACACAAGCCTCCTGGCATTTTTTGCCTGATTTCCTGCACATTGGGCTGGACTCTTGAGCTTGGAGGAGATGATTCTTGACTATTAACTATCTTCCTTGAGACCCATGTTACCTCCAGTGTATGATCACGAGGCACTACAAAGAAGATCCTTGAAGAGGCTGAAGTCTGCTCTCCTGAATTCCAGGGTTGTGATCTTGCTTTTCACCCTCCTCCCAGCCCTCATGATCCTGAACTCCACAATCTCACAGTCACTACAGCCAAGGCTGACTTTGACCTTCACATTCTCAATAAGCCACCTTGTACTGTAGTATTAGGAGTATTAGGTCCAGCAGAACACCTCTTCTCATTGGCTCCTCTGTCACTTATGTCACAAGTTTTCATTGATGCTCTCCAGGAACCTCCTGGATTACTTATGTCTTACTGTGTTGTTTTTCCAATAGATACAGGATTCTTAGAAGTTCCCCATGAGGACCAGGGCCTGCAAGGGCGAGGCTGCTTCTAGCTGTCTTTAGAAGGCCTTGTGCACTTGTTCTTACTGGTAAGGCGACCTGTAGCAGACACCCACTTTAATGTCACCTTTACCTGTAATCTGTTTAATCCTAACTCATTGGTTCATCATTCATTCCCAGGCAGAGCTCCATGCACTCCATCTGCTCTTTGATATGGACTGTAACTCCCCCTCCTCATCTTCCCAGCCTGTCTTTCCTAAAGAGCCAGTATTCCTTGCAGCACTCCAGTCATGGGAAATACCTCACCTTTTTTCCACGATCCCAACAGGACTGTAGCCCTATAACTGCACACATTTTTCTAACTCATCATGTTTATTCACCAAGGTGCTTGAATTAGTATACAGGCACTCTAGAGACACTCCCCCAGCATGCTGAGTTTCCAGAAAGAGTTTTGGGGTTTCCCCATAATGGTGCCTTGTAGGCCCTTCCTTGCTCACATGCTGGAGGTGACCCCACACCAGCTCTGTTTTGTTGATTTTGTGATAGCTTTCAATTACATCACTCCAGGTCCTTTTGTCAGCAACCCTGTCCATCACTCCCTCACAGGGCTGCTGGTAGCTCTCTCCCTATCCTCTCATTTCTAGTTTAAAGCCCTCCTTATAAAGGCACTCATCCTACTGGCAAAAATGCCTTTGCCCTGCTTAAAGAGTTGTATCCCATCTCTCTCATGCAGGCATTGATTTACAGACTGGGTCCCATGATCATAAACACCAAAACTTTGTCACTGGCACAAGCTATACATCTAATTGTTGCCATGCTGTATTAGTGCCCTCCTCTTTATACTCTTTCTCCTGTATTGGCAGGATCAAGGAGAACACTCTGACTTGCCCCCAGAGCTCTGTAGTCACTTTTGATATTATCCAGGTTTCCCCTGGCAGTATCAATTCTGCCTATATGCAAGAGCAGCAGGAGGTAACAGAGGGTTGGACAAGCTCTGTCAGTCCCCTCACAACAACCTGTATCTGTGTCCCTGGCAAGCAGCAAACCTCTCTGGTTGATAAGTCAGATTGGCAGTTGCCTGTCAACCTCTGTCTCCCCCAGTAGGGAGTTACCCACTACAATCACCTGCTGCTACCTGCTGGTGGTCTTGCATTATTTAGGTTGGGTGGCCCAGGCCCTTCTCTTGAAAGTGCAGGTGGCTCTTCTTTACTTTTGGGGGTGGTGAACCTATTTTGTAGTTGTAAGACTTTAGGGGAGGAAGAAGCCTTGCTCTCGGTGCCAGAAGTGCCATTCTCCATCTTCCCTAGAGGTTCCACTTACCGTTGTACTAGGGAAGGACTTTGCAGCTGGGGTCTTGTTCTCTTAAAGCACTTGTGGCTTAGAGAAGACCCTGTCTATCTCTTTTTTGTTGTTGTTTTGCTTTTTCTTTTTTTCTAACTTCGAGAAGCTTGCTCACTTCCTTCTGTAGCTCCTCCACTTGACAGCACAGCTAATAAAGGCAATACACCTCTTGCAGTACAGAGGGCCATCTGTCCCAGCATCACGGTGAGGCCCCAGGTACCCTGTGCAGCCTGGGACTTGGAGACCTACGTCCACCATCCAAAGCTCTGTCTCTGTGAAAGTCTCTGCAACGGCAGGAACAGCAGCTCCAACACATTGCTGAGGACACTGCTCTGTTGTACATAACCACAGTATCTGAGACTGCCTATCCTGGTGTGAACTCAAATGAGGCCTCGTCTTTGTGCTCATCTATACAAATAACTGTATTAACCCTTAAAGATTTCTTCTCAGATATGCAATTTTAGCAGTGAAAACTGCACCAGGTAGCAGACAAATGCTCGTGCACTCCCAGTAAACTGTGGCCTTAAAAATCAATTCACCTCAAATTCCTGCATGACCTTTAAAAATACTAAGCCTTTAAAATCATGAAAATACCTTTTCATCATTGTAAAAAATCATCCATAGCATTTTTGGTAAAGATTTTTTTCAAGAGGTTTTGGAAAAACAAAATTATCTTTTTACATATTAAGGACTTTTAACTGTACATACTGTTGTCAAAATATATATTTTTAATCTACACCTGTTGATATCCTGCCTGATTAAATTTGAATTTTGGGCTTTCTTTTGTTGCTACCTGTATTATGTGCAAGTGGTGATTTGTTTGTAATACAGTTGGTAGGTCTGAAAGAAACTGCAGGAAAACAAATTTAGATGAAATGCAGTATGAATGGGAAACCAAAACATGGGATGGAATTGGTCCAGCAGATTGATGCGCTCATGTTTACTGCAGTAGAATAATCCAGCTGTAAAAATAAATGGAAGTGTGCTGCTTTGTATACTGAAGTACTATTTTCCATCCTTTTCATTTACAAGGTAATGGGATTCTCCCGTTTGAGTGGGTGACAGCTGTTTATACCTAGGATATACTGGTGATAAGATCAGGCCCTCAGACTTCAGCAGGAGGTTTCCCAGCACTGAAACATAGAAAAATACTTGAAAACATAGACAAATACTTAAAAAGCAGTCATATAGCTGAGCCCTATTGCCATGCTCTCACATATACCTATGCTTTGCTCCACATGACAAAGGCCAGCTTCCTCCTCCCCTCAAAAAGTAGCTGTTAGATGATATCATTGTCCTTGTGATCTGGTGAGAGCTCTCCAATAACTTTTGACCTCTTTAGTCTCTTTTCATAGCAAGTGTCAGGCATTTGAATTAGCAGTTAGAAGTCTGTGAAGAATTTCTTTGAGGAAATTCACTCAACATATGTCAGTCTCTTTCCTTAGAAGGGAGCTGCCTAAACAATTCCGAAAGGTGTTATTGATAATGCAGCAACAAACCAGCAGTATATGGTATATACATGCACTGAGACTTGAGGATACAAATTTGTTCATGTTAAATATATCGTTGATCTTGCATTGTCTTGTTAATTTGAAAACATCCAAATTTGATATTTGGTTTTATTTGTTCTGGGTTGTTTCTTGGAGCCACTCATAACTTCCTCAGAAGCAGCAGAACAAACATGGTTTGTATCTCTGCAACTGGTAACATTTAGTTATGTTTTATGATAACATAGGCCTCCTGTGACTCATTTTGTTTGAATAATTTCTTGAAGATCTTAAAATTTGCTTGCCATTTCCTCTGATAGCTTTGTTAGATCTGGGGTTTGTCTTTATACTGGAACCTCAGTCCAGTTCACCAAGAGATATGCAGCCTCTGTATACATTTTCCTGTGTATGTCGTCTCACAAAGTCTTTTTGTAAGAGCTGCATTCTTGGTAAGATTATGCAAGTATGTCTTTTCAGACTTATGCAATGTGTTGCTAAGCTGTAATAGCTAAAATTTTTAGAAACTGATGGAGAGAGACAAAATGTTTGAAATGTCTGGAATCACCACAGAAGAGAAACAACACAAAGTGCCTCACAATATTTTGCTTAGCAATGTTTATTTGTGTCTTTTTTTTAAGGGGAGATGATTAATCAGATATAAAAAAAAGGCTCCTGCATCAAAAATCCAGTCCCAAGTTCATGTCAATAAATTAAACGTGCTAGATGTTGGCAAATGCCTTGAGCACAAGGTTTGTAAACATTAATACCATGTTAAATTTATGAATTGCTCCCATGATTTCTGAGGGGGTAGTAAAGTTGTAGGGGTATGCATATGAAAAATCAAGATCTTTGTCTACCTTTACTCATTCCTCCTGTGTTTAATGGCAGTAGCTGAGACTGACTGTCTCTGGAGTTGTTTGCATTCTGTTTGTACATGTTGGGTAGATTCCAGAGCTGTTTAGAGTGATGGATTTTAACCAGTTTTTAACCAATCATAGTTTTAACATGTTCCAATTTCACTCATATAGTCTGAATGTATTTGTGTGTGTGTGTGTGTGTATGCTGCTTGGCCCAAGAATAGGGGAAATATTTATCAAAACTTTTTTTTGCATATTAAGGACTTTGTCCAACTTGTCCAGTATTCCCAGATATATCGCCAGGATATGCTCTGGAAAAATAGATTTATCATTTTTTTTTGCCCTTTCTGAGGACTAGCAGGTTTCACTGGCAGGGGAAGCTGGCTAGGGAAGGCTGTGCTGCGATAGCCATTGGGCATGAGCACATGGGTTCTCTGACCCATTGAAGGAGAACATTAAAATAAAGGATGTTTTATATTTAAAAAAATAAAATAAAAAGGAGAGAGGAGAAGCTTGGCCTTCCTGTTGTATTCGTGTCAGTCTAGAGGACACGAAACATTAATAAGGTGGTAGCCCAGACCACTAATGCTTCTGTATTATGTCTGCTATTATCACACTCTCCAGATATTTCTGTGCTTTCATTTGAGGTCCAAGCTTCTCCCAAGGCCAGGTTCAGCATCAGCATTTGATTCCCTGGCTGAGCAGCTACCCTAGCCAAAGAGTACTGAAATGTGAGAGCCTGGGCACCACCAATGGCTCAAAGTTTCACCTGCACTGAAACTTTGGCATCATGGGATGAAGTACTGCCTAGTCTGCCTGCCTGAGTCTTAATTACAGCATCGTGCTTTTAAACCAAGGTGCAACTGACTGTGTTAAGAAGTGTGTGGATTTATGGGGATTTGTGCACTTAAACCTTTTAAAACCTTAGTCACTCTCCACAAGGTACTTCTGGCTGTGCTGAGAGAGAAAGCAAACCATGCCTAGAAGGGGAGCTAACAGCCAGGTGTGCTGTGGAAAAGCATGTTAAGTTGGGGTGTAGGAAAGAAGGGGGCTGCAGAATTTCCTACGTTTTTTGGAAGGTGGAATGTAGTGAAAAGGGGAAGTATATGTGGAGTTTTAACCTCTTTCTTTCAATACCATAAGCATTGCTAGTTCTTGTTACATTACTCTTGTAAACATGTGGGTGGCTTAAGATTTTCGTTTCATTTAGGTCAATATAATAGAGTTAATATAAGGAAAAAAAAGGAAAAACTTTTTAAAATACGTTGGGAGATCTAGATATAAATGTGCCATTGAGGAAAATATAAGAGACTTTCATTGTTGACAAAAACTACTGTCCTTGAGGACTGAAAAATAATGAAGACTCAAGAAATCGTAAGGATGTCTCAGAAGTTGCTTCCTTTCCTTTCCTTTCCTTTCCTTTCCTTTCCTTTCCTTTCCTTTCCTTTCCTTTCCTTTCCTTTCCTTTCCTTTCCTTTCCTTTCCTTTCCTTTCCTTTCCTTTCCTTTCCTTTCCTTTCCTTTCCTTTCCTTTCCTTTCCTTTCCTTTCCTTTCCTTTCCTTTCCTTTCCTTTCCTTTCCTTTCCTTTCCTTTCCTTTCCTTTCCTTTCCTTTCCTTTCCTTTCCTTTCCTTTCCTTTCCTTTCCTTTCCTTTCCTTTCCTTTCCTTTCCTTTCCTTTCCTTTCCTTTCCTTTCCTTTCCTTTCCTTTCCTTTCCTTTCCTTTCCTTTCCTTTCCTTTCCTTTCCTTTCCTTTCCTTTCCTTTCCTTTCCTTTCCTTTCCTTTTTTTTTTTTTTTGTCTTTGAATCTTCAAGAATTCTTCAGTGTTAGAAACACGCTTATTTTTAAAAAGGAGAGCTCAGCTTCAAAGCTCCAGGACTTCTATGGCAACACAAGGCAAAGTGCCCTGAGACCTTTGATCTTCGATAACAGCGTGTCTGCAGCATTGTATATGGAACTGCTTACAGGATACCTACAATATACACTGCAACTAAGCCTGTATTTCCTCTTCACATATCTGTAAACTCCACTGTGGACCTGGGTGTGCCTGAAGTGTGTCAGGGTAATGACTTTGACTTTCAGATTATCCCTGGAATTTCTGGTCCTATGAATCAGACATTCCCTTTTTGCAAGCTCTTCTGTCAAATATTTACAATTGAAAAAAAAAAATCAATAGAAGAAGTTTTGATATATTTTTTTTGCTTTATTGTCTCCTCCTGATCTGACCTATTTCTTGTCTTCTGGTGGGGGACAAGGGGAAATGTAGGGAAAGAGCTCTAGCTATGCAGCTCACAGTAAAACAGCCCCATGGAAGGGGATGCCTGGGCAGCTCCTAGGGAGCAGTTTTTTCGTTCTTCTATTTCTTAGTTAATAACTATTACCGTATGTGCGTGAAGTATGCAAATAAGATATATGTAAATAAGAACTTTGAAATAGTCAGATTTTGCCTCACCAGGATTAACGACTACCTTATTGTGCCTCATAGCACTATTATTGTGGCTAGAATTGTTTTGATGTCCTCATAGTTACTATTTTTACATGTTCTTGTTGAAAATGTAAAATTTTCTCTTTCACAGCATTTCACAACGTGATGATGGAAAGAACCACTTTTTTTCTCCCTTCAATTTGCCAGAACAACAAAGGCCTTTCAGTTCTCTTTGAATTTCACTGCAAGCAACGATCTAAAAGATGAACCTCACTTCCACCTGCTGGCAAATCTGTAATGCTGCATTTAACTGGTTATTGAGCTATATATAGTAAACCTCAGGAGTTACTGTAGTTTGAATGCTTCAGCTATTGTGTTCGCTGTCCCATAAGCTGTTTTATTTTTCATAGTAAAACTCACTAAAACAAAATAACTCTCTTTCACAGCTTCCATCCATAAGTACTACAGAAACATTGAACCTAGAGCGCAACAACTCTCCATCCCCCTGAGGAGGGCCACAAAGATGATCAAGGGGCAGGAGCACCTTTCCTATGAAGATTGGCTGAGAGAGCTGGGGCTTTTCAGCCTACAGAAGAGAAGGCTCTGGGGAGACCGCATTGTAACCTTTCAATACTTGAAGGGGGCTTATAGAAAAGATGGAGAGCAACTCTTTGCTCAATCAGATATTGACAGGATGAGGGGGAATGGTTTTAAACTAAAAGAGGAGATATTTAGATGAGAGGTTAGGAGGAAATTCTTCACTCAGAGGGTGGTGAGGCACTGGAACAAGTTGCCCAGAGAGGTTGTGGGTGCCCCATCCCTGGAGGTGTTCAAGACCAGGTTAGATGAGGCCCTGAGCAACCTGATCTAGTGGGTGGCATCCCTGCCTAATGCAGGGGGATTGGAACTAGATGATCTTTGAGGTCCCTTCCAGCCTAGGCCATTCTATGATTCTATTTTTCTATGATTATATGATACTATCTTGTACAGTACTTTGACACCGAAAACCTGTACCTGAATGGACTGGATTCAGATTAACACAGGCAAATGACACATGCTGTTAACACATGCTGTTATACTGCTGAAAACTCATGTTTCTTTACAGTGAATCATCAGTACTGCTGAGCATCTTGGAATTTTATGAAGAGATGGCCACCATTTCTTGTTTGTGTGTTTCTTTGAGCTCGAAGACTTAGTAACTTACTTTCCTTAATTGTTCAAAGAAAGATTATAGCAATCAAATTTTCAGTGAAAGACCTGTCATTATGAAAAACACATAATCCAGCAAAAGTGTTTACAAACATATATCTAAAGGAATTCTGTAATGAAATTATTTTAAGACCAATCAGTATTTGAATTTCAATAGCAATTTCTAAATGCTGGACACATGGAGTGAATTTAGACATTACAAAGTCTGCTGGTATTTCTTCATTCCAAACCTAGTTCTGAAAGGCACTGAAAGGTCAGGGCATCCTCTATGAGATGAAGGGAATTTACTACCAATTTCTGGGTATCTACTACGAGGGTATGTGTCTACATATTTCACCAGGTAGGGCATGGAGTCATCCATGTAGCTAATGTCATTCACCTCCTTCTTCATGACTGTAGGAAGTGATGTAATAACACTTAACAAGTCATACATCGTCATGTATCTTAATGTTTAAAGACAACAACAAAAAAAATATATTCCTAGAACAATTGCAAGCAACTACTTAAGAATGCCTTCCAGAAATCAGTCCCAAGGCAGTACACTTATGAGTGGCAGGGAGCATGGGAAGAGATGGGCGGGTACCTAGAGCACTCCAATTCTTTGGAACTTCCTCCCGAACAAATGCAGAATCCTAAAAAACTGGCAGGATGCTTGAAAAAGGTGCCAGGTCATCCCCCTGGCAATTCCAAAGAGACACAAATCACTGCAGCGTGCTGGGGCTTGCTGTATGCTTACCAAGCCACAATCAATACCACCACAACTCCTGTGACAGGCCCCGCAGCCACTCCAAGCCCTTCATTGGGCCCAGCAGCCACTCCAACCTCTGTGACAGGCCCCATAGCTGGGCCAGAGAACCAACTTATGCCAGTATCAGTCGATCATATACGGAAGATGAAACAATGGAGGAGAAAGTCAGGTCGGGAGTGGGGGTGAGTGTGGGGGTGTGAGCAAACAGCTGTGTTGTGCTTAGCTGGCTGCTGGGTTAAACCACAATAGGGATGCATGCAACCCTAAAGAGAGCCTTTGTGTGGTAAGTCATGGACAGGAGTTATGTTGGCTTAGCTGATGACTTCAACATATTACGGAAAGGGATCTGACTATCTTTAATACATGCACATATACATAAACATGTCTTATACGTATTTGTATGTGTATCTATCTTTTACATAAATTTCATGATGCCAAGGAGAATTAATTTTATTACAGTGGTTAATATTATTTATTCATTTTATTACAGTGGTTTTCTTCCACATCAACAACATTCTCATTGTTCATGCATATAATCTATAATTATATAATATTATTTAATTATAATAATTATAATATATAGATTATAATCTATAACCATATGTTTACCCATTAAACTTATTAGGTTCTGTGTGTACTATTTATTTCTGCTGTGGAGATGGATTCCAATGTAAACTCTTATTTAAAAGTGCACTTAGACTGAAGGTCTTCCTTGCTGCAACCAGCAGCTGATTATACTTCTGCTACTTCTTTGCTGCATGCTAATCAGTGCTTAACAATGTGACACTGACAGAGCAGCTGTTGTGTGACAGCTATGAGTTATGCTGCTGGTTCACATGGGCACCAGTGATGCAGCCAGGAGCAGCCTGAGGAGAATCAAAGAAGGATTACAGAGCCCTGGAAGCAGCAGTAAAGGACTCAGGAGCACAGGGAGTTTTTTCATCAGTCCTCCCGGTCAAAGTGAAAGGGATTGAAAGGGCCAGTTGGATCTGGCAAATCAACTGGTGGTTACAGGACTGGATTCATATAGCTCATCTGGCTTTAAAACTGAGACTCAGAGATAATAAAAGCTATATATTGCCATTATTAAATTTAGACTAAATATGGTTGATTTTTTAGATCTGTTCATTGCTTAAAATTTTAAGCATCTTAACTATTTCTAAAATACCATATTGTACCATTCTTTCAATGGTAGAAAAGGGATGAGAAGAGTGAGGATATGCTGTTTTGGAGACATGTGCCATAGTCAAAAAACATTATTATTATTATTATTTTTTTAATAAAGACATGGTCTTAAAGGATTAATTTTTCCTGCCTTCTCACAGAGAAGAATAGCACATCAAGTATCTTTAAGGTGGGAGATTTGAGCTCAGAGTTTATCAATCTTTACAAGTTATTTCTTTCTTTTCATTAGAATTTAGCCTATCTGAGCAGAACTGCTGTTATAGAAATGATACAGTATACTAACTCATGGAATTTTCTGGAGCTGTGCATTTTATTGCAAGCAAAATGGAGATTTAAGAGTTAAGTGCTGAGGGCTGGTCTGTTTTGAAGAGTCTGGGGAGATAAATAGCAAGGTGGTTCAGTCTGATGATGGAAAGACAGTGGGTGCCATAACTTCTCAACTGATTTCCCACTGGCTGATATGTTTTCAGAATGCAGGGAAGAAGATGACAACATTTAATTTGATCTGTCAGGAGAGTGGAATTCTTTTTGCATAACTTGTATATAAAGTTTGATTTTCCTTCTGTAATCAAAATTCTGAGGACCCAGCATCAGAGAAGATACATATGGACATGTGTACTATTATATATATATAGCTATATGCATTTTACTATATTGTTTTACATATGAAATTGAGGGAAATTAAAACCTGGAAAATTTAGGGAGTCTGGCTACACAAGCTGATGACAGAGCCAAAACTAATTTTAACTTTGGAGCAAGTGGTAGTCTCAGTGGTTGTCAAATGCCTCCTGTGCCCAAGTTCATCTCAGTTTTTTTCCTCAGGTTCATTTGCCTTCATTACAACTGAGAGTACACAACAGGAAGAGGATGGTTGGATTGTAAACTGAACCCTCTATTGTGAGCTTTTTTGTAGTTAATTTACTAGTTGTTCTTGGCAGCACTTGCAGTTGTATTTAGATGGTTTTATTCACCAATTATTGTTTAGGAGCTTTCTCTTAGCCTTTGAAGATTAGCAGTCATAAGGAAAGGTTTGGCAGTGAGGTCAGGCTGGCAGCCTCATGCTCCCTTTGGCACTGTCCCCCTTTCTTCCTCATTTCCAGTAGTGCCACTGGCGATCCTTTTTTTTCCCAACAAAATTAAAAAAATGCTGTAAAAAGCAGTGTGTTTTTCAAAATCTAGCCCAGGTTCCTCCAAAGCATTTGCAGATAGCTAAAATTTTCTGCCCAGCAGATGGCATAATTGTAAAGGGCCAGAGACCAACTTGGGAATGTAAAACTAACTCCATTAAATCAGACATGCCTTCAGCCCTGCAACAGGATCTAATTGATTTAACAAATACACAGGCAAAATCTTGCATCCTGGGCAGGACAGTGAAACCCCTAACATTGAACCACCTGTTCAGTGGGTGTTATCTCTTTGATAAACACTATGAACCTTTCATTACCATCCTGCTAGGACCAAAGAAGATTTTTGTAGATTTCCTTATTGACACGGGGCACAGATGTCAGTAATTACTAACAAAACAGCAGTGGACTTAAGTATAAAGCCCAGTCACAGTAACCTAATGTGTACAAGGATTGCTGGAGTCATAAAGGAATGCCTACAGCAGAAAATACCTTGTGGCTCCCAGGTGAAAAGAAATTGACACATGCTGAAATATTGGTTGGTGCTGCTAATACCAGTATTTTAGGGTTTGATTTATTATATGGCAGAACATGAAAACTCCCTGATGGGTCAGTCTGGAGTTTTGTGGGATGAAGTGGTGGGGAAATAGCATGGTTTGAAGAGGACGAGACTAAATCTATAAATTTATTAGAGTTGTCTGTACCTCTTCCCCCATCAAAAATTAATAATGTAAGGCAGTACTCTCTACTAGCAGCTATGAATTTGGGCATTGACATAGTGTTATTAGCCTTGGAAAAAAGACGTATTATCAGCCACACACATTCCCCTTACAACTCTCCTATCTGGCCAGTAAAAGTCAAATGGACAATGGTGACTTATTGATTATAAGCGATTGAATGACAATAGCTCACATTTAACTGCCACTGTGCCAAATATTGCAGAATTAGTATCCCAAATTCAGGGAGCATCATACCCATGGATAGCAACTTTCACTGTTAAAAGATGTTTTTCATGATTCTACTCCAGGAATATGATAAGGCTCAATTTGCTTTTACCTGGAAAGGATTACATTATACCTTTAATAGGCTGCCTCGGGGATTTAAACTCTCCCCTACTCACAGTGCCTTAGGAAAGGTTTTAACAGAAAACCCCAGTCCACCGGACATTGAATACATTCATGACATATTGATAGGAGGGAAAAACACTGAGGAAGTCTGACATGCCATGGAAGGTGTATGAGAAAAATAGCTAGCTTTGGGATTAGACATTCCTCTGTCAAATATCAGGAGCCCATGGAAGAGGTTAAGTTCTTGGGAGCCTGGTGGGTTGAAGGAGCCACTTGTATTCCTCCAGACACCCTGTAGAAAGTAGAGTGGGGGCAAAATCCATCTAGTGTGAAGGAGTTACGGCAAGTCCTGGGAAATTTAGGCTAATGTCATAAATGTATCCCTGATTGTATCCCTGGTCATTGCCTGTCCCTTATACAATTTCCTTTCCATTGTATAAGGGAAATCATCGGGCTGGACTAAACAGCAAGAGAGTGAGTTAGAATTATTAATAAAAACTGAGGTTATTTCAACAGTTAGGTCCCTTACACCTGACCAACCTTATCCATGTAGAATGGGGATTCAGTAAGCACAGTTCCAATCATAATCTGTAGCAAAAGGGACCAGAAGTACCAGAGAGACCAATAACATTTAGCTCCCACTCCTTCAATGACAACAAAATGAGGTATTCTGATCTTGAAAATGGCTTGATGTTTCTAGTGCGAGCAGTGAAGTGGGCAGAACAGATAAGAGAACACAGTGTGGTTTTTCGGGGTCCTTTCATCTCCTAGATACAGTTTGCAAGGGTACGGTACCACCTACATATAATGCCCAGAAATCCACAGTCCACAAGTGGTTTGCCTATCTGGAAGGTGTCAATGAAATTATGCCTGTTATGGAAGGCAATGTTAAGGTATCTAAATTGCGGAAAGATATAAACAGCACTTAACTGTTGCAAACCCCACCAAGCAAACCATCTCTGATTCAGTAGGTGTCTCCTCTGGAGGAAGGCAGTGACCTTAAGGGGGTATGGCTCACTGATGCATGATCTAATAGGCAAAATAATGAGTGGAAATATAAGGCCATGGCTTTAGAAGTAGCCACAGGACAAAGTTTAGATGAAACAGGTAAAGGCGGTGTTCAAGTTGGGGAACTTAGATCAGTCTTACTAAGCAATTGCTAGAGATAGGAGACACAATAGGTCAGCCACTATCACTGTGTGGTTCAATCAGCAAGTTGGTGACTTCACACAACTATGCAGGCCAGCTCGTGCTGGTTAAAATACCTCAGATTGGGACAGTGGCAATGGTGCTAAGAATCCCAAAGAATCTTTATGCTTGGGAAGAAAAAATTGCTCTGGAAAACTCCATCAAATCAGTACTAGATGGATAGTACCCACCTTTTAACTTAACATCTGTCAGTTTTGAGTATGCTTTTATACAGCTTTTTTTTTTTTTTTTAATCACTTACTATTTCTACTAGGTTTGTGGTACTGGCATTTTAATGTGCCAATTATAGAAATCTGTGGGAAATTTGAAAAGCTGGTATTTACAGAAACCTAAGGCTTTTATAGCTAGAAACCTCATTTCTAATGTTTGTAGTTGCTATGTACATGGGTCAGAGTAAGTCTTTTGATATCATGAGCTGCCATATGGTAGCTATGGAGCTTACAAATGTATTTGAAAAAAATTACTTGTGGCTACTGTAAACACTTTCCTTCCCTATGATGAATCCAACATCTGCCTTACTTTTGTCTTTTTCTCAAAAGAAATAGGAAGAGAGTAACTCAGAAGTGAGTTACAAAATTGTAATTGCTGTCAGTGACTACTTTCCCCCAAGGAGATGGATTTAGAGTGTAAATGTAGATGCACGAGTGGAGATTTTCCAGCTTTATGACACGAAAAGGCCAAACCTGAAAAAGATGTGGTCCAGATATACCTTTATCAAAAAAAACTGTCAAAGTTTCTGGTTGCAGGTGATAATTTAAAGAACTTTTATTTGGCCTGTATTCATATACTGCAGACTGGAGTATGGTAGATTGTTGTGGGTTCCTCTACACCCAAATAACAGTAGTACAGAAGGGAAATCATGCTGGAAAAGAATTTACTCCATGAAAATATAGCTACAGGGCGAACATCAAAATCAAGCCTTTGTTGCAGCTGTACAACAGTGCCTCATAAGCTGGATTTCATTTTTATATATTTACACTGCCATACATATGTTTTAGGTTAAAATAGCTTCAATTATTCAATGAATTAGACACTTTTTCAGAGTCACTTCAAGGCTGCTTCCTCTTTTTCTCCTTTTCTATTAAATGCAGGGAAATGATTTTAGTGGACATTTTCCTAATCCTCTCCTGGATTTGAACTTTGTATTGTTTGCACTGTACTGACCTCCCAGTTGGAGAACTGCTGTTGCTTCCTTGATGAGCTACTCCTCTGCCAGGACACTCCCTGAAGCCAAGTCACTTTCCACTATAGTTACTCACTTGGCTATGCCTTTAGCTGAGCCTTAACATCATGTCATCAGCTACAAGGAGTTACAAATAGTATTTTGTGTGAATTTTAAAATGGTTTAATAAATAATTTGCAAAAACTTGACAGGGAAAAGCAGTATTACTAGAAGTTTTTATGCCAATAAAACTTCATAAAAAGACCACATATGGCTGAAATCCCTACCCAGAACTCTGAGTGTTTAAATGAGATGTAACAGCTGGTTTTCCCACCAGGGAACTTTGGCTGACTTGGATTTGTTCTAGAATGGAGGTCAATAATGTTTAAAACCAGTTAGTGCAGACCATCGGCTTGCAGCAACTCAAGTGATTAATACAACTTTGCTGGCACTGGATCCAACCTTTTTCTTGAAATATTTTGGCTCTTTGGGAGAATCAGACCCTTCACCAGGCATTAGTTTTCTCCATCCATTCTTGCTTATGCTACTTGTAGTTCAGCCTTACAGACTAGAAAAGGGCATTTTACCTTCCAATGGTCAACTTTGGTAATGTTTGTGGTTTGTATATATATATATATATATATATATTTTTTTTTTTTTTTCCTGAGGATGAAGTGCACAATTCTACTGCTTGCTGTAGACAGTGAAACCAAAGATCTTCACATTCTACATATGGTCATTTCCAAACACCTTGCTCTTTCCTCCAGAAGAAGCATAGAAACAAATGTTAGGATCCATAATGCTAGCTGCCACTTTAGAGATTTTATCTCTTTTCACTTCCATATTTCTGCATCTAATTGCTGCTATTGTTTCTGCCACAGTAAACTTGCTTGGTGGTGGTAAAAATCAGTGGATATTTCTTTGGTGAGCAGGCTGCACATATTGTACTGCTGAAGCTGTACCAGCTTTTCCCATTCTTTGTGGCTGAGGATGCTTTTCCCAAACTGTGCTTTCCAGGTAGGACTGCAGTGGAAGTATTTCCACTCATTTCAGGTGACTGTGGGTCAGTCCTTAACAGATAATGAACAGGCTACGGCATCAGATGTGCACTGGGAGGAAAATTTCCACGTAAACGGTTCCTGATTTCTAATATTTTTTATTGATCCTCTCAGTTATGTCCTTTCAGGTGCATTGATTACCCTTCCTTCCTTCCTTCCTTCCTTCCTTCCTTCCTTCCTTCCTTCCTTCCTTCCTTCCTTCCTTCCTTCCTTCCTTCCTTCCTTCCTTCTCTCTCTCTCTCTCTTTCTCTCTCTTTCTCTCTCTTCCTTCCTTCCTTTCTTTCTCTCTCTCTCTTTCTCTCTTCCTTCCTTCCTTCCTTCCTTCCTTCCTTCCTTCCTTCCTTCCTTCCTTCCTTCCTTCCTTCCTTCCTTCCTTCCTTCCTTCCTTCCTTCCTTCCTTCCTTCCTTCCTTCCTTCCTTCCTTCCTTCCTTTTATATATAGCTTTCTCATCTATAAGCTAGTAGTAGTGTGACACTTATTTATTTATTTTTAAGAGGTCTGTATTTGTAGACTGTTTTGAAGATGAAGAAAACTAATTTAATAGTATTTTTTTTTTCCTGAGAGCTGAGGTTAATCACCTTTCTTGAAGATGTCTTCAAAGATACTTATTAGATAATTAGTTTTACATAAATATGTCCATTTCTATGTGAAGGCTTGAAATAAAAAATAAATTACAAGCTACATCAAGCAGCCTGAACTGGTCCTTATATGTAATAAAGTACTATTTTCTTCCTATTTTCCTAAAAGTTAAGATTTAATAATCTTAAAATCAGCTTTCCATTTCAGCTTAGAAGTAGTACCAACATTTACTAAAGTATCATTTTTACTAAATCCTTTCTCTAAAAAGTGAATTGAAGGCAAGCATTGTGGGAGTATACAATGCATGAAAATGACTTTATTTATACATCATTTTTGGAAAATATTAATGGTTTAGAAAAATACTGTTTACTTGGTGAAATGGGCTACAATGTGCCAAAAAAGGAAATCACAGAAAATAATATTTACTTTTCATATTGAGTTTTCACTTAAATGTGCCTAATAAAGGGCATGTTCTAGCCATTAGACTATGTGTTTTTCTCCAGTCATACATTAAATCACTACAGAAAGTTAAATTCAATGTAGGAATAAAGTTGTTAAGATCTCCAGAAGAAAGTTTCAGCTAATTGGTTTTGGACAAGCTGTAAATGTTGTCTGAGTGCACACAGTCGTAAATATCTATGGAAATACCCATTCAATGTATGGCAGCAATCAGAAATGGCAGTTTGTAAAGCAGTTCAGTGAAAGAATTATAGAGTACTAATGGACTAGAGAGTTGGTTATTCTGTCTTGAAGACAGAGTTGGAAATCTAATTTTAAAATGGATTTAGCAGAAATGGAAGAGTTGCAAATAAAAAGACAGTGAGATGATGCTATTCAGTGTTGATTATGCTGCGTCTGGAGTGCTGTGTTCAGTTCTGGGCTCACCGGTGCAAGAGAGATGCGAACACGCTGGAAAAAGTCTAATGTAGGGACACAAAGCTGATGAAGGCACAGGAGCATCTCACCTATGAACAAAGTCGGAGAGAGCTGGGACTGTTCAGACTAGAGAAGAGGAGGGTTGGGGGGGATCTTATCAATGTATATAAATGCCTAAAGGGAGGTTGCAAAGAGGACAGAGACAAGCTCTTTTTAGTGGTGCCCAGTGACAGGACAAGCGGCAATGGGCACAACCTGAAACACAGAAGGCTCCCTCTGAACATCAGGCGGTCCTGCGTTAACAGGTGGACTGGACACGATGACCTCTCGAGGTCCCTTCTTGTAACAACCATCCTGTGATTTAGTTTGTAAAATATTTTGTGTGTCTTATTTCATAAAACCTTGCACAAATATCACTTTTTTTTCTTTTCTTTTCTTTTCTTTTCTTTTCTTTTCTTTTCTTTTCTTTTCTTTTCTTTTCTTTTCTTTTCTTTTCTTTTCTTTTCTTTTCTTTTCTTTTCTTTTCTTTTCTTTTCTTTTCTTTTCTTTTCTTTTCTTTTCTTTTCTTTTCTTTTCTTTTCTTTTCTTTTCTTTTCTTTTCTTTTCTTTTCTTTTCTTTTCTTTTCTTTTCTTTTCTTTTCTTTTCTTTTCTCTTTTCTTTTCTTTTCTTTTCTTTTTCTTTTCTTTTCTTTTCTTTTCTTTTCTTTTCTTTTCTTTTCTTTTCTTTTCTTTTCTTTTCTTTTCTTTTCTTTTCTTTTCTTTTCTTTTCTTTTCTTTTCTTTTCTTTTCTTTTCTTTTCTTTTCTTTTCTTTTCTTTTCTTTTCTTTTCTTTTCTTTTCTTTTCTTTTCTTTTCTTTTCTTTTCTTTTCTTTTCTTTTCTTTTCTTTTCTTTTCTTTTCTTTTCTTCTTTTCTTTCCTTTCTTTCCTTTCTTTCTTTTCTTTTCTTTTCTTTTCTTTTCTTTTCTTTTCTTTTCTTTTCTTTTCTTTTCTTTTCTTTTCTTTTCTTTTCTTTTCTTTTCTTTTCTTTTCTTTTCTTTTCTTTTCTTTTCTTTTCTTTTCTTTTCTTTTCTTTTCTTTTCTTTTCTTTTCTTTTCTTTTCTTTTCTTTTCTTTTCTTTTCTTTTCTTTTCTTTTCTTTTCTTTTCTTTTCTTTTCTTTTCTTTTCTTTTCTTCTTTTCTTTCCTTTCTTTCCTTTCTTTCTTTTCTTTTCTTTTCTTTTCTTTTCTTTTCTTTTCTTTTCTTTTCTTTTCTTTTCTTTTCTTTTCTTTTCTTTTCTTTTCTTTTCTTTTCTTTTCTTTTCTTTTCTTTTCTTTTCTTTTCTTTTCTTTTCTTTTCTTTTCTTTTCTTTTCTTTTCTTTTCTTTTCTTTTCTTTTCTTTTCTTTTCTTTTCTTTTCTTTTCTTTTCTTTTCTTTTCTTTTCTTTTCTTTTCTTTTCTTTTCTTTTCTTTTCTTTTCTTTTCTTTTCTTTTCTTTTCTTTTCTTTTCTTTTCTTTTCTTTTCTTTTTTTCTTTTTCTGAATAACCTCTTGAATGAAAGAGAAAGAACACTAACAAAGAAAAGTGAAGCACCTAGTGGACTCACACAAATGTGAGTTGACGTTAAAGTGAGAAGATTCTACAGTTATACAATGGCAAGTAGAATACAAATGTGAGAGATATCAGCTTTCATCTTTCAGTATAAACTGAAGCCTATGTCAGTATTATCTAAGGCAATTCATATTATTATTTTAAAATGTTTATTTATGTTAAGTAACATAGTTTGTCTCACTGGTTACTTGAAAACAGAAGGTGTGGTGCATCTTAAAATTAATTCATTCAGTTAACTCTCCACAAAAAAAAAATCTGTTTTATTACATAAATGATTCTTCTTTGCAAATGTGGTTTGCACTGGGGTAAGAACACTGACTATGGTATTAATTAAACTTTTAATTGGTTCAAGTATTAGGCTGAATACAAACTGGCTGAGGTCCACTGAAGCTCTGATTTGGCACAGAACAAAACTAAAGCAGTGCTGAATACATTCTTCAAATGGTGGCTTTCTCCAGGATTGCATAGTAGGCGGATTTCATCATAGACCAGAACAGATCAACTGCTTATAATAATAGCAAAGTTCAGACAAACAAACAAATGAACAAACAACACCCCACAACCACATCATGTCTTTTCCTGTTATATTTTCAATGCTAATCTCCTCTATTGCTCCAATAGTTTCCACTGATTAGGTTGGCTGTAATAACGAACATTTACTATAATGATTTCTTTAAAAGAAATTATTATATTTTACTATTTAACATTGACTTATATTTTACTATTTAACATATTTTACTATTTTAACATTTACTATAATAATTTCCTTAAAAGTTGTTTTTGCATGTCCCCTAGAAACTACCTAGTAGCACTAGGGTTCTATCTCCTTCCAAGATCACTATCAGGATCCAAATAACCTTGGTTTCAGATACAAACTCTTTAGCTGATATGGTACGTTGCAGGCACAAGGCTATGACATGGCTCTCTTCCTAATGTAACGATTTAAATTGAAGAATGGTAACTGAGACCTCAGTGTTGGCTGCAGTCAGGGTGTGAATGTCAGCTTTACTTTCACACACAAATGCTAAACAAGAGCTTTCCAGGTGCTCAATTGATGTAGTCAGGGCTGTACTTCAGATTTTCAAAGAGCCTTAGTCTCAGATGATGCTGTGTTTTTGCTTCAAATTACTGAATCTATCCATGTACCATTTTTATGCATGAGTTTCTTTATGTCTGCCTTCTTCCTCTATGCAGCTCTCTAGCTTTCACTGTCATATTTATCACTCTTTTGTAAAGTATTGTTGGAGAGATTTTCAGATGCACAGTTATTGCTGAAGCAGAATTAAATCCTTAGGACCACTGCAGGGCAACTTCAACAGAAATAACAGCTTTGTAGTTGGAGACACCCATATCGAGAGATTTTTTTCGTCTCATCTTTGTTGGCCTTTTTGTGCTTTTATCTGTACACACAAATGCTAAACAAGACACACTGATGTTTCAGAAGATATGTTGTCCAGCTCAGAAAAAAATGGCATGGACTTCCCTTTGCAGCTTCTTTAAGGTTTTATTTCCTCTTGCTATGTGTTTTGAAAGCAGAAATAAACTTCCATGATATGATGCCAAGAGAGTCTCATTCATGTTCTGGCTTCTAACTCCATAAACAGATCTGCATTATTTCTCTTCTACAGTGGAGAATGCTGTCTGTGTCCTTACTGAGCATACCTTCAGCCCAGTCCCACTAGCCTTCCCCTTCCTCATGTCGACTGAATGTGGCAGAGCAGATACCTGATCTTCTGTTTTTTTCCCAGTTTGATAACCAAAATCTCGTGCATCTGCTTGCATCTACCAGCCTGGTAAAAGAACCCCATGAAAACCAAAACAACAAAACCTACTTCATCATGGGATCTTTCTCCACAGTAAAACACTAAAATAAATTTCCCTTAACTATCTCTTCTTGAAATGTGAGCAAACTGAGTTTGTGGTAAGTTTGATTAATTTTGCCCTTCTAGGAACTGAAAAATCCTTTTTGTCAGTAATGCACCTTTTGTCAGTAATGTTTTCCTTTCTGAGAATGAAAATAAGCATGGGAAAGGGGTGTCCATGAACCATTCACTCATGTTCTGTGACAATCCTAGGAGTAAGGGAAGGTTGTGCTCTCTGTATATGCACCAGCACTACCACCTTGCAGGGATCAGCAAAAAAAAAAAAAAATTGATTTCTGGAAATCACTTTCCCAGAGGGTGCTATAATGTTCCTTTGCATTATTAACATAGTATGAATCACAATTTCATCTCAGAAGACATTTATAATATCACAAACTTACAATATTTTATTTAAATTCTGTTATCACTTAAAGTAAAATTCAGAAATGTAAAAATCCACACGTAAACTTGTGATATTGGATCAAAGAAATGCTTTTATGTTCACAGTCTATCTAAATGTACTGACTAAAACCTGATGCTCCAGTGAAAGATGGGAGATATCATTTGGAGGGTACTAAGAGACATTTTCTTTCTACCATCTGAGTTTAAGCTTTTTACAACCTATTAAAGAAACTTCTTTCTATGGTAAATGTAGCTTCCTCTTTTAACAGCCCATTCAGTTGATCTACTCTTTCTTCATAGTAAATTCACAAGGCAAGTCTCTGCAGGACACGTATTCTTACTGCATTGCTCCACATTTGGCTGTGCCTTCTAATAATTGTTGATTTAAACAGCTTACACTCACCATAGCCTGAGGACTGTCTGCATGCCCAGGCACAGGCAGCTGCTGCCTTGGGTAGCCACTAGCTATGCCAGGGAAGGGTGAGTAAATAGATTTTTCTATCTGTTCAGTCCTTGCCGGAAGTCTAGGGTTAGAAAGGTGCAGTACTGGGAAACTGGTGGTGACTGCTGATGCTTCCCTTTCCAGCCCAGTTGTCCTAGCAGTGCTCTGCCCCATGCACCACCATGTGGAGCCTTAGCCAGCAGAGAGTTCTCACTTGAAGCACTCAAGACTCTTTCCCAACCTGTCCCAGTAAATGTATTCCTTATGCAAATACATGGAGTGTTTTGCTTGCAACATCAAAAGCAATAATATGTGTCTCAGCTCAGGTTTCAGTGTAGAAAATATTCTGGCATTCACCAGAGTGAAAAACAACTTTATGTTTATTATAGGACTGTGCATGGAAAAGCAAAAGAGAGCTGCACTGTGCAAAGTGCTGTCCCTGATTAGAAATGTGTGCTCATAGTTGGCCTATAAACTCATAATAACTCAAACAAACTGGAGAATGCATTTTGACCTTTTCTTTTTATAGTACAGAAAAAGGCATTCCCATATTCACAGTCACACGCAGATATGCCACAGTCTGTAATGCTGCAAGAGTAACACTGGGTTGTGTATACAGAGTGAACCAGTTCTTGGTAGGAAATATTGCAACAATATCTGAAGGCTTGGGGATGTTGACTGGATTTTTTTTTTTTCTTAAAAAAGGAGGGTTAATCTTCTACAGAGAAAGGTGAGGGAGAAGTAGAAAGGTCACAGGAGATCAGGTGAGAACAGAAATGAGGTGAAATAATTTTGTGCAGTAAGTAAGATTCAAACTCACAGGTAGGTTGCAGCTGGAGAAGGTTAGATGCAACAACATGAAAAGCCCTTATGTATAGGTATTTGTGTGCTGCATGTGCAGTGACCACATTTTCTACGGTTTCCATGAATCTTTCCTCTGTTCCCATTACTCAGAAGTCTCTACAGATACAGAAACCCTGTATAACAGCCACAAAAGTAACCTTTTCTTTTTGTATTATATATGCTTTATTTGGCAATACACAAAAGACAAATATGTATAGAAGTATGGGATAGGAAAGGGAGAAAAGGAATATTAAGAACATACTTAGAACCAGGAAAAAATTTGGAACATTAACTAGCTTTTGCTTTTTTTTTTTTTTTCCTTCTTTTCCCCTTTCTCTTTTTCCACTTTAGTTAAATTATTTGATTAATAATAATTTTTCCTTAATAATTATTTTTTCCTTTAATTAAATTATCCTTATCTCAACCCATGAGTTGTTTCTTTCCTTTTCTTCATCCCCTCGTCTTGTGAGGAGGGGGAGTGAGAGAGTGGTTGTGGTGGAATTCAGCTGCCCAGCTGGATAAAACCACTGCATCCAGACTTTGTATTGTGCAAAATAGTTGTCCAACAGATTAAGAGAACAAAAATAAAGGAATTGGCAGGAATGGCAGTGAAACAATGGAAGAAGATTGCAGAAAACATAATAGACTGTTGGTTCAGAATTTACATTGAAGGTTGGTTCTAGGTTATCTTTGGAGGCCTTATGGAAAAGAAGATGTTTAAAATTGGCTTTTTGTGTGTATATGCAGCTTCTTTGTCCAGACCAAACATGAAGGTGCAGAGTAAGCTATAAAGGCTTCATTGGCCTCTCCAAGGGGAGAATTGGCCCTCTGTAATGGAATAAGAAATGGTGTGGTTAGTGAAGGATAGCTTCTTTTTGACATAACAGGGAAAGATTAAAAAAGTGATGGCCAGGGAGGAACTGTGGAATCGGGAAGTCATTGTCTAAATGGTTTTAAACAATATGTAAGGAGACAGCAGACACTAAGATTGGTTTTAGCTGAGCGTAAATGATAGAAGGCAAAGTATGAGAAGTACACAGATTAACTTGGAAAACAGCATCAGATTATGTATTCTTTCTATGAGTTTAGGAATGAGTAAGATGAGCTTTTTATTTTATTTTATTTTATTTTATTTTATTTTATTTTATTTTATTTTATTTTATTTTATTTATTTTATTATTTCATTTCATTTCATTTTTATTTTTTATTTGAGGGAAGTCATATTAAATGTGAGTTTCTTTGGGAGAGGAGAGGCTATATTATACTGCATATGATTATATTGCTAAAGAAAAAGACAGAGGAAGAAAATAGAAATGAACCAATTTCAGGTATATCAGAGATAGAATAGTCATGATGGTGAGGATTAAAGAAAGTAAGAATTAGATGAAACGTGTTTTTAGGTAACGTAGAGGAGATGACAGGAGAGGTGATCTGCTCAGGATAAGCACTATTTTCCTTTTTTTTATCCTACAAACATCATAAACTGGGCTTAAAGTATAAAAAGAAATGGTAAGATATTCAAGGTTTTCTAGAAGTTTTGGGGATGACAACCATATTTGTTCAGATGAGGCAGTAGTATTAAAACCCTTTCCACCAATACTACAAGTCCATTGTTGTCACAGAAGCAAGGATGTATTTGTTAATTAAAAAAAATCTCCTGAGAATTACTGAAAAGGCAGTGATTTAGTCATCAGAAATATAGCCAAATATTCATGGCTGGGTCAGGAGGAGCTATGACGTTTAAGGGTAGAACATAATATCTTGGCCATGTAGATCACGTATGAACATGAACTCCAGTACAATTAAATTTTGTCCCAGCGGTTTGATCCAATGTCTCCAAATAGGACTTTAATTTTGATTTTGTGTAGTTAAAGTTAATTTAGAGTCATAAGATATTATTTCAGTGTCACAAGTGTGAGTATAATTTAGTCTGCCTGTAGTATTGCAAACCATAAAAATATCACAGGGTTTTGAGAGACTACAAGGTGATGCATTTATTGCATATATTTTAGGCTCCCTCTGCCCCAGTTAAGAAATTCTCATGAAAATTTTAAGCAGGTAAAGAAAATAAGAACTTTATTATGATGAATGAAATATCAAATATTTCTATAATTGGAAGAATATCATAGACAAAGTTGGATGCAGTTTTTATACTTTCCCATCCAGACAAAAAAAATATTGTCATTTTAAGTACCAATTTCACAACATAAAACAGATATATGGTTATTTGTGGAGATCCTGAACTGCCTGGCTAATAAATGTAACATATGAAGAACTTATCTATTTCAGATTTATCTCTGGACAACAGCCAGTTAAAGAATTGTTAAAAAAGTGTTCGGTGAAAGAGTAACATAGTCTCCTGAAAAACATGTAGTTGGGTATTTCTAAAAACTGAAATATTGATCTATATAGGTAATTGTTTCAGAATATAATGAAACGATGACTCCACATTTCATCACTGGCTGTGGCTTTAGGGAGTATAGCATGACATAGAGTAAGCCATGCAGAGTCAGAAATAGCCTAGAGCTAGCTCAAGAAAATGAGTACAGTACATTCAATATGGGAGACCTGGTGAATTTTTTTCTGTTCTTAAACAAAGGTAGGGGAGTGGAGAGAGGGAGGAGAGGAAGGAAATAACTTGTATGAAACTTACATATAAAAAAGTTAGCTTTTAATAGCTCTATATGCAGAATCACTTAGTAAAATTTTAACTATTTAGAGTGTTTTGATGAGATGTCAATCTGTATAGTTGGAAACCTAAATACTTATAAAAACCCGAATCTTTTCATCCTAAATTACACATGCAAAAGCACATCTATATTACTCACACAGATTCTTCTCCTCCACAGCTACTCATTTTTTTTTTCTCCCAAAAAACTTTATATAAAAGAAAACTATCAATGACCACAGGAAAAATTTTGCAGCCTAGCTAGTCCTAATATAACTGTCAAATAACACATAAACTGCCAACCATATTATTCACAAGAACTATTAATTAAGTAAGGAAGTAAACCTCTAATATGTCAACAAAAATAAATTACTGGAAATAGCAGGATGAATATGATTCCAATGCATGATATTACTTTAAAATAGATACTATTTCAAACAGCAAGCCAAAAAGAAGTTATTTGGCATAAGCCAAGTAATTGGAATTTCTTTGCAATGAGACTGTATTGGGTAATTTTGAAAAAATTGATTACAAAGAGAAGGCAATTTGGAAATAAGAGATTTCCTCCCTGCTTTCACAAAGCTTTCTCATAGTTTACCCTTTACTTTCAAATTCACTCTGACAATGTGGGGGCAAGCTCTTGATTTCAAAGAGGGAAGAGACAGGTTCTCTTCTTTTAGAAGGATGGATTACATTTGATTTCATTCAGGAGGATAATCTGAAATTGCAAAAATGTAGAAATCTTCAATAATTTGTCAGTCTTAGGTAGTCCTGATTTTCTGCATGGCAATGCATACTTCCAGATTGCTACACAGTATGCTGTGATTACTGCAGTACCTTCGTTTGGTTGTGCAAATTCAAGTCCTGACACACTTGCCTTTTTTGCCTTGTTTTCTTCAATAAAAACATTCCATCTTTTTTCTTATTCAAATTCAGGTAGCTAAACAGAACTGGTGTATGCTACTTTAAATTATACTATAAATTAAACTATATTTAATTAAATGCTAAACTATGCACTGCAGTTGGAGTCATCTACATATCTGTGTGCATAAATTAGTAGGACAGGAAAAAAAATCATGGCCTCTCTTCTAGAAATTTTGAATTCCACAACAAGGCATTAGAGCAAATGAACATCAGATAGGCATATGTCATATTTTACTTCTTCAGAATAGATGAGGGTAGGTGAGATGTTCATATGCCAAAGCAAGTTAGGGTGGATATTGTTTCACCTTTCCATCCAGAGAGAGTCCATTTGAGCAAGTCAAAAGCACAGTCATTTATGCCTGTTTGTGTGTTCCTTAATTTGGCTTCATCTAATGGAAATATTTTGTCCCTGTTTGTGCGGTCATGGCAGCAAAGGGTGGGGGTGGGAAGAACTGTGGCTGTGATCAACTTCAAACATTATAAAAGCTAACTATGTAAATAGACTACACTGTTGATTATAAATGGGAAGCTGAAAGGATGCCTATGAAATTCAGGTTCATAACAGTGGCTTGGCAGATAGCCAGCTTTAAGTTCTGTCACAAACTTCATGTGTAAAACAGTGATCTCTGGGTTTCTTTTCCCTGCTTGCATACATAAGAAGTAATCAAATTTTCTTTATTTTGAAAGAGTATTATGAAAATAAGAGTATTGCATTATTCAAATGAATCTGGTTGCCATGGATATCATGGAATCATAGAACAGCTTAGGTTGGAAGGGACCCCAAAGTTCATGTAGTTCCAACACCCCTGTCATGGGCAGGGATGCCACCCACTAGATCAGGTTGTCCAGGGTCATGTCCAACCTGGTCTTGAACACTTCCAGGGACGGGGCACCAACAACTTCCCTGGACAACCTGTTCCAGTACCTCATCATCCTCTGAGTGAAGAATTTCCTCATAACATATAATCTAAATCTCCCCTCATTTACTTTAAAACCAATCTCCCTTGTCCTGTCATTGTCTGCCTGCTCAAAAAATTGCTCTCCATCTTTTTTACAAGCCCTCTTTAAGTATTGAAAAGCTGCAATAAGTTCTCCCTGGAGCCTTCTCTTCTTCAAGGTGAACATCTCCAGCTCTCTCAGCCTTTCTTCATAGGAGAGGTTCTCCAGCCCTCTGATCAACTTCATGGCCCTCCTCTGGACCCGTTCTAATAGCTCCACATCCTTCTTGTGCTGTGGGCCCCAAACCCGGATGCAGCACTCCAAGTGGACCTCACAAGGGCAGAGTAGAGGGGGACAATCACATCGCTCAACTTGGTCTCTCCTCTGTTGATGCATCCCAGGATGGAGTTGGCCTTCTGGGTTGCAAGAGAACATTGCTGGCTCATGTCAAGCTTTTTGTCCACCAGAACCCCCAAGTCCTTCTCTTAAGGGCTGTTTTCAATGAGTTCTTCACCCAGTCTATACTCATGTCCAGGATTGCCCTGACCCAGATACAGAACCTTGTACTTGGACTTGTTGAATCTCATTAGGTTCACATGGGCCCACTTCTCAAGCGTGTCCAGGTCTCTTTGGATGACATCCCTTCCTTCTGCACTATCAACTTCCCCTGTCAACTGTACCACTCATTTTGGTGTCATCTTCAAATTTGCTGAGAGTACACTCGATCCCATTGTCTATGTTGTTGGTAAAGTTATTAAACAGCACTGGACCCAAGACAGACCCCTGAGGGACACCACTTGTCACCGGCCTCCGCCTGGAAGTAGAGCCGTTGACTGCAACTCTCTGGGTACAGACTTCAAGCTAATTCCTTATCCACTGAATGGTCCACCCTTCAAATCTATCTCTCTCCAATTTGGAGATCAGGATGTCATGTGGGATCGTGTGAAAGGCCTTACAGAAGTTCAGATAGATGACCTAGGTTGGTCTACCCTTGTCAACTGATGTAGTCACTCCATTACAGAAGGCCACCAGATTGGTCAGGCACAGTTTGCCCTTGGTGAAGCCATGCTGGCTGTCTCAGATCACCTCCTTGTCTTGCATGTACCTTGACACTAGTTCCAAGACGAACTGTTCCATGATCTTGCCAGGCAGAGAGGTGAGGCTCACCAGTCTGTAGTTCCCCTGGTCCTACTTCTGAACCTCTTTAAAAATGGGAGTGTTATTTCCCTTTTTCTCCAGTCACAAGGGACTTCACGTGACTGCCAGAACTTTTCAAATATTATGGAGAAAGGCTTGTCCGGTTCCCTCAGGACCCTGGGCTGTCATCAAGGCCCAAAGACTTGTACTTGAAACAGCCTGAAGTTGCAACAGGGGTGGTTCAGGCTGGGTATCAGGAAGTTTCTTCATGGAGAGGGTGGTCAGGCACAGACTCCCCAGGGAAGTGGTCAAGGCACCTAGCCTGCCAGAGTCCAAGAAATGTTTGTACAGTGATTTCAGACACATGGTCTGATTTTTTGGGTGGTCCTTTGGGGACCCAGGAGTTGGACTTGACAGATCCTTGTGGGTTCCTTCCAACTTGGGATACTCTAAGATTCTGTAATTCAGTTTCATCGGGTGGTCTCAAACCTGCTCTTTGTTTACAATGGGTGGGACTTTACTACCCCAACCCTCATGTTCAGGGACTCATGGACTGGGAAGCCTGACTGGCAGTGAAAATTGATGCAAAGAAGTTGTTGCCTCAACCTCAGTCTTCTCCATGTCTATCGTTACCAATTTTCCCTTCTTGTTTATCAGAGGGGGCATGCTCTCCTTGGCCTTTATTTTCTGGCCAATGTACCTATAGAATCCCTTGTTATTTTTTGCATCCCTTACCAGCTCAGTTCCACCCGTGCCTTGGCTTTCCTGGTCCCATCCCTGCACATCCAGACAGCATCTCTGAACTTTTCCCAGGCTGCATGTCCCTGCTTCCACTGCCTGTGCATTTCCTTCTTATGCCTCAGTTTGACCAGCAGATCCTTGCACAGCCATCCTGGTTTTCTGCCCTCTCTGCTCACTTTCTTACACAAAGGGAAGGAGAGTTCTTGTGCTCGAAGAAAAACATCCTTAAAGAGTTGCCTGCTCTGTTCAGCTCCTTTGTATGTAAGGATAGTGTTCCAGGGGATTTTGTCCACTAGGTCTTTAAATAGCTGCAAGTTTACACTTTGGAAGTTCAGGGTCCTGACTTTGCTCTTTGCCAAGCCCATATTCTTTGAGATCACAACCTCAACCAGGTCTTGCAGCCCAGACTGCCTCCAATCTTAACCTCTTTAATGAGTTCATCTGCATTGGTAAGCACTAGGTCCAGTAATACTTCTCCTCTGATTGGTTTGTCTAATACTTCAAGCAAGGAGTTGTTTTCAATGCACTTTTTGAGTCTCCTGGAATTGCTTACTGCCTGCTGTGTAGCTTTTCCAGCAGACATACAGACAGTTGAAGTCCCCCATCAGGACGAGTCCCCCATCAGATACAGTAGCCAGACTTCATAGGTTTGAAATGGTTAACCTCAGGGATCAACATAAGGGAGATAAAACTGACAGAAAACTACTGTTTCTGAAAACACACTTATAATGTACAGATATTCTCGGAGTATAATATGTAGTTGGGAAGAAAGGAGAACAATGAATAAGTAGATTTTAGCTTTCCCTGTCTCGGGGATCAGATTCAGTTTTAATTAATTCATCACACAAGCGTGTCTTGCATGCTGATACTGTTGACTCATTAAGGATTAACAAACAATTTTTCTACTACTGTTTTTGTAACATTAAACAAATCCGATTTGTTTATCTACATGTCTTTTGTTATTGTTGTGTTGTTGTCATCACTGTACTGCCATTCTTTTTCTCCTGTAGAAACTCAGAGAAATATCTTAAGAGTTTTTTAGTGAGATCTGGTTGGCATAATGGAGTGTCATGGACACAGGGCTGTCTTCAGGTCTGACTGATTTGGGGCCTGAAACAAATGTGGGACAATGACCTTTCAAGGTGTGTTTGTGCCAGACACAAACCATAGAAAATCACTTAGTAAGTGGACAAACTGATTGGAACTAATAATGTACAACTTGTGGAACTGCTCTCCATGCTGTGAGCAAATGTCAACAAATGTAGCACTCAGCTTCAGTGTGGTGTACACCATGAATATTATTCCTGGAATAAGTGACTGAAATTCCTCGAAATCTGTGGTTCTGGGCATTATTGTTTCCCTGTGCTACACATAATATGATATCCTACATCTGGCAGTAGACAGGTCACTACTTGTATTTTCTGTCCTGAAACACAATGATCTGGGAAAGAACAGATGATGACCGCTTCAGAAGCCTCTGTAGGAAAACAGATTTCCAGAAAAACATAAACAACATGAAGGCAAAGTTTGCAGACATCCAAGAAGCATTTGGGAAGCAAAGAGAAAAAGAAACAAATCTTCAGCAGCTGATAAATGAGTAAGAAGTCAGTGATCTCTTATAGCAAAAATAAGGGTGAGACTAGGTCAACAGTGGCTTGGTTTTGATACATGAGTCTGAGACACAACATCACTTTGAAGGGTCAGTAGATGCATATATAAAGGCTAATGTTCTCTGGGATAGGACCATATTAACCTCACTTACAGTGATTAAAACACCAACTGTCAGCAATCTCTAGAGAAGTCATGGCCAAATCATCTAGAGTGACTTAAAGAAATAACTGTGAAAAATTTCTGCTGTTTTGAAAAGGATGATGAAAACTTATTAGACTGTACATAGACTAATATCTTTTCCATCTTTAATTTACAGTATCTCTGGTAAAAAGAGTAAACCAAACACCAATAGTGGAAGAGAGTAAATATGATTTCCACTCTAAAAAAATGAAAATACATAATAAAGTTAATATAAGCTGCTATGTGACTTCCAATCTACTCTGTTGCCAGTATAGAATGAACACTACTTTTTTTTTTAACACTGTATAAAGTGTCTTGCTATAAATTTCATCCAAGGGGATGTCTATCGTTTCCTACCCAAACATGAACAAATGAAAGCATTTCAGTTGTTGGGTTTTTATTCTTCCTTTCCAATTTTTCAACAAATGATTTTTTCAGCTGAGATGTACAGTGAGACTCTGCCTTCCAGCTCTGTGACCTGAAGTACAGTGGGCCTCTCCAAAATGAACGGTTTGTTTATTGTTGGTGCTTCACTTCTCCTTCACTGAAGATATCTAGTACATACATAGATGCTTTTATGCTGAGCTCTTGTTTTAATCTTATCTTGCTCTCCCAATTCACTTACAGTCATCTTTGACTAGACACTTAGGAAATTCTATTAACATAATTCAGCTCCATGTTCTTCTGATCCTTTTTTTTTTTTTTTGTCACCTCCCTTTCTAGGTTTCTTCATCTGGCCTGTAGTAAACATCAACCATGGTTTCCTTTTTTGACTTGTTCTCTAACTTTCATCTATAATATCTTGAGCTGTTTATTGCTGTTTTCAATGAAAGCTCTGTGCAATCAATCTCTTTTTTTCTTCCTTTTTTTTTTTTTTTTTTAACACATGAAGATTAATACCTGACCTTTCCTTTCTTGTCCCTTCTGAAAAGCTTACAGCCATCAATTGCTGTGCTCCAGTCATGTGATTCATCCCACCAAGTGTCAGTGGCAGCAAACAGATCACAGCTTTCCAGATGGACAATGGCTACCGCTTCTCCTGTTTGTTACCCATGGAGCATGCACTGGTATAGGGACACCTCAGTTGGACTCTTGACTGTCTCATATTTTTGGCAGAAACTTTTTGAATGAAAGGAGACTTTTTATTCTTGTTTCAGCAAGTTGTTTGAGAAAGAAGAGTGTATATTGCTCTTGCAGTTGATCGTAGCATGCTCCTGCAAGATAGAGTGAGGAGATGAACTGGACACAGCTATTGAGCTCTCTCATTAAAATTCTTTTATCTAATTGAGGAGAGAGATTAAAAATGATTGCCCTGTCTTCTGGAGTTCTCCTGTCTGGATAGAGCTAAACTCCCTTTGCCAGATACAGTTGATTCCTAGGGGTTCATAAAATACTTAGGAATATTTCTTCTTGTTCCCTTTGGAATGACCTTGGACAAACTAGCAAGCATTTAAAAATATATATTTATTTTAAAAGGTATGTTCCAGGAAGATATCCTGGGTATCCTCATAAGATCTTATTTTCTTCTCTATCCAAAGTATAGTGGTTGTTAAGAGTACTCTGCTGATTTTATACACAACTCTGTTTTTCAGGAGTATAATATCTAAAACCATTGCCAAAAGGTTATACCTAATTTCAGTTAAATTTTCAGAGGATTTTTTTTAGTGAATAGAGTTTTATCACAGATAAATTCTGGGGCCAATTGACCTTGAAGAAATGGGCCTTTACTGACAGATGTTCACATGGTGGTAGAATGCTATGAAATAGAGGACTTTAAAAGATAAACCTATATATATATATATATATATAGGAAAATGGAGAAATAGCTGGTTTTATTTATTTGTTATTTCTACTAAGAGAAAACGTAATTCAAGTACTACCTCATGATAACAGTTGGTAAGCTTCAGCAAACAAATGCTTTTAGAATAGATGAAGACAGGAAAAGTCTTAAGAAAAATTCTACTTTGGTACTTCAGATTGCCCCTGAGGAGAATACATTTTTGGTCTGAATAAGTACAGTACTACCTTATGTGAAAATTCCAATTTAGTCACATATGTTCAATATTATGTGTTCCTTATTGATTGTCATGGTTGTAATGATACCAATGATGATGTTACTTGGGTGTGAATTGCTTCATTAGCAAAATTATTTAAAACCTTTCAACAAACCTTCCTTTTGAAATGTGATATGAACTTTTTTTTCACTGATGAGATACTAGATTAATCGTTTGCAATTCACATGTTTTTTAAAGGACTCAGTGTAGGTTACAGTGTGGACTGGAGTGTGATTTTTATTTCTGGTAAAACTGCAGATCTTTTATAACGTCGGTCATTTGTCTTCTTAATCTTTGCTGACCTTTCCTATTTGAATAATAAACTCACTGAATCTTCTGTGATTTTCTCCAGTGCCTATCCTAAAAGCATCTCCATAATTGGCTGGAGGCCTTGTAGTCCTATAAGAACATTCAGAACTAGTATTTCACAAGTCTTCTATTTTAATTGGTTCTGCAGTTCTACATTCTGTGAGCCTGTTTAGGAAAAGAGAGGAATGGAGGCATTGATGATGCTGGGATGAAGTTGGGATAAAGACAGGGCTAGATGAGTGCTTCCCAGCTGCCAGTTTATAATACATACAGTTAAACTCTGACATTAGGTAAATTTCAACATGATTGAGCAATTGAAATGTGTTGGAGAAATGAAGAGCTACATTTTTTTTATTTTATAATTATTACAAACACTTAACAGATATGAGAAGATATTTCATACTTTGTATAATTCGTAAGGAACAGACATAAAAAAAAAAGTATTTAGTAAGAAATGAAACTACCAATTCTCATTTCCAGCACAGTAATTCCAGGAAATATGATAAGTTTCCTGAGTGGGGGTAGTGAAAAAAGGGTTGAAAAAAGAGACTTTAAATGATCCTTACTGGCTGTAAGGCCAAAACTAGGAACAAAAACTGTGAGAAAGCTGTGCCAAAGCCCTTGTTTTGGCATCTCTACTTGGCAACTTGAGGGTTAAGACAAAGCAGCTCCAAATTCACCGCATGTTGGGAACAATTTTCTCATGATCATTAACTAATTGATTTATAAGTTTCCAACCTCCCTGTCATCTGTGCTTATATATATTTGTCTTTGCAGGCTGTACTGAAAGAATTTGAACAAATTTTTAATACTAGACCAGCTGATTTATGATCATTACCTTTCTGCATGTTACAATTTGAAGTCTAGAGCTGGAAAGTTGTTCTCTATAAACTGCTGAAGATGGCACTGGATTAGCAAACAACGCTTAGATGTAATGGACTTGTACAGAGCCATCAAAAAAGTAAAACAGGAAAGAGCTTTTTCCCCTCAGTAAACACACATCTTTTTTTCCGATTATAGTGCTAAAATTATGAAAGTCTCCATGATTTTACTGGGGTGGAATAAAGACCAATGTGGTTAAGTTTGGAGATATAAACCTGCAAAAAAAACCAACCAAACCCTAACACTCAGGACTACTACAAATTAATTCTGTCCTGCCCTCCCCCCATCTTTCCTATATCTTAGTTTTTGTTTTTTATCTCCCATGCTTCAAGAAGGATGCAGCTCTGCTGGCAACAGCTCTGAGAAGAGCAACAAGGATGACCAGAGATTTATCAAAACCTTCACAGGAGTGAAAAATAGTCTTAACATACGCAAAGACCTTGTGTAAAATGAAAGGAAATCCAAGATCATGGCAAATTGGACTATGTCTAGCAGAATTAAACTGCAGCAGGAAAGATTAATGTCAGGTGTTTGGGAAAACTTTCAAATGGGAATGACAGTAAAGCAGTAGACTGGACTGAGGAGTTTATAATCTGACATAAAATTCCACAATACTTTTCTCAAAATATGTGGTAATTTTAGGTTCTAAAATTATTCTTAATATATGCCTTTCCACTGTTACTAAGGCGCAGTTGTTAGTTACTTTTCTCTGTCCTCTGTATTCCTTTCTATTTTTAGTTTTCTATTTCATTCCCAAGAAATCAAAGAAAAAGTGCCTCCAAATGAAGACATCTCTGCTTTCCTCTATGCTACATCTGTTCTGCTGTGGGAATGCTCATAAACTCATGAAAATAATTTATGACATGCAGTCAAATCAAATCCCCCTACAAATGCATAATTTTCAACCAGAGTAGCTAGAACTACAGTATTCCAGATCTAGGAATTAAATACGCATGTTATTGCTTTAGTGAATTTTCCCTCGCAAGTGCTGCCTATTCAGTCCCTTTAACTTTTTGTCAGCCATTAAACAAGTAGCATTTTTTTCCTGAATCTTTACTCTGCCCAGCTCCAGACACCTGTATCATTTCTCTTTCTCCAGACACAAAAGAATTACACCTCTTTTCCTCTTCACCAAATTCCCTCTAGCCTTGTCTTCTACAGTGCGTGTGCTTCTTCTGCCATCTGGCAAGAGTAACCTGATCCCAGGTCTAAAGACAGAGCAAATCTATGGACTTTAGCTTAGATATGTGCACTAGCAGCTGCCTAGGTTTGGGAAAAGATGAAATAAAGACATTTATTGTATCTTCACAAGACCTTGCTCTGCCTGTGTCCATGGCAGTTGTAGTTTTATCTTTCCTTCCACTGCCTCTGGAAATCTTTTCCATCTTAAACTCTGGTACAGGCTTCCTAATGAGGCAGTTGATACCTGTCAGTATTCAAGAGGCATTTAGATAATTGGTCAACCCTGAAGTGGTCAGGCACTAGGACTTGATGATCTTTGTAGATCCCTTCCAACTGAACTACTCTATATGCTGTTTTGTCCTGTATCACCTTTATCCTCATCTTTACCCTCATCTACAGTACTGTGATAGAGATGTTAGGGAAGGTGCCAGAAAAACCTGGTATGTCTGTAAGGCACAGTGCTGTACAAAGCAGTGATACCTGCTGGAAGGTCTATAGCTAAATATATATGTCAGCATGGTACTACTTTTGGCCTCATCAGCTCTGTTTTTGGTGGCTGGCTTAACTGGCATTAACTTGGACATCTCAGCATGGTATCATATTCTGTGATACAGATATATCTTTTGATTTGAGGCATTTTTTTGCAGCTACTACAGCAGAGATTGGAATATTTTGCTTTACTTAAAAGTACTTTCTCATAACTGGTATTATTTGGCAGATCATCTTTTATTATAAAGACATTACTTTGTCTCCATATGTTATGGAACAATCTCATTGAGTAGAACCATATTTAAGAGTGTTAAATTCAGGCCTTTTTTTTCAGAGGAAAAAGTGGCTGAGAATTTGTGATACCTCAAACAATATATTTTTGCTATTTTATACCAAAAGGGTCAACGTATCTTCAAGATTTACTATCTGCAAAACAGAATAAACATCAGTTGAATGCAGGATTGAAACATGTTTTCCCCAAATCTGCTCTGGCTCACCAATTAGTTAATGGAAATAGTTTCAGAAGTCTCAGAATCAAATTGTTGTGACACATACAGGGCCTAATGTTTGGGTCGAATCCAGGGACATAGGATGGGATTGTCCACATCTATGACCATGTCCACAGCTAAATGATTTCACATGTAATTATAAAATCACCGTCTTATTGAAATGTGAGAACATTGAAACGCAAACATATTACGGAGAGTAGTAAACATTGCTACTAACTGCAAAACTACACAATAGCAGTGACTTATTATCACTATAAAAATACAGTCACATTGCTTCTGTCAGGAAATGATAAATGTAATTGAGAAGAGATCTATTTGCATACTACAGACTATTTTTTTTTTCGCTATCTTTTTTCAGGTTGTTTGGGTATACTAGAGAGAAGACCTAGTTACTTTACCTTCATTTTATTAATAACAAGTCATAACATTCTATTTTAAGTAGGGCTCATGTGCTTTTTGAAAACTATGTTTTGACATAACTGTTCTGCTAAACTGCAACATGGATTTTGTACGGACAAAGCATTGATAAATACTTAAATATACCTGATATATTTATATATATCCTATATATCACATATGTGATGAATATGGTGTATTTATATGATCATATACATCACATATATATATTTGTGATGTATATGATCTATATTGTATCAATTGTACCTCACACAAGTTTTCTGTACAACTAACACCACAGTACAGCTTACATAAATGCTTGTAAATGATGAACAAACATCCTGAAGAATAATCAAATCCTACTGAACCTTTATAATAATAAAATCAGTGATCCAGGTGAGTTTCCACTCTTCAGAATCAGGCCCTGAATTTTTACAATCTTTGTCTTAATTGATTAATTTTCATTCACAGAGAGATTTTTTAAGTGACTTAGCCAGAGATGGAGTTAAGGAACTACCACATTTAAAACTTCTACCATTTTTTTCCCAGCAACAAGTAATATATACCGACTTTCGAAGTAAATATTTTTTGTTTTGCAAATAGCATTCAGCTGGCCTCATAACACTTCAGTTGCCATCAGCTGACTGACTTTGTTGTGCTTTTTTTCATCTAGTTGAAAAGTCCTTTGCATTTAGAGCAGTATTGTCAGCCATAGTTCTATTGATGCAAGTTTACTTGTCTATGCTGTGTATATAGCTGCAGTTTTTTTCCTCTGTATCTTTTCTTGGACTTCTTTTCATTTTCCTCAGTACAGGTAGGGTATTTCTATATTTTTCTATCTTTTTTTATTGGCTGTAAGACTGTCTATGCATCACAGAAAACGTCAAGACAGATGAAAAGACCTTTTCTTTTTGTTTAGTTTCTAAATGGGTGTCTTCCTTAAAATACTTTTTTTTTGTATGAATATTTGTACACCATGAATTTGTTTCTTTTCCATTCAAGTATAGTTGTTATAATTTGACAAATAGAGCAAAATTCAAGTTGTCTATGAGTCTGAGTAAATGTGACTGATATTAAGATCAGAAAGGTTACACTGGTGTGAAAAACAGCATTTCATTACAGTGGTTATCTTGAGTATAAGAATACTGTTACATACAATTTGTTGCAGCAGAAGTGGTCTGAGAGAAAGGTGGAACCCACAATTAATCATTTGACTGTGAAACAAACATGGTTTGGGATCTCTGATGTGGATTTTACACAGAAACTGCATGGAGTCTGAAAACCTGTATTCACTTTGTTAAAATGATTATAAAATGTTCTCTCATATGGAATAAGGCCCAGAAGACCTATGATGACATTCTGACTCTTTGATTGTGTAGTCACTTGAACTACCAAGAGCAGTAATTTATACTGCAATAGACTGTACTCTTGGTTTGCTTGGTTCTCTTTGGGCACAGAAGAAGGAATTTAGGCAGATATTTCTACGGGAAAGAGAGCTTGTTCTTCTGGCATGGGAAGCTCTGCTGGGGGAAAGCCTGCAGGATATAGGAGGCTTTACAGGAGGGATCTCTTGCTAGTTCTGTGGAAAAAAATGACAGTCTGATGTAAAGAGAACAGAATGAACAGTGAAGACCTTGTAGGTAGGAGAAATATACTCTGGGGGCCAGAGAGTACAGTGCTTTATTTGCTGCAACTATAGAAAGAGAACTATGTTTAAGACTTTTGTATATCTTTTAACTGCTCAGTTTTTCTTCTTCTTCTTCATTTAAGCCAAAATAATATTTTGATATTCTAATGAAATGTGGCTTTTTAAAAATTATTTTATTTTCATTATTATTATTATATATATATATTTTTTTTACATGGGACATGTTCTGGATTCTTCTCACAGAGGCTCCCTTCCTGCAGCCCCCTGCTACCAAAACCTTGCCGCATAAACCCAATACCATAGGTCATGCATTAACAATATCTTCAATAATCTGTGCACAGAGGAAATAACTTCTGTGGTAATTCCCTCTGAAACAGCTGTATGCATAAATGTGGACTTTAGAAATTCAATATTTTTCCTTAGCATTCCACCAGAGAAAGATTTTGTTTATTTCACTTAGAACTTATTTTTGAAGGGCTTTGTTTCAATGAAATGCATAGTTTACTTTTTATAAATATCTGAAATCCAAATAAATAAGCACGGATTTAGCAAGACTGATAAAAGGCATCCAACTTCAAACACAGGAGAAACAAATAGTACTTAGTCTTAAAAATAGGTATCTTAAGTCATATGATTCAGAAGACCTTACTAGTAATTTATAGAGAGCAAATTTAAGAAAATCCTTATTTTTAATACCTGATTTGTTAATGTCTGATCAGGGATTGCATATCCTTGATCCCTCTGCAAGATCTGACATGCTTTGTGTGAATCTACAAATAACTTTTATACAATTTCTACTTTGCAAGTGAATATAGATACTGGAAATCTTATGAAAACAGGATTTTTCTTGAAAGATCCGGTACTACACTCTTGCTTTAATTCCAGCTGGAGTTAAGAAGTACATAGACAGGAAAAATGAGTATTTAAAGGGATGGATCCACTATAATGGCATTGTTTAGAATAGAAGAATATTTGAGCCTAAAAAGCTTGATCCAGATTTGTGGTGAATAATGGTTCTCCATTTCTTCATCTATATGTGTTTTTACTTGAAATGGTTCATGGAAAGCAAAGGCTAAAAGATAAGAAATGCCTTTGCTTTTCATTAGTTATAGCAATAAGAAAAACATAGGCTCTCTTAATTTAGTTTAATTTTTATTCTTTATTATTATTATTTTCCTCCTTCTCTTCTACTGCTCTCTTGCTTTTGCAGTGTCTAATTACTGCTTTTGGCTACTCATTCATCCTACAGATCCCTAGAGCCTGTCTTGTCAATAAATGATAGTTTGGAGATGCTGGGCACCCAGCTGCTGTCTGAGTGCTACCTGAGCTTCCACCCCACAGTCTTGTTTGTTGAGCCAAAAGAGCAACCTTTCTGTGTAATTTTTTTCCTCCCCCGCTCTTCTAAGTTCTGATATTGGGAAGACAAAGGAGGGAAACTTTCTTAGCTGGTATGCTGTTCAGCTGGTAAAGCCTAAGAACAGCCTAAGCTGGGTGGGAGTAGTTCTGCCTTTCATCTTTTCTGGTTCCTGAAACCCGAACGCAGAACTATGACTAACTTTCATTCTGCTTGCAGTACTTAACAGAGATGACCTGGCTATTATTTGAGGTTCTGTGTCCTTGCGGTTTTAAAGGCAAAGCTGGGGTAGATTTTGAAGCATTGGACTGTGATTTAAGCAGTTTGAATGTTTGGTGAGATGTTAAAACATGGGATCTCGTCTGATTTTTATGGTCAGTAGAAAGGCCATTTTTTGGTTTTATTCTGTTTTAGAAAAAAAAAAAAGCAGCTTATGTAAGATATGTGAGATCATGGTAACTCAATGTCCTGTTGTGAATACTTCTTTTAGTGTACTTGGAAAGACTAGAAAAATGCTTTTATTTATTTATTTATGTCTTGATTGAGGTTTGGATTTAACTGTTATTTAGTAACTATCCTTTTACTTGCTACAGCATCATTATCATCATTTAAAACTCTAAACCACTATTCTCCACAACGATAAGAAGCAGTAAACATTATAACATGACAGCATGTCCTAACGTTTGTTTCAGTTGACTCAATGTGGGAGTAAGACTGAATGGATCCTGTGTAAAAGGAAATGTTCTAAATAAGTTTTTGACTATTATACCTTTATATTTAGGGCAGCTACTGGTAGATTATGTCAGACTTAGATTTTTAAGAAACTTTTGGTTTCTTCACTGGCATTACATGATATGGGGAAGGGATAGGAAATGCTGCTGTGGATGGCCAGAAAATGAAGCACCAA
The DNA here is from genome assembly GCF_040182565.1 of Anser cygnoides. Taxonomy (NCBI): domain Eukaryota; kingdom Metazoa; phylum Chordata; class Aves; order Anseriformes; family Anatidae; genus Anser; species Anser cygnoides. The sequence goes on from NC_089874.1 coordinate 55,530,265, forward strand.
AATGCTGACATCAGCCTGACTTTTGTATGTGTGGTGGGGGAGAGAGAGAAGGGAGGAGATGAAAAGTGTACTGGCTCATACACGAAGGATGTTTTCTGAAAAAGACAATATTTTTTGTGGCTTGTTCTCATGGACAGTTGTTCAATGACTGCAACTGATTTAGTTCCAGCATGTCTTTCTACAGAGTAATGAAAAGTAAAGTGAGAAGGCTCTTTAAAGGTTTATTTCCAATTAATTCAAGAATTTTAACAGTATAGTTACAATCAATACAAATTACAACCTTCAAAATAAATTCCAGTTTCTCACTTAATGAGAGTTATAGTCCTGTTTAATACTTTGATAGATGTATTCCCAGCACCATAGCTAAAGCTAGATTACTGCCAGGTTCCATACTGTGTACTAGCTGACTTCTTGACTGCATCACATATGGGAGATAGATTAAGCAAAATACATAACACATGTTAGAGGTTTTATTTTTCCAGATGTTCCTCTTTTGGATCTTGCATATTTAGTTTAGAGGGGGATGAAAAGTAGTGGAAATTTTTTTCTTTCTCTCTCTGCACTGTATGGCAAATAGGTTCTCAAAGTGGAACTTGTCTTGAGAGGTCAGTTTGGTTTATACCTGACAAGCTCTTGTCTTCTACATGGTATACATGTTAGTTGTGCAGTGTTATTGTTGCGTGTTTCTCTTGTTCTTGTGTGTGTGGTGTGTGTGTCTTCTTTTTTCTTTTTTTTTTTTTCCCTGTTTTGTTTTAAACCACAGGTGTGGAGGTTCAACTCTAGTTGTTTGGCAACTAATACTCAGTTGTAAAATCTTAGGGTTGTAGACCAGTGAACCTAGGAAAGGGGTTGCTGTCTCCTTATATAAACAACAGTTCTATGGCTGGGCTTATGGTTTTTAGCTGTAATATTGACATGATATAATAGGAAAAAAAAAAAAGTGGCCTCTCCTATCTATTCATGTCTATTACCATTCCATATAATGACCAAATATTAAAGGCTCTTCCTGAAGAGGGAATATACAGGTGTTTTTCTTTTCATTAAAATTCCCACCCCAATGTTCATTAAAGAACTTCGGATAGCAAAGCAGGATTTATAGGAACAGTTATTTTTTTTACTATGGAGATGCAGAATGAACTGGGGTTATTACCTGCTCTGTGCAGCAAACACACAGCTAACAGAAATGGAACAATTGTTGCAGCAGTTATCCTGGAACAGGGGCTGGGGCCAGGAAATGCTGACCAAGACTGCATGGGACTGCTTGACACTGTGCAGCTATCACAGTGATGTGCCATGGTCTCTGGAAGCCAACTGAAGTAACTGTCTCTGGCACATCAGAGGCTTCAGTGCAGCCATGACTCCAGAGGGAGGAGGCAGTAGCTGGGTCTGGGATCATGGGAAGTACCTGGACCTTCTTTCTGGGGCTGGTGATGGCCTCATCTCTGGGTGTGGGCTCTGGTGGTGGTGCTGAGTGGCTAGGTGAAGGAGCTGTGAAAAGGAGTGTCCAGGTTGCACAGAGAGAGGTTGAAAAGAAGACTAATAGGGTCTTTGCCGACACCCTGTGGAGCAAAACTGCAAGGAAGGAAGGATAGTTTGAGATCATGCTCAAAGGAGTGGTGGATGAAGACTCACTTGACTGGCTTGAAGCTTGTGAACTTTGGTAACAAGAAGATGGGCCCTTCCTTGGCTTTAGATCTACATCTTCAGAATGGATAGGCATGTAGTCTTGGGAATAAGTGAGAAGAAACAAGGCCCATCAGGGAAGATTCAGAGCCAGATGAAACTGAACCAAGTGTGCAAACAAAGCAAAAGGGTCAGGTGATATTAGAGACTCCATCCTGCAAATATTGGAGGCAACAATCTGCTGACCTGACTGGAAGTTTTTGGAGGATTTTCACTTACTTGGGGCCCAGATTTGGGACAACGTAAAGTTACAACTGGGACTTGCCCAGCCCACACACTCTAATTCTTCTTTTTTTTTTTGTTGGTTGTTTTTGTTGTTGTTGTCATGTGAGCGCCAAGGAGAAATCCTATGTGTATTAAGAGTGAATACAGGGCTCTGTGGGTGGGAGCAAAGGGGCCCAGGTGGTCGTCTTCTGAGTCCTGCTGGTAATGGATGAAAGCTCAGTGTGGATGCATGCATCAAATGGGTTAACTGCTGGCTGGTGTTGTAGGCCTAGCTGTAGCATCTAGGACTAAAGGATCTTCTTTCAGGAATGAGGACTGCTGAACAGGGACAGGATTTCCATAACAATATGGGGCAAGAATGCCTCTGCAGACGCACTTGTTAATTTTGTGAAGAAGGCCTTAAATTAGGTATGTTGGGAAAAGGTTGTCCTGACCTAAAGAGAAGTGAGTGCATGGGGCATGAGGAAGTGTCTCAGGCCAGCAAACTGGGGGAGGCTTTTGCACTCCCTCTCTGATATTAGAATGACAAGCGACCCATCTCAAATGCCTGTGCAAAAAAGTCTGCAATATGGAAAAACAAACAAACAAACAAAACAACAACAACAAAAAAAAACCTGAAAGGTTTAGATGACTACGCCCTGTTGCAGATTAATGGCCTATTTGAGATTTTGGAGGAGTGGTGAGATAGTTTACTCAGTTGGCATGATGTAGAGGATGGATAACCACCCTTTGGAAAAGCCAGGATGATAAGGGGAGGAAAAGTTTTTGCATGTTATGCAAAGGAAAGGCTTGAATGCTCAGAGCTTTGCCTTGGATCAGGCAATGAGTCAGAGGACAAAGCACAAGTATCTGCTACATACTGCTTGATCAGGGAGAAGAATTCAGTGAAGAAAGTCAGGACAATGGACCCCAGGGGACTTCAACCATACTGGCATCTGCTGGCAGAGCAATAGAATTGGACATTCCAATAAGTCTCTGGAGTGTGCTGCAGATAATTTCTTAATTCAGGTGAACAAACAAACTAGAGGAGATGATCTGTTGGGTTTATTTCTGACAAAGAACTGGCTGACAGTGTGAAGATCCCAGAGATCTGAGTTAGCTAGCAATAGAACAAGCAAGAGGGAATGGCGTCAAGTTGTGTCAGTTGCATTCATGTTGGAAATTAGGAGAAATTTCTTCTCAGAAAGAGTAGTTAGGCATTGAAACTGGTTGCCTAGGGAGGTGGTGGAGCCACCATCTGTTGTGGTTTAACCTGGCCAGCAGCTAAGCGCCACACAGCCATTCGCTTGCATTCCCCCCACCCCCTCCACCCAGTGCGATGGGGGAGAGAATCAGAAAAAAAAAAGTGAAAGCCTGTGGGTTGAGATAAAGAGACTTTATTAGGAAAAAAGAGAAAGGAAAATAATAATAATAATGATAATAGTACTGCTAATAACAATGTGTACAATACAAGAGATGCACAATGCAATTGCTCACCACTCACTGACCGATGACCAGCCTATCCCAGAGCAGCAGTACCCCAACACAGCTAGCCATCCAATATTAATTTTTCAGCATGATGCCATATGGTATAGAATATTAATTTGGCCAGTTCTAGTCAGCTGTCCTGGTTCTGTCCCCTCCAAGCTCCTTGCGTACCTGCAGCCTTCTCACTGGCAGGACAGTGTGGGAAACTGAAAAGTCCTTGGCTTAATGCAAACACTGCTCTGCAACAGTTAAAACATCAGTGTGTTATCAACATTATTCTCATCTTAAATCCAAAACACAACACCACACCAGCTACTAGGAGTAAAATTAACTGTATCCTAGCTTAAACCAAGACACCGTCCTTGGGGGTGTTTAAGAAAAGGTTGGATGTGATACTTTGGGACATGGTTTAGTGGGTAATATTGGTGGTACAGGAACAGTTGGACCAGATTATCTTGGAGGTCTATTCCAATCTTAATGATTCTATGGCTATAAGAATGTGGAACTTAATCCTGGGAGAAGTGAGCAAGGCAAATAGTGGAGTTCTAGTGCTGGACTTCAGAACAACAGATTTCAGCTTGTTCCATTGTACTGGGTCTAGCAGGAATGGAGTTAACTTTTCTCACAACAACCCATATAAGTACCATTCTTAACACTTGAGGCTACAGTGGTGTTGATAACACACAAATGTTTTGACTATTGCTGTGCAGTGCTTGCCTGGTGTCAAGGCTGTCTCTCCAAACACCCACCCCCAAAGACCAGTAAGCTGGGGTGGTAAGGTGGGCAAGAGTTTGGGAGGGGACATAGCTGGCACAGATGACCCAAACTGACCAAATTGTATACTGTATTGTATAATGTCTGATATCATTCTAGTTTTCAAATCACACTGTATGAGCCAAAATGACTGGACATATATATCAGATCAGACAGTAAAAAAATATAATTATCTTATTTACATGTAAGTGTTTAATGGATTTTAACAGAAAAATGTTGGGTAATCACAGGCAGATAATTAAATGTTTTTTTTCTTCAGACCTTTATGCCCCAGTTTGCTGATAGTATGTGCCCAGGTAAGAAGAAAAATGCAGTCATAAAATATCAGGGTAGTGTGCCACACAAGCTCAATCTCTTTTCTTTGAACATTCTGGGAGAGGGTAATCCTGTCAATATTAGATTCTGAATGATAAAATACCTGACTACATATGTCCAGACATTGTAACACATACAGTGTGATTTGGAAACTTTTTTCAAATATATATATATATATATATTTATCCTGGGCTGTTGGAGGAATGATTATTGAAGTATTATTAGTTGCTTCACATTAGGGCTCTGAGAGTACTAAGAAGCCTCCATGGCCCTGACCAGCCTGGTCTAGGGCCCCTGTGTATTGCCTGCATGGGGTCCCCATTTTGGCTCAAGCCTGGGTGCCCTTAGCTGTGCTGTAGGTGAGCTTTGCCTGGCCCTACAGATGGCCCTGTCTTCTGCCTCTCCTGGCAGGAGCCTGGACCTGGGTCAACCTCTGCCATGCTGGGGCTGTTGACAGAGCCTGTTACCTGCCTGTAGCTTCATTTGCCCAGCTCATGCCTGCAGGGTGGTCCCCTGTTGGCAAGGGTAGCCACCTCAGTGCCCAGCCCCTCTTGCTACTCCCTGGCACTTCTGGTGACACAAGCCTGGCTTGAAAAGGAAAAAAGCCCATACTCTCCAACCTCTCTGAAAACCTGGTTACTTACTACCCTTGCATGTACTTAGTCTCTGGAAGGAGGTTAGGTGTATTCTGCCTCCACTAATCTCTACTAGCAGAGACACATGTTCCTTGCTGTATTTGACAGAACCCTCGCCAGCCTGTTTTCTCCCAAAAGCAGTGTTTGCTTTTTGGGTGTGCCTGTATAGAGTTCATCATAGTTATTCTCTAAGAATATGGCCTTTTCTTCTCTTTTCCAAGAAGAACTAATTCAATATGAATAAAATATCTGCTACCAAGAGCTGGGCATGATGTTACTGTCTAAGATTAAGACAAGATGTGGTTTTACATCTTAACAACATTAAAAACAAACAAACAGAGGAAAAACAAAACCAAAAATCAAATGTGAGTAGCTGTTATTCCAAAACATTTTTCAATGATGATACTACAAATATGTATTTAATCTAAGAGTAGAGCCATTTATTTTATTTATAGAAATTGAGATACAAGAGCTATCACCTAGGGAAAATTTCTATTGAGACCTAGTTAAACCATTCTAGTTTCAAACCTGAAAAATAGTGTTTGTGGATTCCTCCCTTCCTCCCTTCTCTCTCTTTTTTTTTTATCCTCCTCCCTACAACACCATTTCATATATATATATTTTTTTAATAGACGTTGGTGAAGATATTTTCTTGGAAGTTATGTTTTAAACTTGAGTTCCTTGATCTGGAGGTAAAATCTCAGTCATTCAACACAACCTGCAGGTGGACAAGTAAGCCTTAGTCGCTAGAGGAATCTCACTGTTACTATGTTGAAAGTGGACTGCTTAGAAGAACAAACAGTTAGTTCTCCTTCCCTGCCCTGTGATGTGCAATAACTATTTTCTCCCTAGTACTATTTGTGAAATTATCAACAGCAGAGCAGACGTTCTCATTGTGCATTGCAGAGTAATGCTCTTCATTTGTGAAACAGTGGCTGAGAGGTCATGGGTGGTCAGTAAAGCACAGTGGAGGCCTAGGCAGGCATGAACTGTAATGCATGGTGCTTGTAATACTATGCCTGTTGCTTCTGAAAGAATAGGAGAAAAGAAAATGTAAGAATCCTTGCCATAAAAGCATGCAAAGAACGGTGTCTTGAAAAAGACAGATTTTTTTAAATTTGTTTTTTAAATTTGTGAGGATTTTTTTTAATTTTTAATTAATTAATTAATTAATTTACAACTGTTCTGTATGGCTCTAAATTTTGCCATGGACACTCCTGGGGTAATTTAGTCTTGACTTTTTTTTGTCTCAGATCTTACCTGGGCAGCCTATTCTAATGCCTAACCACTTCTTCCTTGAATAAACTCTTCCTTATATCCAGTCTAATCCTCCTGTGGTGCAATTTGAGATCATTTACTCCTGTCCTATCATTTGTCACATGAGAAAACAGAACAACACCCTCCTCATTGCAACCTTCTTTCAGGTTGTTATGGAGAGTAATGATGTCTGCCCTCAGCCTCTCTTTCTCCAGACTAAACAAGCCCGGTTCCCTCAGATGCTCTACCTGTATCTAAATGAGACCCTTCACCAACTTTGTTGCTCTTCTCAGCACACACTTGAGCAGCTCAATATCCTTCTTAGAAACACAGAATGGTTTGAGTTGGAAGGGACCTTACAGATCATCTAAGCTCTTCCAACCCCCATGCCATGGTCAGGGACACTTCCCACTAGATCAGGTTGCTCAAAGCCCCATCCAGCCTAGCCTTGAACACTTCCAGGGACGGGGCATCCACAGCTTCTCTCAGCAACCTATTCCAGTGCTTCACAACCCTTATAATGAAGAATTTCTCCCTAATATCTCATCTAAATAGTCCCTCTTTTAGTTTAAAATCATCAGTCCCTTTCCTGTCACTACACTGTCTGACAACGAGTCCCTCCCCAGCTTTCCTGTAGGCCCCCTTTAGGTATTGGAAGGCCTCTATAAGGTCTCCCCGGAGACTTCTCTTCTCCAGGCTGGACAACCCCAACTCCCTCAGTCTGTCTTCCTAGGATAGGTGTTCCAGCCCCTTGATAATTTCTGTGGCCCTCCTCTGGACTAGTTCTAACACTTCCATGTCCTTCTTGACTAGGGGCCCCAGAGCTGAACCCAGTCCTCTAGGTGGGGTCTCAGAGCAGAATAGAGGGGGAAAATCACCTCCTTTGACCTTCTGGCCACACTTCTTTTGATGCAGCCCAGGATACTGTTGGCTTTCTGGGCTGCAAGCACACATTGCTGGTTCATGTCAAGCATCTTGTCAACCAACAGACTCACATCCTTCTCCTCAAGGCTGCTCTCAATCCATTCTCCAGCCAGCCTGTATTTCTGATTGGGATTGCCCCAGCCCACATGCAGGACCTTGCACTTGGCCTTGTTCAACTTCATGAGGTTTGCACAGGTCCACCTCTCAAACCTGTCAAGGTCCCTCTGGATGGCTTCCCTTCCCTCCAGCATGTTGCCCATAACACACAGCTTGGTGTCCTTGGCAAACTTGCTGAGGGCGCACTCAATTTCACTGTTCATGTCACCACAAAGATGTTTTGTGGTCCCAATACTGATCGCTGAGAAACACCACTCATCACTGATCTCCACCTGGACATTGAGTTGTTGACCACAACTCTTTAAGTGGGAACATCTAGCCATTTCCTTACCCACTGAGTGGTCCATCCATCAAATCTATGTCTCTCCAGTCTAGAGACAAGGACATCATGGGGGACAGTGTCAAATGCTTTGAATAAGTCCAGGTAGATGACATCAGTTGCATTTCCCCTATACACCAATGTTGTAACCCTGTTGCAGAAGGCCACCAGATTTGTCAGGCACACAATCTTCCCTTAGTGAAGCCATGTTGGCTGTCACCAATCACCTCCTTATTTTCCATGTGCCTCAGCATAGTGTCCAGGAGGTTCTGTTACCTGATCTTGCCAGGCAAAAAGGTGAGATTGACTGGCCTGTAGTTCCCTGGATCCTCCTTTTTTGGAACTGAAGTTTTATTAAATACATAATTATTGTTAACAAGGCACTATTTTAGTAGATGGCTTTCTTTCTTTCATTTTTGTAGTTGAAATATTCAAGTCATGAGATCATCTCTTTAGAACTGATATTACCACAAACTATTGACTTCCCTTTAAAAGCCCATCATGTTCTGGGCTTTACATGTATGGTAAAGATTCAGGAAAATGAACTTTAGCTCTTGCAGTGTTTTGGTTAAAACAATGGATTTTTATACTAATAAAGAGCAATGCTGATAAAATAACATCTAATGTGTATAACAGAACGCATATAGTAGCATCATAATAGATTGCTGGATTTGCTTTGTTACACAAGAGCACTTGTTTTTACAGTGCCTAATGAACAGTAATCATAAACTATATGATATACATGAATTTTCTGAGCTTCATTCAAAGAGCTTTAGACAAAATAAAATCAACTCTATACGTTTAATGATTGGGCTAACTTGTTTTATTATTTTTATTCCTAGTCCAATACAGTTTGCTTACAAAGATTTTCATGTCTTTCTGGGAGTAAAATACTTGAAACCTGTGATTTACTTGTGATTTTCTTAGGAAGAACTGTATAAGCGGTACAAAGTCATGATGCACTCAAAGGAACATTAAGAGTCTGTGTATAAAATAGCCATTAGTATTTTGGCTTATTCCCATTGGAACTCTTGGAGGACTCATACAGAGAAAGATTTAAGTATATGTATTCCTTGCCTAAAAAAATATTGAGCAGGTAGATCCTAGGTAAGGTCATTTGCGTTTCCATGAATTATCCTTAGGCATGGTATCAGTATGCTACATATCTTTCTGGGAGACTGCACTTTATCACAGCACTCTTCAGCATGTTCTAATCAATCTATACCAGCTAAAGACTTCACCTTTATATAGCTGGCAATCTAGCTGCTCCTTGTGGATGGTTCATCATTATGATCCTAATTCTTGGCATTAGCCATCTGAGGCCAACTGTTTCTTCTGAGTTATTTTGGCAACTAAGGGGAAATAAAAAGGAAGTGTTTTTTTTTTTTTTTTAAGACTTTACCTAAGATTTTCTTGGAGAACAACTTTGTTAATTACCAGTTGTGGTGTCACTACTAGTGCCTACTAATGTGAGCTGTGAAAAGGGTACATTTACTGCTTTGAGTAGTGCTTTTCAGTGTTTTACAACCATGGGAACACCTTAATTCTGTAAGCTACATCCAGAGCTCTGTTTAGACTGATTTGAGGGGGGGTTCCAATGGAACCTGGCAGAGTATGGGAGTTTGGGAAAACCTTCCTGATTTCACACCACCTCTGGCACTTAGGTGCCATACCTGTCTGGCAGTTTCTTTGCAGAACTGGACTGCTACATTCTTCTTTCTTCCTCTTTTTGCTTTGTGGAATAGTAATATATATATTTTCTAGTTGGATATGTAGATTTAAAGCAGGTTTAAATGTGCAGACTCAGGGTAAAACCTTTAGTGAAGACTACAGAGATGTTTATGTTCCTTTCTTCCATAGCACCCCACCAGGCAACCTACCCTGGAAATGAAGAAACTTTCTCTTTCCAAGAGAAATTAAAAATCAATTTTAAAATGAAATTAATCTATATTTGAAAAGTTTAAACTCCTTCATGAAACATAACTCCTGTCTCTGCTTACTTCTCTGTAGAATACTCTTACAAGACAGAAAAACTGGGAGATTAGTGTAGTGACAGCTCAACTGTTTTCAGTACAAACTTCATTTGATTTGAGTGAGGAATTTGAAGAAAGACACAACACTTGTTCTTTCTTTTTCATTGTTTCTTTCATTCTTTCTTTCTGTCTCTCTCTCTCTCTTTCCCTCCCTCCCTGTCTCTTTCTCTCTCTTCCCTCGTCTCCCCTTCTTCTCCTTGTCTTCCTCTTCTTTTCTTGCTTTGGTATTCTCTCCCCCTTGCTCTTGTGCTCTTGCCTGCTTTTGCACTCTCACAGTTTCTGTTGCTTTTTGCTTTTGCTTTCTCACTTTCGCTTTCCTTCTCCCCCTCCCCATCCCCTTTCCTCCTTACACCTGCCTTTCCCCTCTTTCTCCTTTCCCCTCTTCTTCCATCCCCTTCCCCCCTTTTCTTCTTCCTTTCATTCATTCTTTCTTTTTTTCTGCTTTCTTTCTCTTTCTTTCATTTCCCACTTTCTTTCTTTCCCTCTCCCCTATCCCCTCTCTCTTCCTCTCTCAGCTCTCTTCCTCTCTCTTTCTCTCTCTTCTGCTCCCCTCCCCCCTACATTACTCCCTTTTCTCTTGTTTCTCTCGTCCCTCCTTTTCCTCTTTCTTTTTTTTTTTTTTTCTTAATTAAGTTTTCTTGAGTAGTAACATTGTGGAATTCCAAGGGATATATATTTTAAAAGCCTATTTTTTTCCAGTAGGTGTCACCCATTCATAGAGAATCTTACATGTTTTTTCCAGTGCCAAATCTCAAGTAAGTGACTACAAAGCCTTCTGAAACAATTGCCTCTCTTGTCAGGTATATTCCCTTATGTAAGAGAATGTACAAATTATTAAATCATATATTAGTGAAATGAGAAATTAAAGAAACTTCAAAAGAAGCAGATGCCATTAGTGCTAGTTCACTCTGAACAAAAAACAATGGAAAACATTGTAGTAAGGAAAGGCAGTTCTTACTCTGGAACTGGCATTGTGATGAGAAAAACATAGGAATTAGTTGCAATTCTATAGTGTCTAGTGAGGCTCTAGGGAGCACAGGCCTCCTACCTGCAGCCTTCTTGTCCTTGCTCTTCCACCTTGTGTTACTTAACCTAGTGAGAGTGATTTCCTTTGCCTTTGTGTGACTGTCCATGCTACCCCATAGAAGACAGACTGAAAGATGTGCATGAATTTTATTTCCTTATGTAGCTTTTACAAGCAGTAAGATGGCTCTGACTGATCACTTCAGCTGATCACCCTATTCAAAGCAATATTTTGGCTCACTTCCAATTCTATATGTTTGAATGCTTCAGGGAGATATATATGTATGTATTTGAATCACATCATAAAATATTGGAAGAAGTTCATGTATTCTCCATGATTTTCTTTTTTCAAGACTTGCTCTTTGAAAATTTGGGCAAGTAAGAGCAAAAACAATTGCTAAGTCTCCTCAACAGAGAGTATGATAATTGCTTTACTAAGAGCCTTTCCAAATTTGGACTCTAGGTATAAAGAAGGAAAAAAAACCACAGCTTTTATTGAATTTGTCTAGCCTTTAAATTTTCACACATAACCACATTATATCAATATATGTAATTTATTCTATATAAAGAGCTAGTCCTATCACTTCCATGTGAATGCAAATTTTGACCTTTTTTCCTCACTATCAGCCAGGAGAAATTTGGAGTTCTTATGTTAGCAGCTACATGAACCTGGACTTTTTTATAATTGGCCTTTCTATATTAAGTTGTTTCAAATTGCCTCCTAAAGTGAAATAATTTTTCACATACATGATCTGAGCCATAGTCTTGATTTAGAATGACTAATAAAGAATGACAAGATGTCCTCATAATTTTTGGAAGCCTTTCTGAATCATGGCCTGTGTTAGAATTAAAGTTAGAGTAGTTCAGTTGGAAAATACCAACAAATATCAAGTTCAACTGGCTGACTACTACAGGGTTAATCAATCAAAAGTTAAAGCATGCCAATGGCATTATCCAAATCTTTCTTGTATGCTGACAATTGTGGGTCATGAACCACCTTGCTAGGAAGCCTGTTCCAGTGTTTGAATGCCCTTACAGCACAGAAATTTTTTTTGATATCAGGTCTGAAGTCCCCAAGTGCAGCTTTGTGCCACTCCTGTGCGTCCTGTCATGGATTACCAGGGAGAAGAGGTTGGCACCTTCCTCTCCATTTCCCCTCCTCAGAAAGTTGTAGAGGGCAATGAGGTCATATTGCTTTTTTGGCTGTGCCATTCATTCATGCTTTTAGACAAGTTTCCCTAGTCAAGTTTTAATAGCTGCTTTTTGGTTTCATGTTTTATATTCCTTAGGCAGGATAAAACCCTTATTCTTCAGAAATCTTCATATCCTATGATTAATACTAGTGCATGGGTGCTCAGGGAGGTGTGTGTGCATGGCTGCCACCTTTGTCTGCTTGGAATTGGATTGCCAGAGAAATAGCACTAGCTTCTTCAGGGTGAGTGGAGGCCCTTTAGCAGGAACTGTGTCTACCTCATTCCCCTGTGCAACTAAGGCATGTAGGGTTTGTAATGCGCTTACTTTGCTCAGATTCTAACACTTTGAAAGTCTGCAGTTTCCTAACCAAGTGTCAATCAACTGCCAACAGCAATACATTTTGTTATTATTATTATTATTATTATTATTTGTTCAGGTGGATCAGTCACATATTCATATGTTTCATTTTAAAGGAATCATATTGTCTCCCTCTAAAGAAATGTAGGTGTGGTATCACTGCCTTAGTGGCTACCTTATACCTAAAACTCTGCTCAAATACTGGGGAGTAAAGGAGAGGTGGGGGCTGAAGAAAGGGTTCTTCCACTCTCTCCTTCTTTCTTCTCCCACCAATTCCTTAAGAGGGTGTGTTAGAACATTTTTCTTAGATTTTTTTTTTCCCAATGTGATGCTATTTTTGTCTACTCATATTTATGTCCTACAGTTGCCAGGTTAGCTGACCCAGGAGCACATGTCTGCTCTACTCCCTGGGCAGATCACACTGCCATCTCTGCCAGGCAGGAAGTGGTAAATACATGCGAGGATTAGGGTAGGACCACTAGTAAACATTAGTAGCATATTTGTTAATCGATGGGAAATTACCAGAATGATATATAGCTGGAATGAAATGTGACATCTCTGAGTTTTGAGCTCTAAGAGGTTAAGAAAGCAGAGCAAGTAAAATGAAAAGGACATTGATTTGGTGCCATCAGTTTTAACAGAGAACTACCTAATCGTAGCTAAAAAGAGTCCATGGAGAGCAGATCCCAGGAATGTAGCCTGAAGCCTCAGGCTTTGGAGAAGGGCCAACCATAAGGCTCCCCTCCTTAACTTGAGTCCGTTCACTAGGACACAGAGACCATTTACAGATGCTAAATTTTACTTAGTGGCTATGTTGCAAAAGACAAAAATAAATTGATTTGTTATTTAAACTTCACAAATGTAGTTCACATTTGTTTAGAGCTAAGGTTTCCAGACCTGTCAGTGACTGCAAGATAAGATGTTTTGGGAAATAAACTAATTACCTTTGCAGGCTTTTGTGTAACATGATTGTTGACATTTCCATATCATGGATTCTATAGTATATTTTTGTGTATACTGGGTATACTAATGTTCTTTAAGCAACAAGGTGGTAAATTTTATGAAAGAAGAAACAGCTGTGCTCCTAAGTGTCCCCTGTACTATGAGTACAGGATGTCCATTATTCAAGTTTGCTGCATAATACAGGTATTTATTTTTAATTTGCCTGAATGACTGTGGTTGGAAAATATTTGGTGAAATTAGTAATACCAGGTTATAGGAGGAATAAACCATCTAGGAAGGAACCCTAAGACAAATTTAATACATGTATATAAGAATATATCATACTTATGTAAACATTTGTTACTTTTTTTTTTCTTAATTTCCTATCACAGAAAGATAGTTATTTTCACACATCATGTAACTTAAGTAGTTATTTACCTGTTTTAATAGGGAGCTGGGAGTGTCAGGAAATAGAAGGAATGAAAACTACAGAATACACTGGAATTTTTGACTTTAGTATCAAGAATAATGTAGCGTATGTGGTATAGGATGAAAGAGAAAGGCTTTGTCAATGTACCTTATATATTTCATGAAGCTAATTTTGCTGAAATTGCATAAAAAGAAATGGAAAATAAGTGGCATTCCTGTTTTGCTGCAGGTTTTTGTTTATTCTTGTAATTCCTTTTCATTTTCCTTGAATGACTGACAGCCATAGTAGTGTTTAAGAATGAATCAGGAATGCACTTTATCTCCCACTTGCTATCTCATTTTAAAATATTTTGGTTCACATCCTGAAATATTTAATTTAATATCCTGGACTGTATAAACTACTTTTTGTGTGTGTCTGTGTATGTGTCCCATCTCCAGTTAAAGCTAAATCAGATGAGTTGCTCCAGAGGTACACCTAAAGCACTTTAACCACTAGTGCTTGCTCAGTCTAGGCAGCCAGACTAAAGCTACTCCATAATAAAATCCTTCTTTTCTTTCCCCTTTCTCTTATGAGAACTGAGAGGGGTAAAAGTGTCTTTTTTTTTTTTTTTTAATCTCTCAGTTTATAGATTTCAGATTACTACTAATTATAGATTACATCTGTGTAGTATCATGTTCATTCAGAGGAGCATCATTTTCAGACTGGCTAGACCTACCTTCTTGTTTTTTATTATTTAGTTATTTTTAATTTATTTCAATGGTGTAACTATAATGCTGACTAAGGATGGAAGTCTTGGTGTACAGACTAGCCCAGTGTGGCACTCTTTTACTAGTAAGAGAAGATTATGATTTGTAAACATATCAGTGAAACTAAACATGTTTATAACTTCATGTTGTGGGTTAGTCTTGGGTAACAGCCAAATTTCCACCTAGCTGCATGCTCCCCCCCTCACCCTCCTCTCTCTCTCTTCTTCCCTACCCCATTGGGACTGAGGGAAGAAAAGAGAAAGAAAATGACTGAGAAAGCCTGTGGGCTGAGATAAAGACAGGGAGATTGCTTACCTGTTACTGCTGCAGGCAAAACAGACTTGACTTGGGGAAAATGAATTTAATTGACTGCCAATTAGAATAAAGATATAATTACTGATTTGTGAAGTGGAAAACAAAGACAAAGATTAAAACAACACCTTTTCTTCCCCCTTTTCCCAAACTCAACTTCAGTTCTTCACTCCAGACTCCTGAGGTGCACAGGAAGACTGGGAATGGAAGCTGCTCAGTCCATAACAGCTCCTCTCTACTGCTCCTTCTTCCTCACTTTTCCCTTGCTCCAGCTGGGTCCTCTTCATGGGCCACAGTTGCTGACAAGAAAATCTGCTCTGGTATAAGCTCTGAATGGTATACCAGGCTCTAGTATAGGCTGCTGTTCCTTCAAGCGTATCCATCTGCTCTAGTGTAGGGTTGTCTCTGAGCTGCAGTGAATGTCTGCACTGGTGCAGGTCATCCGTGGGCTGTATGGAATCTCTGCTCGGGCACATGGAGCACCACCACTTTTTCCTCCACTTTCTCCTCTTCCTTCTCTGTCCTTGGTGTTCCCTTTATATTTCACTTGCATTCATTCATTCATTCATTTATTCTCTTCTCCTCCTTTCTCTTTGTGATGTTTTCTGTCTTATACAAGTTTTCACAGAAGCACCACAAACTGGTGCTGGTGGGCTAAGCTTTGGCCTCTCCGGTGGGTCTGGCTTGAACTGTCTGTCCCTGGTCTCTTTCCACAGATGCTGCCCCTACATCCTCCCTTGCCAAGAGCTTGTCACCCCCACACAATACACTTTTGTAAGTTTGAAAGCCTACGTGGTGATCTGCAGGGCGAAAGGGATAAATGTTGACTGTCTTCTTATGCTGTCCCACAGTAAGAGTGTGGTAGTTCTCAGCCAGCAAGCAGGAAGGAAGTAAAAAGAGATATGTATTATTGTACATGGGTTTATTTAACGACTATAGAAGATACACTTAAAGTAAGACAACTTATTCAATATTTTTAGTAGTCCCTGTTTCCACTTTGCATACTTTAGACATCTAATTTATACTAGTTTTAGGTGAGTTGGTAGGGTTTTTTAAGTTGCATGTGGCTGGAAGAAGTTTAGAGTGTATGAGATTTCCTAGAAAGAGAGCACAAATTTTTGGTCAGAAAACAAGAATGCCGCTTTAGCCCAAAATATTTTTAGAATACAAATTGTAGTCTACAGAACTTAGTATGGGCAAACATGCATTAAATTAGTAACCATGAATAGCATAAAATGAACAAAAGAAGTAATGCACAAAAGTGATGCCTTAGGCTATACATGGAAAGCATCATTCTTTGTTGTAATTTCACTGAATGTCATTACTGTCAGAAGACCTCTCACTCAAATCATGTCTACTGTATATTTCTGAGGGTAACCATTTATTGTGAGAATATCCAAATGTGCAGTATCTGGCAGGAATTAGGACTGTGCACTCCTGCAGAATAACTAACAGAAAGGGTGGAAAGAGTGGATCCATGAATTTTTCATTCACAATTACTCTCTCTATTAGGTAGTTATTAATGTTTGTATATTAGTTTCACATGGACTTCTCTGCTTCAAATATTTGAGAAGAAAAGATTAAAATAAATATGGTTTAATGGCAGGTACTTCTTAGCGTGCTTTTTTTTTTTTATGAGAAATCAATGATTGTGACAGGTGATTTATAGCCTTGAAGACTGAAGATCAGTCTCTACTTCCACACAGTAAAATAAACGGTGTAAATTTTGTTAATTTTTTTCAACATACCTCAGTGACCACTGGTCACTGTTAGTAGTTCTTGATCATCTAGGCCTAGTATTCTACAAAGGATTTGTAACTTCCAGTGAGAGGTAAACATGAGAATTAAGTATCAAAATGAGAGTTAGGCATGTGAGACTTAGCAAATCTGCATCTTCATCTCATTTTTTCCGCTCTTTAAACACACCTATACTTACGCAAACCAGTGTAGTCCTGGAACATGCAAACTAGAGACACTGTAAATAGTTCCAGGACTGTATGTAATGTACTTATAACAGTACATGCCTGAAAGATTATATTTATTAGTTTAAGAGCACCACATTGCTAGCTCAGCTTTGGTACTTGAGTTCCCCTAACTGATCCATGTACATGTTCTGAGCTGGATCTGCTGAGAGTTTTCATACTGCATTGTTATTTTCCTTTCAGACAGCACACAATATCTGCTAAGTTGTTGCAATGATAGATTTAGATGTATAGGAAACAGACTGAAATGAACTTGTTCCAAAAAAAAAAAAAGTCACTGCTCTACATTTGAAATGATTTTCTAGATTATTTTTCTAATATCTTAGCAGTTTCCTGCACTATCAAGTAGTGCTATAAGTGTTTCTAAACATATAGATAAATGTTTATATTTCTAAACGTATATGAATTCTAAAATGAATATTGCTTTTTAAGAGAATATCTCTGTTTATTGTGTTCTTGTGGAGAAAGACTTCATCAGTCATTAGTGTTTTTTTTTTTTTTTCTTTTGACAAGTAAAGCTTAGAATAAAAAACACTGAAGAAAATATTCAGGTTTTCATGCTTTAAAATGTTGACAGAACTTGGATTGCTACATAGAATAATATACTTTAATTGGTCAAAATGGTGATGGAAAAATGTTGTTTTTAGTTTGTGTCCTGAAATATATAGAGAGACCTTTCATTATGCTTCATATAATATGGTTTTGACTGCTAGGCTGTGCCTCAAATGATGCATAAATAAGTCATTTAAAATGTTTTTCATTGGGTGCCATCTGATAACCGGGAAGGTATTCTGATTTCCTCCTGAAGGGTGAGTTCTTGTAACTGCCCATCTGCACTCAAACTGGTAGCATCCAGCTTTCACCACTCACTTTATGAGACAAGTCACTCCTGACATGAGACAACAGTGCAGAAATGCTAGTGCTTATTCCACTCCCATGAATTCAAGAGTGGTAACACATTTCTCTATGAGGTAAATGCTACACTTCAAAAATAGTGTCGCAACATATTAAATACTGTATATCAGTTAGAAAGTGCAATTTGATAATGTCACTTATCTGACGCAGAAGTTCAGCAATCTTTATGCAGACATCACAGCCAAATTCACTGTTGGAAGAGCTCTTGGCCTCCTTTCAAGAGGACATTATCAATTGATGTTTTGCTGTTTCTGCTTTGCATCCACATGGTTTGAAGTACATGCTATTTTCCTCCTATTTGTCCACCTACAAAATTGAAGGCATAGCTGAATTGACTTGGTTTACCTAATTAAGTAGCTATGAGAGAGATAATTTCAGCTTTAAGACGTACAGCAAAATACACTTGATTGTGGTCCTTGTTTGTTTCTTTTTCTGCTTATTGGGCCTGCTTATTTTTAATCTTCTTATCTGCTCTGGTGGCTAGGATACATCACCAGTTTAACTGATATGTAGATAAAGAAAATGTACTGCCCCACCCCTGATAAAGAAAACTGGAGAACAAGTTACAACTGACGTGGAAAAGGCTGAGGTACTCAACTTTTTACTTCTGTTTTCAATGGTAATCAGTCTTCCCACATCACTGAAGCTCCTGAACCTCAAGGCAGGAGCTTATGGAACAAAGTCCCTCTCATTGTAAGAGGACATCAGGTTCAAGACCACCTGATGAATATGAGCATACACAAGACCTTGGAATATGATGAGATGCAATCCACGGTCCTGAGGAAATTGGGTAGTATAATCACTAAGTCACTGTTCATCATATCTGAAAACTCATGACCATCAGGCGAAGTCCCCGGGGACTGGAGAAAAGGGAAACATCTCACCTAAAAATGGGTGCATTTTTAAAAAGGTTAATAAGGAGGACCCTGGAAACTACTTATGAGTCTGTCTTACCTCTGTGCCCAGGAAGATTGTGGAACAGATCCTCCTAGAAGCTATGTTGGACATACAGAAGACAAAGTGTTGATACGATACAGCAAACATGGCTTCACCAAGGGCAATTTGCGCCTCTCTAATTAGATGGTCTTCTACAATAGAGCGACTGTGACTTCTGTAATGCCTTTGACATGGTTGCACACAACATCTTTATCTCTAAATTGGAGCAGTATGGATTTGATGGATGGACTATTGGATGATAAGGAATTGTCTGGATGGCTGAATCTGAAGAGTTACAGTCAACAGCTCAGTGTCCAGATGGAGGCCCATGACAAGTGCTGTCCCTCAGGGGCCTATATTGGGACTGGTAGTGTTTAATATCTTTGTTAATGACATAGACAGTGGCATTGAGTGCACCCTCAGCAAGTTTACAGATGACACCAAGCTGAGTGGTGCAGTTGATAAGATAGCATGAAGGGATGTCATCCATAGGGACCTTGACACACTTTGGGGGTGGGCCCATGTGAAACTCATGAAGTTCAGTCTGGGCTGGGGCAATCACCAATATCAATACAGGCTGAATTATGAATTGATTGAGAGCAACTCTTCAGAGAAGGACTTGGGGATACTAATAAGAAATTGGATATGAGCTGTCAGTTGGTGCTTGCAGCTGTGAAAGCCTGGGCTACATGAAATGAAGAGTGGCTGGAAGGTCAAAGAAGGGGATTCTCCCCCCTCTACTCCACTTTTGTGAGACCCCATCTAAAGTACTGCATCCAGATCTAGGGTGCTTAACACAAGAAAGACATGGACCTGTTAGAGTGGGTCCAGAGGTGGGACCC
The DNA here is from genome assembly GCF_040182565.1 of Anser cygnoides. NCBI lineage: Eukaryota > Metazoa > Chordata > Aves > Anseriformes > Anatidae > Anser > Anser cygnoides. The sequence continues at coordinate 55,549,693 of NC_089874.1, forward strand.
ACAATTGTTAGAAGATTGGAACACCTTTCCTTTGAAGAAAGGATTAGAGAATTGGGGTTGCTTAGCTTGGGGAAAAGAAGACTCCAGGGAAATCTGATTGCAACCTTTCAATAAGTAAGGGGGGTTTATAAGAAGGATGGAGAGAGTCTTTTTACCCGGGCCTCCAGCGATAGGACAAGAGGTAACCGTTTTAAGCTGAAAAAGGGTAGAAATAGTTTAGACTTAACACATAAATTTTTTACTGTGAGGACGGTGAGACACTGTAACAGGTTGCCCAGAGAAGTTGCTGATGTTTTACAACCCTGGATGTATACATTCCTGGAAGTGTAGAAGGTCAGAATTAGCAAATTGGCCTAGTGGAAGTTGTTCCTGTCAATGCTACAATGTTGGACTAGATGATTAAAGGTTCCTTCCAACCCAAACCATTAGCTAATTTAATATTTAGCTACTTTAGCTACCGTTTAGCTACTTTAAGATTTATGTATGTGTTTTTAAGTTCCATTTCACTTGCAGTGGTATCCTATATCAGTTTGTACTTATATGAATAATTCAGTTTGGCCATGATTTGCAGGCATACCTAAAGAATCAACTCATCACCTTTTTCCTCTTTTTCCTGTGTCCTAGTTTTGGCTAGGATAGAGTTAATTTTCCTCCTAGTAGCTGGTATGGTACTGTGTTTTGGGTTTGTGTTTTGAGAATAATGTTGATTACATGCTGACATTTTAATTGTTGCAGAGCAATGCGTACACTAAGTCGAGGACTTTTCAGCTTCTCATGCTGCCCTGACAGTGAGGAGGCTGGGAGTGAATGAGGAGCTTGGAGGGGACAGAACCAGGACAGCTAACCCCAACTGGCCAAAGTGATATTCCACACCATGTGATGTCATGATGAACAATTAATATAAGGCGGCTGGCCGGGGTGGGGGTGGGGGGCACTGCTCAGGGATAGGCTGGGCATTGGTCAGCGGGTGGTGAGCAATTGCATTGTGCATCACTTGCTTTGTACATATTATTATTATTACTATTTTCATTGTTATTATATCTTCTCTTCCTTTTCCATCCTATTAAACTGCCTTTATCTGAACCAACAAGCTTTTGCTTTTTTTTTTTTTTTTTCCCCTCTGATTCTCTCCTAGAGTGAATGTCTGTGTGATGCTTAGTTGCTTGCTGGGTTAAACCACAACATCCTGTTTGGCAAATAGAAGTTGTTTTGTTCTTTTTAAAAATTAGCTGCATGATAAAACCCCTTCATTAACCATAGTTCTTTCTAATGGTTTGTGCTGTAGCAGAGGCAGCAGTTCTGAATATATTCTAGATACATACAGCAAAAAGCTACACTTACATAATAATAATAATGCTGCATGAAAGACATGGCACCATCTTTTATTTTCTTTCTGTATCTTAAAATTTGCCAAACTGGTGCATGTGTGAAATAGCCTCTACCCTTAAAAACAACAACAAAGAAACAACAAAACAAAACTAAAAAAATAAACAATCAAAGAAAAAACCTTCAAGAATCTCTCTGCTTTCTTGTAAGTGTATTTAACCATTCCTGATCAGTAATTCAAGAATCTTGAATTCAGAAATGATGGTCAAACTAAATTACTTTGTCATGTAATCAGTAATGTATGTGTTAGTTCACCCTAAAATCATTAGCTATCCTGTACAATACGGTGCAGTCTAAAGTTGTAACAAGACATAATGCCAGTAGATGGACCCAAATTTATGATATCCATGATGTACCTATACAATTTTCACATAAGTTTTCAGTATGCTGACCATGTTCTACTTATTTCTTTGTATTGAATGGTATTTCCTATTTGTTTTCATTGCCCTACTTCTACATGGCCTCTGCTAGATTTTTTCTGGTTCTGTACTTACAGTTTTGTTAGATTTCTAAAAGTATTTCTTATTCCAACAAAATAAATGAAAGTCTGAGGTTTTAAACTATGGGATACCTTAGAACAAGAGCGTGGAGGTGTTGGGAAAGTCACCCAGCCAACCAATTCACCAGTATTTACTTCAGTGCTCCATCCAGCCAGTTCATTCTGAAGGTCTTTTCAAGGTCCTGATAATCCACTTCAGATTTAGCTGGCTATTTCTACTCCTTCCCTCCTTCCTTCTTCTTTACTTCCTTTCACTCAACCTACCTGTATGCTGTACTTTGAAGAATGTAAAATTTCATGTGCCAAAATCAATGGGATTTGTGTGCATTTTTTAACTTTTCTACCTTACTGTACTGAAGTCCTGATACAGCAAAGCAGAGAGCTACGTACTCTATTAAAGTTAAGCCCTAGGATTAATATTTGTGAATAGTTTCAAAGCATCTGGTTGAAGCAGTATGGTACAGAAGCTAACTAACTTTCTTATACCTCACTTTACAGTTTTTATTACTTGTGTTTTACATTGAAAAATGAGAAAATTTGAATTATCATTTGAATATCCTTAAGAGTCATAGAAGTGTGGGACTCTATTCTGTACATCTAAAACTTAAGTGGGTGAATAACTTCAGCTTAATTATCATCAACATTACATTAATGTGCAGAAATTTCTTTTTTACAAAGTTTAAATTCTGAGAATTCACTTACACATGCTTCACTATTTTAGATGTTTCCTTGATAGAAAGATACCTCTCATGCCAAGAATTATTCTGAAGGGATGTTATCCAGGATTTTGCCAAAAATTCTGGCATAGTCTTCTTTATCCTTGTCACAGTTTTCTTTTTATGTGGATGTTGTTTGTTTTGCTTGTCTAGCTTGTTAGTATCTGGATATGCACATTTTCTTAGCCTTTCACTTGTGTCCCAGATGTATAACCATGTGTTGTATTATCTCTGTGTTAATTCCTAGAGTGTCGTGTCATTGCATAGCTGTTATGTGCCAGACTTGAAGAATTCTAGGAAATATAAACCTGAATTCCTGAATATCAATGCCACATTGTTCTCATGCTAGAAATATTCTGATTATCACGTTCAAGACCTTGCTTCATAGACAAGCTCAAGGAAATTTTAATGACTAGTAGAAGCTGCTGTATGTTCTATTTTGGATGTGAAAACATTTTTTTATCTATTTAACCTAGCAAAGCCAAAACATACCGTCCTTACCTAGGTATCAATATGTTATCATGGTCCCATATTTCAGAGCATTTCCTTTAATGATGCACAAAAGGTAATTTGAGCAACCCTGGTATTTTCTCCAGTTTCCCTTCATAGAAAAAGGGAAGGGAATGGAAGGGAGGGGAAGGGAAGGGAAGGGAAAAGCAGCAACACATTGTTTTCCACATTGCTGTGATTTAGATTACACAGATGTTAATAGCGTTGAATGTCTTTATACTACTACCAATTCCTTATCTTTAAAGAAATTCCATTTACTGAAGGCCTACCTGTTACTCCTTTTATAATTCTTGTCTTTGTTGTATGCAATTCTTTAGACACTGAGAATTATTTTATCCTGTGTTAATTGTGAAACTGGAAATGTACATGGCCTTCTTCAGCATTTCAATTACAGATTCATCAGACAGAACTAGCTGGTCAAGTACTATACTTAGACTGTCAAGTTTTTGACCCAATATATTTCCAAACAAATCAGGCTAGACTTTGAACTGTTCAAATGCAAAAATTGTACCCCTTATCTGGGTTTTTGTAGTTTGTCAGGTCAAAATTGTTTTGACTAGAACTAATTACTTTAGATTTTTGAATTTGTTGGACTACAACTCAATCAAATTGGTAAAATTGTGTGATAATTTTCTATAAAATCTTTTGAAAGACTTGTGAAGTGCTTAGTAGATTCAGGATGCAACTTTTTTTTTGTTTGTTTGTTTTGATTCTTTTTTCCTTTTTCCTTCTTTTCCTCTTTCAGGAGATGGACTTGATGATCCTTATGGGTCCCTTCCAACTCGGGATATTCTATGATTCTATGATTCCTCCCCAGTGTCAGAAGACAACAAGAAGGCAGATATAGCCTGTGCTTTTTGAAGTTTAAATAAACTTACGTCCAAAAAAAGTTTCTTTGTAATTTCTGTTAAAGAGCTTCAGCATCTCTTTGTTTAAAAAAGTAATCAGCAAGAAAAAATATATAGTGAACTAAGATATGCTAGCATTCTATCTACTTTACCATGATAAAGAAGGAGATAAAGTTTATAACATTGCATGTCATACAGACACTAAGGATATTTTAGTATGATAATCCAGGATGCCTCTGGGCACTACCTGTTCTAGCAGGCAGCAATGCCTTAAATTTAACCAGTGCTGATCTCTACAGAAATAGGACAGGCTGCAGCCATCTTCTTAGTGTATTGGAACCACTTTTGACGCTAGACCACTCTGATTTCTGTTATAATTTATGTATCTTTACACACACATGTTATTGCTAATCAATATTAAACACATAAATACTAAACAAAAAACCCTTAACAGGGGAAATTTGATCCTTCTAGTATGCTTCCCACCATGTGCATACATACAGGACAAATGAGGCTATAGGCCTTAATCTAGAAAAAGTAGTGCTCAGTCATTCTCCTTCTGCTTCAGAATATTTTGTTACTTTTTTCACTCTGTCCAGGCCTATAGGTATTTTCCCATATAAAATTCTTTCCCATTTCTCATGCCAATATTTTTGTTATGGTAGGTTGTTTTTTGGGGGCTCTCCCACAGCTGCTTAAAGAGTAGTTGAATTCTGAGAGGTGACTCCCTGAAGAATGTTACTGTGTAATTCCATGATTTTTCTATAAAAAGAAAGGATCTTATTTTTAATTAATATATTTTTTTTTCCTAATGATCTTTCCTATACAACAAACCTTGGGATCTAGGCAGCAACCTTTCAGTCTTGTGCTTGGTCATAAATAGCATAGATTCCACAACAGGAGTTTAGTAAGTAATTTGGTCAGTCATTGGCAAGGCAGAATAACAACCCATATGCAACAATACTGAGGAGAAAAAACATATATTTTCATGCCTATGTAGGAATATTTTACTTATACTTGGCCTGAAATGCTAGGAGCCAAGGGGTATTTTCACACAGACTGTTCTCAAGAATTTTGACTTTGATGGGCATCTTGATTACTCTCACACAGGCATGTACTATGATCAGGAGTGCTTTTGCAAAGTTAGAGGCTATATTTGCACGTCTACTACCATCATAAAGGTTGGACAGAGGGCTGTATGATAACAAACAGTACTGTATGCCTGAAGATATCCTCAGTGAAGTACAACAAACAGAATTGGCAGAAAATGAACTCTTCATGCAATGCATAGCTTACTTTGTTCTGCTTTTATTCTCTAGTATTCTAGGTGACTTGTTTGGATGTCACAGTGAGCAGCTGAGACAGAACTGGGAATTTACCACAGTATTGAATGATACCCTAAGTACTTCATATCCGAAGATCATTACATAGTTCACCCATTAATTTTCCTCCTGTATTCAGTGGGGGTAAAATACAAATATTCTATGCACATAACTTATAAGTATTTCTTTTTTATTACAGAAATAAGAAGATATGCTTTCATATAAAGAGGGAGCAGCTCCAATTTCTTGCCAAGAAAGTGTTGCTTAATAACTGCTTTTCAAAACAGAACTGCTCTGCTAGTTGTGAGTTTCCCATTGCTCTAGTTAGCTCTAAGTTTTAGTCAAAGCTTTACTGTGCTGTGTTTCTCTCTTACCGTGAATGAAAACACTGCACGCACAATGTTCAAAGAGTTAATTGAACATATTTCCAGCTTAATTGCTGCATTGGGCCTTGCCATTAAGTGTATTACATCACGTGACTGCTTGTATTGCTATATGAAGTGTGAGTAGTTAAGGCAAATGTCTCAACAGCATGGAACTATTTGTGTATTGGGTGTGTGGGGCAGTTGTCAGGGAACAGAGGTTGCAAAGTTTATATATTTTCTGTGTATTTGGTTTTCTGTCTAATTAATTTTCACAGAAAAAAAAAATCCATAGTGTGTTGGAACAGAGATGCTGGTCTTGCAACTGTGTTATCTGTGTTTCAGTGGAATGGCTAAGAATTGGTCACAGCTGAACTGGATTGCCTCAAATGGGCTACCACTCAATGTTTGACAAGTGTTGCACTATGTATGTAGATAAAGCTTCATTTTTCCCCTCTGTTACAGCTTTTTAATATCCTGGTTTTCATGTAAATACTAGGCCTGTTGAAATGTCGCTACTATTTTGGAGAAAGTAAAGACAGGGAAAATAAATTTTTAGCCAACTTAAACTTCTTTTGCTTTTATAGACCAGTATAATTCTTAATTTTAAGAAAGTCCTGTTGATCTATACTTTAAACTGCTAAAATAAGAAAACTGAAAAATGTTTTTTTTTTTTTTTTAATGAGGTCCTTTTGTGGGATTTGTGAGGAATTATAGCTTGCATTCTTTACAAAAGCAATGAATCAATAAGATGCCAAAGTCAGATACAGAACATTTAAATTCCACTCTACCATCTTCTAGACTCTATTGCTGTTTTTCTGTCTGGCTATAAGGTATTTTGAATTGGCTTAATTTGTCAACAGTACTTACTAAATGGCATGAAAACCAAGCTATCGAGCATTTTTGTACAAAACCTGAGTATCACCAGAAGGGAAGCTACTTTCTATAGGATGCTTTCATCACATTGTTCAATAGTTTCTAAATAAGGATAATAAAGCTCATACTAACTACAATGGAATTCTGAATAAGTTTAGAACAACCTCAGACGTTGTTATGCACTCCTGCAGTTCCAAAACCAGCTAGAAAAATAGTCCCCATCCCTGTCCCTCTCCCCCTGCCCCTCTCTTCCTTCAATCTGCACTGATTTAAAACTGACTTGGCTGAATGGCTTCTAGCTAATCAACTCTAACTTATTTCTCATTTATGTTGCTACACTGAGCTAACACCATCATAAATGAGAAGCAAATGAGATCCCACTGCCCTCCAACATACATGCTGGTAGAACTAGGAGGAGAAAAAATTGAGCATTTATTGCAAAAATATTTCTATTATTGTAACAAAACTGTATTAATTGCACTGGAAAAATATTAAAGAGATGCTTGGCCTTAATTGCATGTCTTGCAGAACCATATATTTAGTAAAGAAAATAAAAAGTATATCTTGTTTGAGAGTAGTATGACTTGTTTGAGAGTCTATCATGCGTTAGAAAATTGTTGGCCTGAACAGTTTTCTAGGAAAAGAAAAGAAAAAAGTAAAAAAGCTTGTATCCTAAAAAGAAAAAGCATGTGAAGTAAGTGCTATAATCTTTGCAAATGTGCCAGAAATTTGTTAAGTAAGCTTTTCTTTTTATGGCTACATTCTTCCAATTTCTAGTTGTAAATGTAGAATACCAAAGATACTAGGATTTGTTGTACTGCATCTAAGAAAGGTCTAAGTAGAAGATTAATTAATGGAATAGCCGTTGATTTAAGGAGCCAAAAGGGAAATAAAAAAATTCCCTATGCTCATATTTTCAAAAGTGGTAAGTACCTACTATTCATGTATGGGATTCAGAATTACTAAACAAGGCTAGGATCTAATTCACTTTGATTTCAGTGGAAATTATATGCTTAATCTGTTGAAGGACATTTGAAATCCCCCTTACACAAACAAATATATTTTCATGTTGTAATATCAATTTAAATATCTCACCCAATGTAATTTACAAACACAAATCCTTTAAGCGACACCAGATTAGAGCCTGAATTTATTTATTTTCCTATAAATCCAGCTCTCCACCCTGTGCCTTCAATTATGTCACTGCATTCTTATGTTTAGTGGTAGAAATAACTACACTGTAGAAATTCAAGATACAGCTTTAGAGATTTAGTACAAACATGTTATTCACCTGCAAACACAGCTACTCTTTCAACTAAAAATAACCATACATCACTGTTCATAGTTTTGCTTTGTTTGTTAGTACTTTCTCTCTCTTTTTTTTTCTTTTTTTCTGAATAATCATTATCATTCTTTAGAACTGATGGGCTTTGTATTTCTTTTCTCCCAGTTTAAGACAGACGGACGGAACTGATGTGCATATAGTATACTTGCTAGTAGTAGAGACTGAGGCTTTCTGTGCAATGCAAAATAAATCATGAAGTTTCCTGTGTCAGGAAAAGAGGAAGTTGAGGACAACAGGAAAACATTCACACCTTTTCACTTCTCTTGAAGCTCCATATCCAAGGCATAGTTGGTAAGGACTCCCCAGATGAGGAACAAGCAGTGGCCAGGATGGGGCATGGGGAGGGCAAGGCATCGTGACTGACATGCAGCAGTAACTGCTGAAGAGACCAGGAAGCAGATCCCCTGTGTGAACCTCATTCTGTTCAGAAGACTTGAAATATTCTTTAGGAATTAAACTTATCACTCTTCTGTATTTAGTTTATTTTAAAGTATCAGCAGAAGAGAAACTCCTGATTTATTTTCCACTTGCATATATGTAGACTATGCATGTCCTACCACAGAAGCAGTACAATACCTTGTACTACCTGGCTATGAATAGGAAAAATGATGACTGAAAATTTCTTCTACATAGGAAGGGTGGGAATCTGATTTATAAAGGGAATGATTAGGTACAAAAGAATTGTAAAGTTTGTGCACTAACATATGTTATTATCCGAGTTATTAAATAGCTTCAGGGGAAAAAATGCAGTTTGCTCAGGAATCTGTTGAATAACTTGCAAATCTTGTTACTTTTTAGCAGGAAGGCATAACTTTTTTTTTTCTATTTTTTCCCAATTTAATTTAGTACAAAATAACTTTATAAAGAGTAGAACACTTGAGTTCATTTTTACTTATTTGTTTGTAAATTTTACTAAGTCATGAAGTAATGTATTTTCCTAAATAATGTGGTAGTTCTCACACATCTTTTCCGTTTGTCAGATGATCCATCTGTCTTTTCTTTGATGTAAATTGAAATAAATAAACCCTCATTCAACGTAATTCTATTTTGTAAAAACATTCAGAAGTTTCAATATTCTGTTTCATTGGAGAGCACAACTCAAAATTGCAAAGGGTGTTGCAAAATACTAGAGCCAGCCCTGCTGCTTCTGCTTTTGTGCAATCTGCTTGTCATTTTTCCTGGCCTATTCATTGGTTTCCTGTTCAGGATTGCAGATAGATGGAGAGAAAGTAGAGCTTATTCTACAGATATATAAAAGGTATCTGGTGCCCTCCTGGGGCTTCATCCGGTGGCACTGAGAGCTGATTGCAGAAGTGTTGCTTCCAGAAAAAAAGATTTTTTTTTTCCTTGCCTAATATTTTTTAAGAAAAATCTAAGGGAGAAGTAAGTTGGCTTAAGTGCAAGAGGCCGAAAGAACTAGTCTCAGGGTCTTGACGTTCCCCCAGGATTTAAAAAATGTTTAATGAAAACTATGTCTAGCACATAGTAGGGCCCATTTTCTTATCTAGAAAAGAAGTCAGGAAGAAATCATATGGAAGTCTTTTTGTTAGGCTGTTGGGAATCATGATTTAGGCTGTAGTATAAATAAAGTCTGTGGGAGAATCTCAGAATGACATATTGAACCATAAAATAGTAGAACCCAAAGTTCTGTATGGAGTTTTTTCCCAATACTTTTTTTTTTTTAATAGAACAATACTGTTGTATTTTGAGCCCTAAATGTAACCCTGTAGTCTTAAAAACTCTGTCAGCTAACCTTCCCATTTCTCTTAGCCTTTCTGAACTTTTCTATGATCCTATAATCTCTGATTATAGATAGTCTCAAATCCTTGGATGCAAACTGGAAAATTTAAAATTTGGGTGTAAAGTGTATGATTTGGAGCTATATCTATATTTTTAATGTATGTATGTTTCATAACTGACCCAGATAAAAGGTAAGTTTAAAATCGCATATGAAGAAAGATGTTGGGTATGTATAAGAGTGCAAAACTCTTAAAGACATTGCTAGTTCCTTCTTTTTGTAAGCTCTATGTTCCTCTGTATATAATCTTCTAAAAGGTCTTTCAAATTAAGAGCAAGAAAGTTGTATTGTATTCCATAACAAAGTGGACCTAATGCAGCAATACTGTTCATCAATTTCTTTTTATCCTGTATTAGCATGACCATGGAGATAAGCATTTGCTGCAGGGAAGACTAAGCTCAATTCTAGTTGTGTATTAGACAACAAAACTGCCCTTGATTTAAGATTAGCTTGTTCAGCTAATGACTTTTCATAAAAATTTTGGTACCTTTATAGTTAGCTTCAGAAACTTGATATAGGCTCAGTAAAGCTAAGGGATTTTCTAGTTTGATTTAGATCAGATTCTTTTTCAGGTGGGGCAGAATTTAGAAGGGAGGTAAGTTGGTGTTTAGATTCATGTTTATGTTGGAAAAGATTCCAATGAGTGAAAAGTATTTTCAGCCTATTACGTTAATTGTAAGGTAGCTGTACTATGTTCATTTGAGAGAGAATTTTTTTTGCAGTACTTAGATGATATTGTTTTGTCCTGTTGTAGTATATTTTTGGCAAATATGAGACAAAAATTCAGTACATTAACTCCATAAGAAAAGCATGTCAATTAGAAGCACTTTGTAGTAGCAAGTGGGAGTTATGATGGCACTAGTTCCAGAAAAAAATATAATGAAATATGCAGGCTTTGAAAGGTTTTAGCAAATATCACTGCTGTGGTGGGAATGAAAGGCAACAGAGGAAGTGAGCAAGATTTTGGGTCACTGCAATAATTCACTGGATAATGTAGAAATGATATTGCTTGCCCAGTGAGAGGCAGAATTGAACTTATTTTTCCTCCTCAACAACAGTCTAAGAGACAAAGTCACAGTTGTTTAAATTAATAATTTTCAGTTTTATAGATATTTAAGACAAAAAGATACCTATGTAATTATTCAGCACCTCTGTATGCTGGACAAAAAGTCTTTTTACATTTCCCCCACCCCGAATTTTTAATTTGAACATTTCTATATGGAGATTACAGACAACAGGTTACATTGCCATTTGTTTCTTGGCCTTTTGATTTTAATTTATTTTATGAATTAAAATGTTGCCATGCCTGATTAATGAGAAACTTCATTATTTTTGAATTTAATTGGTTCTGTGTCATTACAGAGTATTCTCATATTCTGAGGTATTCTTTTTGGAAACTGTTCAGGACAGTTATTAGAATTTAAAAAAATGTTTTTTTTTGTTTGTTTTTTTCTCCTGCAAAATCTCCCTGACTTACAATAAAAGTAGTCAGGCTTACTGAGTTTTCACCAGTCAGCTTTGGCAGCAGCACCAACTACAAACTCATTTCTTTTATTTCTGATGTCTTCTACGAGACTCCTGAAATGTTGTCATGAATATGTCTTTCAGGGGGAGCAGGTGAGGTTTGCACTTTTGGCAGCTGAAACAAATAATGGAGTTGGTTTCATATTTGCAGAGCACTGGAGAAGAGGTCTTTTTCTTCAAGTGGGCAGATGTTTTTGAAGGGTAACTTCAGTAACTCTTATTGGCAAATTCTTCACATTGAGAATGAAGCTTCAAGACGTTATGTATTTCCACTTCTGTTCCCAGGAGCCCCATCTTCTCCAGCCCCAAAATGTGTGCAGAAGGGATGTAGTATTTACAAGGCAATTTAACTTTAATAGAAAACCAGCACAAAAACCATAAAAAGCATACCGCCAAACACAAGACAGTGAACTGGAAATTCTGAGATTAATCATGGCTCTGACACCGTTTAAACAGTCTGTTTTTATATAATTTTTGAAAGCACAACTTTAATCACTGATAAGATCAACTCACATGGACTTAGCCAGATGACACATTTCATCCTGGTGAATCCAATAATTCTCTCACCTCTGTTAATAAACTATTTTGAATTTGTGCATTTTCTTCATGGCAGGTGTGAAACTCTACTAATTAGTTAGGTCTTTTCCAATCTCTGGCTACTATTTGGCAAGCTCACTACAGTGGATATTTCTTTTGACATCTTGTTACTTCAGTTGACATTGCAGAATTCATGTTCTGATGGAAGGATATAAGGTTGATTGTCCTCCCTACAGATAACTTTTGCAAGAGCAAATGAGGCAACAGCTCTGTAGACAGAAAATATTAGACAACACAAAGTGCACCTAGAAGATTTCCCTCCCCCTCTGATGTTCTGAATCTAGGAGCAGGGTTATGTGATAAATCTGTTTTGCTTTTCTAGTAAATGCCAATCCTTCATGGCTAACTGGCTGGCTTCTCGGTGCAATGTGTTATTGTTCTGTCCCACATGAAAACATGCTAGATTGAATTGGGAATGTGTGGGTAAGTGCCAAGGAAAACATTTCTCTGGCATAAAAACCTTCCACCACTCAGCACCTCTCTGGGCATGAATTGAACTTTGTAGAAGTTGATCCACTGCAGACTGACTGATGTGTGAAATTTTTAGCTGTATGTTCTCAGTATTTGAGCACTCCCCTGGGGAAGACAAACAAACAAACAAACATGAAACACATTGGCTTAACCCCTTTTGTAGAGAGTCTAGAGTGAGAACTTGCTTACTTTCTTTTCCTGCTCTTGTTTGTGGAAAATGGGGAGAAGTAAAGCACTTGCAAGTTGATGCAAATTCCTGTTAGGTTAGAGGTACTGGATGATGGTGGCATACGAGGAAATTGGGAAAAAATAGTGGAGAGAGACAAACCCAACCTAGAAATGCATAGTATATTTAGTTTGGGAAAAGAACTTGGTTAGCATTTTCTTCTCTGTATTTTATGCTTTCTGATTCAGTTTCTCAGCACTGAAAGCAAAATAAACAATAAATAGTATGCAGCAAAATTCTGGAGGCTTACGAGGTACAGACATTGTACTTTTACCAGCCTGATCCTACTTTAAGACCTCTGATGGACTTGAAATGGTCTACAGATGTCAGCCATTCTCCATGGAAGTCTGTATGAGAACTGCTTTAAAGAAAATAATAAAGTGAAACAGAACGTAAGTTAAGGGAAAGATTTAGTGATGTTTGCATTGTACAAGAACTCCCATCCTCATTTTCTCACCCAAACATGATCTGAACTCTGAAACATTAAAACTCAATTTGAATAACTGATACACATTCCTTTATATCTTTTCTTTTCCTTTCTTGAATTATTCTGAAAGCATAAAGAAATACAGAACAGAAAAGTTTTTTATTTCTTAAGTAGCCTGAGGCAGGATAGAAAAGAAATATGCCTAAAGCCTCATAAATATTGAGATGAAACCGTATCTTCACAATAGATCTGGTCAGTTGTGCCACTTTAAAATTCAAGTCTGAATTTTAAAAAATAGACCTCTCTAGAGTTTTCAGTGAACTGTATGAGCTGATCATTGTGGCTGAACCTTTGCAAAACAACCAAGCTTTCCAGCTGTCTCAAGTGAGACATAATCTCTGACTTGCCTTCTGACAGAGCCTTTGCTGTTTAGCTGTCCATAGATGTAACATAATTAGCACCCACATGATAAAATTAGCCTATGTGAAACCATCTTGCCCTGCCTTATTTGTGTATAGTTTCTTTTGTTTGGAAAAAAAAAAAAACCAAAAACTTTTTTAGTTACCTGTATGGTTCTATAGTTACTGAAGTGAAGAATAGTTACAAGATAGAAATACCAGAAAAGTGGAAAGACAGAAATTGTCCATATGTATTCAATTTGCCCACACATTAACATCATCCAGGATTAATTTTATATTTACATGTATTTTATACATCATGTGAGATATTAGTGCATCTAAAAGTTATACTGTCCTTTATTGGCAGTTCACCTCAGTTACAGTAACTCAAAAAACCTACAAGGAAATAATTTCAACGCAGGTGAGAAATCTGCTTTGTGATATCCAGAGCCTTTGCATTGAAACTACATAATGGTAGGAACAAGCTGCTGACACAGATGATGCTTAGAGTGCAGTATATTGTGCTCTTATTAATCTTTTAAGCAAAGGATCTGTCTTAAAATTTTGTCTGGGATAGTCATATACTAAATTCTTGAATTTTCTGCATGTTTGTATAAAATCAAGCATAGGGACTTTCTCATTCTTTTATATGCAGACATATGTTGAGAGGATAAGTTATTTGAATATTGAGGACTGGAAAGTAATAGAAAGAATGGGATTCTTATAAAATTGAAAATATAGATGAGTTGAAACAGTGCAAGCTACAGTTTCAGGAAACATGCTTCTCAATGAAGCTATTTCACTGATGTGGTCTCCTTTCCTTTTATCTTCTGAAACTAAAATGGTTTGGTTTTGGGATCTTAGTCTACCTCCTCTTCTGAAATACATTTTGGCCTTAGACATTGTGCTGTCCAGCCACAGGAATGTTATTTGGTCTAAAAAGGGAACTAGATTATACTCTAAACCTGCTCAGGGAGAAAACGGGTGGAGAGATTATCCTGTACGTATCATCCATTCTTATAAATTGTTAACTTATAGAAAAGAGCTTACCATTCTGTGAGAGTGAATACAAAAGGCAGATGGGTTAACAGAGTTTTTGTTGTCCCACAGTAATTCTACATAACAGGAGAAAGGATGGCACATTTTGCTTGGAAAAATGATGTTCCTGTCTGCTTGAATTTCCAATAACTGACATGTTTTCTGTCAATGCACCATATATATAATGTATCATGTACTATTGATACAGGTAGCATGTGCTATGCAATGCATACTCTGAGAAGTACAGAAGTGGATGTATAATGTTTGAGACCATCTAAGGAACTGGAATGTGCACAAGTCCATGGGACCTGATCAGACACATACGCAGGTCCTGAGGGAACTGGTCGATGAAGTTGCTAAGCCTCTATCAATCACATTTGAGAAGTTGTGGCAGCCCAGTGAAGTTCCCAGTTACTGGAAAAGGGGAAACAGAACCCCCATTTCTAAAAAAGGGAAAAAAGGAAGACTTGGAAAATGACAGGCCTGCCAATCTCACCTCTATACTTGGCAAGATCATGGAGCAGATCCTCCTGGAAACTCTGCTAAGGCATGCTAAGGCATCTCATAAACAGAGAGCTGATTGGTGACAGCCAACATGTCCTGATTAAGAGCTTGACATGGTCTTATACAAAGCATTTGAAACTGTCTCTCATGACATCCTTGTCTCTAAATTAGAGAGACATATATTTGATGGATGAATCACTTGGTGGATAAAGAATTAGCTGAATGGTCACACTGAGAGTTCCAGTCAATAGCTTGATATCTCAGTGGAGACTAGTGATGAGTGCTGTCCCTCAGATGTCTGTATTGGGATGGGTATTACTTAACATATTTGTTGGCAACATGGACAGTGGAATTGAATGCACCCTAAGCAAATTTGCAGATGACACCAAGCTGAGTGGTACAGTTGATACGCTGGAGGGTGGAGACGTTAACCAGAGGGACCTTGACAGGCTTGAGGGGTGAGACTGTGTGAGCCTCATGTAATCCAAGTCCAAGTGCAAGGTCCTGCACCTGGGCTGGGTCAATCCCAAACATGAATACCGGGTGGTCAATGGTCAATGAGCATATTGAGAGCAGCCCTGCAGAGAAGGACTTGGGGGTTTTGGTAGACAGAAAATTGAATGTGAGCCAGCAATGTGTGTTTTTAGCCTAGAAAGCCAATCAAATCTTGGGATGCATCAAAAGAAGTGTAGCTAGCAGGTCAAGGGAGGTGATTCTCCCATTTTCCTCTCCTGAGACTACTGGGCTATTGTGTTCCAACTCTGGGGCCCACATCATGAGAAAGACACGGACCTGTTAGAGTGGGTCCAGAGAAGGGCCATGATCATGATTAGAGAACTGGAACATCTTTCCTATGGAGAACAGATGAGAGAGTTTAGGTTGTTTAGCCTAGAGAAGAGAAGGCTCTGGGGACACCTCATAGTGAGTGGCCTTCCAGCACCTAGAGGGGGTCTACAATAAAGATGGGGAGGGATTCTTCATCTGGAAGTGTAGTGATGGGACAAGGGGTAGTGTAGTGTTTGTAAACTAAAAGAGAGTAGACTTAGATTATATATAAGGAATACATTCTTTACTCGGAGGGTGTTGAGGCACTGGAACAAGTTGCCCTGAGTAGTTGTGGATGTCTCATCCCTGGAAGTGTTCATGGCCAGGTGGGATGTGGCTTTGAGCAATGTGGTCTAGGGGAAGTTGTCCCTTCCCATGTATTGTGCTAGTGATATATGGTCAAGGGGGGCGCTCCTATTGAGTCATGAGGTTCAGAAAGGAACCCATTGCTTTCTAAACTCCTTCTTAGAGAGGAGCATAGGTGAGGCTGGATCCAATCCTAGTCCCAGACTTTGTCAACAGTTCATATCTAAAGGATTATGTGTATAGCCACTTATTAGAGTTAACGTTTGCCATCTCAGAGGCCTGCCAATGCAGGAGACAGTTTCACTGTGACAATTTTGAAAAGCTGAAAAGATAGGTAATTTATCAAGGCAACAAATAGATTTGGAATTTCCATTGATAAATTCACTTAATGCAATAATTGGGCTCAAGTTAATAGTTCAGTGTTTTAGTTATCAATATTTTCCTGGGTAACATCGGACAGAGACAGAGGCAGGAGCCTTACCAAAGAGATGTCCCTGCTTGGGAAGGAGAGAGGTCCAGGCCTGCCGATCTGTCCAATAACTGGAGTTCTAATCATCTAAATAGAGGTTTCTGAACACCAGATTTTTACTATTGGTGAGGCGGAACTAAGTCTTTTATCATGTGCCAATTTGCTCTCAACAAGACTTGTTGTGTTGTTTGGTCAAGAATATTAGGAAAAAGTTCTTCACTGTGAATGTTGTTGGGCACAGGAACAGGCCCCCCAGGGAAGTGGTCACAGCACTGAGCCTGTGGAAGTTCAAGAAGCATTTGGATAATGCTCTCAGACATTGTCTGATTTTTGGGTGGTCCTGTGCAGACCTAGGAGTTGTGCTTTATGATCCTTGTGGGTCCCTTCCAACTTGGAATATTTTATGAATGCATGTGATCTTAATTCTCAAGCTTGTCCAGGTCTCTTTGGATGGCTGCAGAAAAGTAGGTTTCAAGTTGATATCAGTACGTGATGTAGTTTTTATGAATACTGTGTTTTTCAAGGCTTACAAATGTAAGGCTGAAATAGGAGCAGTCCCATGATGAAGTGATATGACAGAACTTCCTGGTACAGAACCATGTTTTTGTATGAAGTTGTAGTTTACAGTAATAGTGACAGATGATAACAATACTAAGCAGTAAGCAGAAAACTCAAAATATTTCCCAAGATAAATTTCAAAACACATTTTATTTGAAGAAATGATTATTTTATTGTAGAGTTTGCTGAAAAATACAAATTGTTTGCTTTGAAAATAATATACTGAGAAACTTACCACAATCCAGACTTTCCATGTGCTTAAATCATCCTCTGGAAGGACTAACACTAAACAGTTAATAGAGCAGCTAATTTTAGGCATGGATCAACTATTGTGTGAAATCTGCCCTGGACTGAAGTTAGATCTAAGCTTGATCATCAGAACTGGAATACTCAATTGAAGAGGAAGTATGAATGATGTGCCAGAGTGGCCATAAATCCTGTAGAAAGTGTGGTCCTATTTCTAGCCACGATTGGAGATAGGTGGAGACAGAAACTCTGACTTTTAAGAGTATGAGAATATCCAGGTAAGACATTGAACTTCAGTTTGTGACCTCATCAAATCCAATTGATGCACCTTAATGCATCATTGTAATCAAAGCCACATTTGGGTGGTTCTTTGACAGATCGTACAGAAGAAGCTCAGGTTGGGACTGGGAATTTATTTGGTGGCATTTGGGAGCTGCAAATGTTCTGTCTTCCATGATAAGGTATTTTTTATATGGTTCAGCTAGAACCTCAGAAATGTTCTTCATTTAGGTGTTCAATCTCTAGAAAAACTGACACTTGCATATCATTCTGTGTGGTGATTTCTCCTCTGATGAACATCAGCATGAATATGAGGTTTTGTTGTTGTTTTGGCAGGATATATTTAATGGTAATTGGCAGTTTTGGAGTTGATGGATGATTCTGCAATATCAAAGTGCTATAAACTATGCACATGGCAAGTATATAAAGTAAGTACATAACAAGGATATGGCTCAGATACACAGCTGGTTAAAAGGACCATTCATTACAATGAACTACCTGCTTTAATTTCAGCTGGAAGTTGGACCCTTAGTTTTCCCAAGAGATTCCTCAGACTGTTTCATTTTGTCATTACATGAAGCTGTCTGCAGTGGAGGACACTGGTCTCTCTCTGCTCTTCGACATTCCTATCTATAATAATAACGATTATTAATATAATTAATTTGTTCTACTGCTCTTTTTTTTCTTTTTTTTTTTTTTTAAGGGCCTTACTTTTTTCCAAGATAAATTTTACAATGTGTGAAGTAGCCTGGATTCAGAAATTGGAGAGGGGTGTAATGTTTCCACAGACGTTACCTCTTTCTTTCCTCCCTCTTCATATGTTAGACTGTCTTAAGACATTACTCTTCTATTCTATAGCATGGTCAATTGAAAATGTTCCATAGGAATTTGGGCTGGTTTATGAAGCTTTCTGAGGGGTGGGAGTGGGGATTTTACTTAAACACAGATGGTCATGGAAACAATCCCACTAGGAACATCACATGAAATATGCAGATAAACATGATCATCAAGGCGATGAGCTCTGGGGCCCGTGCATTCTGCAGTGGAGCAGTGGATCATGGTCTGCAGAGGGGTTCCTGCACTGAGGCAACCCTAGGGAGAGGATGGAGCTGCCAGCCCCCAGCAGCCCTCACGAAACCAGCTGACAAGGCTTGGGCAGGGCCAGCAGCAGCAGCAGCAGACACCCCCACATATAAAAGCTGCCCCTAGAGTGCGTGAGTGACAAAGAGCAGGCAATCTATGTGTGGTGCAGCAGTTTGCGTGGCAGTTCGTGCCAGCATGTGATGTGGCGTGGCGTGGCGTGGCATGGCAGTTCGAGCGGCTGTTCACAGGGGAGGGCACACACAATGCATGGAAGGCAGGCTCCTCTCATCAGGGAGCAACAGAGGAAGGTACCCTGTACTGAAACAGAAATGGTGTTTGCCTGCCGGGCTGAGGCTGAAACCCAGACAGAGGGGTCACAGCTCCCCCAGGCAGATGCCTACACCCAAACAGACCTGCGGACCAAAGAGCTGCTTAGACCCTCAGTTCCAGGGCACTCCAGAATCTGAAGTCCCCCTAGGTCCAGAAGGAAGAGGTGGGTGTCATGGATGCAAGTGTTCCCAACTGGATGAAATTTTCAAGCAGGTTGCTGTGTTAGAAGAGGAGCTCACCAGGCAGTGTAGCATCCAGGAATCTGGCAGATTGATAAATACTATTATGTGCTGACATGGGCCAAGCAACAGCCCTGCCTTAAGTCCTGGCAAGTAAGTTAGCTCCAGCTCTGAACAAACAAACTTGACTGACTCCCAAGGCAAGGGAGACTGGACCTTCATCTCTTCTTGGAGTAGGTGTAGGAATCTCCCCCTTGCCCTGAAGTGCCTCTACACAACAGATGCAGTGATCTAGGGCTAGAAGAAGGAGACTGTGTGGGTAATGGTAAAGACTCAGGAAAGGGCAATTGTACAATGTTGGCCCACTCAACCATCTCCATCAGAACCAGTGCAACAAAAAAAGGAGCAAAGAGTGTTAGCAACTTAACAACTACAAGTCTATGGGACCTGATGGCATGCATCCCAGGATTCTGAGGGAATTGGCTGGTGTAGTTGCTAAACCTCTCTCCATCATATTTGAAAAGTCCTGACAACCAGACGAAGTCCCTGGTGACTGGAAAAAGAGAAACATCACTCCCATTTTAAAAAAGGGTAGAAAGGATGACTCAGGGAACTACAGACTCGTGAGTCTCACTTCTGTGCTTGGAAAGCTCATGGATCAGATCTTCTGGGAAGCAATGTCAGGGCGCATGCAGGACAAAGAAGTAATCTGAGGCAGCTAGCATGGCTTCAGCAAGGGTAAATCATGCCTGACCAATCTAGTGGCTTTCTATGATGGCGTGACTGCATCAGTTGACAAAGGAAGACCAATCAATGTCATCTACCTGGACTTCTGTAAAGCCTTTGACATGAAACGACATGACATCCTGGTCTCTAAATTGGAGAGAGATGGATTTAAATGTGGACCATTCAGTGGATAAGGAATTGGCTTGAAGGTCACATACAAAGTGGTGGTCAATGGTTGTCCAGGTGGAGGCTGGTGATGAGTGGTGTTCCTCAGGGGTCTGTTCTTGGACTGGTACTGTTTAATATCTTTATCAACGACAGACAATGGGATTGAGTGCACCCTCAGCAAGTTTGCAAATGACACTAAGCTGAATGGTACAGTCACAGAATCATATCATAGACTCATAGAATGGCTATGGTTGGAAGGGACCTTAAAGGTCAAGTAGTTCCACTCCCCTGCCATTTCAGGGATGCCACCCACTTGATCTGGTTGGCCAGGGCCTCGACCATCCTGGTCTTGAACACCTCCAGGGATGGGGCATCCACAACTTTCCTTGGCAACTTGTTCCAGTGGCTCATTACCCTCTGAGTGAAGATTTTTCTGCTAACCTCTAATCTAAAACTCCCCTCTTTTAGTTTAAAACCATTCCCCCCTCCCCTGTCATTATATGATTAAGCAAAAAGTTGCTCTCCATCTTTTTTATAAGCCCTCTTTAAGTATTGAAAAACTGTAGTGAGGTCACTCCTGGGCCTTCTCTTCTTCAGGCTGAACAACCCATAGCTGTTCCCAGGAGAACTGTTTTTCCTTCTAGCTTTGTGATCCTGTTTTTCGTAATGAATTAATATGTCTATAATGTTTTTTGGACCAAGTGTATTTTAGAGTTTCAAAGCACAAATTAAAGTTAACTCTAGAGAACCCAAACTTGTAAGTATACCAGTTTGGATCAAAAGGTGTGAGGAAGTACATAATTCTTTCTAAAATGGGAGAGAACTACGTCTACATATGCAGGTGAAAAACACACTCCATTTTTATTCTCTTGATGTATACTTTCTGTGCATGTATACATTATTTTATGTACATGGTAATTTTAATGGGCCAGCATTTCCCAGAATACTGTAACACTGTTGTGTTTTAATATATATAACATCATACAGAAAATATACTTAACAGTATCCTGGCTACCAGCTTCAGGATGAGTAGGTTTCATACCAGGACTATTGCGTAATGCCTATTTTTATCACCTTTCGTGAATTGTTTCTGATCAAAGAACTGAATTAAGAAAAAAAAAAAGTCCTCACCCATTCTGTCTCTAATTTCAGAATTTAGCTGCAAAATTAATATATTTTCTCTCAAAGACGAATTCATAACTTTATTTTGCATTTATAAATATATTTTATAAAACAGGAAATAGTTGCTTATGATAGATATTAGAACTTAAATTATGAAGATATTATTACTATTATTAGGCTGTGTTGTATGAAGTTATAAATCAGTATTTTCCCATGTATCGTATTTCTCTAGTATTCTTTTGGTAATATGTTCAAAAATGTCCTTGCACAGATAACTAATATGCAAAACCCCTTTTAGAACTGTATTTACAGCATGTCACAAGAGCGCACAGAACAGTTCAGCGTATAAGGCCCTGCTTCTCTAAACACTTATGTAAGTGTTTCACCACAATCTTGAGAATAAGCCAAGCAATTTGAATGAGATTATCTGGAAATTCATGTATTTAATGTTAAGCATGTGTCCAGACATTTGCAGTATTAGAGCTTAAATTGGACTCGTTTTGTCCAAACCCCACTTGTTAAAAAAAGAAATGTGAGAAGCAGACCCTGTGTGTGCATATGTTATAAAGTACTAAAGGTAACTGAAAATGGATTAATCCAGATGAGTGCTAAAAAAACCCAACCCAACCCAAAATAGTTCACAGTTTCACAGTTCACCTCTTCACAGTTCTAAATACAAAATTACTTTTTATTTGTTTTATTTTATTTTATTTTATTTTTTTAAGGACTACTGGTATATTACCCTGTCTGCAGTGACCTTTTGCTGTTCAGGTCTTCCTTCTTAAAAATAGATTAGTGTGGAATAAAAGGAACATTTTGCAACACATTGTGAAATTTTTGGGAAAAAATACATGACAGAAAAATATGGGAAACTTTCTTATATGGCTGATAGTAAAGGGAACACAGATTTTACACAGTTTACATTTTTATTTAGCTGTTAATTTTGACTTTGCCGCCAAGATCCAACTATATGGTAACTGAACACTTTAGCATCTGCAATTTCTTAAAACCCGGTTAAATACATGCAATTCCTAGCATAACTTTGTTTTTGCCAGCACTTTTTGTTACATTCCATTAAGACCAAACAGGAAATAGATTTCCTTCAGTTTAAAAGTTCAGGAAGAAAATGAGCCTCTCTTTGTAGCCCAGAACAGAATGAGATCTTTATTACTTCATGCTATCAATTAACAGGTTAATGTTAAAATAAATAGCAGTCCTTTTAGTGTTCCAATAAGTGAATGAATTTATTGATGTTGATTCCTTTTAATTAGCATATTTAATACTACATTTTTCCTTTTATCTGTTTTAGATGTCATCATTATAATACTTTCTCCTTGTTATATTTGTTTGGTCTATATACACAGACAATATCTATATTGTACATTACATAAGCAATTGTTTATTTTTTAAGGTTATTTTTGTTGGTTTTGTTCATGGAAAACAATGCAGAAAAAAATGCCTAGGGGATTTTTTTAAATGTACTTTATCGTTTAATGTTCAGTCAAGTTCAAACACTTCTGAAAAACATGTCTTATCTATACAGATCTTATGCACTGATCCTATGCAGGTCCTACTTAAGCATTCTATGATTTTTTTCTTTTTTTTTTTTCTAAGAATAGTTGAGATTTAGCCATGTCTAAACCAATTAGGACCTCTGTGAAGCATGAGATTGCAGATGCTTTCTGCTTTCTATAAGCTAGTATCTTAAGTGTCTTAAGCATCCCTTTTTTTGTTTTTTGAAACTTGTACATGCACTATGTTATTTATTTTAAGTACACCTAAGAAAATTAGAACTGAAGACTGAGAATGAACTTATACTTTCATACAAACCTCAAACTGAACCTTTTTTTGCAGTTGAAAAAGTGCACTGTAGGTTTATTTTGTTTGTTTCTTACATTCAGTTTCTTGTGCCTCTGCCCTTCCTGGTTTAAACCAGGCCTGGAAACGGAAATGCTGAAATATGTCCAGAAATGTTATTCTTTAGTCTATTTTTGGCTTGGGGAAACCACAAAGAACTGGAAATCCTAGGAGAAAAACAGCTTTTAAGAAACATTGTCAACTACTCAAATCTAGAGATTACCAGAAATAAATATCAGAATTTATCTGAATGTATGGACCCACTGAGTTTTAGCTACCAGACATTCATCTGAAGGTTGTTGAATATTTCTTTTATCTTATACAAATCATTAAAAAAAAGATAGTTGCTGCATGTTTTTACAGCTCTTGACATACCACTAAACAGCAACACTAATGCCAAAACTAAATTATGACAGAAGATTGCAAATCTTCTGAAGTCAGACCGAAGTCTGTTGTATGAATTCAAAGCAGATCCAAAATTTCAATCTCATTTGAAGAAACTTACTAATCTTTGAATATCACCAGAATCCACTTTTTAAAAATCTGGATAAAGGACAATACTATAAGTGTGTGTGTACGCGTGCATGTGTATAAATCAAATTAATTGAATATTAATTGAATATTGTCATTGTGTGCAAATCTGGGGTTGATTTTTGATTAGCAAAGATGAACTTTTTTTTTTTTTATTTCACTTAATCTAATTTATTGGGATTTAGGATTTTCCCAGTTTAACAAACTGAAAATATACACTGTGATTCACCTTAAGATCCTTAAGTTTTTGAGTCCAGTTAACCTGTATGATTACTGGGAACTGATAAGGCAATTAGTTCACCTGTGTAACTGCCAATCCTTTCCCACTTTAAAGAGTATATGCAATGATTTTCTTTCTAATTCTCTAAGTTAGGTAGATGAGTATGAGATAACCCTCTCTCCCCTTGCTAACTTTTAATGGACTCAGCTGTATGGATTTCTGTCAGGCTTGTGCAAGTTACTAGAATTAAGGGTAGGAGGTAGTTTTGACAGGTTTGTAAGAGTAGGCAGCATAATTGTGGTACTTGCAGTCAAATTTTAATGAAATATTGTTAGGTTGGGAGGTTACATTAGCTTTATCACTTGTCACCTGAGAAAAGAGACCAACATCCTTTCAGGCAGTTATATAGAGCAGTGACATCTGCCCTCAGCTTTTTTTTCTCCAGACTAAACAAACCCAGTTCCCTCATCTGCTCCTCATATGTCTTGTTTTCTAGTTCCTTCACCAGTTTTGTTGCTCCTCTCTGCACGTACTTGAGACACTCAACATCTGAACACAGGACTGAAGGTGTGATCTCATCAGTATTGAGTACCAAGGGACAATCATTTCTGTTGTCTTGCTGGCCACATTATTTTTGATTATTTCTGATACAAGCTAGGATAGCACTGGCCTTCTCAGCCACCTGGGCACACAGTCAGCTCATGTTCAACTGGCTGTTGACCATCACCCACAGGTCCTTTTTTGCTGGCCAACTTTCTAGCCACTCTTACCCAAGCCTGTACTACTGTATGGGGTTGTTGTGACCCAAGTGCAGCACCTGACATTTCGCCTTGTTGAATGTCATGTGATTGGATGTGGCCCATTATCCAGTGTATTCAGATCATTCTGCAAAACATTTTCACGTTCAAGCAAGTCAACACTCACACCTAACTTGGTATTTTCTGCAAACTTACTGAGGATCCACTTGATCCCCTCGTCCAGTCATTGATAAAACACAAAACTGGCCAATACTGAGCCTTGGGGAATGCCACTGGTGACCAGCCACCATCTGGATTGAGCTCCATTCAAGAGATCCATCCAGTCTCTTTGAGCTGTCCATCCAGTCAGTTCTTTACCCAGCAAATTGTATGCCTGTCCAAACCATGAGCAGACAGTTTCTTCTGCAGAATACTGTGGGAAATGGAGTCAAACGCTTTACTAAAATTGAGGTAAGCAATTCTTTCTCATAGAAAGAGATCAGGTCAGTCATGCAGGATCTCCCTTCATAATCCCATGCTTGCTTCTTCTGATCGCTTGATTGTCCCATACACGCTGTGTGATGGCACGCAAGATACTCTGTTCCATAACCTCCCCTGGTATCAAGGCCAGATTTATAATTCTCTGGACCCACAATACTTCACTAGCCTTTGGAACTAGTATGGGAAAATTAATTACTGGATGTCTTTTTCTGGCTCTGTTATTTGTAAAATCTAGTTTCTTTTCTTCCATACAAATAGTAAGAAAATAATCAGAAATTTAAAGAAAGGATATATAGAAATAACATGGAAATGGAAAGACAGAGAAAAAGAAGTAAAAACACATGGGGAAAGTGTGCAAAGAAAGTAAAATTCACAAGGAAAGCCAGAAAAGGAGAGGGAAGGACCCCAAAACAGGACTAAGTCCTTTGAGCTAAATACAGCCTAAGAATACAATTGTGTTAGGCTGAAGGAAGATGTCATCGCTTTTTTTCAGTGTCTGAATAGTTTTGTTTATAAAGACTGGGCTTCGCTGAGTGCTCTAAGGTTAAGTTTTGGTGGTGAGAACTACTATTTTAAGTTGCCAAGCCAGCAAACTGCTTCATAAAATACACCATTCTTTGCTCTTTTATAATGCTTTGCAGTTTATTATATTTCATTTTACTAATCCATTCACTGACCAGCAAGTGATCTTAGATACTTAGAAGTACTTTCTCTGTATTCTAAAAAAGTAACATGGTCAGGATATTTGCTACAATGCACCTGTGGCAAATTAATTTGCTTCCCCCTAGTTAATGTATGGTTGTATCAAAGCTCAAAGCCTACTTTATCAGTACTTTATTATCAGGCTCTTTCTCAAATGAGCTTAATTCTTTCCTTTCTGTACTGCTGTTGAGGCAGGAGCAGCACCATGCTGAGGTCACCAAACTCCACCTCTTCTGATCCGAAACCTAGATTGTACCTTCCAGGAGCACTTTTGAATCCTGCCTCAGTGGCCCACTAGTCTGACAAACAGTAGCTGCTGCTTTAATACTGGATATAGTTAAAGAAATCACAGAAAGCTATGTGAATTACTTTTGCTTGGTGTGCTTGGTTTTGATTTTTGATACTTTTTTGATGCTGCCTCTGATGACCCAAAATAAGAATAACTGTTTTCCACATCTCAGTTTTTTTTTTTTTTTTTACAAACGGCAGCCTGTAGACTACTTTATGCAAGTTCAATACTCGCAAGCCTCAAAGAAAAATGTCAACACAGTTCATTATGTACTTGACACATCCTCTCAGATTTTTTATGCTAATTGCCAACCTTTTTCTGTCACCTACAATTTCTTTAAAAGAATGGTGTAGGCTGAAGAATTTTGTATAAAAAAAAGAAACAAAAAACATCCAGAATATAATAATACCAAACTCAGTTACATTATCAATATTAAATATCATTGTTATGCTATCAATATTAATATGCAATATATGGTATGAATATTTATTAATAAAATCAATTCCCAGAAATATTAATAGTCGTGAAGCCAGGGATTTTACATCATGTCATGTAATTCATACTGCCCGGTATAAAAGGATGGTATTCAGAGTACAAAATACAATTTTTGTACAACTTGATCTGTAGAATTAATTTTCTGCTTAGTTGGTTTCAAAGAAAATCATTGGAAGTGCTTAGATACAGGTTGCATGAAATAGGAAAAAAAAAAAAAAGTGTGATCTACTCATAAGGTAGGCACCTTTTGTTGTTGTTTAGAAGCCTGTGCATCATTAAAGAGATTGTGGAATTTCTGTATGTATGGTAAATGGAAGTTTTCTTTCTTGCCGTCTTTATAGAGAAAATGTGTATGAGAAGCATTCTTGAATATTCATACTATTTTTCCCCTTTCTTTTCACCTTAAATTTCACTGAATCACTTTTTTTTTTTTCCCTACAAGACTGATATTGATTAAAATATACTTAAACATTTTTTTTTTTTCCAAAATTGATTTAAGCTTCTTATTTTGAAACATACTAAACCTGGAAATCCCTACAATTGCAGAGAACATATTGCAGTGTGAGTCGCGGAGAGATGCACTGTTTTTCTACCTGTTATTAAGAGCTCTTTTTGCAGTCTTTTTTTTGGCAAATCTAGTGCTGTTCTATGCTGCCTCCACCTTTTGTTGTTATGAGGGAAAGCCAGCAACACAATATTTGGAATGTGTTTTTAAAAAAAAAAAAAAAAAAAAAAAAGTCTTCTTCAAGAGAAGAATGATGTTCTAATAATTGAATATGAATAATGAAAACTAACTTCAAAAAACTGAGCTGTAGTTTTCATCAATAGGACTTTGGAATTTTTTTCTTTGTTTCAATGTTAACAGATTTTATGTGTATTTATTCTTTGCCATTTTTCTGGAAAAACAAAACAAAACACAAGGTGAGAGACAGGTAGCAACATACTTCATATGATATTTTTTTGAGGTACAGTAAAATTAAAATTAATCTAATAAACATAGGATTTGTCTTCTAGTGTAGAACTGTCATAATGGTTCTAATTTTGGAATATGTCTGATGGAGCAATACTGAAGAAAAAGGTGTCACCACAGCCCAGACTTAGACCTCCAAATGTGACAATCTGTGAAATTTCCTCAAGACTGTGCTCAGGTAAATACAAATTAAATCAACCATCAGTACCTGGACATGTGTCTAGAAGCCAATCTTTGTTAAAGAAAATAAATCCCCTTTGCTATTCTGAAAGTTGGAATAGAAAGCAAGCCTTTATCCCAGCAACAAGTAACATGGACTTAAGGAAGGAACAATGTTTTTTAGCTTTCATTTTGTCTTCTAGTTATCTTGAAGTCCTTTACATGTAGATAGTTCTGAAACTATACAACTTAGATTCTCCAGTGATGAAGTGTGAACTGATGTCAATTGATCTGATAGAGACTTCATTTATCCCTTTGTAATTTATTGCCTTTAGGAAACAAACAAACAAAAAACAAAGCTGAGGAACTGAAACTTAATCTAGCTACCAGGACAGAATTTCTGAAGGAGAGTTATTTAAGAGCTAGCTGTGCACTAAATTTACAACCTTTATATAAATGTAAAGAAACCACGTAAACCACCTATAGATGTTTGTTGTAACAACAGTAATCTGAACAACCTAAATTTTATTTTTCAATGGTAGGTGTAAAAAAAAAATAACGAATGAAATTCCTTTCTACCAAGTTAAATGGTGTTTTTAAAGGAGAAATAGGTAAGTTATAACCTCTATTTTCCTTCAAGATTTCCTCAGCCATGGGATCAAAATAGAACCTGAACTATTATAATAATAAAGCTAGGGCTTTTTTAGCTTTTGGTGGTACAGCTTAAAGATTTGCAAAGTTCTACTTTTCAGTACCTGAAAATGGGCTACTGCTGGCTATCTACAGAGACTAAAGGAATACTTATTTTGTCCAAACCTGCTGATTCACTCAATTACCCTAAAGGAAGGTGATATACTATTCAAGATGATCACTAGTCCTCTTGGTAGGGCCTGTAAGTTGCTTCCATTTTTCCTTCAAATATGCCGTGGTTAGTCAGCAACTTGCCCAGCAAAAGTAGTTCTTCAAAAAGACTGGAACTGCAGGGGAACTAGAGGTTTCCTGGACAAGCTGAGTTCGGCAGTGAAAATGAGAACAATGAATGATTGACAGAATAATTGTCAAACTTACATGGTATTGAGGAAGATAGGGTCTATAGCTTATCCCTTTTGAAATAATGTTTAACAATTTTGGTTTGTGTCTGCATAGATTTTGAAAAAAAAAAAAAAAAAAAGAGAAAGCTCCATGAGCTAGCATAAGTGTTTTCTATTTTGGCCTTTCTTTTGAATAACAGTGATGTCAGAGCTAATATGTTCCCACAAGTGGACTACTTATTTTTATTAATACTGATTCAGAACAGAATGCAAATGCCACAAAATGGTGGAAAACAATATTTCTGTTGTTCTTTACTGTGTTACAGTAACACTTAAAGGCCTTCAGTGAGATCGAGATTATACTGCATGCAAGCATTCGTAAACCACATTATATTGAGTCAAGCCCTGCCATCAAGAAGTGTTAGCAGAGCCTCAGGTCTCATGTAACCCAGTACTGTGTCCTAGTAAGGCTGCCTTTAATTATACTGTACATAAGCAGTTTTACACTCAATGAAACTTAATTATGAGTTAGCATCACTCACAGCATTCAAAAGAGATTGTGTTCTCACTTTATAAAAGCAGGCAAGACAATGGATATTTTTATTTTTTTTTTTTTAGCTTTGCCAAGATCAGAATGACCTTGACTCTCAGCCAAGAACATTCCAAGTGAGCTAACAGCAGGAATCACATCCACAGTTGAGATCATCTTTGCAATCAGATAACAATTTGTTCCCATTTGTGAAAGTCATCCAGCCTCATTTAAGGACAATAGTAGTGTACAGTATGTTCATAGCATGTTTTAATGTCACAGTGTGAAGAACATGAGAAGTTCAGGAAGCACAATATACCTACTTTAAAAATGTCATATGATGAGGCAATACTGTTTTTACAAATTGTTATAATAAAATATCACACAGTTCACAGCTAACTTTAAAGGAGTTTGTTCCATTTTCCCCCACAACTTAACACATATTTTTGCCCATTATATTGGTGCAAGGCAGTTCAATCCCATTATATGTTTGGAATCTGAAACCATGGTTTGAGAAGGTAATCAAGACATTATCAAAACATTATCAAACTGCCTAGAGTAGTTCTAGTTGACTAACTGGAAAGCAGAGAAACTACATTCAAAAACAATGAGACCAGTGCAAAAAGCAAGTAGTCCTGTCCTTGTGGCAAGTTTTAATGTAGATCCATTTCATCATGCAGTCATGCAATTGCTTCAGCTGATACAAAAGAAGTATTGTGCAGACTGGTATCAAGTTTATGATAGGTGCAAGGGGAAGCGCCTTCTTTTCTTTTTTTTTTTTTTTTTGTACACAGTTCTACTTAAAGGATATATAAAACATGGCTTTAGCTTAAACAGCTCAAGAAGATGTATGTTCTATGCGAACTGGAGTGATAGAAGCTATTCCTCTTTGGACAACTGAGTGAGGTAATTTATTCAACTGCCTCTCCTAGATATGCCCACAGAAGCCTCTCAAATCCTATGGACAGATGGAAAGGAGAGAAAGTTTTATTCTCATCAATTGTGTAAAATGCTTTTCAAGAAAATTACTTGTAACTTTTGGGAAATAAATCAGAGATGATCTTGGAAAAAAGAGCCAAGGTAACAGCAGATGCAACAAATGAGAGGTTGTGATATGGATGGCTTTCCTTTTTTTTCAGTATTCTGAACAGAACAGGAAGGCTTTCTTTTTAATATTTTTGAACTCTTTCAAATAATGTATTTATGGGAGACCAAGAAAAAGAAAAATTAGGAACAAAAATTCAGTTTCAGTTAATCTTAGCAGCTCACCATGACCTAATCCTTTCTCCTCATCTTCCAAAACTTTGAGTCTTAGGAGTTAAGATGAAAGCATTGATTGGATGAATTAGGTGGTATAGTGATGAATTACAATGGTAATGCATTGAGGCAAAGAACACTTTTATCTCTTCCCGCTCTTGTTACGTGGGAATAAAGAAATTTCTTATGGGGAGGGAGCAATTGTCATTTAGAGATGATATTGCTGAAGAATAGATGACACATTAGGTCCACAAAGACTTCACAAGTCAAAGATTTCAGGGCAAATTGTGGTGGAAGATGCCAAGTCCATTCTTATTATGAAATCATGGAGAAAGATATTTGGCTTTTAAGGGATTTAATAGTAGGGAGACCACATACTGTTATGAGTAGTTATTATTCTCTCAAAAATTGTTCTTTCTTAATCTCAAAATGATTGAAGGAGAATTAGAGGAGAATTAGTCAGATTTGATATTTTGACTTTTTTTTTTTGTGTGTCTTTCTTCTAGTAGGTCTAGTTCTTATTTTGCAATGATAACTGATTTAGGACTAATTCTACCACAGTAAAGAGGACTGTACCAATACAGAAACAGTTTAAGAGAGTTGTCAATAATCAGCCCCCTCCCCCCCTCCCCTCCCCCCCCCCATATGCATTTTCTTTAGCAGGGTTCATCCTTGTCTCTGCCACTGTGTCATTTCTGAAAAAGAACTTTGCCTCAAGATAATGTGCATATTTTTTTTATCTTTTAGGTAGCACTGGGTGTTCTTTAAGCCTTGAATAATTAATATATGTGTCTCAGGTGGAAGTTGTTATATGGCCACAAAGTTTTTGGTAATTTTTAAATGAGACTCAATAAAAATCATTTTACATTGCTAAGTTTGTGCAATAAATGTACTGAAAATATTTCCATGAGTGTTTCGTGATGAACTTTATTGTCTACATGGAAATCTATTTTAGTGCAGTTCTCTGTTACTGTTAAATCTGTAGGGACTAGCTTCTGTTCTACCATGATTATATGATTATATTCTAATTTTACTGGGGCATATTATTGAACTAAATTACATAGTTATTGTAGTTAAAAATCCATCTGTATTTTGCTCATTTGCTTGTTACTTTGTGTGCTGACATAAAATCTAGATTATCAAGAATTTGCTTTTTAACTGACTTGTCTAAAGCACAATAGTCATTCTCTACATCCACATGTCAAATTATACTCAACATCTTGACAAAATTTCTAAAGATACAAATGGAATTGGAATTTTAAGGAAAAGGAAACAAAATGTTTTTAAACTTTCAGAATTGAGAGCTCAAATCTTAACTACACTAGGTTGTTAAAACAGTGGTCCTCAGTGAATGTTCTGTATTCTATGGTGTCCTGGTTCCAGTTAGGACAGAGTTAAGTAGCTCATAGTAGCTGGTAGGGTGCTATGTTTTGGATTAGGATGAGAAGAGCGCTGATAACATGCTGATGTTTTAATTGTTGCAGAGCAGTGTTTACACCAGGCCAAGGACTTTTCGGCTTCTCGCTCTGTCCTGCCAGCGAGCAGGCTGGGGGTGCAGCAGGAGCTGGGAGGGGACAGACCCAGGACAGCTGACCCAAACTGGCCAAAGGGGTATTCCATACCATCTGACGTCATGCTAAACAATATATAGGGGTGGCTGGCCGGGGTGGGGGGGCCGGCTGCTCGGGAATAGGCTGGGCATCGGTCAGCGGGTGGTGAGCAATTGCATTGTGCATCACTTGTTTTCTTACACATTATTATTGTTAATACTATTACCATTATCACTATTATTATTATTATTGTTATTATTATTTTCCTGTCTTAATAAACTGTCTTTATCTCAACTCACAGGCTTCACTTTCCCGTTTCTCTCCCCCATCCCAGAGAGGGAGGGGGGAGGGTGAGCGAACGGCTGTGTGGTGTTTAGCTGCCAGCCGGGTTAAACCACAACATATGGGCATCCTTGGTTGACAGGAACTGTTGACTAGCGTTCTCCAAAGTCCTGCAGAACCAACACACCTAGAAGAGGGTGTACTGGGCATAAATGGGATGACAGCCAGTAGAAAAGAGAGAAAAAATATGCAGCATATGCCATACATGCATATGTGACTGAATCACCATTCTCTTTCCTTTTAAATAGTCCTCTCCTGAAACTAAAGTAACTTAAGGTAGGTGGAGATCTAGAACTATGAGCATTTTGCATCTACTTTGCACAGAAGTAAGTGATTGATTACTCTAACCCAGGCATGAAGATGAAGTTAAGTGAGTTTGTCTGTTGACTGAGGAGAGAGTTTTCCACACAAAAGGTAAGAATCTTAACACCAACATTTTTTTTTCTTTCAAATTTTAAAGTGAAGTAGTACTTCAGCATATTTGCCAAAATGATCTTGTTCCTTATCATTAGATATCTTACTGAAATTTGAGAACTGATTTTCCACTGCTGACACTATTTAGTCTTGAAAGTGTGCTAAATCTTATACATCATGTGATGACAAAGATACTTCTATATCTAATACAACTAAAGGCTCTTTGCTGGAAAAGAGCCTTCTTTCAGTTCTTAGGCTACTTGAGATTCTGCTTTGATAGCATCTTACTGAAATAGAGCCAAGATGAATTGCATATTATTTATTTTAAATTGTTTTCATACTGTTCTTTTTGCATGGATGCTCACTGCAACATCTTTCTATTCTCTGCATTCCTTTAAGCACTCATTTCAGGTGTTTCAGGTTCGAAGTTGCTTGTTTGAGTAAAAATAACAGGATACATGAGTATCTACAGTCTTGGGGAATTCTTTTTTTTACCCTCACAGGTCTGTTTTGCTGTTTACTGTTGTGTGTCTGAACACACAATTCTGGCTTCAAAAGTTCCGTTGAATCATAGAAGCATTAAGGTTGGAAAAGACCTCAAAGATCATCTGGTCCAACCATCCCCCTATCACTAATATCACCCAATAAACCATGTCCCTAACCACCATGTCCAACATTTTCCTAAACACCCCCAAGGACAGTGACTCAACCATCTCCCTGGGTAACCCGTTCCAATGCCTGACTACTCTTTCTGAGAAGAAATTTCTCCTAATTTCCACCCTAAACCTCCCCTGGCACGACTTGAGGCCATTCCCTCTTGTCCAATCCCTAGAGACTGACCCCCACCAGCCCACTACTCCCTTTCAGGTAGCTGTAGAGAGCAATAAGGTCTCCTCTGAGCCTCCTCTTCTCCAGACTAAACAATCCCAGTTCCCTCAGCCGCTCCTCATATTACTTGTGTTCTAGACCCTTCACCAGCTTCATAGCCCTTCTCTGGACATGCTCCAGGGCCTTGATGTCTTTCTTGTAGTGAAGGGCCCAAAACTGAACACAGTACTTGAAGCTCGGCTTACACCAGAGCAGAGCACAGAGGGACGATCACCTCCCTTGTCCTTCTAGCTACACTATTCCTGATAAAAGCCAGGATCCTGTTGGCCTTCTGGGTCACCTGGGTACCCTGCTGTCTCATTTCAGGTGAGCATTGACTAATACCCCCAGATCCTTTTCCCTGCACAGCTTTCCAGCCACTCTTCCCCAAGCCTGTAGCGTTGTAGGGTGTTTTGTTTTTTTTTTTTGACCAAAGTTCAGGATCTAGCACTTAGCCGTGTTGAATCTCATCCCATTGGCCTCTGCCCATCGATCCAACCTGTCCAGGTCCCTCTACAAGGCCTATTTGCCTTCCAGCAGATCAACACTTCCCCCCAACTTGGTGTCTGCAAACTTACTGAGAGTGCACTCAATTCTCTCATCCAAATCACCAAATCAAATTAAAAATATTAAAGAGAATGGGTCCTAACAATGACCTCTGGGTAACACTGCCCATGACCGGTCACCAACTGGATTTCACTCCAGTCACTACACCAAAGAGTGTACCTGTCCGAGTCATGGGCTGCCAGCTTCTCCAGGAGATACACTGTGGGAGACCATGTCAAAGGTCTTGCTGAAGTCTAGGTCGACTACACCAACAGCCTTTCCCTCATCCACCAGGTGGGTTACCTGGTCATAGAAGGAGATGAGTTTGGTCAGGCAGGACCTGCCTTTCATGAACCCATGCTCACTGGGCCTGATCTCCTGGCTGTCTTGCACACATTGTGTGATTGCACTCAAGATGACCTGTTCCATCACCTTTCCTGGCATCAAAGTCAGACTGACAGGCCTGTAGTTCCCTGGCTCTTCCTCAAACCCTTCTAATAGATGGGTGTGACATAAAATTTTTTTTAAGGTTTCCATAAATTACAAATAAACTGCCACTATCTTAACTTATCTAATTAACTTATCTTAATTGTGGAACCAATGTTGCATTAAAGCTTCTGGCTAACTTTTTTACACCATTGGATAGGTGAACTAGAAATTTTTACAGACATTATTTGATAGAAACTTTTTGAAATCCATACACTGGCAGGAATTCCATACTGACATAGATATTTAGAACTTGCATGATCAGGAATTTGATCACTTTTATGGCTCCTTTTGTTCCCCAGAAAATAAAAAATTAAATCTGAATAGATTTGGTGGTTCTTCACAAGAAATAGAAACCTCTCTCCAAGCAGATGAAGACCTGTTCTTGTGTGCAGACTGCCCAGAATAGGTGCCAAGTTAAACAGTGGACCATATCCTTACTTATAAATTCTTATGTTGTTTTCACCACTTTAGATGCCTGACAATGTTCTCTTTGGTGCTGATATCATGATCTGTGAAGCTGAGACCTGTGAAGACTGGTAGCTAAAACTACATGAAAAAACAACACAAAACAAAACAAAACAAAAACACCAAAAAGCTATTCCAATGACATTTTCCAAAACATCAGGAAAACACTGGCTAAACTACCATGCCATGTAGCTCTACAGAAATGGAAATTCTGTTGTTACTAAGCAACATGTTTTTTCAGGTGCCTAAAGCATGCACTGAGTTTCAGCATATGTTGCTGCCCTGTAGTCAGTGGTTCCCATTGCTCTTAGGACTGAAAATCTCTATAGCCCCAGATCTTTGCACACCCATGATACTTTTTATGGCTTGACTCCAGTCTTTTTCTGAGGAGCTGATAACCATGTTCTTAGGATTTTTCAGGCTACCACCTCCAGGGCAATAAATCTGGAATTTCTGGTTATTGCCTAGAGCTGTCTTATTTACCTGTAGCTTGACTGGCAGATGTTGTCTGGCTGTGCCTTGATGATAAAATTCTGTGACAGTGATGAGAAAGCACAAGGGACTCCAGACATCCAAGCAGTTTTTTAAGAGTCATCTAT
The DNA here is from genome assembly GCF_040182565.1 of Anser cygnoides. Taxonomy (NCBI): domain Eukaryota; kingdom Metazoa; phylum Chordata; class Aves; order Anseriformes; family Anatidae; genus Anser; species Anser cygnoides. The sequence goes on from NC_089874.1 coordinate 55,585,381, forward strand.
TGCTGGCCAATTGCCAACCACAGATTTGTGTTGAAAGAGGTTCAGCTGTTTTTTTTTTTTTTTTTTTGATGGAAGTTTGTTTTATTTTTAAGGATTTTCTAACTAATTCTATTACCTGCTTCTGAATTTATGTCACTTTTAATTCCACATACCCTAACGAAAAATCTAAATAGATCTTAGTTGTAAGAGTCTAGGAACCCATGATTTGCCTTACAAGTACTCCTTTTTCTTAAAGAGATTGGTTACATTAAGAAAAAAGTGGGAAAGTGCTGCGGTTTAACCTGGCAGGCAGCTAAGCACCACATAGCTCTTTGCACCCCACCTTTCCCCTGCAGTAGGATGGAAGAGAGAATTGGGGAAACAAAAGCTTGTGGGTTGAGATAAAGATAGTTTAATATGACAGAAAAGAAAGAGAAATAACAACAATAATAATGATAATAGTAATAATAATAATGTGTACAAAACAAGTGATGCACAATGCAATTTCTCACCACCTGCTGGCCGATGCCCAGCCTATCCCTGACCAGCTGGTCCCCCAACCCTGGCCAGCCACCCCATATTAATCTTTCAGCATGATGCCATATGGAATATCCCTTTGGCTAGTTTGGGTCAGCTGTCCTGGTTCTGTCCCCTCACAGCTCCAGCTGCATCCCCAGCCCACTCACTGGTAGGACAAAGTGAGAAGCTGAAATATCCTTGACTTGGTGTAAGCACTGCTCTGCAACAATTAAAACATCGGTGTGTTATCAACATTATTCTCATCTTAAATCCAAAACATAGCACCATGCCTGCTACTAGGAGGAAAATTATCTCTATCCTTGCCAAAACCAGGACACACATATGTAGTTTTCTTTAGAGTTCTGCCGGAATTTCTGTGTAACCTAGGATTTTAGAAAAGGTTTTTAATGCATTTGAGGATGGTAACTTAGGCAAACTGTATTTAATGTCTAGTTCACCGATGAACTATTAGAAATAAGAAATATTTCAAGTTAATGTTATAGTTTACACACACGACTTCAAAACTTTTAGAAAATAATTATCTGTCAGAGTTTTATACTTTGTGAATTAGGAACAATCGCTCAGAACTTTTTCAGATAATGTGAAAATGAATGTAAGGGCAGATTTCCCATTGGTGACTATCTTATATAATGTTGCAAGATCTAAAAAAAATAGTATTTTTGTGGTATATAAGGGATAATATCTTTATTATTATCAATGTCAGTATATTGAAGAAGTCAGAGCTTAATTCTGTGTGTATTCACACAAATACATCTTCAAAGTGAATATGTTGGCTGGAGAAAAACTGAAAGTCTAAATATATACAGTCCTCAAACTGATGTCTAGAATAAGACTATAAGCACAAATATGGTGTCTTAAACTACTAAATGTTTCATAGTTATCTTTTCAAAACCTGTACAAACTTTCTATTCAACAAACAAACAAAACAACTACAACCAAATAAAATCTTCTTTAGAAAAGATTTAAACTCTTAATTGCCCATCTAGAGAAAGAGTTTCTGACCCTAACATAAATTACGGCTTCACTGTGACCATCTCAAATACTACAGTAATTTCATTAAAGTTTTTCTTTAATCAATTGTTTCTTTCTTCAATTGTTTTGGTTCTTAAGGCAGATTTCTGTACTTTACAGTTTCATGATGCATTGTTTCCATGGAAGCCTGAAGATTTCAAGTCTATACACAAAAGAATGCCTAAGTGGTTATTAATATGCATAAATTTTGATGGCAGGTTATGGCTTTGTTGTGTATAGATTTTTACACAACTTCAATTCAACAGCAATTTAAAATTTATATTATACTTTTATGGTAAATCACAGTATTAGATTATGTGATTCTTAACAATACTTAGTCATCAACCAATTTAACATAATTATGCAATAGAATTTAATACAATTGAAACATTCAAGAATGGCAAGGTTCACATGAGACTTACTGCAGGGTGTTGGGGGAATTCTAAACTCAGTTGTGCACTTACAAACTTACCCCTTTTTTGGTGAACTACTCACCCTTCTCTGTTGTGTGTACAGTGGATGGATGATCTTTGAACCTCAAGGAGTCTGCCCTAAGAAGTGTTCCAGCTCAGGGGGCAATGAAAGATCACAGCCCACTGTGACCCCTGGAGAGTGCAAGGGGCTCTGTGCTTAGGAACACTATTTATAGGACCACAAGACAATTGGTTGTTAGTACATTTCCATTCTGGCTACAGTTCAGGTAAGGCAATTTTAGTATTTCCACCAATCTTCCTTATTTCTGGTACCTTTCAGAATGTACAGCTTTGGTAGATCCCAGATTGGGCTACCATGCAGGCTGCAGAGTCCAAGACGTGATCAGCGAGTGCCTGTTCACACTCACCTTTTATGCTGTTGTGGTTTAACCCGGCTGGCAGCTAAACACCACACAGCCGTTCGCTCACCCTCCCCCCTCCCTCTCTGGGATGGGGGAGAGAAACGGGAAAGTGAAGCCTGTGAGTTGAGATAAAGACAGTTTATTAAGACAGGAATATAATAATAACAATAATAATAATAGTGATAATGATAATAGTATTAATAATAATAATAATGTGTACGAAACAAGTGATGCACAATGCAATTGCTCACCACCCGCTGACCGATGCCCAGCCTATCCCCGAGCAGCCGGCCCCCCACCCCGGCCAGCCACCCCTATATATTGTTTAGCATGACGTCAGATGGTATGGAATACCCCTTTGGCCAGTTTGGGTCAGCTGTCCTGGGTCTGTCCCCTCCCAGCTCCTGCTGCACCCCCAGCCTGCTTGCTGGCAGGACAGAGCGAGAAGCCGAAAAGTCCTTGGCCTGGTGTAAACACTGCTCTGCAACAATTAAAACATCAGCATGTTATCAGCGCTCTTCTCATCCTAATCCAAAACATAGCACCCTACCAGCTACTAGGAGGAAAAATTAACTCTGTCCTAACTGGAACCAGGACATATGACTGTTGCCCATTGACAATAGAGAGATAATGTGACACTGATTAATCTTAACCATAGTTGAGCTGGGGAAAGAGCTACTCCACCACAGGATTTCACTGATTGTAGGTGTGCAGATGAGCAGATGAGGTTTGACTTAAAATGTTCAAGTCTCAGCTAAATGGCCTAAGGTAAGAGGCCAATTTTTCACACAATTTGCAGGATTTCAGGTAGACCTTACTTATACAGACATCTGCAAAGGTAAAGTGAACTTTATTTTCATGTAAAACTCATGTCATTCTCAAATTGATCTTTTTGGTCATCTGTTTTTCATTGTAGTAACGTAGTAGAACACCATTAAATTAGTTGTATCCTGTCAGAAAATGACAGCAGGAAGTTTAGCTTGACATAAACTACAAGGACTGACCATATGCAACACATTTTTTATTTTTAATTGCTTCCATAAACACACAGAGGTCAAATTAGCAAAGCTGATGTATGTTTTTGGGTCGTTATGTGGTATTTGAACTAAATACTGAAGGCTAAAAATGGAAAACTGAAATACTGAAGAAGCCCAGAAATTTTAATTTATGTTTTGGACCATACATCAAAGAAAAAATGGATCTTAGAGACTTCTTTATGGATAAGAAGTTAGCCCAAGATTTCTTGGTAAAAGGAAACATCATAAAATGCCCAAACCCAACTAAGCAGGCAGTACTGGCTCAAGTGCTTTTATTGCTGAGTCCATTTTTAAAGTACTTTAAAATTAAATAATTTCTCTGGATTAAAAAAAAAAAAAGTGCAATAAACTCTGAATATTGTGTAGAAAAGTATATTTCAAGCTGCATGAATAAAAGATACACAGCAGATTGGTACTTAACAAACTGGTAATGTTCTCTGTACTTTGTAAAAAGACATTAGCAACGCTATCAAAAGACTGAATTCTTTAAAACAGGCTAGATAAGGAAAATATTTCTGTACATCTGAATTCCAGACTGGAATATCTTTAGAGTGAAGATTACAAGACTCTAGTTAGGTTACTTGGCACTGTTTTCAGGTAGTATTTTCAGAAACGACAATGCATTTTTTTTTCCTGACAAAGGAAAGTTTGATTGATTGATTATTTATTTATTTACCAATTTATTTTTCAGTGGGTGGCGCATCTAACAGCCAAAAAGGGACAGACAGCAGAGAACATACAGGACTGTGCTGGAAGAGCTAGGGCAGTACAAATGCATGTCTTGTTTGTTAAGATGTAGTTTTGCAGCGATTCTTTGAGAAGTAAGCTAAGGCTTTCTCTGGATTTATTAAATCAGTAACAATTAGAAAGTGTATTTGTAGGTTGTTAATTAGCCCAAATGAAAAATTTAGTGTACAACCCAACTTTTACCTTCTAAAATATGTGTATCCTTCTCTAGGCTGTTCTCAGTTATCTCCACTTAAAAATTACTCCAGAGATTCTCACATATAAACTTTGAAGTATGTCATCTCCTATCACTCATAGGGACCAGACTCTGCTATTTAAAGGTATTTTGGGGAGCCTGGCATTTCCTAATGTCACACTATAACAGCTAGACACTGTTTCATTTCATGCCTGCATAGAAAGAATACTTTTGACGCAGGTTATTAGCTTCATCACTGGGCAGTTTCATTGGAGATGAATGTTTATATTACTTTTTAAACACTAAAGAAATAATATATTTTACCCTTTACACCTTTCTTATATGAATGCAGATCTATATTTGTCTTCTATAAAGAACATAAAGACATCTAATGTAAAAACATAAAATAAAATCCATTATTCATAATTCAAAAATAAAAAATATTATGGCCTTTTTACCACAACAACTATTTAGCTTTTATTATTATTATTATTATTATTATTATTATTATTATTTTTCTCTCTGTTCCTCCTAGGTTGAACTGAAATTTCACTTTGTTAACATGAAATTTCTTGTGCTTCTGTTTTCTTTGGAGTTGCCAGTACTGCGTCCGCATCTATCATACAATGAGAAAATTGAAACACACAGTTGCCTTACTAGATCTACCTTTATTGTTTCTCTGAAAGCACTGTATTGAGGCTAAAAATAAATTGAGCATGGCATGCCTACTCTGAATGACACTTTCTTCTCTTTTGAGCATAATTTTTCTTCATTGTTTTCATGGCTACCTATACAACTGGTTGTACTGTATATTACTTTAAAAGAAAAAGTTTAATAGCTGTTTAGGTGCAATGTATTTTTCGATTCCTTCTTTAGAGTGATGACAAGCATCCTGAAGACTCTGAGAAATTAATTATGACTATTAATCAGTTTTCCTAATCTGTGTAAACATTTTTTTCATATTTGCTTTTAATGTCTGACATTGTATCTCATGTAGTTTAACTAAACAGATGAAACTAATTAATCTTGTTGTAGTAGTATTTGTTCTAGTTGGTCAGTAAAACATCTGGAAAGCTGATGACAAATTGAGAAGGTTTAGTTGAAGATTTACAACAAATGTTCAGGATCTAACAGGATATACCCTGGGATGCGACACTAAGGAAAAATCAAATTTTAAGAGCTGCCCTCACCACAGACTAAAGGCACCTACAGTAAACAAAAAGTTCTGGTACTAGTGAACGAATATGTTGTATTTTCATTGAAAGCTGAAATTGACCAACTGAGATCAGAAACACTGTGCTTCTTGTCCCACTGAAGTAATTAACAGTTGAAAAAACTTGACTAATTAAATATTAGTTTTCTGTGTTACTAGGTCAAAAGAAGTTTGATGTGTTTCTAAAACGATATAGTTCAACTCAATCAGAAGTTATGAACATTATTGGAAAATTACCTAGTTAAACTCTGTTGCACATCTTTGCAAAAGAGAAATCAACATCAAATTAATTGTGCTGGCATTCGGGGCTCTGAATCAGCTTCTATGTTTAAATTGACTTTTTCTGTTTGATATAGCTCAGAATAATGTTCGCATTCCAGATGTTGAGAATATTGCAATCTAATAAACAGATACTCGCACTTACAAGGTTTCTGCTTTATTATTTAGGAAAAAATCTGTCCAACTAGTCAAGAACTATAAGGACAAGCCTTTATTTTAAGAGGTACAAGTATCTCTTAAATACCAGGTTGAACTTGATTCTAATTTTCCAGATCAAACTTAAAAATAATTTTAAGAGGAAAAAAAATAAAGATTAATACATGAAATTCAGCTCTGTGTTAGCAATTGATGTTTAATATCATATGCATGAAATAAACTTTAGTTCATACCATGTTCATACCATACATTTTTCAAGATTGAAATTGACAAAATAAGAAATCTGAGAATATTATGTCTTCAGTATTTTATATATATATATTACATATTATATATATTTATAATATATATTTGTATATATTTATATATACTATATAATATATAATATATATTATATATATTATTATATACATTATTTTTTCATAGATTTATTTTTTTTCATAGAATATTTATCATCTATACCATGTAATTTATCAGTGGGAGCAAGACATTTTAAATGTGCGGTTTTATTGGCTGAAATCTAAGTTCACCTGAAAAAATACAGCAACAACCTTTGCTGTTATTTATAAATATATGAGTTCTAGACATGTGTTAATGAGAAGTTATTATGAAAACAATAATAATAAAAATAACTATGGAAACACTTATTAATTCTTCATAAAATCAATTGTATTCATATATTATTTTGAAAATAGCATACTGACTGTAAAATCCAGATGGCAACTGAAAATAATCAAAATATATTATTTCTATATCACAAAGCAATTCAGTTAATGACAGTAATATAAGGTGTAACAGGAATATTATAGTTTTATTTGTGTATACAGTTGTATATTTGTATATATAGTTGTATTTGCTGTGATACAGTTCCAGATTGTCTAACTTCAATATTTTAAGTTTAGTTTTGTTTCTATCTGGAATCTTCACTTCAGCGCTAGGGAAACATTCTGTTAGAATTCGATTTGTTAAATTAGGTGGTGCTACTTGTATTTTTGTTTTCAATATTGTGTTAGTAATAATCCTGCTGCAATAATTTCCTTTGCTAGCTACTGACAACAATAGGTGTGTTCAACTGGATATGCACAAAGCTTTTATCTCAGTGGCATCCGATTTCTGTCCTAAATGGCCAAACCAATGGCAGCCAGCAGTCCTGCATAATTTGAAGTTTTCCCATTGGCATGAGAGGAGGACCAGTCAGAGGATATTTTCTCAAATAGGTTTGTCATTGACCACAAGTCAATGCGAAATGCAGAAAGACTGAAGAAGCAGTATGTAGCTAGTGAATACAACTGGGTCCTGTTGCTCTTTGGCAGACCAGTTGAGTTTGAAGAATGGCTGTCATTAAGGAGTCTGTCTATTGCAAAATATTTTGGTTAAAAGACAGTTGCTGTGAAAGCAGATTGAAGAAGAGGGACGCAGAAAGTAGAATTAAGGTAAGGACAAGTTGTTTTTATCTGTTTGTTTTCTAATGACTAGCTATCCATCATCTGTGGTGCTCAAGATGCTAACTGTTTGTGGTAATTTAAGTATATTCTGAAAGATTATTAAAGAACTTTTTTTTTTTTTTGTGGATTAAAGATTTTCCATCCAACAAGTATGATTTTTTTTTTTTTTATTATTCACATCACTACATACATTCAGCACAAGCCTTTGTGCTATTTTAACTTGACAGCAGTTAGAGACTTCTCCATAGTATACATAAAAGGACAGTGAAAAACTGAGAGTGAAAAATTCATTTTGAAACGAAAAACAAAATAAAACAAAACAGTCCTACATAGAAATGTAGGTCTATGAATCTTCTGCCCCAAGATAATTGGAATTTTTATTTGCATAAGATATTAGGATAATTATGGAGGTTATAAAAGAAGAACACTATTGGAGAAAGGAAATTAGTCTTTTTGTTTGATTAGAGACAGAAGAAGAATGAGTGGGAGAGAGCTGATTTCTGTAATTTAAAATATAAACAAAATTTCAAGAACGTCATTATGGTTAACATTGAAGGAGAAATTGCTAGAGGCTTAAACAGACTGTTTTTATTAAATTACAGTAGGCAGGAACTGGCCTACATTGTAGAAAATAATGTCAAAAATAATTAGCAATTACACTGTGACTTTATAAAATTATTTTTCTACTCGTGAAAAACAAATTTAGCTGAAGGTGAAAGACTTTCTCTACCATTTGTTCTTATGGTTATACCTTACTGATGATTTTGTAAAAGTAGGGTTATGGTTACACAAATAATTACATGACATATATGTATACATCTATATTGCTTTTGATTAATTTTACATAATGAAAAATCTTTTTATTTAATGTTCATCAAATTAATGTCTAGAAAATGTCAAAACAGGCAGCTCTGACTTTTAATGTTCATGGTGTAGTATACTGTAGAGTCACCAAAGTTTCCTTTTTCATATATACAGAGGCATGCCTCTGTTCAGCACAGTAGGGGCAAAGACTATGTCATTGCAGTTCTTTAAGTTCTTGGTATTCCCAGAATATGTGCAGAATAAGTGTATAAAAACCTGTGTAAATGCTAATCTAGCAGCTTTCTTGTGGAACTCTGCTGTAAGGAAACTCAATAACTGACACATTTTCTCTTCGATTATTTATTTATTTATTTATTTATTATTTCACTTCTGCATCATTGTTTAAGCTAGTGCAACAATAGAAGACTGGGGTTGTTCCCAACTATCATAATGTAGCCGGTTTCTAGAAATCCAGATGCTGAGAATTTGCTCTGCCACGCAACTGCTTAAGAGAAATAGTTACAAAGCTCAGCTAAAATAGTTGAAAAATAAAGCAAGAATGACCATGTCATACATTTTGACTTTCTACAAGTTATTGTTATTCTATGCAGTAGGGGACTGCCTTTCTAACGTCAGTTCCTTCTGACTTCGTAAGCAAGAAACAATGGTTTGAAGCACAATAGGATTTTCTGTTTTAGACAATGACTGTCAGTCCCATTAGTATCCTGCTGATATGCTCAGGAGAAGGCAAAACCAAAAATACAAAAGAGAAGTCAGAGTATTCTTCAGGAAGATGGTCTATTCTCCCACGTTCCTGGTGACAGGAGGAGGGGGAATGGGCTAAAGTTGCGCCACGGGAGGTGTGCCACTAGGTGCGCCACTAGGTGATCTTGGAGGTCTCTTCCAACCTAGATGATTCTGTGATTCTGTGATTCTGTAATATTCCCAAGATAATACATTAAAACCACAAAGCTTTGTTTTTTATTTATTTTTATTTTTATTTTTATTTTTATTTTTATTTTTATTTTTATTTTTATTTTTATTTTTATTTTTATTTTTATTTTTATTTTTATTTTTATTTTTATTTTTTTATTTTTATTTTTATTTTTATTTTTATTTTTATTTTTATTTTTATTTTTATTTTTATTTTTATTTATTTATTTTTAATTATGTGGCAAAAGTTGTTAATATGCAAAGACTGCTGAAATGAAGTAAGTGATCTTAATCTATTGATTCATTCACCTGGATTGAACACCACAGACAGTGGTTTCAGAATAGAGTTCTTCCTAGCAGCCCAGTCACATGATGTAGTTTAGAAAACTATTTTTTTCTTTGAAACGATCCCTGTTAGATGACAGATTCATTACTATTCTCACTTACTTTTTCCAACATTTCATTGACCTCCTTGCCAAGAATCACTCCTTTACTAAAAGCTGAAAATTCTTGTGCTTCCATTATGCTAACTGCCAAGCAGTTTTTTTTCTTTTTTTTTCTTTTTTTTTTTTTTTAAATCTAACATTCAGCAGAGCTAAAGAATCTCCCCTTTGAAATGCTTTGTCTTTAAATATGTATAGGAAACAACGAAATATCCCTTCTGCCTTCTGTTTTGAGTAAGCTGAGATCTGTAGTGTGTGTTTCCAATCTGTGGATTAGTTTTATGTATGTCCTTTGAACTCTCTGCTTCTAAATATGTTTTTGATAACTTAAATATTGAGATAGTAAAAAAATAAAATAAATGTATAGTTGCTAGTTGAAATAAAACTGTCTCTTATGAGGTGCTGTTTTTCTTTTAACTGAGTTTTTTGGTAGATCTTCAACTACCACTTTTTAAAGCAACAACCAATTCTTCAGGAAAATAAAATTGTATCTTTATTCTTTCATTTTGTTTATTTCCTGTGAGTCTTTTGTGTGTGTGTGTGTGTGTGTGTGTGTGTGTGTGTCTACTTCATCATTTAGAGATTTCTTAACAAAGTATTGTGTTGTCTCAAAAGCAAGATCATTTTTGCCTTTCTTAAAAGCTTTTTTTTTCAAAGAAATCTACTTTCCATATGTGAATATTGATATGAAAATTTTTTTTTTTCTGAAGTTTTAAGCAGTACCAAGATCTTACATTGTATTCAATTTTATACATTTAATCTTCAATTCTCTTCTTTCTCACAAAACTTTTACTATATGTTATTAAATGCAACTGAATTTTAAAAACACAACAAATCATCCAGCTACTGAAACTCATTTGTGGCTCTGTATCCTTAAACAGTAAGTCTGAAAGCCCATCATTATGCTTTTGTATATTTTTCAGACTATTTAATACTTTTTGTATATGTGTGAGTTACTTGCTACAAGCTGCTCAATGTTTTGATAGGCATGATGATCTTAGGTGATTTAAACAAGCCAGCAAAGGGAAGCCAGACAAATGTTTGTTTCTGTTACAAGGGAATTTATGATTTCTTAAAATTGGACCTGAAATTATACAACCTTATTTTGAATGTTTTAAAAGGAAGTGAGCAATTTTCAAAGAAACTTTTATTTTATATATATAGCAATGGTGTATATATATATGTATATATATATATATCATATATTTATGTTCTTTGGCCAAGTTCTTGCAGTCCTTGGACATAAAGCATTTTTTTGCTTTATGATTCCAATAACTACTTTTTTTTTTTTTTTGAGATTTTGAATTTGTTTACTTTTGGGAGAACCAACACAATGTTCCCAGCCTTAACTTTACTTATGAGCTATCTTTGTTAGAGGAAAATATATTATGCAGGATGAAACAGCACAAGAGATGAGAGGCTGTTGCTACTCCACATTCCCAGGTCCATTAGCAAGGCAGAAGATGTATTTTCAGAAGTTGCATGCTCACAGAGCACACGTATATGCTACTTATATACGTATATGGCTGGCCTCAGAAATGGCAGACAGACACTCAGAGAACTCGAACACAGAATGAATGGCCTCATCCAGCTGCACTCTCTAGCTGAGCAGGATGGAAGTCCACCAGCATGACACGTGCATTTGTACATATGTGCAAAGTGCATCCCTCCAGGAGCTGGGCTTAGACACTCAATCTGCCCAATAGCTGGCCCTGGATCCCAGTCTCCACAGTTGCTGGCACAAGGACATACAAACTTCTGAGACCATGGGCCCACTCTGATTGCTTGTACTGACCACCACACACACACAGAATGGGCCAGGACTTTCCTGTTCCCAGCATCTGACACCCTATGCCTTTAGGGACACAAGCATTCTCACACCCAGAGTTGACTGAGACTCCCCCTGGTCCCTTAGCCAACTCCACTATACTTTTTAGCCCTAAGAGATACACAGACACTCTCACAACCGTTCATGGCCCTTAGAGATACACTCACCCTGTTGCTCTGAAGCTACCTAATTTCTGGCTAATCAGGCTTGATCATTGCAATTGACCACCCACTCACTCCTGCACTTGCTTGAGTTGCTAGCACCATGGACTCAAGGGTCCTCCAACATATGGTGTAACTCCAGTTGCTGCACTCACACCACCATACATACAAGTGCACACAAAATAGAGACCCCCCTCAATCAGGAGGGATTTAGAAAGAAATTTAACAAGAAGACAGGACAGGTTGTGCTGATCAGACAGAGGACATGGCCAGACAAGTGTACTGACCAGACCACTATTTACATATGAACAGCCCTTTTAATTTTCTTACCCTTCTATTTTCCCACTCTTGTGCTTCTCCTAAATCATCTAAAACCCTCCCCTTTCCTGCCTTTTGTTCCTCCTCTAAACACCCCAGAATAAGTCCTGCTTTCTTGAACTGCTTTACTTCTGCACCCTATAGTATGTCCCACCCCAATGCATCAACCCCTTTAGTCCAAAAGGTGATCTAGAGAGTTGCTCTGGATGACTCATCATGATGGGTATAATCCATGGGCAGGGGTCTGCTGGGGCAGCCCTGGGAAGGACCCAGATAAGGTCTTCCTTCTTCAGGAGTTCTTCACTTGTGTTTCTGCCTAACATTGTGCGTCCCTCTACTCCTCTGGGCTTGTGCAGATGAGTCCTTCTGGAAATTGCATTGAATAATCCTACTGTTAAAAGAATTCTACCCAGACTGGATTTGCACTCCTGACCTGTTAAGAACATAAATAACTAACTGGCATCATGAGATGGAACACATGAGAGTTATGTAGCAAAAAAGTGTTGACTTCTTGTTCCATTTTTATTCTTAGCTTTTATACCTTCAGAAAACATTCAAATCAGTTTCTTAAATATTTCCATAGGCCCCTTCTGAAAATGACCCCAAACCTTTCTTCATGTGGCCTTCCAGTTTTAGGAATAATAAATGATATAACCTATTTGCTATAGTAATGAAATTCAGTTAGTCTTCCAGTACTGACTTCAGTCTACCTTACCTGTCCGATTTTTCATCAGTTGCTTTGTCTTTCCTTAGATTGATTTCTAGTCCTTGTTCTTTCTTTCTGAGATTAGGGCTGTCATTTTTAAGAGTATATAATATAATATAATATAATATAATATAATATAATATAATATAATAAGCAGAGCAGAGCAGAGAAGAGAATAGTTCAGTTGGAAGGGACCTAGAATGATCATCAAGTCCAACTGTCTGGCCACTTCAGGGCTAAGCAAAAGTTAAAGGATATTATTAAGGGCATTATCCAAATGCCTCTGGAACAGTGACAAGCAAGTGGGATCAACCACCTCACCAGGTGGTTGATCTCACCTCACCTGTTCCAGTGTTTGACCATCCTCGTGATAAATTTTTTTCTTAATATCTAGTGTGAACATTCCCTGGTGCAGCTTTGTGCTGTTCCCACAGGTTCTGTCGTTACCAGAGAGAAGAGGTTGGCACCTCCCTCTCCATTTCCCTTCCTCAGGAAGTTATAGAGAGCCAAGAGGTCGTACCTTAGCTTTCTTTTCTCCAAACTAGACAGACCAATTGTGCCCAGCCTCTCCTTATGCCTTCCAGCCCTTTTACCAGCTCTGCTGCCCTCCTCTGGACGCTTTCAAGTATCCTTTTTATACTGTGGAACCAATAACTGTACATAATATTTAAGGTGAGGCAGTACAAATACTAAATGTAGTGGGAGAATCACCTCTTTTGACTGCCTGGTTATGCTGTTTTTAAGGTCCTGTTATAAAATGCTTTCTTCTATGCTGACCTTCAACTGTTGTATTCACTATGAGAGATTCAGGGGAAATAACATTACTACTAAGTTAAATTTACTTGAACACTATTTTTGTCAATCTATTCAATAAACCACACAAAGGCTTCCAGTAATTGTGTAAATTTAGTCTTATACTATGCAACCTAATGTATGAGCAGTGAAGGTTGAATTTGATCATCTCTCTTGATTAAGCATTTAGTGTTTAATCTCCATCATTGTTAACAATTGCATCTTATTTCATGGATTATCTTGACTCCTTATGTGTTTGATAAATTTTGCTTACTCAGAGGAAAAGACTTAGTATTATACAAAATGGTCTTTGGATTTTCATGGGGAGTATCTGCACAGATGGACTGAGTTCTTTGTTGGAAATGCCGTGACACACTTACATACTTTTAAATCAGTTACAAATCACAGAATCACAGAATTGTAGAGGTTGGAAGGGACCTCAAGAGATCATCAGGTCCAAACCCCCTGCCTAAGCAGGTTCCCTAGAGCAGGTTGCCCAGGTAAGGCGTTCAGACGGGCCTTGCATATCTTCAGAGAAGGAGACTCCACAACCTCCCTGGCCAGCCTGTTCCAGTGCTCTGTCACCCTCACCAGGAAGAAGTTCTTTCGCATGTTGGTGCAGAACTTCCTGTGCTGTATTTTGTGGCCATTGCCCCTTGCCCTGTCCTCACAAACCACTGAAAAGAGGTTGGCCAAATCCCACTGTCTCCGACACTGAAAATATTTGTAAACATTAATAAGATCCCCTCTCAGTCTTCTTTTCTCAAGGCCGAACAGACCCAGGCCTTTCCTCATAGGGAAGATGCACCAGGCCCTGTATCATCTTTGTTGCCCTCCACTGTGCCCTTTCCAGAAGATCCCTGTCTTTTTTGTACCGGGGAGCCCAGAACTTGGACACAGTACTCCAGGACAGCCTCGGACACCCTGACAGAAGGGGGCCTCAGTGGCATTTCCAGGCCGGGCAGTGGAGGAACGACGGTGCAGGTGGTGTTGTCGTCGTCGCTGTAGTCCTAGAGCGGTGCGGGACAGAGTGGAGTGGGGCGGGCGCCAGCTCCGGCCGCGGGCCGGCACCATGATCACCTCGGCCGCTGAAATTCTCTCTCTTCTGGATGAAGAAGGAGTTTGCACTTCACAAGCTGAATGTTGTTGTCTGGGCTTGACTTCTGGGCAGAAATCTCCGAGTCAGCAGATAAAATTGAGTTCTCTATGAAGATGAGGGTCTCCAGAGCTGGCAGTGTGCTGCTTTAGAATCACAGAATCATCTAGGTTGGAAGAGACCTCCAAGATCACCTAATCCAACCTCTGGCCTAACACTAACAAGTCCTCCACTAAACCATATCACTAAGGGCTACATCGAAACGTCTTTTAAAGACCTCAGGGATGGTGACTCAACCACTTCCCTAGGCAGCCCATTCCAATGTCTAACAACCCTTTCAGTAAAGAAGTTCTTCCTAATATCCAACCTAAACCTTCCCTGGCACAACTTTAGTTGCTTCCAAATAGTTTTACCACCTGTGAGCTTTTGAAGAATCACTGAACTATGCCCTGGGAGCAGGTGACCTCTTCAATGTCAATGACATCTCGGAATACGTGGAGGTGATCATTGCAAAATGTATCTACCACTATACAAAACAGTGTGTGGAGAACGCGGAGCTGCTGGAAGGGGAGAAGAAACCTGTTGATGAAAGGCTAGAAGGGATAGTGAACAAAATGTTCCAGCGATGCTTGGATGACCACACGTACAAGCAGGCTATTGGCATTGCACTAGAGACACCCAGGCTGGACATCTTTGAGAAAACAATCCTTGAATTGAATGATGTTCCTGGGAGGCTAGCCTACAGCTTGAAGCTCTACAAATATAGCAGTGAATCCACTGAATGGTTTAATATCACACCAGCTGTTTCTCTTATTTAATAGACAGAACTACTTAATGGAGCAACAGCTGAAAATGACAAAATCAATCACAGAATCATAGAATCATCTGTTAGGAAAAGACTTTAAAGATCATGAAGTCCAACCATCAACCTGAGCCTCATCAATAACATTCCATCAACACTGTATTCATCAAAAATCCAAAAGACAGCACCGTACAAGCTAAAATGAAAAACAAAACAAAACAAAACAAACAAACAAACAAAAAAACATATCCCAGTGAAAACCAGGACAGTATTCACCCCTTATTCCATACCATGTATGTAATACCCAGGTCCCACATTATCCAATATATCCTCATTAACCACCAACCATTTATTAATACATAGTTATCATTCCTGTAGGCTATGGACCACCCCTGAGAAATGTCCATAAAATGCCCAATGAGTTCATTTAGTCCATGACTTAGGTTCTATTATGATGGTCATTCAGGACAGGAGAAGCAGTGTATTACATGGAGTTATATGCCAAAGCCAGCTCAGGTAGGGTCACTGCTGCACTTGCACTTCTTGTTATGAGGCTCATCCTCCATTGGTTTGACTGGTTCTTGCTATAGGCCTTCCTAACACATGCAACTGAGGTCACGTTACAACAATTTAAAGGTATATTCACCACAATCTCCACCCCTACCCCCACTGAAGCAGGCTATAGGATTTAACATTGCCATGAATGCCTCCCCTTACCCTTGGACTGGATAATGGCAAGGGGTTCCTGTTATAGTGCTCTCTATAACATGCAACTCAAATTATGGGTTACAACAATTTAAAGGTATATCCATTACAATCTCCAACTGTTGTCTTTCTATGACCAGACCATTGGGTTTAGCATTGCAATGAAGTGCTGTCCTCGCCCCTGCTCCTACCTGGGCTTCTCCATTGGCCACAATCCCTTTAAGGTGTACCTACTCCAGTATGGCTTTATTCATGGGCCACAGTCCTTTGAGAGTTCTACCTACTGTGTCATGGATTTATCCATAGCCACAGAGGGTTTGAGGTGTAACTTCTCTAGAGTGGACTTATTCATGGGACACAGTCTCTTCAGACATCTCTGTGGGGGCCCAGAGAGAGCCATCCTGGACGACCCCCTCAGAGGCCTCCGATATTCAAAGTACCCTTGGGCTAAATTAAGGTGACATAACACCAAACGCTGGATTGAAAAGTTTTATTGACAGCAGAATCTATTCTGGCAGAAACTGATTAAATCTTGTTGTTTACCACAGGAGCTATTTTACTTGTTATTCCAAAAAGGGTTAATGGGAGCTATTTAAGCCCCATTGTTTTACAAAGGGCTGAACAGCCTGTAACATACAATGAAAGAAAGAGAGGGATGGAAAGTTAGAAAGGCAAGGCAAGAGGAAAGGGGTTTCTGCTATAGTGCTTCCTATATCATGCAGCTCAAATCATGGGTTACAACAGTTTAAAGGCATATCCATTACAATCTCTACCCATATCCTTTTAAACCCAGGCCATAATTTTTAGCACTGCAATGAACTCCTCCCCTTGCCCTTGCTCCAGCATGGGCTTGTCCAATGACCACAGCACGTACACTGGCATGGCTTTATCCATGAACTACAGTTCCTTCAGAGGTCTATCTACTGTGTCATGCATTTATCCATGGCACCAGAAGCTTCAAGGTGTACCTGCTCTGGTATGAGCTTGTTCATGGGCCACGGTCTCTTCAGAGGAGTACCTGCTCACACAAGGCCTATTCCATTGGTCACAGTCCCTTTAGAGGAACGTCAAACAGCTGCTGTGTTATGGTCTTATCCATGGCCACAAATGCTTCAAGGTGTTCTGGCATGGCCTTATCCACTGTCACTGCAAAGTGCGCCTGCTGCAGCACAGACTTCTCCATGGCCATGGACACTTTGGGGTGTACATGCTCTCTGTTGTGCCTTAGCCCTGGCAGGCAGCTAAATGCCACAAAGCCACTTGCTCATTCTCCCCAGGTGGGATGGGGGAGAGAATCCGAAAGGTAAAAATGCAAGAACTCATGGGTTGAGATAAAGAAGGTTTGCTAGGTAAAGCAAAAGCTGTGTGTCCAAGCAAATCAGAACAAGGAATTAAATCACTACTTCCCATTGACAGACAGGTGTTCAGTGACTTCCAGGAAAACATCAAAACATCATACATAATGGTTTCTTGGGAAGAGAAATACCATCACTCTGAACATCTCCTCTCCCCTCCCCCTCCCTCTGCTGCCTCCTTTACCCCAGCTTTTATTGCCAAGAATGATATCATATAGTACGGAATATGGAATATCCCTTTGCTCAGTTTGGGTTAGCTGTCCTGGCTGTGTCTCCAAGTTACTTGTGCACCCCCAGCCTCCTCACTGGCAGGGTAGCATAAGAAATGAAAAAAAATCTTGATTCTGTGTAAACACTGCTCTGCAACAACTAAAAATATCAGTGTGTTATCACCACTATTTTCATCAAAAATCCAAAACACACCATTGTGTGAGCCTCTATAAACAAATACATAAATAATAATAATAATAAAAAAAACTCTGTTCCAGCCAAAACCAGGAAACTCTCACATGGACTTGTGTAAGAAGCATGACCAGCAGGTCGAGGGAGGTGATTGTCCCTCTTTACTCTGCCCTTGTAAGGCCCCACCTGGAGTACTGCATCCAGGTCTGGGGTCTCCAGAACATGAAGGATGTGGACCTGTTGGAACAAGTCCAGAGGAGGGCTACAAAGATGATCAGAGGGCTGGAGAACTCTCCTGCGAAGAAAGGCTGATAGAGCTGGGGCTGTTCAGCCTACAGAAGAGAAGTCTCTGGGGAGACCTCATTGAGGCCTTTCAATATTTAAAGGGGTCTTATAAAAAGGATTGAGAAGGACTCTTCTCGGGTAGATAACGATAAGACAAGGGAGATTGGTCCTAAACTAAAAGAGGATAGATGTAGATTAGACATTAGGAAGAAATTCTTCAGTGTAAGGGTAGAGAGGCACTGGAACAGGTTGCCAGGAAAAGTTGTGGCTGCCCCATCCCCGGAGGCATTCAAGGCCAGGTTGGATGGGGCCTTGGACAACCTGATTTGGTGGGTGGCATCCCTGCCTATGGCAGGGGGGTTGGAGTTAGATGATCTTTAAGGTCCCTTCCAACCCAAGACATTCTATGATTCTATGACTTATCCACAGGTCATAGATCCTCTGACTCAAGTTCAGATCAGACTTCCAGCTTGTCTAGTACAGCAGCACTGGAATAGCATCTGATCTGCATCATCTTTTATCATGGATTGCACCTAAATACCACAGTCAAGTCCCCTGATCACTGACAATTAAAGAAAAATAACCACAAATTCCAGTAGGGAAAGGCCATGATAATGTTGCAGAAAGGATTTTTCTGGATTGGTAAGAAGACTATCTGCAAGTTTGTCATGACATGTCCGTAAAAAGACCATGACCAACTCTCCGTAGGGGATGATTCTCCTGTGAAGAGAGTACTCATCAGATATTGCGACTTGTTGCTGAGAGAGATTGATTCTATCTGGTAAAATATCTTAGTGCCATGCTTTATACCTGGTGGCACTTGAGATAATGAAACATCTGTCAGTGTTTTGGGGTGAAAAGTGATGGATGCCAAGTGATGTGCAGAAAATCCAAGTGATGGCTAGAGTTTTGCAAGACTCTGTGAGACGACAGACTAATTGTAAATTCTACAACATTCTGATATTTAAAGACATTATTCCTCAGACAACAAAACCTGAATATCCTGTATATTTTATTTTTTTTTAGTAGCAGCAGGTATTCCTGGAAAAAAATATTTGTATGTTTCTATAGAATTTTCATTCACTTCTCCTGAAATCTGGTGAAAAAAAATAAGACTGTTATAAAACTACATCTGCATAATAGCTACTGCAGCACAGGTTCTCTGGGAATGGACTAACTCTGACAAAAAGAAGACTCACACACCTCGACAGAACAGGTCAGACCATCCAATCTGAGAAAAGGAAAAGCATTTACATATATCATGGCTCTCATAGCAAGTCTAACATTTCTCCTTGGAAATATATATATTTTTTAATGTAATGAAATTATTAGGACTGCCCATCTTCATAGAGAATTACTAATTAGAAGGAAGGACAGATGCTATACAATTAAGTCCCTATGGAGGAATGGTTTCTATAAGTAGACTGAGTAAAATTGAACAGTACCTGAGTTTGAGTTTCTGGGTTGTGAGTTCTGGAATATTGTGCTGAGGTACCTTCCTCAATGAAAGATAAGAAGAAAAAATGATGTTATTTCTACTTGTTTTCAATTGAGATTTCCATTTTACAGTACAATCTAGATTATTTTTGAGGTTAAAATCAACCAACCAACTGCTTCAATTTAGTTTTAATGGCACAAGTCCCTGACTGTTGAACTGAGTTATAACTAAAACCACCGTACACCTAACTTTGAATTTCTTAGAGCTGAAGGAGTGATGTAAGTTTCTAGTAGCTTCTGACATGTTTAGTGTAAAATCAGTTTTAAGTAGCCAGAGTTGAAGTTATCATTTCGAAGAATGATACAAACAAGTTTATGAGTCATGTATATGTTAATAAAAATAGATGTTCTTTACAATTTATCCTAATATATTAGGAAGTAACTGTTAAAAATATCTTTTTTTTTTTTCTCCCCTCTGCAGATGATAAAATTAAAGTAAAATATACACATATTAATGAATTATGCCTACCTCACTGTTCTTGTTTTTCCTGGACTTAATAGTAGTAAGCAGCTTACTTTCCTGAGACCTTGAAAATAGTTTTTAAGCGTTTCATCTGTTTAAGGATTAAGACGTCACTCAACGCTAGATTTATCTAGCCTTAGGTATTTTTCCTTTTAATTTACCATTTTGTTACATTGCCTCTTGACACTTCAGTGTCTGACAGTGCTTATTTTTTTGTTAAAGGAAAAGTTTCCACATTCCTTTCATTTTTTGGCATCTGTTAATACCAGTAGAGAAGTCAGAAATGTTGGTGATTTTCCAAGCATGTAGAGTGGAAATACCTTTCCTTTCCCTCTTGTCTGCAAAATTATATTAACTTCTAATGTCTGGACATTGATGTGTCTGTTGAAAGGGAAAAAAATAGTTGACTACAGAACAAATCTATATATTTAATCCAATGAATTGCCTGACATGAAATCAATGGCAATGACAGTATTTTCAGACAGTTTGGAAAGTTTTACTTAGTTTTACATGGAATGAGTACAAGCAACTAATATGGATCTTCCTGGTGTTTTAAAAATGAGTAACATCCATTGCATACATTTTTGATCAGGCTGAAATTGATCTTTTTTTTCCTGCTAGGTACATTCTTCTTTATGATTAGATGACAGCAGAAGCCAAAGATAAAATGAAGTTCATTGGTGTGGGTCAAACACATTTCATTTTCCATTTGACTATAAATTGACTTTTTGAAGTTGGATTTCATAATAAATCTTATGATTCCTGTCACTAGCAAGAGATAGAAAATGGGCTATTGAATTTGAATTGTGTTAAAAAAAAAGGGGTTTTCTTTTTCTTTTTTTTTTTTTCCCACTTCTCCTTCATTGTGAGATTATTCCTTCCTCCTTTTTCCCTCCTCTTTCTTTCACTTTACTTAAGGAAAATATTGAATGTGACACCAGCAAGGTAAAGCTTAAAATTGTCAGCAGAAGATCATATGTAATCTTTGCAACAGCATAAGATTTACTGGGATTTTAACTGTTATCCAAATATGGGCCTCTGTATTTTTTATATTCAATGCTATTTTTTATTACTATTATTATTCATTTTAAACCTAGGATATTCAAGCTGTTGTGTTGAAAGAAATAGAAAGGGGGATGGTGAGAAACAAATTTTCGCATATCATAGTTTTACAGTTTAAATGGAATAATATACTTGTACAAAAAGAGTTAACAGTTGTTTTCATCTTTATATGGATTTTATAAGTGGATATGTTGTCTGACAACTTTGCCAGCAGATCTTGAACAGCATTTTAAAGAAGACAAATTTACATATACTGGATTTCCAAGCTTTGTCTTTTAATATATATTTTTTTTCTATTTGCATACTTAAAGCTATTGAAGAACTAGAACTCTCAATGTATACACCTATTGTACAACTAGTTGATGAAGTGAGTTACAGCAAGTGCTGTCATTTTAAAAATACCTGTAGGTTAGGTTACATTACTACCTTAGGTGAAACAGTATAGTCAGTGTCTGCAGATTATATATGGAGGAAATATTTTAAAATCTTGAATTTTTCATTTGAGCATTCTAATTAGCTATTAAATCCCACTAACTTTGTTGTTCTTTCTGATGGGATGGCTGTGTTTTTAATTAAATACTCTGCACTTGGAAGACTGCCAGTTAATCATCAAGCAAAGTATTGTTGAGACTTTTGTTTTTTGATTTTCTTGATTCTTTTGCAGCTCCAAACTCTGCTATAAACCAGATGGAAAACATGAATAGTTAGCTTGAGTTTCCATTAACAAAGAATGACTAGAAATGAGTTGCAGTAAATGTAATTTTTAAAATGCATAACTTTTGTCAGTTATAAGCATAGGTATCCTCTTACTGCGTACCTACGTTTTCTAGGTATCCTCTTACTGAGTGTAGGATATTAATCAATGTGAAAAATTCAATGATGAATCTTAATTTTCTCAAAAAAAAAAAAAGATTTTAGCTGATACAAGAAGAGAGAATAGAAAGCAACTTTTATGGGATTTCTTTCTAAACTTGGGGATATAGTTTATAGACAGAAGTTTGACAGCTGTGTAATTAGATTTTCTAGTCCTCTAGAAATGTGAATATCATCAGTCTAATTATATCTTACAAACATAAATAACTTGTTTATTTTTAAATTTTATGGTGCATCCTTGTTGTTCCTCTATGACATGGTAAGCTTAAAATCAAGCACGTGTTCCTTTTTATTTCCTGCTGGATCTCATCATGAAAAGTTGATTATTCTTAAATAAATAATTCTAATCATCAGTACTGTAGAAGGCTTTCCATACTTACAGTTGTTTGAGTGTTTGTTTATACCACATTCTTTCTGAGATTTGGTTGATAGAGGACATGCATTTTTAAGGTATATTCTGTCTTTTTCTCTCAATGCAGCTTCACATAGTTCATTCATCTCTGGAGTGTAGTTTAGAATGTTCCCTTTAATCTCTCCTGTTGCTAGTTTTTGATTAACATTTTTGTTTCTTAAAAAAAAATTAAAAAATCAGACTTGGTGTTAACAGCTCTATATTACCCTCTTTTTTTTTTTTCTAATGATAATCACAACATTTATTTCTTCTAGCTTAGACAGGGCCTCCTTTTTATTATATTTAAGTAAGATCAACAACATAAATAAGTTTCATGACTCTTTCTGTAACCTATTAACATAAAGACTTCATCGAAAATATTATCTCCTTTACCTCTTGCCGTGTAACAGGTTGGCTGTCTATTGTGTGGTTTCTGCAGTGGCTATGTGTACATTACCTTGTCTATCTCCATACTCATAGCTGTTACCTTCACCCTCTCTGTTAAGTCTCCAAGTTTAATATTCTACCACACTCTCTAGATCACTTTCTGCTGTTAGCTTTAGCTTATCCACTTGTGAAGTGTGTTTTGCATATTATTTTTTGTCTTTCTGTTTATATTTGATCTCCCTGTCAATGCTTTACATGTTTCTTTAGTGTTGCTGGGGGAATATGCAAAAGATGTGTCTTGCTCCTATGAGACTCTGCAGCTCCTGACAGGACCTCTTATTCACAAGCATTCTAGTGAATGTAAGTAAAATGTAACCACTCCAATCCAGTGTACCTTGAATAATATATGCAAAGGAGGCAACAGGAGTCTTTATCAATAGCACTGAGAGGCTATAGTAGTACTAGGCTATAGAAGAACATTACTGGGGCATGTAAAATTTATATTTAGAGCAAAAGAAAAGTCTTTCTGTAAGGAGACACAGACATCACAGTTAAACATGAGGTTAATTTTTGGAAGGATTGGAAGAATTTTTGACAGTACAGAGAATATAATTTTTTTTTCCCAAAGGATTTTATGAAGTTATGAGTAGAAGACTAAATCCTTATAAATATCAAGCAAAAATGGTTTGAGGGCAAGTGACAATTGCAGACTTCCTCTGTACAAAGTAAAGGAATTTGTTCTATTCTTGCTGTTGCTGCAAACATTTATCATGTATTTCAATTACTTTCAGAGGACTTCAAGAAGTTTGGCACTGTATCAAATATAATCACAATTTAACCACTTACAAGGCACTTTGGTTACAGATAACAAATTCAGAAGTCAATTTGGGACTGGAAAATGATCATTTCCTTGCAAAATATATTCTAATGAACGCGATGAACACAGAATATTTTTAAAAAGAAGCTATGGACAAATTGTGTGCTGGGATAAATTATTTTCCATCTTGGCTTCCATCTGTGATAAGGAGGGAAATATTGAAGATCTTAAAGTTTCTTATTTTTGTGGATGTCACATTAAATGGGACTAATCAAGAGTCCAATGTTTGCCTATATCAGAGCCCTGTTAAGGGCCTTTTCTAAGACAGTTTCACAAAGTTGAACAAGTTTAATAAGGCAACAGATAGATTCATAATTGCCATTGATAAATACACTTTCTGCAAGGGTGTTAATCTGTGATAATACTGCTAGCAAAATGCTATCCATGGCATTCCTCACCAAAAGGTGAAGGCACAGATTTTACCAAGAAGGCAGCCCTGTCTTGGTGGAGGAGGACTGCCTTTTCTAGGTTTCCGGTTTCTTCTTTCTCCCTGCCCTCCCCACTCTTCTTTTTTCCTCACTCTAACATTTTTTAATTATTGTTGGTTTTTTTGTTTGTTTGTTTTCCTAACAATAACTTTCTTCTTTTACACCGTCTTAATACTCTTCTATATCCTAACCTTATCTGTTCCCTCCATGGGGTGACAGTTAGTAAGATTGGATGAAGAGTTTAGTATTATTGTCATATATGTTTAGCATGTATTTCATTAAGCTCATTATTATATTCAGGGGTGTATTTAATATTCAGTTAATATTCATCAGTATTTAATATTCTTTTTACAAATAATAAAGCAAAAGGTTTCACTCTGGGCACTGTAGCCTTCAAGATTCTGTTCTGCTGCCAAAACAGGGCTGCCCCACCAACACAAGACTCCCTCCTTCAACAACCTCTCATACCAAGCCTGCAGACATCCATCCACAAAATTTGTAAATGAGATAAACAAGAACAAGCTGCTCAACTCCCCTTTGCCCAAGACTGGTGTTTATCAGTGTCACTAACAAGTCTAACCGAGCACTTGTGAAATAATCAATCTGATGATGTATTTCTTATCTGTATATAATAAGAATGCATACAACAAATGAATACCTAAACCAGACAAAATCTTGTATATATACTTCCATTCTGAGACCGAAGTGGTGTTTAAGAACAAGGTCACCTCTGCCACGAGCCTCACTGAAAAAACAGACCCAATAACTGCCATAAATCTGCTGGTACAACTACCAAAATAATCTATCAGGAAGCCAAGTAATACTATACAGAAATACTGTACAGAGATTGGCATTCATAAATTCTTATTTTTCTGACAAACATCCAAGAGAATGCAGAAAAGTAAAAGGTTATCTTCCCTTCCCAGTGGCGTTGTGGATTGTTAAATGAGTAAAGAGTCATAAATGAGTACACTCTACAATCTACATAACAATTTTTGAAAAGAGTTCTGAGGACTAAGCTAGTTCTTTCTTAAGAAAATAGCATATTTTAACTGCAGTTCACAGCCAAGCTATTTTCTTAGAGACTATTTTTCTCATACCTCCTCCAAATAATTTTTTCTTCTGTCTAACCAAATTTTCCTCCAGGTTTTGGTCATCTCCCTCCAAGTTCAGTGAAGAAAGTCTCCATGGACTCATTTGCCACCACTGGCATAGAAATAAACTCCATATTTTTATATTTTGAGATTATTTTTTTTTTTTTAGAGATGAGTAATAGTAACAAAACTGATCAACAGTCTTCATGGAGGAAAGTCTGGCCATGATAGTTGTAGCTACTGAAAATCAGGTGACGTTTATTCACTTCTATATTGTATAGTGGACCATGGCTGCTATTAATAACACTCAGTAAGGCCAGAATATGGTATGCCATAATTTATTGTCCTTTATCAATTTTTAATTGGCTGTTTTAATTGGCTTTAGATTCATGGGGGTAGATATTATGACACCAAAATCGGACATTTCCGGTTTTGCTCTAAGGACCAAACTGCCGGAGGAGTTCTACTGGAGAACTTTTTCTTTAGGGCTTCACGCTGAAAGGTACTGAATGCAAGTCAGATTTGCCTCTGCTAGTTGAAGAGGTAATAAATGCTACCTGGAGCAGGCACAGCTTAAACACTGGTGTCTTAGAGGGAACAGGTAGAGAGGAGGAGTGGGCCATAACATTTGTTGTGTTATCAAGAAAGGGCACTGACTTAAAAAACAGCTAGTTCTTTTAAATTTAATTTAATTTAATTTTTTATTTAATTTTTAATTTAATTTAATTTAATTTAATTTAATTTAATTTTAATATCTTATCTTATCTTATTTTATCTTATTTTGTATTTTTTTTGTCATTCACTTTATTGGCAAATTGTTAATCAGCATCTGTTGGTATCCAGGCTTTTCTGTCTTCCAGACAGGCTGTTGAAATTTGATTTTATTCATCTCAGCAGCCACGCGATGGCAGCAAAGTATTGAGGAACCCCACTTTCCTCCTCTATCATCAAGTGCTACAGCTTGCCATTTTAAGGTTTTAGACCAACCAGAGGAGATCTACATATAAACTGCATCAAACCTGAGAACAATGATGCTAAGAACTGTATACTCAAAGAACAAAATCATGAGCTCTGTATATGTTTATCTGTGAATATTTCCTTGCCAACTTATCTATGAAACACATACTTGCTGTGTTTGACGTCAGCTTGTTTTAGAAATGTCATATCAATGTAGAAAAGAAATGTGATATTTCTTTTATAAACTCAGATTTAGTTGTAGTTTACATAATCATTACTGTAAGATAATGATTAAATTCAGTACTACTATCCATGTTAATCCTGATAAAATCCACAGCGTCGTAAATTGTGCTCACCAGGTTTAAAAAATTACCAAAAATCTGGAATAGAGATATCTTATTGCCATTTCTTAAGCCTGTATTCATAAAGAAAGTTCACCTAATGTAGCTATAATACACACAAAAAATAAAAGAAATACAATAATACATACAAAAAATGGACATACTGGAAAGACAACATCTGGTAAGAGGCAAGGAGGAATGTCTGCAGAAAATAAAGGGAAAAATGATGAGAGATGGCTTTGCGTATTTATTCATAAATATTTGTGTGTATTTATATGTTAAACTCTCCTTTTTCTAGTAAAAAACTATATAAAAGAATATATATGTTTGTGTGAATGTGTGTGCATATAAATCTGTATGTCTTAGGCAAGGGCCACAGACGTAAAAAGCTATTTTAATCAGAGCTACAAAAGAGTTCTGAAATGCAAAATTTCTGAATAGAGAATTTTTGAATCCATACCATGAAGAGTTGTTGAGTTTAACCAAACAGCTGTAACGTCACAAATGAAATACCCACAACTGGTAATATCAGTTTGATTCAGCTCGCTATTATGTTGATAACCTCTGTCATTAATAATGGCAGCTGAGTAAAATGAGAAAAAAAACCACATTTTTTTGCAATTTAGTATGCAAAATCTGTTGAACAACATTTACATGTAAAATTTGTCTTTAGACAAATTGCATATTTATGACCAATGAGGTATGAGAAAATAATTGTTTCTTATATGTTTGCACAATTCTTACCTAACAGTGTTTTCCAGCCATGTATTTCCACTGAGTTGAAGGCCTTTTCTGTATCCTCATATTTGTAGACATTACAGAAAAAATAAAAAAAGAAATTAAAAAAATGCTAGAACATCATAAGAAGTGTTTTATTTTCAGTATTTTGAATTTCATGGAGAAGCTTTTAGAAATCACAGAATCATAGAATCATTAAGGTTGGAAAAGACCTCAAAGATCATCTGGTCCAACCATTCCCCTAAGACCAATATCACCCACTAGACCATGCCTTATAGTAGTTACATTCCAAAACAATGAGCTTAATGTTAATTTGTGTGTCTGTCTTAAAAATTGAGGAAAATAAATTAAATGTTTATTTAAGTGAATAGATGTTACCAAATGCTGTTTATTTCTTATGTTTGAAACCAAACATAACACAATATTTTTACAAATGTTATAGGCAATATGCTTCTACAGTTTATATTTATAGTATTTTTCTGATTTTGATATTTTTGTAACATTTCATAATATTCAAACCTATGCTTAATTCACAGCATAGAGTTTTAATTTTGCTGTCTGCAAAAATCCAAATTTTAAAAGTCTGTTAAATGGCATATTATTTTAGAGCTGGCTGATTTCCTTACTTTTATTTTGGGTAACAGTTATATTTTGGAAAAGTTTCAGTAAAATGAAAATTGGAAGGAAAGATTTTCAGAAATATCTAAATGGAGTTGCATTATGGTTCATCTTCAAATTATGCAGAAAGTTATGTCTAAGGAGGCAGAAGTTGTTTTACAAATTAATGCAGGGAGAATTTTGAATATGGAATTCTATTCAGAACTATTCATCTATCTTGTAAAAACAAACTGCAAAATATTCTCTTAATATTATCTTGGAGAAAATTAAGGAAAACATTCTTATTATTTCTAATTCCAATTTATTTTTAGTGGGAAAGGAACTGGAATAAATTTCAAGACATTTCAAGTGATCTAAGGGATTTCTAAGGTTACTTACTTGTGAGACTGAGTATTAACTTGCTGTGAATTACAACAGCTTACACTGCCTTAATGGTTCTCAGAGATTAAACCACTGGTTCTCTGAGTAATTTTGACTCTTCTGTAATTTATTTGTTCAGCTAAGAGTAGTTTCTGGATATTGTGGAAAAATTTGGTCACATTTCTGGTTAATTGCTCTTGGAAAATGCTAAGTTAAATAATCAGCAGCAATCTGATAGGCTTGGTGATTGTAATATTGTTCAGGGCTTTACTCATCAAGTATACTACATGTATGAGAGAGTTACAAAGAGTTCCAGCTAAAGGCGATTAGTGGCATGACATTTCTGTAAAGGAGAAAAATGCATTTCCTTTCCCTGCTAAGGCAACAGCGATTCAATCTCTGCAAGAGCAGAGTATTTTATTTTATTTATTTAATTTTAATTTTATTTTATTTTATTTTTATTTTATTTTATTTATTTTTAATAAGAGATTTGGATCAGTGGACAAAATGTAAGGGTTGTGAAGTTTCTCTGAACAGATTAATACTTGTGAGACAAGCCATCATCAGCACACTGGTTGTGAGAAGGCTTTTTGTATGAGCCATTCTTCTGTTACTTCTTTTGGCTCCATATTATTGAAAATGACTTAAAGGAAAAAGCTGATTTAGACATGGAATGGTGGTCACCCCATTTACTTATTGCCTCTTCTAAAGATTGTGCACATATAAACAGAGGTGATGAGAGCAAATTTTCAGTAGCTTCAGGGAAAATTAGCCTTATAAGTGGAAAGTATTTTTCTAAACAGCAAGTACCTTCAGTACTTCAGTGTCTTAAGCTCTAAGAGATATAAATCATGACAAAATGGAATTTTACCATATTCCTTCTAGTGAACAGAACAGCCCTATAGAAAGACCTGATAATTGCTGTATTCAAAAATGAATATTAATATACAAAGCAATCTGTGTAAAAATATTTTTTGTGAATAATGTTTTGCCTGAATGAAAGGCAGAAGTTGCATTTAAGCTGATCACTTCAAAAGTAATTAGAGAAGTATAAAACCAGTACTTGCACTGTAGATCGGGAAAGAGAGAAATAATATCACCCAGGAACTATACCAAAATTTGTCTAACTTCAATAGGATGCAATTTCAAAACAATTATGAAAGTAAGTTATTAAAGACATAAAAGAAACTTGGGAAAAAAGGAAAAAAATCAGCACAACTTTACTAGTTGCAAACTACTATATATGTGGTGAATAAATTTATTTCAGTTAAAATGTCTGATCATGTAGACAAACACCTGTTAAAAAAAGTTAAAATTACAGTATCACAGTATCACAGATTTCTAGGTTGGAAGAGACCTCAAGATCATCGAGTCCAACCTCCGACCTAACACTAAGTACTCCACTAAACCATATCGCTAAGCTCTACATCTAAACGTCTTTTAAAGACCTCCAGGGATGGTGACTCCACCACCTCCCTGGGCAGCCCGTTCCAATGCTTAATAACCCTTTTGGTAAAGAAGTACTTCCTAATATCCAACCTAAAACTCCCCTGTCGCAACTTTCGCCCATTCCCCCTCGTCCTGTCACCAGGCACGTAGGAGAACAGACCAACCCCCACCTCTTTACAGCCTCCTCTAAGGTAACTGTAGAGAGCGATGAGGTCGCCCCTGAGCCTCCTCTTCTCCAGGCTGAACAAGCCCAGCTCCCTCAGCCACTCCTCGTAAGACTTGTTCTCCAGACCCCTCACCAGCTTGGTCGCCCTTCTCTGGACTCGCTCGAGCACGTCCATGTCCTTCCTGTAGTGAGGGGCCCAAAACTGAACACAGTACTCGAGGTGCGGCCTCACCAGAGCCGAGTATAGGGGCACAATCACTTCCCTAGACCTGCTGGCCACACTGCTTCTTATGCAGGCCAGGATGCTGTTGGCCTTCCTGGCCACCTGGGCACACTGCTAATTAGACTTCTTAGACTTAATTAGACTTCTATTTGGTGTTTCTTAATGTGTCCAGCATTCAGTGCCACATACAAAGTAATTATTGAAAATAATGAGTGCCACATACAAAGTACATACAAAGTAATTATTGAAAATGGGAAGTAATAAAATGGTAAGAAATGAACTATGTTGGCAGAAGTTAATAAGTGTTATGTGTTGGAAGTTGGCTCGGACAGTCTGGGATGAGTTTACAGATAATGAACCTGAAGGAAGAGTTTTGCAAACAGCCTTGTTTAATTGTTTTTCTTCTATCTGGTTATGATATGGTTTAATTGTTTTGGGAATGGGCTAAAGTTGTGCCAGGGGAGGTTTAGGTTGGATATTAGGAAGAACTTATTTACTGAAAGGGTTGTTAGGCATTGGAATGGACTGCCCAGGGAAGTGGTTGAGTCGCCATCCCTGGAGGTCTTTAAGAGACGTTTAGATGTAGCCCTTAGTGATATGGTTTAGTGGAGGTCTTGTTAGTGTTAGGCCAGAGGTTGAACTAGATGATCTTGGAGGTCTCTTCCAACCTAGACGATTCTGTGATTCTGTGATTCTGTGATTTAGTCTGTACTTGGGAAAGTAACTTTTTATTTTTAATATACGTAATTTTTGAATTATATGTGTGAAACCAATTAAATAGCTGTAATTGTAATTTGCATAAGGTAATCTATATACCGGATTCAGCTTCATATATGTTGATGAAATAGAAGTTCATAGATTGATTAATACAGTCAACTTAGTACTCTCTTCAAGTTCTTCATGAGTTCTGCTTCACTGAAGGCATAATAATGACTTAAAATTTAGTTATTCTCCAATTTCCTGGAATAATTTTAGAGAAAACTGAGCTGCTTGCTATATTAATGGCTTCATAGAATTGTTGTAAGTAGCAAAATCACAGAATGGTTGAAAATGGAAGAGACCCCTGGAGGTCATCTGCGCCTGGAAATGTTTTCCAGAATTACCTGCTCTACCACCTTCCCAAGGACAGAGGTGAGGTTGGCTCGTCTGTAATTCCATGTGTAGTGGTTTTACCCAGCTGGGCATCTGAGCTCCACCAAAACTGCTCTCTCACTTGCCCTCCTCAAAGGGAAAGGGGGAGAAAATATGTTGAAAAGGGCTCAAGGGTTGAGGTAAGGACAGGAAGATCACTCAACAATAATCATCATGGGCAAAACAGACTCAGTATAGGGAGATTGATAAAATTTATTGTTTATTATTAAAAATCTAGAGCAGTGACAAACAAACAAAAACAAACAAACTAAAAAAAACCTTCCCCCATCCAACTTCTTCCACCTCCTCCCCCCTGAGTGGCACAGGGGAAAAAGGGAATGGGTATTGCGGTCAGTCAGTAACACTATGATTCTATGATTCTATGATTTTGTCTCCGCCACTCCTTCACAGTCATTCTCTTTCCCTCCTCCAACGTGGGATCCCTCCCACAGGATACAGTCCTTCCTGAACTGATCCTTGCAGGGGCTTCCTACAGGCAGCACCTCTTCAAGAACTGCTCCAAATATGGTTTCGTACCATGGGTTCCATCCATCAGGAGCACACTGCTCCAACCTGGGTCCCCCAGGGGTGGCAGCTCCTGCCAGGTCACCTGCTCCTGTGTGGGCTCCTCTCCATGGGCTACAGATCTGGTCTGAAATTTGCTCCGGCGGGGGTCCTCCACAGGCCGCAGGTCAGTGCAGGTCTACCTGCTCCACCGTGGTCTCCTCCAAGGGCTGCAGCGTGGAACCCTGCTCCACCATGGTACATGGTGGGCTGCAGGGGGACAACCTGCTTCACCATGGTCCTCACCACAGGCTGCAGGGGAACTTCTGCTCCGGCACCTGGAGCTCCCCCTCCTTCTTCACCGACCTTGGCATCTGCAAGGCTGTTTCGCACTCCTTTCTATCTCCCAGCTGCTGTGTAGAAGCAGGTTTTTTTTTTTTTTTTTTTTCCTTTCTTAAATATGCTCTCAGGAGGCTCTCAGAGCAGGTCCCTTTGGAGCCGGCTGAAACTTACCCTTATTTAACATGGGGCAACTTCTGAATTCTTCTCATAAAGG
Organism: Anser cygnoides; assembly: GCF_040182565.1. NCBI lineage: Eukaryota > Metazoa > Chordata > Aves > Anseriformes > Anatidae > Anser > Anser cygnoides. The sequence continues at coordinate 55,617,543 of NC_089874.1, forward strand.
CCACCCCTGAAGCCCCTTGATACCAAAACCTTGCCACATAAACCTGATACACCATGGGTCCTCTTTCTTGCCCTTCTTGATCATAGGAGCAACAGTGAATAGAAACAGTGGACATTGTAGGAAGTGTTGTCTCTTTCCAGTGCTGCTTTTAATGTAGAAATGAATTTCTAACTAAAAAAGACCTGATATTAACAGACCATATTTACAAAAATAGTTTAAAGAATGATGTTAGGTAAAATTGTTACCACAGAATAATAGAATTTTTTGTGTTGGAAGGGAAGATGGGCTAATTCCAACCCCCAAGATATAGTCAGGGACACCTGCCACTAGACCACATTGCTTGTAGCCCCATCCAACCTGGCTAAGGAAAGTAAATGTCACTACTATCTTCAAGAAGGGCAAAATGAGAACTCAGGAAACTACAGACCAGCCAACCTCACCTCAGTCTCTGGGAAGGTGGTAGAGCAGGTAATCCTGGAAACTATTTCCAGGCACATGAAGAACAAGAAAATTGTCAGGAATAGTCACCATAGATTCACCAAGGCATGCTTGACCAACCTGATAAAATTCTAGGATGAAATGACTGACCTGGCAGTTGAAGGGAGAGCAGTGGATATTGTCTTACTGGACTTCAGAAAGGTCTTTGACACTGTCCCCCATACGGTCCTCAGAGAAAAGCTATTGAAGTAAGGGCTGGGTGAATAGATGGTGTGGTGGATTGAAAACTGGCTGAACGGTTGAACCCAGAAGGCAGTGATAAGTGGTGTAAATTCTAGTTGGAGACCAGTAAAAGACTATCACAAGGGTCACTCCTGGGTCCTGTCCTGTTCAACATCTTCATTAATGATCTGGACAATGGGCTAGTGCGTACCCTCAGTAAATTTATGGATGACACAAAACTGGGCGGAAGTAGCTGATATACCCAGAGGCTCATGCTGCCATCCAGAGGGACTGTGACAGGCTGGGGAAATGGGCTGACAGGAACCTTATGAACTTCAACAAGGGGAAGTGCAAAATCCTGCAACTGTGGAGGGTCAATCCCGTTCACCAATATATGCCGGGGTTCACCTTTTCTGAAAAGGACCTGGGGATCCTGGTGGACACGAGGTTGAAAGTGAGCCAGAAATGTGCCTTTGTTGCAGAGAAGGCTAATGGTATCCTGGGCTGCATTATGCAAAGCATTGCTATCAGGTTGAGGGGGGTGGTCTTTCTCCTCCACTCAGTCTTTGTGAGGCCACTCCTGGAGTACTGTTTCCAGTTCTGGGTTCCCCATTACAAGAGACATATGGACATTCTGGACAGAGTTCAACTAAGGGCAAGAAAGATGATGAAGAGACTGGAGCATCTCTCCTATGACAAAAGGCTGAGAGAGATGGGACCTTTCAGCCTCGAGAAGAAAAAACTCGGGGGGATTTTGTCAATGTATATACATACCTGAACTGAGGGTGCAAAGAAGACAAAAGAGGCTCTTCTGAGTGCTGCCCAGCAAGAGGACAAGAGGCACTGGGCACAAAATGAAACACAGGAGGTTCCCTCTGAACATCAGGAAACATTTTTTCACTGTGAGAGTGATAGAGCACTGACATATGTGTCCAAAGATGTTGCTGAATCTCCCTCCATGGAGATACATTGAAACACTCTCTGGATATGGTCATGTGCAATTGACTGTAGGCAGACCTGCTTGAGCAGGGAGGCTGGACCAGATTACCTCCAGAGGTGTGGCGCAATGACAACATGGAGGGTTCTTTAAGGATCCATAACTGCTACTTTAATGATGACAATAACTTCAACTCTCTTTTATTGAGGACAAGTTCCCTTCTTACACCATTAGCTCTACAGCAGTACTTTTCCACTAACTATTCATTGGTTAACAAATTTGCCCGGCAACAGCAAACACCCAGCAACTTCCATGTCTTAATGGCTTGAGAAGAAGCAGTCCGAGACAGCAATTTGTCTCCTGAATCACCCTCCTTTCTTCCTTCTAAACTCTTTACACTCCTCATGGCCTCATCATGAAGAGTCTGATGTTATCACCAGCCATGGAGCTTGTCGAGTCCCATGGCCACACTCCCACGCAGAAGTCCCTTCCAACCTCAACCATTCTGTGATTTTCTGATTCAGTCTATTTATTTATTTATTTATTTATTATTATTTTTAATTTTATTGGCAATAATTTTCTCTAGTGACTCACATTGATTTTCATCTGCTCTGTTTGCTTAATTGACAGAATTCCTTAAGATGATTTTCTTTTCTTTTTCATAGAATCATAGAACCATATAATCATATGGCTTGGGCTGGAAGGGACCAGAAGACCAACTGCACTCTGGGCTGCTTCAAAAGATGAGTGACCAGCAGGTTGAGGGAAGTGACCGTCCCCCTCTATTCTGCCCTTGTGAGGCCCCACTTGGAGTACTGCATCCAGGTCTGGGGTCTCCAGAACATGAAGGATGTGGACCTGTTACAGTGGGTGCAGAGGAGGGCCATGAAGTTGATCAGAGGGCTGGAGCACCTTTGCTATGAAGAGAAGCTGAGAGAGCTGGTACTGTTCAGCCTGAAAAAGAGAAGGCTTGGGTGTGACCTCATTGCAGCTTTTCAATACTTGAAGGGGGTTTATAACAAAGATGGATATCTCTGTCTTTTTTTTTTTTCCTCCTCAGGCAGATAATGATAGGACAAGGGGTAATGGCTTTAAAATTTGTGGTGGTTTTAACTTGCTAGGCAGGTGAACTCCACCACAACCGCTGTCTCACTCAGGAGGGTGACACTGGAACAGGTTGCCCAGAGAAGCTCCAATCCCTGGAGGTGTTCAAGGCCAGGTTGGATGAGGTCCAGGGCAACATGATCTAGTGGGTGGTGTCCCTGACCATGGTAGGGGGTTTGGAACTAGATAAAACTAGATAATCTTTAAGGTCTCTTCCAAACCAAGCCACTCTATGATTTTATGATTCTGTGCTCTATGTACAAGGTTCTTTATGTATGGGTGATTTCTATTTTGATAACAACATCTAGTTTTGTGTCCTATTTTTTCCCCCTCATTTTTGGCCATTGTGTTTGTATTTAATATGTTTTTTTTCTCTGCACCAAAGAGACCGATTTATGTTATCTTACTTGTTCCCCCGCTAATCATGTCTAAGACCTTCATTTTATCTAGTTCTCAAAATCTTTTGTTGTTTTCAACAGCATATTTCATTTCATTTATTTATTTATTTATTTATTTATTTATTTATTTATTTATTTATTTATTTATTTATTTTTCAGTCCAGGTGCCTTTCAGTTATCAGCTTTTACAGCCTTTACATTTTCCCTGCTGAAGACTTAATTATTTGGTCCTTAAATGAAACCTCCTTTCAATTGGTTATTTAATCCTTGGCTCAAGTATTTTGTCCATAAAATTACATTTTCAATATGTTTTTTTGTCACTTGCTCACCTTCAGTTCCTTAACATTTAGCTGGCATTCTGTATCTGGCACTATATATACAATTTCTTTCCCTACATGCTATTTATGCATAGTTTCCAAGGCATACAGTTCTGCATTCATTCTTTTTCCTCCTGTGTTGCAAGCTCTTTTTCCCATCTCCAATTCCTTGCTTTTAATTGATAGGATAAAAGTAATTCCTTGGGTGTGTTTCTTTGTTCACCTGTGGAATGGATGATACAGTCAGAGGCAATGACACATCAACTACGTTTGAGGAAAATGATAAATTCATTTCTCTTAATCGATTTAAAAATGGGGAGCTTTCTATTCAAGTGGAACATTAAAAAAAAAAAAAGCTATGTGACAGACAAAACCCAACTTTTCTGATCTAATTTTCTTCTTCCCAGTTCCATCCATGAAGTGTAAACGGTAAATAAATTATTCAACAGTATTCTATAGTAGAGTCCATATTTTACACCAAAAGCTTTTTTGAATGCTTACAGCATTTCACAAATCACATATTAATCCCATTATTTATAGGCTAAGCAATTCCACAGACCTGTGATGATCCTGATAAACTCTAACTCCCCATTCCTTCTGTTTAACCTTGAATGTTGTAAACATTTGATGATGTATTCAGTGACGTGACAGAATTGGACTGAGTCTTAGAGAGTGATGATAAAACCCTTCCTGTAATAGCTTTGGATCTTTCTCCTTTACTGGAATAGGGAACCTGAAAAGAGCTCAGAAATACTCAGTTCATATATATTAAACTGTAAGGATTCCCTCTGTTGATAACCTCACTGATTAATTTGAAATAAAGCTTTAGGCACAAAATGTCAATGTTATTTATTTATTTTTTCCAAGTGAAGGGGATGTTTTATGCACAAGCTCAAAAGCCAGTTCAGAAAAAGTGAAGCACTTTTAACATTATTATATGTTCTTCATGTTAGTTCTTCTTATCTGTTCCAGCAAGCTATGCATTATAGGCTGTTATTTATAACCAAATCTTGCTGCATCCTGCATTTAAATATGCTGACTGAGGGGCGGCCTTTATGCACTGTTGTCAGAGTTCTAATACACCAGGTTTTTATACCTCACCCTACCATAAAACATCAAAGCATGACAGCTTGATGTGACATTTCTATAACTTCTCATGCTTGCAATACCCATTTCTTGCTCAGGAGATAAAATGTAGAAAAAAAGACATAGGATATTGTTTTGTTCTTTTGTAGCTATTCACCTCATCCGTAAGTTTTGAAACTACTGGCCACTGGGCTCAAATATAAAGGAGCTTATAGACACTGCAGCTGGTAAAGGAGAGACTTTCTTAAGAACCCTCACAAAAATGCAAGTCAATCTTAGACTTTATCGTTGCAAGAAGCACTGTTGGCTCAAAGGTATTAGCTGACAAATCAAACAAAATGTGCACTGCCTATTGTCCTGTCAAAAAGATTGATATTTTGGAGACCTGCAAGTACTTTAGAAGTGGAAAGGTAAGAAAGCATTAAGGAAGATGTGAGGTACTGATGAATACTGTAGTAGCTAAGACATAGGGGAAAGCTAAATCCTGTGTTTGAGATGTGTCTTTTAAAGAAGCTGGAATTAGTCACAACAAGTTGTGCAAGACACCTGTCTGTCAGTTTCTCCAGCAACCAGTTTAAAATAATCCTCTCCTCTCCTCTCCTCTCCTCTCCTCTCCTCTCCTCTCCTCTCCTCTCCTCTCCTCTCCTCTCCTCTCCTCTCCTCTCCTCTCCTCTCCTCTCCTCTCCTCTCCTCTCCTCTCCTCTCCTCTCCTCTCCTCTCCTCTCCTCTCCTCTCCTCTCCTCTCCTCTCCTCTCCTCTCCTCTCCTCTCCTCTCCTCTCCTCTCCTCTCCTCTCCTCTCCTCTCCTCTCCTCTCCTCTCCTCTCCTCTCCTCTCCTCTCCTCTCCTCTCCTCTCCTCTCCTCTCCTCTCCTCTCCTCTCCTCTCCTCTCCTCTCCTCTCCTCTCCTCTCCTCTCCTCTCCTCTCCTCTCCTCTCCTCTCCTCTCCTCTCCTCTCCTCTCCTCTCCTCTCCTCTCCTCTCCTCTCCTCCCCTCCCCTCCCCTCCCCTCCCCTCCCCTCCCCTCCCCTCCCCTCCCCTCCTTCTCCTTCTCCTTCTCCTTCTCCTTCTCCTTCTCCTTCTCCTTCTCCTTCTCCTTCTCCTTCTCCTTCTCCTTCTCCTTCTCCTTCTCCTTCTCCTTCTCCTTCTCCTTCTCCTTCTCCTTCTCCTTCTCCTTCTCCTTCTCCTTCTCCTTCTCCTTCTCCTTCTCCTTCTCCTTCTCCTTCTCCTTCTCCTTCTCCTTCTCCTTCTCCTTCTCCTTCTCCTTCTCCTTCTCCTTCTCCTTCTCGTCTAGTCAACATTCTTATAGCTTACTATACCCACATTATACCCACAGTTACCTCCATCATACAAAATTTGATAACTATCCAAATCCAGTTGATTTTTACCTATGTGTATGTGGTAAAAAATACAATGGTTTAAGGGAACTATATTTCCCTTAAGAATCAGAAAATCAGATCTTTGTGGACTCTCTCTCTCTCTCTCTCTCTCTCTCTCCCCCTCTCTCTCCCCCCTTCAAGAGAGCAAGCTGGTGGAACTGTGGAAAAAATCCATATCTGATCACACCTTTTTGTGTTACAAAATCATCTTTCTAGCCATTGATTCTGTTTCAACATTTCTGTATCACTTTTGAGAAGGTCACAAACTTCCAAGTGAGACACTGTAATTGCATACACAAATCTTAATGCAGGATTTATATTTCAAAATACTTTGACTGGGGCTTTGGTTAAATTTATAACTTAGAAGTTTCTGAACAAACAGAAAGAAAAAGAATACATTTAATTCACTTGATTTCATGGCCATAGGTCCTTGCAAAATCTAAAACATCAAATTTCACATAACCCTTCAGTTAATCCCTACACTAAATAACCGTAACTCTCAAGTACATGCCAGTATCTTGAGTGGAATGCTCTCTTTCAGGTCCACCTAGAATCATATATTTTTTCTGTAATGCTAAAGCAGTAACTACTTATTTGCATTTCCAAAGCCTGCACAGAAGTATTGTATCTGACTGAATGAGCTGCACTTTTTTTCCTTCTCATTTATCAAGCACTAAAATCAAAGCTTTTTTTTTTTTTTTTTCTCCTGTGGATGTTTGTGTTATCATCCTGATTTCAAAATAGAACAAGCATATGGACTTGTTAATGTTTAGTATGGTATTACTAAATTATAATCTGTTTGTGTTTAAAGGAGTCTTTCTCTATGGATTAGATACTTGCTAACTATGTATGTTGTATGAAGGCAGTGGTCAGAAAAATAATTTCAAAAAATGCTGTCAGCTTTTCAAACCACTTTATTTTGAGTTGGCTTTAGCTAAATTAAGTTTGTTATTTCTGTATCTTTCCTACTCCCTGCTTCTCCTAGGGAGAAAGGAGCAAATTTTCCAGTGAGCACATATAGCCAAGAGCTGTAATTCCACCCCCCCCCCCCCCCCCCCCCCGGAGGATTTATTACAAAATTAATATACATTGAATTTTGGATATTATGGTGTATGGGCTTATTACTGAATATTTGAGATGTGTGGGCTTATCACTGATACACTAGGTACAAGAAAGCAAGCCTGGAACAGGAGCCTAGTTCAATCCAAAGGATAAATCCATGTATCAGCATTGGTCATATCTTTCCTGAAGTATTTCACCAACTTTGTCTTACATTACATTCTGTTATATTTAACTAGCATGACAAAATCAAATGATTTACATTAATGAAGCTAATGAACCGGAACACGTAGCAACAGGCCGCTTACAGGCTTCATGTTAAATCAGATCAAGCATAGACAAAAGAATGGATATGTTCACCATCATGTGATTCCAAAATTATTTTGCCAGCATAAAAAAATTTCATTAACTAAAAGGACTTTTTTTTTTTTTTTTTCCCTACAAGATTAATTTGAGCTGGAAAAATCATAGGTTTGTTTTTCCTGTGTGCCTGAAAGATAGTGTATAATATGATCACAAACATACTTTTTTCCCCATTTGTCTCAAAGCTAGTTACAAATGTTCTATACTTGAAAGTAAAATAGCAAAAGAGACAATAGTAGAAGCCACTGTTTATGAAGTGCAGGACTTGTTTTATTTAGAATAGTGTTAAGAGGTATTTTCCCTTATGCAACATTCCTTAATTTTTACATATTTAAATTGTTTTGTCTATCCTAGAAAGAAACATACAATCTTAGAAACTGCAATAGATGTGAGGAAGAGAGTTTGTTAAAAAAAAAAAGAAACGAAGAAGCCAATGTGAATGAAATTTAAATTTAAATAATACTTTACAGATACTTGTATTAATATTAAGCTTTATGAAAAATGTAAATTGACAAAATTTTGCAAGATAATGTGTCAAATTTAGAGCTATGTCAGAAGACAGGACTTTATCAGAAAATGGAGTGTACAAATCTTCATACAGTATACTGTATGAAGTATATTTTTAAACTGATATAGCTATTCTCATGATGATTACACTTGAGACCTTAAGCAATCATTAGTCTGTGGTACAATGAAATATTGTCATTTTGAGGTAAGAAAACCATTTTTAATAGGTAACTGCAGAGTGAAGCCCTACCATATTTTGGACTTGTGTTAGATACTGATTTGGAGCAAATGCCAAAAATGAGGCAATGGAAGAACAGTAAGGATAGAGGATTCTATACTGAAGCTGGACACAGATAATATAACAGATTTTGTGAAATGTTATTGGAAGGGGATGCTTTGTGGAAAGAGGAATTTTTAGTTATCAGACTGTGGATCATGGAGAATAACAGAAACAGTAATCGAACAGAGAACATGGCTTGAGAAAAGAGTAATACAGTTTCTTTGAGCATCCAAAAGACATTTGTACCAGAGAGCCTATAGGAAGAGGTAATAGAGAATCAAGAAAAGGCAGAAACTCTGTGAACTTCTTTTCCCTCCATAAGAAATGAATAGTAATAGTGGTGATAATAATAAAAAAATAAATAGTGCTGGAAAGAATCCCATATCTAACCATAAAAATATATAAAAATGTATAGAATTATCTGGTTAGCACAGGCTACACAAATGGGATTTTGAAATTCATCGTACTCTGTAATACTTGTTGGTGTGATAGGATACTTAGGATACTTGTTGGTGCTATAGGATACCTGACCATAGTCCTGTCCTGTCCATGGTAAATGCATCTTTTGCTTTCAAATGCTGAAAATGACCAGTATTCTAAACAGGTATTCATGTACTTAACTGTGATGTTAACTTTCTGTTATGTTTATGGAGCACCAAGTCCACGGGAACATTACTTTTTTGGGCACTTTATTGTAAATCTTTAACAATATTAAAATATATAAGAAAAATAAATCATCTATTGTATAGTAGGGTGTTGAAAAATTGAGTCACCAGTGAAGCAAGGGAAAATTGTTTTAATTAGTTATAAGTATAGATAATTTTAAGACACCCCCCCCCCCCCCCCCCCCGAGGATTGTGCATATGCTTCCTTATTATTGGGAAACTTATCATATTGTATCCTGCTAACACCACATCAAACAAAAAAGATTTAAAAATTAGTAATCAAGTAAGATTTTTCATTAAAGTCAAGCTTACTTCCTAATCAATTATTCCTAGCTCATAAAAAATGTGCTGACAGTGGCTGAGTCATATCTTTTGTAAGCCTGCCAAAAGCCACATAGCAAGCACAGGGAAGGAAGATATAAAATGAAACTGTGTACACTAACTCCAAAATGTAGTTAGATAATTATCCATAACATTCCCCAATTAGCTGGTGGAAGTTGCGCAATTGCCAGCACTTGTTCTCATGGGGGACTTCAACTTCCCAGACATATGTTAGAAATAAAATACATCCCTGAGAAAGCAGTCTAGCAGGTTCCTGGAGTCTCTGCAAGATAGCTTCCTGACTCAGCTGGTTAGTGAGCCTACCGTGGGGGTGCCCCAATAGACTTGATGTTCACAAACAGGGAAGAACTGGTGGGAGATGTGGTGGTCAGGAGCTGTCTTGGGCAGAGTGACTACAAAATGGTAGAGTTCTTTATTCTTCATGAAGTCGGGGTGGGGGGTGGGGTGTCAGTAAAACTGCTACCATGGGTTTCCAAAAGGCAGACTTTGAACAATGATGATTGTATTTACAAATACAAATATGATACATCCATCTTCAACACTTTGGAGTCATATTCTTCTTATGTCATTTAACATAATTTCTAGGCTTAACACATGTTGTGCAACAGTATATTTTCTTCTCAAGTATTCTTAGCCTTCTTCACATATATGTGTAAAGAAAAGCCTGCTTGCTAAGCCTTCTCAAAGAGAATTTCACACAAGCCTCACAGCAAATAAGCCTGAGACTTTGTGGTTAATGACGGATCTTTATGTCTGAGTCTGGTATCTACTAAAATATATTTATGAAGGCTTTCACTGTTTATTCTTTCATGGATCATGGAATTGTATTTTATATCTTTGAAACTAAATTTAGAAGGGCCATACAAGAGTTTGTTTACATGTTTCTTTAGAGCCAGACTTTATGTTGAGCTCAAATGGTCATTATTGACAATTCTCTCTGGCTGATAAAGGGGAAAGAGAATACAGTGAGTTTTGTTGTTGTTGTTGTTTTTGTTGTTGTTGTTGTTGTTGTTTTCTTCAGTAAATTAGTCACACAGGTGAGAAATCCTAATGTTCCAAAAATCAGTTTGAGTTAAATTATTTGAAGAGGAAAAAAAAAAAAGAAACAATAATCCCTTTCCACATATAGAAAAAAAACACAACATTCTGCTTCAGTGTTGTCATCTTGCTTTGGTTTTGAATGTTTTTGCATAAAAAAACAAGGAAAGAATTGTGTAAAATTCACAAAATGATCAGAAGATACCATGGATGTGCTAGCATCAGGATATCTTCCATGTATCTGTCCAGTTATAGGGGCTGTCCTGCTTACCCCAGACATGAAAACATGATCCAAATATTTTTTTTTTTCAGCCTGAAGAAATGCCAGCAGACATTTCTTATCTTAGAAAATACTCTACTTGCTGTTCTATAAGACACATAGCCTTATAGAACAAATGCTGTTAAAACTTCTCCTTTAATATTGCTTCATTCTTATATATTCTCTATATTCTTATTGGCATTAGTATTGAAAGATAATAGCTATAGTTTGTTTTTAGGTCAGATTCAAGTTTCTTCTTTGAATCCATTTACTTTGAGTGTCCTAATCATGACTACTAAGTTACCATTCCCCTTGCTTTTTTGCTTGATCGCTTCAGTTAATTTGCTTAGACTATTAGCAATAATGTCAAGAAAAAAGAAATCTACCAAATATCAGAGAAATTTAAAATAATTAATCTAGTTTTCTCTTTGGGGGTGGGGGGTATACTCTTTCAATAAATTGAAATTTACTTAGAGATTAGTATAATTTTTAGAAAACTAAAAGACTAAAATCTGGGAGAAAGGTTATAATCAAGATAAGGGCCAAAGATAACAAATGTTAATTCTCATAGTTCCAGTTTTCAAACTGGCTTGTTACCCTTTACTGACATTTCTAGGGAAGATACTTCTGTTTCACTAGCTGAATCTTCAATATAAGTAAAACCCTTCCTTCTTTCTCTTCAATTATATCACTTTTTTAATTTCTTCATATACTGTTTGTTTAGATTTAGTTTTAAATTCAATAGTGTATCACGAGGTTATCAGCTCAACTGAAAAAAATAAGAAGAAATGTAATAAGCAACTGACATCTGAAAAGAATTTATGGAAAGAAACGTTCAAAAATAATCACTGATAACTTTACTTATTTCTTATGAATTGTTTCGTTTCCTAATCCAATAAATGAGAAAAATCATTAAAAAATTATTTAAACTAAATTTAAACTAATACTTACAAACTAAGTGTCTGTTGTTATTCAGACATACATATATACAGTGCCATGTAGGAAGTGAGTATTACATGCTCCTACTAAAGTTGGCATAAGCTTCATAACATTTATTAAATGGAAAAGATTTTTGCTGGATAACAGTGTCGTTTCAAGCAAGTCTTTTTTAGAACACGGAAGGCTAAAATCTCTTATATGGAAACATTATCTACTTAAATATAATGTTGCAAACAATTTTTATAATGTTTAGTTCCTCCCACTGCCTTTTTATCTAATGGATTTAGTCTTGTACAGAAATCTAGGTAATACCTTACTTGACAATAGTACTATTGAAATGAATAGAGTCAAGTGTATTATAAACTGAGTATTTTAAAGGGAATAATGTTTTTAAAGGGAATAAAATTTCTGACCAAAGAGGCCAACCTTTCTATGACCAAGTATTGTAAAATTCTACCTGTAAGCAAATACTAGGCCGGTACAATGAGGTGTGAATGCTTAATTTCAGAAAATATAATTCATTCTATAACATTAGCTATAATTATACAGTATAATTATATAATATAAATATATTACTTAATATTAAATATAATTTTAATAACTGTTTTCAAACAAAATAAATAGATGAGTTTAGGTAACATTTCATGCTTCAGCTTCCTCACTGGAAACAAAAAATAACTGTTACTTTTATGTTATAAAACATTTTATGGTGCTGATTTTTTTAAGTCCTCATTTATCCATGAGGAAGAAATACTAAGGAACAATAAAAAACACAAGAAGTAAATTCTATTTGAAAATACCTTTTTTCTTGAAAATAGATTGAGATATTGTATATAGGGTGTATATACGTATATACTGTGTATGTACTTGTAATAGGGCGTGTTTCTTTATATTTTTGTGGTTTTGTAAGTACTACTACTGTATATATCTCCCACAAGGCTGTTAGGCAAGGAGTAGGTAGTAGATTTCTGCAGGGAATCTCAATGTTTGATACTTTCTCTTATTTTATTTTATTTTATTTTATTTTATTTTATTTTATTTTATTTTATTTTATTTTATTTTATTTTATTTTATTTTATTTTATTTATTTTATTTTATTTATTTTATATTTTATTTTATTTTATTTTATTTTATTTTATTTTATTTTATTTTATTTTATTTTATTTTATTTTATTTATTTTATCTTATTATTTTTTATTTTTTATTTATTTTATTTATTTTATTTTATTTATTTTTTATTTTATTTTATTTTATTTTATTTATTTTATCTTATTATTTTTTATTTTTATTTTTATTTTATTTATTTTTAATAACAAAAATACCTTTTTTATTCACATTTTTGTCCATAAAATTCCTCAGGCCAACAATGATGGGATTGTCATTTTTAGACATTCTTTAAAAGCAAAGAGGAAAGAGAGACTAAGATAACCAACCATTGTATGTTATCTGTCATCCTAGAACTGAGAAACTTATTTTCTTGTCTCTGATTTGAATAAGGCAGAACAGGGCTTTTATTATGTTTTCAGAGTTATAAATACTTCAGATCTCCCCTGTCTGGCCTTGTGAGACTTTTGTTGCAGATGAAATTTTTACAAAGGTCTGATGTATCAGAAATTTAAGATTCATTAATTCCTTTATGGCAAATGACAAATTAGATTATATGGTTTTACTTTTGGCAGCAGTTAATCATCAGTTAATCATATCCTACTTAATGATTCAATTGTGTTTGCTACAATCAAGACAGCAACTTAGTTAAAGATTTGTAAATGGCAAGGTTCACACACAAGATTTATCGCAAGGTATTAGTGATTTCTATACAACAGAGAATTGGGGATTTATGTACAAGAAAGTATTGGGGATCTCTAAACTCAGTTGCACACTCAAGAACTTTTCCTCTTATGGTGAATTACTTATGCCCCTCTGCATTGGTGTATTCAGCAGACAATCATTGAATCTCGAGGTCAGGCCTCTAGTGACTTATTCACTTTCCACTGCATCAGTTTGAGAAGTCTTGCCCTCTCCCACCTCAGGGGGAGATCCTAGGTCATAGCCTTCTATGATCCTAGAGAGTTCAAAGGGGCTATTTACTTAGGACCAATATTTATAAGACTGCAAGGTGATTGGCTTTAGTCAGCATTTTTCCATCCTGGCCACAATTCAGGTTGGGTAATTCTGATGTTATTTACCAATCATACAATTCTAGTACCCTACTAATTGTACAGTTCTGGTGCATTCTGCGTTGAGCTACATTTTGGGTAGCAGGAATTCCAGGTACAGTTAAGGAGTGCCTAATTGTCCCAACTCACTACACTTGTACCAATGGCAAGAACTAGTTAGTTTATTCTAAGACTGCAGTGTGACCTGGGTGGGGGTGGGGTGCGGTGTGGGTCTGCACCACCAGAACTCAAAATGATGTTGGTCTTGTTCTGATCCTGAGGTGGAATAATGTTGAAATGTTCCTTTTTTAGTTCTTTGTTTTTTTTTTTTTTTGTTTGTTTGTTTGTTTGTAGACTCATAAAACCATTTCCTGCCCAGTTCTAGCCTCTAACTTTGTTCATTGAAGCTGGTGCTCCACATGTTCTCTTTGAGGAATTGTCATTGATGTACTAAGAACAGTCTGGTGAGAACAATATATCCCTTTAACCAGTGGCATATGCAGTCTCTTGTTTTTACAGTGTAAGGATTTTAAGCCTTAAAACTCAGTGAGTCATTCCTGGAGTGGTTGCAGATATTTCCTTGATAGGTTCTCTTAGGCTTCAGCCCCAATTTAAGCCCCCCAAAAGCAGTGTGCCTTATCACATTTGTGCCACCAGAAAATCAAAATTTAAATAAGAGGAAAGATGTGATAGGTAAACTAAGCAGTACATATCCAATGGCATGCTTTTCAGGCTGATATTCTACACACACTTGAAAGGTCTAAACCAGATATCTCAGTGAATATTCTTGTCTTGGTTTTGCCATGATGGAATGTTTTAATGGCCAAGTCTGGATTTTTGAAATATGACCAGAAGAAAAACAAACAAAAATAAAGAGGAAGAAAAGAAGAAACTATTGAGTTTCTTCACTCATTTCTTCTGCTGCTTTGGCTTCTGCATTGTTGCAGGTTCAGCTCCTGAGCATTTCTTAAACAAATATCATTTTACAGTATTGTTATGTTCTTTTTTCCTTTGTTTTTTTTTTTAAAAAAAATAAAATAGGATTTGCCCTGATCACAATCAGGCAGATAAAATTTAAGCATTAATACAGAGAACACATCATCTGAAAGGTGCTTTTAAAAATAAAAGCTAATGGACTTTAGGCTCACAATTTTGAGTTTCCATTACTCTTATTTTATAAGAATCTATCCTTCTGGGCATACATTCTCCTACCCTGTATGAACAGTGATTCACTGTTCACAAATCATAGAGTCCTTTGGATTATTTTCCCTAACTGCTTATTTTATGATGTTTTCTTAAAGCAGGATTACTAATTTTACAGACTCTTGCACAAATTAATTTTATGAGGAGTAGGCAACTCAACTTCATAGAGATATAAACTTCAGAGCATCCAAACAGTGTACATTTAAACCTTTCCTCTTGTCACAGAGGAGGAGAGAGAAACATTAGAAGAATAAATAGTTTGTCTGTGCTTTGTACATCTGTGCTTGCAGCTTGGGACCAGTAATTTCACATCAGACTCCCTGCTGCCCCTTCCCCTTCCAAGTCTGTGCATACTCTCTTAATGATGTGGCTGTGTGCTGTGTTTACACCATAGTATATCTGTAATAATGATACCGTTTTCTGTTAGAAACATTTAAATATCACATGATGCTCACTTTGTACAGCGCTTCACTCTTTCCATGTAGGTTTGATATTTATTTATTTATTTATTTATTTATTTATTGGTGTCAAACAAGGAGTATTTTTTCATCAAGTGATGATTTTGAGTTTTGGTATAATAGACTACCGCTAAAATCCCTGCCTCGAGTAATTATCAAGATTTCCAATAACACTTTGAATCTAATCCAGGACTGCTATTTCATGAATTTGCCATCACATTTTAGGAGTGCAGAATTAACAATCATATCTGTTCTATCATCACTGTCACTTTCATTACATACTAAAGAAAATGTGTGTCCATTACTTCTTCTTTTCCTCAATTTTGTTGGTCACAGCTTCTTAGTGTTTGTTTTGATTTAGATTTTTTTTCCCACTCTTTGTTCTTGTCTCTCCTCCTTCCAGACTAATTTTTACCACATTTCTGGGAACTGAAATGATTCAATTATTCTAGTGACATAGGACATGAAAAAAACATGCAGCTGGAGCCTATTTGCATGATGACTAATTTCCAGTCTTTGTTTTAAGTTGTGGGAGCTGAAACATGCTTTATACTTACACTTGCACAGAAGAGAAGAACCTTTCCTTTTCAATGGTTGCTTACAGGAAACATATCCTGAATATCTTGACCTGCTGAGAATAGGAAACAGATATAGGGACTGATTAGCTTGGGTAGAAGCATACTGTGGGAATCATGAATCATCCCCATTTGGAGTACTACATTCAGCTCTGGGGCCCCCAACACAAGAAGGACATACAAGTATTAGAATGAGTACAGAGGAAAACCATAATGATGATCAAGGGGCTTGAGCACCTCTCCTATGAAGCTAGACTGTGGGAGTTAGGGTTGTTCGACCTGGAGAAGAGAAGACGCTGGGAAACCTTTATAATGGTCTTCCAATACCTAAAGGGGGCCTACAGAAAAGCTGGGGAGGGACTCTTTATCAGGGAGTGTAGCAATAGGACAAGGGGTAAAGGCTTTAAACTAAAAGAGCATAGTTTTAGATTAGATGTTAGGAAGAAATTTTTTACTCAGAAGGTAAAGGACAGACTCAGAAGGACAGGTTGTCCAGAATTGTGGACGTCCCATCCCTGGAGTTGTTCAAGACCAAACTGGATTAGGCCCTGGTCAACCTTATCTAGTGAGTGGCTTCCCTGCCAATGGCAGGCGGCTTGGAAATAGATGATCTTTAAGGGCCCTTCTAGCTCAAACCATTCTATGATTCTCATCACACATATAGCGTGAAATGTCACTGTGAAATGTCCTACAGTCAAGGGGAGTGATTTCAGTTTAGAAACTGGACTGACAAACATCAGCAAGAATCAGTTTTGTGGAGAGCATGCAAAGTCTTCCAAACACTGTGCTGCTTGTAGTGATTTTTTTTTTCCATTAGATAGAGAAAGGAAACCTGTGTAAACACTGTTCACTAAATAATCAGTCTTACTGTTTTCAATGGTTAGTTATATTTTAACGTTATCAAAATATATAGCAAAATTCACATTCAGTTCTGTGATTATACTCTAAATACCAAGTTTCATATTCTGTTTGTTGAAATGCACGAATACACTTACTATTTCTATCACACTTTGATCAATTTCATAGCTTTCATTTCACTGTTTTACCAGTAGAAATTAAGAGCTATATTGTGTGTGTACACTTTTCTTGATGTAGGTATAAATGTATGGGTGGAATTTTTTATTAGAATTTATTTGCACTTAAAAAATTCTGTATCCTAGAAACTAGAACTTATCACCTCTAGTAAAAGCTTATATATAAAGCAGAGTGTATGTGAGGCAGAGTGCAGGCAGGCAGGTGGGGGAGAGAATTCTCATTTGCAGACAGGAATATCCAATCCAGGATCTCTCTCTCTCTGCTGACTTTGCATTCAGTGTCAGGATCTGAGGCATCTTGGAAAGATGACTGCAGTCTGACAGATCTGACAATTAAATACACACATAGGTATGTATACATATATAGCATGAAGCTTTACACAGCCACGTGTAAAACAAAAACACATGAATTTTCTTAAGTAAAATGGAAAACTACACAAGTTAATATTTACTTTGACAGAAAGTTACATTTCAAACACTTTGACAGATATTTGGTAATAATAGTAATACATCTGTTTAGGTAAACATGTACATATATTGTATTAATTTCGTGGTCACATTGTGTCTATAGCCTACAAAATGTATGTTACTTGGCATGAGTTACATAATGGCTACTTTACTATGTATAATAGTTAAAATACTTCATACTTGTTTTGTGTGGTATTTCCCACCCATAGCACGAAGACATAGGAGGTTTAGCTGGGTGAACTTGTAGAAATGAAATGTGCCTTCTGTAACTATGGACCAGACACTGTCTGGGTCCATAAGGGTCTGTAAGGGTCTGGGGTCCAAGGGTCTGTAACTATGGACCCTTCTGTAAGGACCAGAATGAAATGGGAAAGTAAACAAGATTTTTTCCCCCAAGTACTCTTCCAAACTCTGACTCTCTCCACTTCTGGGGATTTCCTAACCTTGTTTTAGTTTGGCAGTTCTCACTAAGTTCTTGTCTTATCCCTTCTGCTACCCATGAAAACTTTTTCAAACCCATGGTATTAAGGGGCAAAAAGTTCTGCAAGTCTGTTGCCAGTTGCGTGAAGAAAAAACTAATTTTTATTTTATTTTTTTTATTTTTTTATTTTTTATTTTATTTATTTTATTTTATTTTATTTTATTTTATTTTTTTATTTCTTTTTTCTGCTGTTCTTATCTGATTTTAATCCAGATATGTCTATAATCGCATTTAAAGGCTGGGAGAAGGAGAAGAACATGTACAGACATAACCATTTAGGCCATCATTTAAGCTAGGCCATCATTTAAGCCTTTGCTGCCCAATAGGACGTGACATGGAATTAGGCTTTTTGGATCAAACATTAAATACTCTGAACAGCATCCAAAATCAGAAGCTTGACATATGCAGGATGCTTTCTTCTTAAGTAAAGGGAAAATCATAAATATTTCCCATTCAAACTTCTGATTTGGAGCCTCTTGTCTTTATTTTAGTAGATAGATACAGAAGCGGGGACTAGGACTAAAGTTTTGTCAAAAACAAATCAAATTAAAATCAGATTGGAAGCACAGATATATACTGGATGTGAGCTTTGTCTGTTTCAAAGGGAAGAAATAGTGGGAGAGAGACAGACACAAAAGGGTTGTTCCACTATCTCTCTAGTGGAGATAGTAGTTTTGGAGAGAAAAATGAGACTTGGGGCTCAGAAATACTCATGGTTTCTGATTTTTTTTTTTCTCCCCATGAAGTTATTCATTATACAGCATGTTTCTAACAACAACAACAAAAAATTGTTTATTTTCAAAATTCCATGACCACATATACAACCAGTAACGAGGCTGAGCATGTATTCCCTTTAGGCACACACGCACAGACAAATGTATACACTACATGTATACGTGGCTAACTGCACAGATGAACATGGACAATCACACATAGCACCCACAGATACCTAGATAGTACTAATGGCCTTATCCTACTGAGTAACTTCCCCCGGATCCATCTCCCCAGTTACTGGCACGTAGACATGCGAGCTTCTGAGGACAAAACCACACTCCAGATGCTGGTATAGATTCACAGATTCACAGATTCACAGATTTTTCTAGGTTGGAAGAGACCTCAAGATCATCGAGTCCAACCTCCGACCTAACACTAAGTACTCCACTAAACCATATCCCCAAGCTCTACATCTAAACGTCTTTTAAAGACCTCCAGGGATGGTGACTCCACCACCTCCCTGGGCAGCCCGTTCCAATGCTTAATAACCCTTTCGGTAAAGAAGTACTTCCTAACATCCAACCTAAAACTCCCCTGTCGCAACTTTAGCCCATTCCCCCTCGTCCTGTCACCAGGCACGTGGGAGAATAGACCAACCCCCACCTCTCTACAGCCTCCTTTCAGGTAACTGTAGAGAGCGATGAGGTCGCCCCTGAGCCTCCTCTTCTCCAGGCTGAACAAGCCCAGCTCCCTCAGCCGCTCCTCGTAAGACTTGTTTTCCAGACCCCTCACCAGCTTGGTCGCCCTTCTCTGGACTCGCTCGAGCACGTCCATGTCCTTCCTGTAGCGAGGGGCCCAAAACTGAACACAGTACTCGAGGTGCGGCCTCACCAGAGCCGAGTACAGGGGCACAATCACTTCCCTCGACCTGCTGGCCACACTGCTTCTTATACAGGCCAGGATGCCGTTGGCCTTCTTGGCCACCTGGGCACACTGCTGGCTCATATTCAGCCGGCTATCCACCAATACTCCCAGGTCCTTCTCGGCCAGGCAGCTTTCCAGCCACTCATCTCCCAGCCTGTAGCTCTGCTTGGGGTTGTTGCAGCCCAGGTGCAGGACCCGGCACTTGGCCTTGTTGAACTTCATGCAGTTGACCTCAGCCCATCGCTCCAGCCTATGCAGATCCTCCTGCAGAGCCTTCCTGCCCTCGAGCAGATCGACACACGCACTTAGCTTGGTGTCATCTGCAAACTTACTGAGGGTGCACTGGACGCCCTCATCCAGATCATCAATAAAGATATTAAAGAGGACCGGCCCCAGTACCGAGCCCTGGGGGACTCCACTAGTGACCGGCCTCCAGCCAGATTTGACTCCATTCACCACAAGATTGTACATGCATGTAGCGTATGCCCTCGTAGCCAATCCCCCTCCCTGTGGTCTCAGGTTAGAGACACACACTATGGTCTCTCCATATCCAGTATCTGTTAGGACTCTTCCCAGTCCCTGTAGCCAGCTCCTCCTGTGGTCTTGTCCTCAGAGACACACTTTCTCATGGGCCTCTGACACTTGGTCCCATCCCAGAAGCTGACACTTTTATTTCTCCAGTTGATGACACCCTGGCACATGGGTTCTTCTGCCCCTGGTTGCAGCACAGTGACTAGCATTCAGACCATAGCTTGCTTCAGTCTCCCTTATGACCCAAGGTCCAAAAGATATTCCAGGGTTGACTCATCATGGCAGGTTTCATACTTAGACACTGGAACAGAGACTCTACTGGGACAGCCCTGGGGAAGAGCAGACAGGGTGGCCCTTCCTCTGAGGCTGCAGGTTGTATTATCATATTGCTCTTGTGTTCCTCTGACCTTGTGGAGATAGGCCTTTGATGGGCTGGTAACTCTTGTGATGGGCCTGAAAACAGGCAAGGCAGGGAATTATTCGGACTCCCTCTTCCCCTACCGTTACCTCTCGGTGCTCCTTTGTGGGTGTATAGACAAGCTTTTATCACTTAAGCTCACATTATTTGACAGGGTCTAATATGCTTGTCAGAAACTGGAACAAAATGAATGGATAGTATTGTCTCTTTCAGAAAGACTGAAAGACTGGTTGCTCAAAACAATCTGGTGTTTGGTATATATTCATTTATGCTTCATTGCACTCATATATAAAACCCTCATCCAGGAAAGTTTTACCTTTACTGCCAATTTAATGATTTTAACCTATCCCTTAATTTGCTAGTAAACTGAAGAACAATCCTAATGTTTTAATTTCAGACTTTACAACTTCAGATTTCTCAACCTTGCTATGTAAAATGTCAGTGTGAAAACAAGAGCTCTTCTGATATTCAAGTAGGCAGTTGAGTCATTTTAGAACTTTTAGAATTTTTAGTCATTTTCTCTGCCTCTCCTGAGTACGATGTCAGAAGATGAAATTTAGCAGTTCTTTTAGTTTGTTCCTGGAAATGTAGAGTAAATGAAACAGATAATGCAGAGAGGAACATTTTCCAAGACAAGTGCATAAAGAAGGCGCTCTGTTAGTGATGAAAATCTGCTGTAGATGCCCTTTCTGTAACCAAGACCTTTCTAAGATTATCAGCAGTCTATCAGCAGATTTGATTGGCAATGATGAAAGATTTAAAATGCTCATATCTGTGCATAATTTAATTTTATGTGCATGTTCTTTAGTTATAAAAGATAGTTTAAAATTCCATGGTACTGCTTTAAGCATGATGCTGAGACTACAGAAAATGAAACCATTTTCCACAGTATAAAACCTTTCTGGCTGGAAATAATCTGATGAATTTGTATATGTATGTCCATGTATTTATTTTTTTTTTTTAAATCGGGATAGACTTGAGCTTTAGAATTCAAAACTATCATATGTACCATATAAAAAAGGAGGGAAAATGTCTGCTTCCCACTCTTACCTGTATAAAACTGATTTATGTTTATTATTTCTCTTTTAATGTAAAAATATTTATTTTTCAAGGTGATGTAGACTAACTTAATAAATTTTAACTTAATGCATTCTTAAAGGCCTCTCGTGTTGAACAACATAAATATTCAAGGCAATATGCTCCAGTGTTTCACCCTTTTTTCTCCTGATATTTAACATAGAACTTTCTTTCAGCAACTTAAATCCGTTACTGTTTACCTTTTCTACAATAGAAATTAAAAAGATAGTATTTCTTACTTTTTGTAGTAGCCTTTTCTAGATTTGAAAATTATTGTCTTGCTTCTACTCAGTCTTCTCTAAACTTCTTTCAGACTTTTCCTGTGGGTCGTATTTTTTTAACAGTCTCACCTTTCCTTGTTTATTTTTGGACTCTTGATATCATCTGCATTTTCTTTAAGCACATTGCACAAAACTAGACATGCTGATAAAAGTGAGGCCTTTGTATCCACACATATATCTGAGATTATGCTTCTTGTACCCTCATTTTGCCCATGATCATTATAAAACCAGCCCTTTATACCTTAGAGTTGTTCTTTTCCCTCAATATTTCTGATTTCTGTATAATGATAGTGCCTTGTATCTGTCTCCTCTGAATTGTGTTATACTCTTTTTCAGACCATTTCTTAAGTTAGCCCAAGTCATTTTGAATTCTATTCTATTCTGCAGTTCACATGCTTTCTCCCATCCTGAGGGTAATAATATTAAGCACATAATCAGCATTTTATTATTCAAACCATTAATGATAATAGTAAGGTACTTAATTTAAACCCTGAAGTATGGAGTTTCTGTTTTTTGGGACAAGGACTACATTTATCAAATTCCTTGTTCTCAAAGGAATGCTGTCTTGCTGTGGGAGGTGTCTCATTCAGTTATCTTGCTCAAGATCACCCATTGGTTGGCCCTGTCACAAAATGCATTAGTATTGTGTGTTTCTGCTCCCTGCCTTTCTGGTGTTGAATATAAAACAGAGTTTCAGTGCTCTACAGCCCAAAAGGGCAGGTATTTAGTACCCGCAATATGTTAATTTTCATTTTTACTAGTTACTTTTCAAATAAATGGCAATCTTGGAAACACCATAAATTGGAGATGGCTTTGAAATATGGAGCACATAAACACAGATGCATCAAATATTATTTTTAGAAAGAAAAAGTTGGGGGTGGGTTGCTTTTTAAAAATTAGAATATTTCAGTTGGAAAGGACCTTCAAAGATCAAGTCCAACTGCCTGACCACTTCAGGGCTAAGCAAAAGTTAGAGCATACTATTAAGGGCACTATCCAAATGCCTCTTGAACGCTGATAAGCATGGGATATCAACCACCTTTCTAGGATTCCTGTTCTTGTGTTTGCCCAGCCTCATGATAAAGAATTTTTTTTTTTTTTCCTAATAGACAGTCTGAACCTCCTCTGGAAGAAGCTTTGTGCCATTCCCACAGGTTCTACCATTGGTTACCAGGGAGAAGAGACTGGCACATCCCTCTTCATTTCCCCTCTTCAGGAAGTTGCCTCTTAACCTCTTTTTCTCCAAACTAGACAAAGCAAGTGTCCCAGCTTCTCCTTATAAGACATGCCTTACAGCTTTTTTATCAGCTTTGTTGCACTCCTCTGGATGCTTTCAAGAACCTTAATATTCTTTTTTTATTGTGGAGCCCAGAACTGTACACAATATTCAAAGTGAGCCTGCACCAATGCTAAATAAAGTGGGAGAATCACCTCTTTTGACCAGCTGGCTATGCTGTGTTTAATGCTCCCCCAAATCCAAAATATGGTTTGCCCTCTTGACTTCCAGGGCATACCCTAGCTCATGATGAGCCTACTGGCAACCAACATCCCCAGGTCCCTTTCTGCTCAAGCCACTCATCTCACATTCTGCACCTGTGATCGACATTACACTATCCCAGGTGTAGAACCCAGCATTTACCATTGTTGATTTTCATGCCAGTGATGATTACCCAATGCTCCAATGTATCCAGATCCCTCTGCAAGGTATGTCATCTCTCAAAAGGGTCAACAGCACCTCCCAGTTTAGTATCATCAGCAAACTTGCTAAGGATGCTTTGAACTCCTGCATGTGGATCACTGATAAAGATGTTGAACAGAACTGGACATAGAAATGAGCCCTGGGGGAACACCACTAGTGAACTGTGGTGGTTTCACCTTGATGGATGGCTAAACTCCCCTACAATCATCTCTCATTCCACCTCCTCAAAGGAAAAGGAGAAAATATAGAAAGGGGCTCAAGGGTTGAGTTAAGGATAGGGACTTCACTCACCAATTACTGTCATGGGCAAAACAGACTAAATGCAGGGAAATTAATATAATTTTTTGCTTATTACTAACAGACTAGAGCAGTGAGAAACTAAAAGCAAACTAACCTCCAACCTCACTCCCCTTCATCGTCTTCTACCTCTTCCCCAAGCAGTGCAGGTGGATGAGCACAGGGGTTTGCAGTCAGTCCATAACTTTTTGCCTCTGTCACTTTCTCCTCATGCTCTTCCTCTGCTCCTTTGTGGGGTCCCTTCCACAGGATGCAGTCCTTCACAAACTGATCTTACACGGGCATCCCACAGACTGCACTTCTTCAAGAACTGTATCAATATAGATCCGTACCACAGGATCCGTCCTTCAGGAACAAACTGTTTCAACATGAGTCCCCCATGGGCAGCAGCTCCTGTCAGATCACCTGCTCCACTGTGGGCTCCTCTCCACGGGCTGCAATTCTGGTCTGGAGTCCACTCCTGTGTCATCTCTCCATGAACTGCAGCCTCCTTCAAGTCAGATCCACCTGCCCCACTATGGGCTCCTCCACAGGCTGCAGTGTGGAGACCTGCTTTGCTGTGGTACCCCACAGGCTGTAGGGGAAAACCTGCTCCACCATGGTCCTCTCCATGGGCTGAAGGCGATCTTCTGCTCTGGCACCCGGAGTACTTCCTTCCTCTCCTTCTTCACTGAGTTTGGTGACTGTGAGATTTTTCTCCATATATTTTCTCACTTCTCTCTCCCAGCTGCTTTTGTACAGCAGTTTTTTCCTTTCTTAAATAAGCACTCAAAGAGGCACAACCAGCAACACTCATTGGCTCAGCTTTGGCCAGTGGCAGATCCCTTTTAGAGCTGGCTGGAACTGGCTCTTATCTAAAATGGGGTGGCTTCTGGACTCTTCTCACAGAGGCCACCCCCACAGCCCTCTGCTACCAAAACCTCGCCATATAAACCTAAATATGTGAATGATCACCAGCTAGACCCCACTTGCTACAATCCTTTGGGCCCTACCTTTCAGCCAGTTCATCGCACAGTGTAGTGTGTACCTGTTTATCTCACAGGTGGACAACTTGTCCAGAAGGATACTTTGAGGGACAGTATGAAAGGCCTTACTAACATCCAGAAAGATTACATCCACTGCCTTCCCATCATCCACTGCGCAGGTTAGACTAAAAGGTCTGTGGTTTCCTGGATTTTCTCTCATACCCTTCTTGTAGATCACTATAATGCTGGCTAGCTTCCAATCAGAGGGAACCTCTGCAGACCCCCAAGACATTCAGAAATTTGTTGAGTGGAGTCCAGCTATATCTACCACCTTCCTTAGTGCTCTGGAATGAATTCTGTCAGGCACAATAGACTTATGAACATTCAGTTGATACAGCTGGCCCAAGTTTTTGTCACCACAAATGGAAAGTCACTACTCCATTGGCTTTTTTTTTCTTTTCTCCCCAGAATTGTGACCTACAACTCTGTAATCTCCCTGTGAAGCCTGATCTTGCTTAGAGACATCATACACTTTATTTTCTGCTTGAGTTCCAAGAGGAGTTCCCTGTTCAGACAGGACAGTCTTCTGCCCTGCTTGCTTGACTTGCATCTCAAGAAGATTGCCTGCTCCTGTGCTTTTAACGGATAGTTCTTAAAAAATGACCAGTTTTCAAAGACCCCTAAAACCCCTAAAGAAGATTCCCAGAGGACACAGCTAACCAGCTCCCTGAGTAGCTTAAAGTTTGCTCTCTTTAAATCCAGGGAGGCAACTCTGCTGACCTTTTTTCTCATTATACCAAAAATTTTGAACTAACTATTTCATGATCACTGTGGCCAACATTACCACATATCATTACATCTCCCTCAAAGCCTTCTCTATTCTCAAACAACAGATCTAGGAGGGCATGTTTCCTAGTTGGCACACTGAGTGCTTGTGACAGGAAATTATCTTCAACATACTTTAAGAATTTCCCAGATTTGTTTGCTGCAGCAAAATAATATTTCCAGTTGATGTTAGAGAAGTTAAAATCTTCCATAAGGATGCAGGAAACTGATCTGTTTACTCCTAACTACCTATAGCCTGATACATGCTATCATCAACAATTATAGCCACTCACAATGACATCTGCTATGTTATCCATCCCCTTAACACTCACCCAGAGGCTCTCTACTTCATCATTCCTAATTTGAAGAGCTGTACAATCTAATGTCTCCCTTATATACTGTGCCAACACCTCCACCTCACTTGCCCTGCCTGTCACTCCTGAACAGTCCTCCACCCCAGCACTCCAGTTTTGGGACTCATTCTATCAAATTTCACTAAAATCAATGATATTATTAAAAGGACCAAAGCTTTCATTTCATCCTGTTTGTTCCTCATATTGCGTACAAGCATTTCAGAAGAGCTTCTAAACCCCAGTGCCTCCTGGAGTGGCATAGATGCTCCCATTAGCCTTGCCACTGACAGTTCTGTATCTTCCCTTGGCTTAACCTCATTGTTCCTAATGGTATCCCCTTACCACAACAACCCTAGTTTAAAGCTGTCTCATTTAATCTTGCCAGGTTACTAGCCAAGAAATATTTCTCCCTTTAAGAGAGGTGGGTCCTGTCAGACCTCAGCAGACCTTGTGTCTCAAAGGCTGTGCCATGATCATAAAACCCCAAGTTCTGGCAGAGGCAAGCTGTCCTGTCCCTGGCTGTGGCACTCCTGGTCACTGGTGCTCCCTACGGGGTGAGTTCTATGAAGCTCTGGGGCAGATGCATTCTGCAGCGGAGTGGGGGATTGCAGCATGCAGGCGGTTTCCTGCATCAAAGCTACTTGAGGCAGCCGAAGGAGCTGCCAGGACTCAGCAACCCTAGCGAGAGCAGCTGATGAGGCTTACACGGAGCCAGGATCGCCCCTCCTCTGTCGTACAAAGGCACACAAGTGACCCAGAGCAGGCAAACAGGGAGTGGCATGTCAGTCAGGCGTGGCGCAGCAGTTTGCACAGCAGTTCACACAGGCAGGGCAAGCAGGAAGGGTGGGATGTAGACCAATTCTGGGAGCAGCATGAAGCAGCTTTCCAGTGAGGCAAAAATGGTGTCCATGTGTCGCACCTGCTGGGCTGAGACTGAAACTCAGAGGGGCCACGACCTCTGTTTCAAACACCTCTACCCAGACGGACCTCCCAAGGACTGAAAGAGCTGCCCAGACCCTCAGTTGCAGGGAGCTCCAGAATCTGGAGGTCCCCCTAAGGCCTGAAGGCAGAGTTGGTGTCGTGGGTGCAAGTGTGACCAGATAGATGAATTCTCTGAGCAAGTTGCCAGGTTGCAAGAGGAGCTTGGCAGACTGTGATGCATCCAGGAATCTGAGCAAGAGATTGATTCATGGTATCATGCACTGGTGTGGGCTGTGCAACAGCCTTGCCTTAAGTCTTCGCAAGGGGGTAGTAAAATGACTTCCAACCTGAAACTGGCAGAATCAACAGACTCACAAGACAAGGGAGGCTGGACCCTTGTCTCTGCTTGGAGCAGAGTGAGGAATCTCCCCCTTGCCCCTGAAGCACCCCTGTGCAACAGATATGATGCTCTGGGGCCCAGAAAAAGAGAGGGTGTCAACAACAACAATGATAATGGTCAAGACCCGAGGGCAACTGCAAAAAGGTGGACCAGCAAACCACTTGTATAAGAACCATTGCCACAAAATAAGCACGGAGAGGGTTGGTAACTGGATCCTCCCCTCTGAGAGACACTGAGGCGTCCATTTGCCACACAGACAATCTCTTGAAAGAGGTTTGCTGCCTACCTGGGGCCCATATTTGCGATGTCACAAAGAGGCTACCAAGCTCAGTTAAGCCAAAGAACTATCACCCATTCTGCTCTTTCATGTAGAGACAACTTTATGTCCCTTAGAAAGATGCTAAAGGGATCAGGAGCACAAGTAGTGTTCTCATCAGTCCTCCTAGTTGGAGACTGGGACCCAAGCAGGAGGCAGCGTACAAATGAGGTGGATGATTGCGCAGCTGGTGCCATGTTCATGTTTTCAGGTTTTATGATCTTTGGTGCGATTATGAGAGACCAAGGCATGCCAACATGCAACAGCCTTGCCTTAAGTCCTCACAAGGGGGTAGTAAAATGGCTTCCAACCTGAAACTGGCAGAATCAACAGACTCACAAGACAAGGGAGGCTGGACGCTTGTCTCTGCTTGGAGCAGAGTGAGGAATCTCCCCCTTGCCCCCAAAGCACCCCTGTGCAACAGATATGATGCTCTGGTGCTCAGAAAAAGAGAGGGTGTCAACAACAACAATAGTAAAGGTCAAGACCCTGGAAAGGGCAACTGCAAAAAGGTGGACCAGCAAACCACTTGTATAAGAACCACTGCCTCAAAAAAAAAAAAAAAGCATGGAGGGTAATTGGAGATTCCTCTCTGAGAGGCACTGAGACACCCATTTGCCACTAGGCAATCTCTTGAGAGAGGTTTGCTGCCTGCCTGGGGCCAAAATTCATGACATCACAAAGAGGCTACCAAGCTTGGTTAAGCCAGAGAACTTTCACTCATTCTTGCTCTTTCATATAAAGACAACTGAGGCTGCAACAAGGAGACTCCGAAACATCAAAGGGGACTTTATGGCCCTTGGAAAGATGTTGAAGGGATCAGGAGCACAAGTAGTGTTCTCCTCAGTCCTCCTAGTTAGAGACTGGGACCCAAGGAGGAGGCAGCATACAGATCAGGTCAATGATTGGCTGCATAGCTGGTGCCGTGTTCAGGTTTTCAGGTTCTACGATCTTGGGCATGATTTTGGGAGACCAGACATGCTGACATGGGATGGGGTGCACATGACCAAGTGCGGCAAGAGCGTTTTGGGCAGCAAGCTGGCCGGACTCATTAACGGGGCTTTAAACTAGGTTCAGCGGGGAAAGGGGACGGATCTATAAGTGATACAAAAGAACCACTGAATGTCAATACTTCAGAAAACAGCAGGGAAACACCTGTGAACCATCCTATAGGAATTAGAAAGGGCTTCTCGAAAAATGTGAAGTGGCCCATAGCCCAGCTGAAGTGCCTCTACACCAATGCATGCAGCATGGGAAAGAAGCAGGAGGAGTTGTATGCCATGGTGCAATTAGCAAGCTATGATCTCATTGCTATCAAGGAAATGTGGTGGGACAAATTACACAGCTGGAACTTTGGAATGGAGGGCTACAAGCTTTGCAGGAGAGAGAGGCAGGGAAGGAAGGGTGGGGGCATTGTTCTCTATGTTAAGATGTGGATAGATTGTGAAGAGTTGCCTCTGAGAAACAGCCAAGAGCAGGTTGAGAGCCTGTGGTTAAAAATTAAGGACCAGACCAACAAAGGACACCTTGTGGTTGGGGTCTACTACAGGCCACCCAACCAAGGGGAGCCTGTAGATAAAGCCGTCCTGTTCGAACTACGAGAAGCATAACACTCACAGGCTCTTATCCTCCTGGGGGATTTCAATCACCCGGATGTTTGCTTTGAAAGCCACTTGGCAGGCAGAAAGCAATCCAGGAGACTTCTGGAGTGCACTGAGGACAATTTCCTTGTCCAGGTATTAGACAAACCAACCAGAGAAGAAGCATTACTGGACCTGATTCTCACCCATGCAGAGGAGCTCATTAAAGAGGTTAATATTGGAGGAAGCCTGAGTTGCAGTGATCATGCCCTGGTTGAGTTTGTGATCTCAAGGTATATGGGCCTGGCTAAGAGCGAAGTCAGGACCCTGAACTTCAGAAGAGCCAAATTCCAGCTGTTCAAAGAATTAGTGGGTGAGATCCCATGGGACAGGGTCCTTATGGATCTGATCAGAGCTGTCATCTTGTTAAGGATATTTTCCTATGATGTGAACTGGCTGCATGTTCAAACACCAGTAACCAATCTGTCCCTCTCATGAGACCACTTACCAGCTATCTGGCACCTCCACACGCATATTAGAAGGAGCCTGAGAGTGTTGTGGCCCAAAAACCACCTCAAACAATTCCTGGGATCTGGCAAGCCTTGAACTTTTCTTGGAATGCAGCAGCTGTTGCTGTTGCTGACATTGTCACTGTTACTAGTCTTAGGGGGTGTTTGTTTCCATGTGACAGATGCTTGATTTCTTTGGTAAAGCTCTCATCAAGGAAAAAAAAAAAAAAAAATATATATATATATATATATATAGCAAAGAAAGGAATTGTGTTCGAGATCTTTTTATATAATGGAATTATTTTACTTTTAATGTCAAAATTAATAATTGCAGACCAAAATTTTAAATAAATGATGAGAAGGAGAGTTGCAAATAAAACTGTACTGAAGATTTAGATAAAACCCATGTAACCCTACAGGCTTGGGGCAGAGTGTCTGGAAAGCTGTGCAGAAGAAAAGGATCTGGGGGTGTTGGTTGATGCTCACCTGAACATGAGCTGTCAGTTTGCCCAGGTGGCCAAGAAGGTCGATGGCATCCTGGCTTGTATGAGGAAAAATGTAGCCAGAAGGACCAGGGAGGTGACCACCCCCCTCTACTCTGTTCTGGTGAGGCTGCACCTTGAGTACCATGTTCAGTTTTGGGCTCCTCACTACAAGGAAGACATCGAGGCCCTGGAGCATGTCCAGAGAAGGGCTACAAAGCTGGTGAAGGGTCTGGGACACAAGTCCTGTGAGGAGCGGCTGAGGGAACCGGGGTTGTTTAGTCTGGACAAGAGGAGGCTCAGAGGAGACCTTATGGCTCTCTACAACTACCTGAAAGGGAGTTGTGGTGAGCTGAGGGTTGGCCTCTTCTCACAGGTAACTAGTGATAGGACAAGAGGGAATGGCCTCTAGTTGCACCAGGGGAGGTTTAGGGTGGAAATTAGGAGACGTTTCTTCTCAGAAAGAGTAGTTAGGCATTGGAATGGGTTACCCAAGGAGGTGGTAGAGTCACCGTCCTTGGGGGTGTTTAGGGAAATGTTGGACATGGTGGTTAGGGACATGGTTTATTGGGTGATAATAGTGATAGGGGGATGGTTGAACCAGATGATCTTGGAGTCTTTTCCAACCTTAATGATTCTATGATTCTATGCTTCTATATCATATCCTGTTGAAAGGTTTTTGCTATGGCTCTCACGCCATTTTCACAAATGATATATGTTTCTCAAAGTGTTACACTTGGAAATGTACAGACTTGACCTGTGAGCCTGAGTCAATGACATACCAAATGATGTTCTGCAGCATACAGTAGTCATTCTAGCAATCCCAAACTGGAGAATGCATCTCTTCTTAAGACAACAAGAGTAGCAATCATGCTTTCTTTTTTATCTATTGAAAAGGAGGATGTAACATTTATTTTGATCTGGAAATCTGTTTAATTATTTCTTCAAATGAAAATTATAGTTCTACACAAATTGTAACAAAATGTACTTTTTATTATCAATTCATTTTTATATTGCATGCCTTAATTAACAAGGTTAAATTCAACAAGCAAAAAGGAACAGAAAGTACCATTCATGCCAGCTACAGCAGCAGCTTTCAGTTGGAGATAAAATTTTCATTGAGCTACATCAAAATCTTCATCAGCAGTGAAGGTCTTGATCTGAATCTGAACGTTTGGCTTTGGGCCTGTGTTGCTATCTCCTCTGAACTTTCTTTTTTTTTTTTTTTAATTTTTTATTTTTTTAAAGTTAGCTACGGAAAACTAAAATGAAAGTAAAAATGCACAATAAACATTCAGACAAACATTTTAAAATGAATTAGTCTTTAGAACTTTGCTGAAGGAAGCAAAAGTACCCTATAATATTCCCAGCAGGAATAACCCTTCCTCCACTGTCTATGCATCTGGTTTTGACACTGAAAAGTCATTTATTTTTTTTAAATAACCTTCTTAAACAACAGAATTGCTTTAAAAAATGTTTGTCATATTTAAATAAGATGAAATTTTAATTTGATATTCCTTTCATCATAGAAAATCCTGGTAGTGTTTATTTTTCTATTTTGTGTTACAAATGTGATAGAGGGTCAGATAGTCATAGTGACAGATATGATCTTTAGAATTTTAACAAAATCCAACTTTTTTTTTTTTTCCATGATGAATATAAGTGAAATGGAAAATAAGATCCTTCTTGAGACTTAGTTTGATCATATATTATATTAAGTTAAATTTTAAGCTTTGAAAAAAAAATGTATTTCTTTTTCTCGGGGAAGCTGTATGTTTTAAGCAATTGTTTGGAGTCATTCACCATGCTTCTGTTTTTCCATTTTTCTTCATTTTGCCTGAGCTTTTCTGCATGTTCCATTATTTCTCTTCATTCCTGGCATATCTGCTCAGTTCTCTCTCTCCCGGCCCCCCCCCCCTTTTTTTTTCCACATCTAATAGTTGAACTTTCCTTCATGCATCATTGTGCTCCATCACATATCTTCATTCATTTCTGTTCACAGCATGTCTGCCTATAATCATGTTTCTTTCTCTACCTTCATTCTGCATGCTCACTTAGTGTTTGTCTTTTCTCCATTCATTCCCATGTATGGTATGTGAGCTAAGCATACTTAAGTTTATTTTCTATGTCCTCTTGAGTTCATAGTCATTACCCACAGTCTCCTTCCTTCTTCTATTCCTAATGATTAAAATCACTTGGTTTAACATGTCCACTACTTGCTGGCAATAAGTTGCAAAGCAAGAAGACTGAGCGCATTCCTTTTATAATTTAAGTCTGGTTCAGAGTCCAGATTTGGTTAAGAATTTATCTTCCATTCAAACCACATCACCTAGAAGATGAAGCCATAGGATTAGACAAAAAGTCTCATTGTCTGCCTGTCTCACTGTCATTTGCAGGTAGTTCCAATTACAAACAAGGTTTCACAGACAGAAGTAACTCCCTCCCTGCTGTCCTGAGCTAGCTGTCTAGAGGATCCTGGGCTCCACGGTATAAAAACATCAAATGGTGGATTGCTCCTTTCAGCTCCTAAACAGAGGGAAAAGGAAGGCTACGTTGGCCCCAGTATTACTTCAGAGGCAATTTCTGAGAGTCAGTAGGAATTCTGGGCAGACTCTGGACTTAATTTGTAGCAAGTACTTACAGTGGTATTTGAAGCACAGTTTACTAACAGCCAGCCAGGTCAAATAGGGTTCAGAAAGCTACCCATTGTTCCTTCAAAAGATGTTAAAATGCAAATCATTGGATCATGCAAATTGGACCAGTACTCTTACTAAGATGTGTGTATTATATTAATATATCAGACTGAACTGTAGTTCATTGTGATAGGCGCTACATAAGCACATATGAAAGAACGATCAATGTACTGAAGATTAAATTGGAAAGGATTGGTTTGCAAGCTCATGCAGGAAGCATTGGTAAAGCACAGCAATCCTTTCAACAGATAACATAATTAATTAACTGTTTAATGCCTTTATAACTCAAACATGTAATTTTATTTCTGATGGTGTATGTAAACCATGAAGAGAATTGATTTCTTCTTGGTTATTTGCTAAGTATTGAGATCTTGGAAAAGTAATGCTGTCATGCCCAAAGTGGTTTCTAAGTAAAACTTTAAGTCATTGGTAATAGTTATTTCTGAAATCATCTGGCTTTACGACTTCAGTTCAAGAAATCATACTGTTTTTGAGGGGAGTAGTCTTGGGTCTTTTACCAATGAACATCAGCACCTAGCAATAACATTGCTGTTTCTGGCAAGTTTTAATACATTTAGACTTGCAGAGCAGTCAACTATATTGTCTCTTAAAATAATTTCTCAGGGATAATCCTTTTTATTTTTCTTGAGATGAAACTTATATAAAGTGTATAATTCATGTTGTAGGTGAAATCAGCAGAGGATATTCTTGAGTTCTGAGATTCATTCAAATCAAAAGTCATATGAGTTTATGTAAACAACATATCAAAACCGAAAAAAAAAATAAACCCATGGGAAGTAAAAATCCTGTGGTTTGCACAGCTGTTAGCTGGGATGCAACTGAGGTTGAATGGCCTAAAGCCATTCCCCAGCTGCTACTTACTGTTCTCTCAGAATACTTTGGTTCTGTGAGGAGTTCATCTTTTCATTATCTACCATTAGACCAATTTTGGGCAAAGACAGTATAATTTCTTTCCATTTGAGTATCAGATTCAGCTTACAGACTAAAGAGAGATTTGGATGTAGATTTCAAATACATCTAAACTGTTACTCTATCTACATCTATCTACATCTATATATTTTATATGACACAGTTCTAATGCCATCTTATATGCATATAGAATACCTTCTGCTTCAGAGGTCTGGATTTTTTACTTTATAGAAGAAAATAGTTTGCTTTGCTTTGCAAGATGAGACTGAAGACATTCAAAACCAATTTCATTTGAGTATTGTTATTTTTCTTTCTGAAACTCTAAAACAACATATAAGCTTCTCCCTGTTTCTTCCATTCTGAATATGGATAGAGAATAATTTTAAAACAAAAAGAAGTGTCTTGATTTCTTTTATGTAGTATAAATGAAACAGAAATGTAATGAAATGAGCCACAAAACAGACCAATTTACAAGAGGCCACCACGCATCCCAAAGAAATGTTCCTTAAAAAGACCGGACTGACTCTTAAAAGATTAAGTACCACCAATAAAAGCACGGCAACTCAAAGACTTGATCAGAGATCTACATCAGGACACTAGCTGAAAAACTCAGTGCAGCTTTTCTGCCACGGTATCAGTATAATATGCAAAAGATTAACATTATTAACAAATAAGGATGTTTTCCTCAGGGAACTCTATTTCCTGTACTACTGTTTCAGAAAGTCCTGCTGGATTAAAGAAAACTAAAAACAAAATAGCATTAAAAAAATGAAAACTCAATCCTATATGCTACTGATAATTTTTTACATTCACTGAAAAAAAGAGTTAGGAACACAGAGTCTGTTAAAGACTATTTTTGTTAAATGACTGCTCATTGAAATAAATGTAAATAGTTGTAATATATTCTTAACATGGTAAACATGAAGGAATTAAACTTTACATTTGATATATATTTGATTAAAAAAAAGTTTGAGAGCTTTAGTTACCTGCTGACATATGAGTACATTATTGGAAATAGTAGATTATGAATTCCAAAGTGAAGCAAGGAAAGGAACAGTTCTCATAACACTGGTGGATCATGATTATCTGGAACAAATAATTCAAAATTTCTTTTTATTGTTCTTCTAAATATTAATCACCAAACTGTGAAATCCAGATTATTTATCAGAGAATTCCAATATGAAAGGCCTATAAACACAATACGCCGTAGTTTCCTCTCTGCTTGCCATATTCTAATTCCAGCACTTCAAGACAGCAAGAGTAAAATTTTTATGACAAGTAGTAGAGGACTTGGTGGTACTAAACAACTGCTGTAAGAACTACTGTTCAATGTGCACAGAGGTTAAGCCACAAAACACACACAGAAAGAGGGAAAATACCATAGACAAATTATTTCTTATATTCTAGTCAGCATCTGCTACAGGAAGCTAAAAGTCACTACAGTAGACGTAGTGATGAAAATTTATTTCTTTTACCACCCAAAGCCCCAAGGGGATCTTTGCATCCTACCAGAGAGGTGTTTCTACAGATCTGTATGAGATGTCATAGTGAATCTTTTACCACATGGTGAAACACTCAGCATCAGTCTCTTTCTTAGCATCTGCCATGCAGCTGTTTGGGAAGGCCTCTTCATATGCATCAATGTTGCCAACAGCACAATTAATCTGCTCGGGCAAGAATTACATCTGTTATAAATTCTTTGGCTGTCTATCCTCTTAATCCAATCTTGTATGTGAGAGTTAAAAAAAAAAAAAAAAAAGATTATTGTGAATAGTAATATAAGAGAGTGTAACTGCTTTTTGCACAGTTCTGTAAAAAGTAAAGAACAAGAGTAGACAGTGCTGAATGAGAAAAGTAAGAAGGATGTGATTACCTTGTGACAGAGTATCGGAAAGGCATGAGACTAAAGTGAGTGTCTTGTCTTTTGGGAATAATTGAACTGAAGAATTCTTTATTTGCAGAGAGATGATTTTTTTTGTTGTTGTTCAACAGTGGCTGTTGAATAAGTAATACAATTCTTGGCTTGCCTATGCTTTGGAACTTGAAGCATCACAGCCTTTGTTTATGTTTACTTACAATCCGCAATGAAGTAAGCCAGGAAGTGAACCTCTCTCAGAAACTCTTTTTTTCAAAGCCCAATCCATAATCCTTGGCCTGAGGCAAAACCACTTCAGGCAACTCAATAAGTTAGGACTGGTCCCAGAGATCAGATTTCCAGAGCAGACTGTCTGCATATGAAATAATCGCTTAAGTTGTGTACTGATTTTATTTGTTTTTCTTAAGACTTCATCTCTTATTTCTGTTGTCTCACAAAAAGGTGCTTGTATTTCATATTTTTTTACAGTTTTTAGCTCCTTGCGAAATTGATACTAAGATTCAAAAATGTCATGGTTGAGTTTGTGATCCTATAAAGTGCATCAAGCCTCTTTGGTCCAAAATTTTTTGGTCCGAATTTTTGGGCTGCCTAGGGAAGTGGTTGAGTCACCATCTCTGGAGGTCTTAGATGTTTAGATGTAGAACTTAGGGATATGGTTTAGTGGAGGACCTGTACTGTTAGATCAGAGGTCGGACTAGGTGATCTTGGAGGTCTCTTCCAACCTAGATGATTCTGTGACTCTGTGATTCTGTGAAATTGTACCTTTCTATTTACTTATAGCAATTAATGTGATGTTTGTGGATGGAATAAAAAATGTGGACACCACCAGCCTGACTTCTTCCTATTCTTTTTTTTTTTTTTTTGACAGAAACATATGCCATTTTTTTCTTAACTGCTAGATGCTGTTCCAAGGTGTTGACCTGCCTATGTAACAGATCACAACACTGTTTTATGAGCATTAAGTTCTTTTCTTTGTCAGAAGGAAGAAGACATTCAATGACAATAGTGCTAAGTTTCTTTGGCCAGCAGTAGGGAGCAGTGCAGATCAATGTACAATTAATTAGATTAGTTCACAGGCAAAAATTTAATTTTCTGCATTGTAAATGTGACTTAAAGAGATAGTCTTGGGGTAACTGAGTTGTCCAAAGTAGTATACCTTCAGGCCTAGGATTGTGGTTTTGGTTGTGAGAAACTGTGTATGGATTTTGGTTGCTGTATTCAGATAACATAGACCTATAAATGACTGATAGTGTTGAGTGGAAAAGGGAGGTTTGTTCAGAGTGAGCCAGTATATTCAGTTGTGTACGCGGGATAATGTTTGACTGTAATTTGTAGGACAGTTTAGTCATTAAATTGTGAAACCATGGAACGATTGTGAAACTTGTGGGGAAAAAAATGTTTCAGCTTTACAAGACTTCTGTGCATGCAGTAAGAAATGTTATTTATTTATTTATTTATTTATTTATTTTATTTATTTATTTCAGTCCAGATACTGTAAAATAGCCTACAGAAGTTTCTACATTGTCATGGGAGTCTTATTTGTTTCCTGCAGGGTAGTTATGTGATGAATTGTGGTCCCCAAAGCCTATGAACTGTAGACAAATAGATTTTGTAAAATGTCTGGACAGACATTCTACCAGATGGATGGAAGTGGTATATATATATATATATATATATGGGTGCAGATAGAATCAAAAGGTTTTTTTTTTTTCATTATCAACAGAGAGGCCAAACTAAGAAGCTCTAAATTGACTTTATGTAAACTACTTGTTTCGCAATTTTTCTGCAGTGAAAGACAGCCTCACTTGTACAATGAAGAGAGAAAGAAAGTACAGGGAAATCAAATTAAATTTGAGAGCGAAGGGTTATAATTTTTATTCAAGATTATTAATTTCTACTCAGTCACTTTTTATTTCTTGTGGTACAGTTTACTGAGCAAGAAAGCAATAAAATTAATCATAGTATAACACTAAAATACAGTATGTATAAATATGTACATATTTATGTACAGTATGTGACAAAGTGGAGGTTACTTGAGTCTCAGTGTAGAAAAACCTATGTCCATTTTAGAGTCTTTGATAACCATAACCTTTTAATCAAAGTCCCAGTAAGTCTGCTTTACATCCAATTTGTTACTGCCCTTGAAACTGGAAAACAATTCCCTTCAAAAAAGAAAAATAATTACTAAAAGAAGATCTCTGCTATTTTGTCTAGTTGGTTGAACTATTATATTTTGCTTTGTAGTGGTAGCTACAAAATATTTGGATTAAATTGGATTGCAGAGTTTGACATACCTGCTAAAGAATAAATGTGATTTTAAGGAATGTTAGCGTGAGGCTCTGTATCACATAGAAAGTCAATGACAGAACTGTGCTAGAATATGTTTCTTTGGTTTCAGCATATTAACATATCAGTAAAAATTTCCTCATAAATGAAAGATAAGATATACCACAGCTGGAAAATGAAGAGAGAACATTGACTGAAAGAGCAAACCAATGAAATAATTTTGTGAAACTATTGAGGTTCAACAAGTCCAAGTGCAAGGTGTTGCATCTGGCTCAGGGCAATCCCAAACATGAGTAGAGGAACATATTGAGAGCAGTCCTGCAGAGAAAGAATTGGGTGTTTTAGTGGACAAAATGCTTGACATGAGCCAGCAGTGTGTGCTTGCAGCTCAGATACGCAACTGCATTCTGGCCTGCATCAAAAGAGGAGTGTCCATTTAGGTTGAGGGAGGTGATTGTCTCCCTCTACTCTGTCCTTGTGAGGCCTCATTTGGAGTATTGCATCCAGGTCTGGGGCCCCCAGCACAAAAAAAGATGTTGATCTGTTACAGTGGGTGCAAAGGAGAGCCATGAAGTTGATCAGAGGGCTGGAGCACCTCTCCTGTGAAAAAAAAACTGAGAGAATTGAGGATGTTCAGCCTAAAGAGAAGGCTCTAGGGACACCTCACTGCAACTTTTCAATACTTAAAGGGGGTTTATAATAAGATGGATTTTTTTTTTTTTTTTTTTTTCCTCCTCAGGCAGATAATGACAGGACAAGGGAAATGGTTTTAAAGGGAGTTTTAGATTAGAGGTTAGCAGGAAATTCTTCACTGAGCAGGTAGTGAGGCACTGGAACAGGTTGCTCAGAGAAGTTGTGGATGCCTCATCCTGGAGGTATTCAAGACCAGGTTGGATGAGGCCCTGGGTAACATGATCTAGTGTGTGCCATCCATCCCTGTCCATGGCAGGGGGGATTGGATATGGGTGATATATGGATGATCTTTAATGTCCCTTCCAACCTGAGCCATTCTTTTTTTTTTTTTTTTTTTAAGGGAACGAGGTTTCTTTTATTAATTCATCTACATAAGCAGAATGTTTACTCATCTACACATGTGATAAAGTAGCATTCTTTGTTTAGAATAAAGGAATTCTCAGCTCTGTTAGGAATCAGATGGTCTGACAGTATCACATTTACTAACTATAGTACAATTTTCCACTGCTAATATATCTGAGGTAGTAGTGTCTTTTGTACTTGAAAATGTATCTGGAGCTGAGTTTAAGCACACAGGTCTGGTCCAGTGCCACCTAACTCTTGGGGAGTCTAATCTCCATTAAGGCCTCAGTTTTTAGTTTGTTTTCCTACAGAAACAAAGTGTACATGATATATAATTTTCTTGGTCTTTTCTTCCTATACCATCCTGTCTGCATGCTCAAATTCAGAATGTTTGTGAAAGTAGGAGGCAATTCATCATCTGAAAGAAAGGCACCAATAGAAGCTCTCTGCTTACTAGACATGGAAGAATTCACATGGGACATCTTTTCATATGGGTGGTACATTGCATCATTTCTTCCCCACATGGATTTTTTGATCTATAATGAAGGGTGAGCTCACAGAGCACAGTGCTGTTAAAAAGTCATTCAACAATTTCATTGAAAGTCAGCCTTCATTTTTTTCTGATGTTCACACAACTATCGTTTACCTCTGAGCTCCTCAGGCACACAAGACTGTGCTAGATTTTTTTTTAATTATTATTTTTTTATTTTTCTTGGCATTGTTAACCAGCATTGTGTTTGTTTTGAATGTCCACTTAGAGAGGCTTGGTATTGTGGTCATCTTTAGACCCATGATCAGGTGTCATGCAAATAAGGTGGCAGCTCACATGCTTCAGTCCAAAAATTTGGAGTTTCCCACATCTAACTGGCTGCAAGAGTGGTTGCCTGGACCAGGGGCATTACAAGTTGGCCTTGCTGCTTGAAGGCACTCTCAAATGTAATTTGTAATAATATGTAAGCTGTTTGTCAGAGCAGATGGAGGTTAGAAATCTGGATTTGATAAGCTGTAACTGTTACATTCTGGTCTGGTCTACTTTGCAGTTCCTGACTAAACCAAATTCCTGAATGTCATCTCACCTGAGTTATGAGGAAAAACTTTCCCTGATCTGAATGTTATCATTAGCTCCAGGACAAGCCAAAACCAAAGTCATGCATCTAATTCCTCCCCGTTCCCTGAGGAAAATTTATATTCAGATGATGTGGCCCAGGCTTGCATCTAATTGCAGCCTTTCAAATTATTTACATTTCCAGCATTTATACATGCAAAAGTTGTAGGAGTCCTTCCTTATAGGATGGAAAATTAAAGGACCAAAGCTCATGTCAGGAGGTTGATGCTTTGCAAAATGTGTTGGGCTAGCAGTGGTATGGCACATACTGCTGAAGTATTTTGGAATAAGCAAATCTGTGTTGTGTTTAGGTGTATTTTTTCTTGAAGTGAGCAACTACGTTTCTGAAGTTAGTATTTTTTTTTTATTATTTTTTTTTTATGAAACAGCTGTTCTAGTTAGGTAATGCTTCCAAGGCTGTGCATCTGTTGCCTTTTCCTTAAAACTGCAGCTGCAGATGACGAAGTTATATGCAAAGAAATTACAGGAAACATTGTTCTTTTTCTTAGAAGCTCCTCCATAAAAAGGAAAAGAATACAACAAACAAAATATCGCAAGTATGTAGTTGTCATACATTCCTGTTTCTTTTGCCTTTTAACACTATATTTAGAATGCTTGTTTGATATGACCATATGTCTCTCTTTAAAACAACGTCTGTATCCGCTAGGAGGAAAGGCCTTCTTTTGTGGGAGATGTTCTGTGGAAACAGATTTTTTCGCTCACTTTATTTCCTTCTAAATTAATATTTTTACTGTAGTCTTAATTTTATTTATTTTTTATTTTTATTTTTATTTTTTTTCATCTGAGGTCAATTAAAGATCAGTCAAAGCCTTAAATGAAAATAGGACTGAGATTCTGATAGTAAGCCTTTAAAATAATCTGAATTGAAGGTACTATAAGGACTACAAGAGATACATTATTAACAGTCCCCTTGTCTTTTTCAACCTTTTCAGATCTTGAATTGTATGATGAGCAAATTCCAACTATTTAATTTTTTTTTGCTAACAACTTCTTTCAAATATTTCTTTTTAAGAGTGTTAGAGCAATATGTTGCATAAATTAAATTTAGAACTAAATTTAGTATTTAGAGAAGTCAAAAATCTTCACAGATGGTGGCATGTCTTCTGTAGCAGTATAACTGATACAAAATGTTTTATTATAGAAAACTCTTGTGAAAAGGATAAATCTATTTAGGGGGTAGGGGGTAGGTCATGTGAACAGACAGCACACCAATAAATGCAACCAAACTAACCAGATTTTCTCTTCTCTCACGTAAACAAGTTGCTCAGATACATACACCTGTATGTGCAATCATCCTCTTTGCTTTCACAGCCAACTCAGGGCTATGACAAGGTGTTATTTGTGCTTTAAAACTAATCTTTTAGTATAATTCATTATCCATATAATGAAAGTATAATTTATTATCCATATAATGAGATCTCTGTACATTTGCCATAATCATAACTTAATAACTTATCCATCAAAATGTTGATTATCTTCGTAGCCCCCCTCTGAACTCACTCCAACAGCTCAATGTCTTTCTTGTGTGTGGGCCCCAGAGCTGAATGCAGTACTCCATGTGGGATCTCGCAAGAACAGAGTAAAGGGGGAGATTCACATCTTTCAACCTACTGGTCATGCTTCTTTTGATGCATCCCAGGGTACAGTTGGCTTTCTGGGTTGCAAATGCACATTGTCAAGTCATATTCAGTTTCTCACCCACCAATACTCCCAAGTCCTTCTCTGCAGGGCTCCTCTTGATCCACTCATTGCCCAGCTTGTATTTCTGCTTGGGATTTCCCCAACCCAGGTGCAGGACCCTGCACTCGGTCTTGTTGAATTTCATGAGATTCGCATGGGCCCACTTCTCATGCATGTCAAGATCCCTGTAGAAGGAATCCCCACCAGCATGTCAACTGTACCACTCTGCTTGGGAACATTGGCAAACTTGCTGAGGGTGCACTCTATCCCATTGCCTACGTCACCAACAAATATGTTAAACAGGGCCAGTCCCAATACTGACCGCTGAGGAACACCACTCATCACTGGTATCTACCTGGACATTGAACCATTAACTCTGTGATTGTGATGATCCAGCCAATTCCTTATCCAACGTGTGGTCCATCCGTCAAATCTATGGCTCTCCAATTTAGAGACAAGGATGTCAGTATCAAATTCTTTGCAAAAGCCCAGGTAGATGATATCAATTGCTCTTCCCTTATCCACCAATTCTGTAACCCCATTCATTGTAAAAGGCCACCAAATTTGTCAGGCACAATTTGCCCTTTCATGAAGCCATTAGTTGTATTTACTTGAATAAATACAACTTTTTCCAAAGTTTAGATTTTAAATTAATGTAATCTATGATCAAACTAAGTCTCAAGGAGAATCTTATTTTCCATTTCACTTATATTCAACATGGAAAAAAAAAAGGTGGATTTTGTTAAAATTCTAAAGACCGCATCTGTCACTATGACTAGCTGACCATCTGTCACATTTGTAATACAAAATAGAAAAATAAACTCTACCAGGTTTTTCTATGATAAAAATAATATTAAATTTAAAATTTCATTTTATTTAACTATAAGACAAACATTTTTTTCAAAGAAATTCTGTAGTTTAAGAAAGTTATTTTAATCAAAAATGATTTCTCAGTGGCAAAAACATAAATGCATAGGCAGTATGTAGGATAAATGTAAGAGACTAGCATCTCTGACATACTATATTCAGTTTTGAGTATACTGTTGTGGTTTAACCCAGCAGGCAGCTAAGCACCACGTGCCCATTTGCTTCCCCCTTCACTGTTGGATGGGGAAGAGAATCGTGAGGAAAAAAAAGTAAAATCTCATGGGTTGAGATAAAGACC
Organism: Anser cygnoides; assembly: GCF_040182565.1. Classification (NCBI taxonomy): domain Eukaryota; kingdom Metazoa; phylum Chordata; class Aves; order Anseriformes; family Anatidae; genus Anser; species Anser cygnoides. The sequence continues at coordinate 55,660,330 of NC_089874.1, forward strand.
GTTTAATATGGGACAGAAAAGAAAACAAAAGATAAATAATAATAATAATAATAATAGTAGAATGTACAAAGCAAGTGATGCAAAATGCAATTGCTCACCACCTGCTCACTGATGCCCAGCCTGTCCCCGAGAATTGGTGTCCTCTCCTCCCCCTCCCCCAGCCACTTCATATTAATTTTTCAGCATGACGTCATATATTGTGGAATATCCCTTTGTCCAGTTTGGGTCAGCTGCACTAGTTCTGTCCCCTCCCAGCTTCTTGTGCACCCTCAGCCTCCTTGCTGGCAGGGTGGTATGAGCAGCTAAAAATTCCTTGACTTAGTGTAAGCACTGCTCTGCAATGACTAAAACATCAACATGTTATCAACGTTATTTTCATCCTAAATCCAAAACACAGCATCATACCAGCTAGTAGAAGGAAAATTAACTCTATCCTAGATGAAACCATGACATATGTTTACCCTGAGCAAGCTAATGTAAATGTTACATTACACAGGAAATGTGTAATATAACATTCAGTGGAGGTTGCTAGTGTTGAATTTTTATATAAATGGACACATAAAACCATCCCTCATATGATCTGAGTACACTGCTCCAAGAACTGAGGTTCTTTAAACTTGCTTCTGGGTATAACAATTTGTAAAAGACTTTATTTTGAAAGGTCTGTGTCTCAGGTAATTACTAAAGGAAGTGGTATGTATTAGGTCAGGGAAAATAAAACCTTCTTTCCTCTTTAAAACGAAAATATGACACTTGCAGTCTTTTATTTTCCTATTGTCTCTAACATCTACTTCTTCTCTTCCTACCCATAGCATAATTCCTATGATGACTTACCTAAATAAGCTAGAGTTACTTTCTAGACAATTGATGGGTGCTGTAGCCATCAAAAAAAAAAAATACAAAAGCAAGGAAAAATGATCTGCAAAAAGCCTGTGTTGGATTATGGTGATGAGGGTCATAAAGAAAAGATAACATTTAAAGTTCTCCACTGAGATTTTTTTAAATCAGTGGTCTGCAGTAGCTGTAAATGTAGGCTGAATTTATTTGTAAAATAAAAATACAGTTTTAAGAAACATGAATTTTAAGTTTAAATCATAAAATTGTTCAGGCCTGACTGAAAAGAAGGTTGTTTTCTTTGCTAACTTGTAAAAACCTGAATATGATTTGGGACAGAATGAATGACTCCTAGAATCTGAAAACATGGTGTACAGTGGACTGCAGTTGGCTATACTGAAGGAAGAATCAGGGTAAGGATGGAGGATCAGTGGTGGAGGCTGGAGTTCTGCCAAGGGCAAAGCAACACATCAAATCTGAGCTAGTCACGATGTCCTCAGAGAGGAGAAAAATGAACATGGAAGTTCAAGACAAATAAAGTAAACAAGGTTACCTGTGATGAGAGACTGTAAATATGCTATTGCCCGCAAGTCACATGCTTCTGCAGGTAGTATTTCAAAAAAAAATGCTGATGACTGACATCTGGAAATGATTTCATAGCAGAAGGTGCTGGGAGAGAAGTGCTTGAACAGAATGATAATACATTTCATATGTGTAAATTAATAAGTGACTAATTCTTTTCCAGGGTGGTACTGGATGATCACTGACATGCTGGTTGGGATTTTTTTTGTTTTGTTTTGTTTGGGATGAAATTTGATCTTTGAGGGTACTCAAACAGCTTTGGTATTCTGAAAGCAATTAACTCATAGAAATTCTGGAAACAAAAAAACTGGAGGTCAAGGATATTTTTGATTATGAGTCCAGATGCAGAATATCACAGCAGAAGGAAAATGACAGGTTATGCAATAAAAAAATGTACACCCACAATGTACAGAGGCAATGGCAGGTGGGAGAAACCCAAATAATACCCTGCCCTGCCTGTTCCCAGGCACATCACAGGAGCCATCAGCCCACCAACGGTCTATCTCTATAAGGCCATAGGAAAAATAACATGTATTTATTTATTTATTTTTCTTAGAGAGAGAAGAGGAGGAGTACAGTCAGGAAATAACAGAAACGCACAATAAAATAAATAATCTGCTAAAGAGAAAAAGGAGGTGTAGCCACCAGCCTCAGATAGAGAAAGAAAATAGTAACTGGGTAATAAGAAGGATTTGCTTCTCGGGATTTGCTTCTCGGGATTTGCTTCTCAGAATTTGCTTCTTAGAGTTTCAGAGCTGTAGAAAGAACTTGACCATAATGTAAAACTAAGATATAATTTAATGTTGGTTGTTTAGTGTTGTATTTAAGCCATCTGCAGAACACTTTGATGTCCATAGCTTTTTCTGTGAAAGCGCTAGGTGGGCCTACAACCCAGTAGGAGCAGTTTCATTTTGTTTAAGACCCTGGTGAAGCCATATTGCAACTCATATTACAACTGTGCTCGCAGTTTCTGAAGTCATATTAACCATGGGATCAGCAGAAAACATGACAGCTGTATTCACTATAATTTAAAAACACAGTTGCAGGAAGTGGGTGCTTCATGCATTTTTGGTAATATGATTGGTTTGATTAAACACATCATGGAAAAAAAAAAAAAAAGAAAGGCAATTCTGTGCAGAACAGTAGTGTCAAGCAACAGGTTGACATTCCTTTAAATGAAAGTGATACCATAAAGCTAAGAACTTGTATTTCTTTAATAAGAGGATTTATTAACAAGGTTATATTCTGGAGCCTAACAGTTGTATCATTCAGCTGGTATGGCTAGTTGATTCTGGTCCATGTTTCCAAGTAGTTTATACAGTTTGTGTTATGTGGTAAGAGGGAGGAATTACAAGAGAGGGAGAGACTGAGAGTGAGTGAGTGAGTGAGTGAGTGAGTGAGTGAGTGAGTGAGTGAGTGAGATCGAATTAGGCATCCTATTATACCACTACCACTCCTTTATAAGATTGGATGTGGACAAATGTCTCAAAGTTTTAAGCAACAGACTCCAGGAAATACTGTGAGGGTTTAACTTGACCTTGACACAGAAGAACTTTAGGAGTTAAGGCCTACATTGTGCTTCCATATTTTATATTGACAACTGAGTATACTGATTGTAGCAAATCTTACTCTAGGAACATTCTGTTCTTCCCCATATATTGCATAAGGTCTTGGGAGACTCATCCTGGCAACGCTTAAGTCTAATTCTTGATTTGGACAATTAGCCACAAGTAGCTTTCCCTCCCTCTTCCCTAAATCATGAAAAAAAATGTTACATTAGATTTGTTCTTTGTTTTTAATAAACTGCATTCAGTAGTACTTTTGAGAAGTTAGTAATTTATATTTCTTTTATAGTTCGTATTTAAGCTTTAAGTCTCCTATATGCTAAATTATCAGTGAAAATCTAATATGTAAAAAGAACTTCAGATTCTGACTCTTAACTGAATAAAGATGACAGATGAGCAACTGAAGTTTTGTATTATCTTGAATAAATGAATCACATATTGATACAATTCAATTTGAACTGTTTTTTTGGTATTTTTTTGGCTTTGAATTTGCTGAGTTGTTGAAATTAAATTCAGACAAATTGAATAATTAAAGTGAGAGGAAGCAATTATGTTGACATACTATTTTTCTGATGAAATCAGTTTCAAAAACATATTTCTAAGAAACATTTCAGAGTAATAACAACAGTTTTCAGAATATTGTACGAAATGTTCTAGGTAGTGTTCTGATAATATGGCTGAAGAAAAAAACTTGAAAAATATTAAACTAGGTGTAAAAAAAAATGCTTCCCTTCTGATGTTGTTCTTGGAGGATATCTATTTAGCATGAGCAAAAGTGACTGAGTGGGAAAAGAAAGAACATTTATGCACATCTTCAGAGTTCTCTGGTATTATATATAACTTTATACCAGGTATTATACTGAAATTGGGACTCCAACCTCTTTATTCTATTGTTGATCCTTGATCCACACCACTTAGTGCAGTCTGACTTCTCTAACTGGTTCTGAATTCAGAGTTTGAAAACACCAGTACTTGAGGAAAACTTGGACAGTGAATAAAGAATTATGTATTTTTTTCTCGCTTGCTTTTAAAAAAGAAGGTAGGTTTTTTCCTCTTCTTGCCATAAGTATCTATGGACATGGATCCTTGGTCTGACTTTTCTGTTATCCAACTTCGGATATAATTATTTCTTGCAATTCATAATCATTTGATAAAAGGTTATATTCTTATCTTTTAAATATTTTTAAGAAATTATTATTTTTATTTGTAAATCGGTGCTTCTTTGAAATTTTGTAAGAAAGGAGGAAGTATTCTTTATTTAGGTCCATCAACTGAATTTATGTAAATCCAGACTTTCCAACCCAGAGGCTTTTGTATTCATGTACCAGATCTTGACAGCTGAGTTCTGCTGTTGAAGGGATGCAGTTATGAACATTTACACATTTTATTTTCAACAGGTCTCTACTTAGGAATAATACAGAGTCTTCTGAGGGTTTATAATGAATCATTGACTCAATTTTAAAAGACATCGTACCTATCTATCTATTTATTTATTTATTTATTTTAAGCATTGTAAAATTATGAAACCCTATATTCTCCTTCTTGTGTGGTCTAAACTGTTCAGAACAATCTGTCCCCTCCCCCTTGTACCCATCCCATTTTAGAACTATCATTTTTCAGTCCTCTCACTTGGAATTACACCATATGTTGAATTGTCTCTTGTGGCAGTTTTCCCAGGGTAGGCTTGAAGTTTTATTCTGTTTTAGTTTTCTTATTGTGCCCCAGTCATCTAGCCACAACCTTAATTATTCCTGTGTGAGCTTTTTAATCCCTAACAGTTGCCTGGCAGATAGAATATGTTGTTGCCTCGACAGGGGGCCAGTAGTTCCTCCTATAAAGGAGAGAGTGATCAGAGTTAGTTATTACATCTCCTCTAAGATACTGATCAGTCCTCGGGGTTGTTTCTTCTTCTGTTATCTGTTTTTAGTGTTTCTTCAGCCTCTCGCTTTTTTTTTTCCTTTCTGTGAATGTGCTATGTAAATTTCTTCTTGTAAAGTAAGGAAACAGTAAATTGTTTCCATAGGTGAGATGTTTATACCAAGACCCTTGTCAACATGTCATTATGAACATTGAAAATGTTCATATGAAAATGTTCATAATGTGTTCATAATATGAAAATGTTCATAATGTGAGAAAGAGCCTTGTAGCTGAAATTGTGTCCTCAGAGATAGCAGAAATGGAATTGAGTTTTGTTTGTAAGGCAATAAATACAGATCTAACAGAGAAAGATCAGAGTGACAACATGACTAGCCTTGGAAACACTTCACTGACTTTAGCTCAAAACCTGAACCATCTTCAGACTGGAATTTCTTGTGTAGGCTGAACCACTCTCATCTTCTTGAGTAAGCATCCTATAAAGTAAATGTCTTCATAATCTGATGTGTGGACATTATTAATTTGTGTTGGCTGACTACAGTTTTAATAATGAAGAGAATTAATTGGTTGAAGATAATAAAACATTCCTACACCATAAAATAAGGAGTACATCTTTGCCTAGTGTTGATGTCAAAGAAAGCATCTCCCAGTAAAATTAGTTTAGTGTATTGGGTTTATGTGGTGAAATTTTGCTAGCACAGGAGGGTGCTGCAGGGGTAGCCTCTGTGTTTATCTAAAGGGTAAAATTTCACAGAACTGTTTTACTCTGGGGAAAGAGAGTAAAAGATAAAGCCAAGACAAACTGTTCAACTGGCAAGGTGATGGACTATTCACTTCATAGGAACTCAGGGATTTGTTTGACATAATGATGGATGCTTGATTCACAGGTTATATGGTTTGTTCATTAAATAGGGGACTTTGTCATTCCTACACTAACTGGATTCATTATCCTTAAAACAGCATTGCAAGATGAATCTCCAGTCATTGCAAAGGAGTTTACTTCCAATCAATTAAGTTCTTAAGAGACAGTGCAACAAATGAATTTTGTTCCTCAAGGAACAATCATCACAGGCACAATTCAGGGACATTCTCACTCTCGGTAATGTCATATTTTCATTTGCTAGAGAATGCTTTCGAACTGGCCAACACATGGCTCCTCATCCAAAACAGGAACTGGGAGGACTGAACACTTGTTTTCTACTAACTTTTTTTTACACTAACACTGACAGCAACAAAAGAATGCTTTGAGATCCCCTGCATTTAGTCAGAATTCTCCAAATAATAAAAAATCTTGCATGTTACTAAATGTTACTAAATGTTACTGCAATTGTTGGGACCTCCTATTAATTAATTAATTAATAATGGGTATAGAAATAACATGAGTCTTCAAGAACCATCCTTCCAGACTTTGAAAAAAAAAGTTGTTTTTAACAGCTACCATTGTTAACAATTAAATCAACTTGTAAAATGGATTTTTTTTAACACTCATGTTATCACAGAATCACAGAATCACAGAATCACAGAATGGTTGAGGTCAGAAGGGACCTCTGAAGATTCTCTAGTCCAACCGCCCTGCCAAGCAGAGTCACCTAGGTTACCATGTTGCACAGGATTGCATCCAGGTGGGTTTTGAATATCTCTGGAGAAGGAGACTCCAGAGTCTCTCTGGGCAACCTTTTCCAGTGCTCTGTCACCCTCACAGTAAAAACTGTTTTCTCATATTCAGATAGAACTTCCTGTGTTTCAGTTTGTGCCTGTTGCCTCTTGTTCTGTCACTAGGCACCACTGCAATGAATCTGGACCCATCCTCTTAACACCCTCCCTTCAGATATTTATATACATTGATACGATCCATTCTCAGTCTGCTCTTCTCAAAGCTAAACAGGCTTAGCTCTCTCAGACTCTCTTTGTATGTTATGGACAAACAAGAGGCCACAGATGCTTTGAGTTGTATCTGCTCTAGAGTGGACTTATTCAAGGGCCACAGTCTCTTCAGACATCCCTGTGGGGGCCCAGAGAGAGCCATCCTGGATGACCCACTTAGAGGCCTCCAATGTTCAAAGTACCCTTGGACTAAATTAAGGTGACATAACACTTAATGATCAATTGATAAGTTTTATTGAAGGCAGAAGCTATTCTGGCAGAAACTAATTAAATATTGTTGTTTCTAAAAGGAGTTATTCAAACGTTTTTGTTTGTTTGTTTGTTTGTTTGTTTGTTTGTTTGTTTTCAGGGAGTGCTGAACGGCCTGTAACATATGATGAAAGAAAGTAAGACAGAAAGTAAGACAGAGAGTAAGTGAGAAAGGTTGAAGGAAAGGAAAGGTCTGGATCACCATCCCAGGTTCCAGAGACATCTCTGGTCCAGTTCTCGTCATGTCTGCCATGGTGGTGGGTACACACATGGCCCCTATGTGTTTTGCTATTTATGAGTCTGTCCCTACCCAAGCTCTCATTTTGTATGCTAATTATTCCAAGCCCATGTCCCAAGACCTTCTTGAAAAGGAGTTGGTGGGAGGTTGCCTTTCCTCCTTCAACTACCAGAAACACTGGTGTCAATATTTCTCAAGTTGTTACCCAAGATAAGGAAATAGGCCCCCAAAAATGCTATCCCGCCTCTGCAGGGTCCTCTTTTCTGACCGCAGCTTATCTCATTAGTGTGATAACACTTTTTCTCCGCTGAATCATTTTTTTTTTCTTCAGATTCTTACAATCCCTTCAGACAACTGCTATGTTGTGGACTCATCCATGACCACAGTCACTTTGAGGTGTTCCAGCATGGCCTAATCTGCAGACACAACATTGCAAGATATACTTCCTCTAGCACACTTATTCATGGCCACAGATGCTTCAAAGTGTAGTGTACATGCTCTGGAGTGGACTTATCTGCGTCCACAGATGCTTCAGGTTGTAAATGCTCCCATGTAGATGTATCCAAAGATCACAGTCTCTCTGACTCAAGTTCATTCCAGAGTTCCAGCCTGTGCTGTACAGCAGCACAGAAACACCAATGACCTGGCTGTCTGCCAGCTCAGGTGCATGGCAATAACTGTTACCAAGGCATTCCTAGGCATAGCAAAATAAGATTATAAGGAGTACAGCAAACAGCAGAAGCAAAATCAGCCCCTAAAAAGCACTAGACTCTTATAGATATACACTAAGGCAAGCAAGCCCTTTAGCAAGCATCAGAGCATGTAAGTTAACATCAAAACATAATAAAATCAAAACACCATAAACCACAAAATCAAAAAACCATAACCTCTATAAATTTGGTCTAGCACACCCCACACTCCAAATCTACCTCAACTTGAATCGTTCAAACCTCACATTGGGTGCCAAAAAAAGGGCATTCACTCCTGCCATGGTGGGATGAGTACATTTGTGGGTTGAGATAAAGACAAACCAACTTAGGTAAAGCAAAAGCTGGGTGTACAGGCAAAGCAAAACAATGAATTAATTCACTGCTTCTGTATGGGGTCTTGCTGGGATCGAGTTAACTTTTCCCACAGCAGCCCATATAGTGCTGTGCTCTGCATGAGTAGCTAGAACAGTGTTGATATCGCTCTAATGTTTTGTCTATTGCTGAGAAGTTCTGGCACAGCATCAAGACTGTGTCTCTCCAACACTCAAAAAAAAAAAAAGCCTGTAGATTGGGGGAAGGGAAAAGGTGGTGAGTAGATGCAACAAGGACAGCTGACCTAAAATGACCTTCCATACCATATGACATCATGCTCAGCAATAAAAGCTGAGGAAGGAGGGGCTCTGTTTATGAAAATGTCTGTTTTCCTGAGCAACCACTACACATATTGGTGCTATGTTTCCCAGGATATAGCCAAACATTACTTGCTGATGGGAAGTAGAGAATAATTATTTTGTTTTCTGCTGTTGCTTCTGCATGTGACTGGGAGAAGTGCCCAAAGACTGGAGGAAAGCAAATGCCGTTCTTATCTTCAAGAAGAGTAAGAAGGAGGGCCCAGGGTATTACAGGCCAGTCAACTTCATCTTGATCCCTGGGAAGCAACAGATAATCGTGGAAACCATTTCCAGGCACATGAAGGACAAGAAAATCATCAGGGGTAGTTGTCATGGATTTGCCAGGGAGAAGTACTGCTTGACCAACTTGATACAATGAAAAGACTGGCCTGGCAGTAGAGGAGTAGTGCAGTAGGAGAGCAGTGGATATTGTATTTCTGTACTTCAGTAAGGCCTTTAAAACATTCTTCCATGAGATTGTTGTAGATAAGCTGTTGATGTAGACCCAGCTGTTGATGGCTGGGTAGGCAGACAGTGATATCCATTGAAAACTGGCAGAATGGCTGAGCCCAGATTGGTATGATCAGTGATGCAAAGTCTAGTTGGAGGTCAGTAACTAGCAGTGTACCCCAGGGATCAATACTGGCTCCAGTCCTGTTTAATATTTTCATTAATGACTTGGATGATTGGGTCGTGTATACCCCAGCAAGTCTGCAGATGACACAAAACTGGAGGAAGCAGCTGATATATCAGAGGGTCATGCTACCATCCAGAGGGATCTTGGTGGGGTGGAGAAATGGGCTGAGAGGAACCTTGTGTAGTTCAACAAGGGGAACTACAAAGTCCTGCACCTAGCGAGGAACAACCCCATGCTCTAATGTGGTCTACCCAACTGAAAAGAACCTTGGCAGAAAAAGACCTGGGGGCCATGGTGGGCACCAAGCTGAACATGAGCAAGATACTAACCCTTGCAGTAAAGAAGTCTAATGGTATCTTGGACTGCATTATGCAAAATATTGTCAGTAGGTTGAGGAAGGTGGTTTGTCCCCTCGACTCAGTCCCAGTGAAGCCACACCTGGAGTACTGTGTCCAGTTGTGGGTTTCCCAGTACAAGAGAGACATGGACATTCTGGAGAGAGTCCAACAAAGAGTCACAAAGGTAATGAAGAAACTAGAGCATCTCTCCTGTGAGAAAAGACTGAGAGAACTGGGACTGTTCAGCCTTGAGAAGAGAAGGCTCAGGAACAACCTTATCAATGTATATAAATACCTGAAGTATGGGTGCAAAGAAGGAGGCTCTTTTCAGTGGTGCCTCATAATAGGACAATAGGCAATGGGCACAAAGTGAAACACAGGAGGTTCCCTCTGAGCATCATAAAACAATTCTTTATTGTGCGGATGACGGAGCACTGGCACAGGTTGCCCATATGGGTTGTGGAGATATTCCTCTTTGGAGGTATTCAAAAGCACTCTGGACATGGTCCTGGACAATTGACTCTTGGTGACTCTACTTGAGCAGGGGTGTTGGACCAGAGACTCTCCAGAGGTCCCTTCCAAGCTCAGCCATTTACTGATGCTGTGATTGAAGTTGCAAAAGCAATAAAGAATTAAAACAAATTGAGAATTGTAATGAAAGACGACAGGACAACACCTGTTTTCTTAGGTATCTTCACCATTCTAGATTGTTTATTATATGCCAAAATGATATGTAGTAGCTTTCTCTGGTGTCAGTTGTAATTTCTCTGCCAGTTGCACAGGTGTTACTCTAGCAATTGCTGCTTATATGTATTATAGTTTTCCTACTTGTTCATTTTTTCTTATTTAAAATTTTTTTTTCTTCAGAAATGGAAGGGACAAATCAAATGTGTGTTGAAACTGGTTCCATATCGAAGCTTAATCTCAACCTTGCAACACATAGCACATAGAAACCATCAAAATAACATGCCAAGTTTTCCTACACAGAACCTGGGGAAAGGGAAACACTTTCAACTTCCTCCACTGGGAGTCACACTATCTAGATGGAACTGTTGAGGAGCAGGGTGACAGTTCAACAACTTCCTTAGGATTAAGAGCTATGAGCTAGTTCCAGGAAGGAGCACTAAAGGTAGTCCAGATTTCTCTTACAAGAATCAAAGATTTAGAAATTAGATCCCTTTGTTAGCACAGGGCAAAGGTCTTCAGACCATGGTGGAAAACTCACTTGTTTTCCCTATCTACAGGACATAGAGAAGCAAGCCTCAAATAGCAAAGCTATTTGCTGAAAACTATTATTGGCTGCCTTGGAAGATGTGATTATAAGAATCACTAGTTTCATGATCACCAGGAAGTAATCAGAGCAAAGGATTGCACTTCCTTCTATTCTGTGGATAAAAGTCAAAATAAATAAACAGCAATAACATTGTGCTGCAAGGCTACTGTGTCTTGATATTCTTTTCCTTGTTTTGTGATTAATGTTAAAGTTAACAGAAGCTGATGACACATGAGCACATAATTTAATTATTAATGCAAATATTTTCTTTGCACGTTTAGGGCATATTTTGGACAAAAGCTTGCCATACTCAATGACAACTACTTCTATTGTAGATCTCTAGGCCAATTTTAAAGATTTTAGAATTACATCTTGTGATTTGGACACCTAGCTATTGAAAGAGATGAATAAAGTAATCTCTTAGTAATTTCAAGTTTTAGAAGTAATTATGCTCCTAAATTAAGGTATGAATGTTGCTTACAAATTGTACATAGTGAAAATTACCATAACCATACATAAGAAGTGTTTACCTGTTTGTTGTACCTTAGTAAGTCATACATTTATATTCACATGGTATTTCTTAAATAAAGTAGATTTTTCTTACAGTATGGTAATACTTTTCATGTTTGAATTTATGCTTATAATATTCTTATTAGAGTTATATCTATGGCAGAGATGGATGGCAAAAAGTACTTCAGAATCAGATGTAAATTAGGCCCAATTGCTAGCAAAATATGAACAAAAGTCTGAGAAATAAAAAAAAAAAAAAAAGTTTTGAACAAGCCATACAATAAATCTGTAAAACAGTTTTACAGTATTTACCAAGTTTAAAAAACATGAAGGTTTTTATGAAGTATTTGGTTTTTCAAAACCTTCTGAAAAATTTGAGGGGATATTTTTCCCCTAATTTTACTGGGGATATTTTCTGTAAGGCTTGCTGTTTAAAAAGACTCTTTTTTTTTTTTTTTTTTCCATTTCTTTAAAGGGTACAGTGCTTTGCAGAGACATCTGATCTGTATGTGAATCAGATAGTATTACACAAAAACAGAAGCCTCAAACAGTCAGTCTGGAAATCTGCCCTCCCAGGAGAGATGACTTCTAGACAGAGCATTGTGTTAAGTGATGTACTAACTTCCATTTTTGGTATTTAGACTGACTTGTTCAAAGTGTCTTAGTCTCTTACAGTTTCTCTCCTCATGCACCATGTGGACATTTCCAAAATTACATCAGGGCACACTTTAACAATGTAGGTTTATTTTGGAGGTTGTAAACCCTGCTACCCTCTAACGCCCCCCCCCCCCCCCCCCCCCCCCCCCAAAAAAAAAGCTTTATTAAAATTCTTGTCTCAACAGATGCTTCATATTTGCTAAGATATGGCTGTATTTACCTATTTATTTTCATTTGACTTGTGTCCATTCCAGAAGACTTGAGGTTGTGGGCAGGAGGCAGGATAGACTAAGCAAGAAGATTGGCCTTTAAGAGTGAGATCGTGGTAGTATTAACCACATGAGTATTTTTCTAACAGTTTACATATGAAGCTAGCTTTTAATGTGAGACTCCAGGTTACGAGCAGCAAGGGTAATTCTCCCTCACTAAGATAAGAACAAGAGACTATTAGTCTGTAGATCCACAGATATTCTTCTGTGGCCCTGTCATTAGAGAGGAACCTGTATACACAATGAGCCTGGTTTAGTACCTACAAGCACATTATCATTAACATTTGTGGGTACAGGACAAAATGATATTTAACTGGTGATTACACTACAATTTTTCAATATCTGAGTTTTTTCCTGGTGTAATAAATTAGCACTGGATTTTAGCAAGACTTTAGTCAGGCTCTTCTGCATGTTTGCACTGAAAAGAAATTTGTATTCCAGAAACAGTGCAGAGGTCTAACTGAAACAAGAAGGTGAAAGTACAGCATTTTTTTCCATTTGTATATTCCAGGTATCTAGGATATGATACATAAATTCAGGTATTAGTGCTACAATGTATAAAGAGATTAGGGTTTCAGAGCTTGGTTACCCATGTTTTTGGTAAATTCTGGATTCTATAGACAACCAAAATTAGAGGGAAATAAAACAGCCCTTTATTTTTTATACTCACTGATTTTATAGCCAAAGCAAACTATGAATATCGAGAATTTTACCTTCAGAATGTTGGAAAAAAATCCTAAAGAAATTAAAATTGATATTTCAATATAGCAATAAACATGAGGCTCTAAGGGCTGGAAGTGGGTTTCATTCCTTTAATTGAAGGAAATTGTAGGATACTGTTAGTATTGCTAATAAATAGGAAACACGTTGATTGATAAACTATTTTTTTTCCCTTTTACAGGTTCTTATATGCAGGTTAGCCTCACTGTAAATAGAGCCATCAGGCTTGTTAGCTTATGGGTGTCCCCCATTGCTTGGAAATGTGATGCAATTTCCAGATATGTGTAACATGGACTGTCTGGATTTGTCAAGTCTTCCCTCTAATGCTAATATGATTTAGTCTGGTTTTGCATCTGAAATAGTGTTATATCCTATTATACTGCAAAATGTGCTCGTGAACCACAGGATGGCAACAGAGGATTTCTATTTTTTTATTTATTTTTTCTTCTGTAGCACAGAATAACCTAATTTTTCATGTTGGTTATAAACTGCCATATAGATCAGATTTATGGATTGTATTGAATAATAATAATTAAAAGAAGTTTATCCACATGGGTTCTAATTTATACAGGTATTCAAATATGATCTCAAAGAGATTATGAAAATCAATCATGCATTTGAAATGCCTTGAAGAATGAAAGCATTAAGTCTCAATGAAAAGCAATAAGTCAATTTCCCCCTGTACTCAGCTCTGGTGAGGCTACCCCTTGAGTACTGTGTTCAGTTTTGGGCCTCTCACTACAAGAAGGACATCGAGGCCTTGGAGTGTGTCCAGAGAAGGGCTACGAAGCTGGTGAAGGGCCTGGAACACAAGTTCTGTGAGGAGCAGCTGAGGGAACTGGGGTTGTTTAGTTTGGAGAAGAGGAGGCTCGGGGAGACCTTATGGCTCTCTACAACTACTTGAAAGGAAGTTGTGAGGAGCTGGGGGTTGGCTTCTTCTTGCAGATAACTAGTGATAGGACTAGAGGGAATGGCCTTAAGTTGCACCAGGGAAGGTTCGGATTAGAAATTAGGAGACATTTCTTCTCAGAAACAGTAGTCGGGTATAGGAATGGGTTACCCAAGGAGGTGTTAGAGTCTCTGTCCCTGAGGTATTTAAGGAAAAGTTGGACGTGATGCTCTTAGGGACAAGGTTTAGTGGTTAATACTGGTGGTAGGGGGATGGTTGGACCAGATGATCTTCGAGGTCTTTTCCAACATTAATAATTCATTAATTAATTAAGAAATTTCTTTTTCTGACTTTCTTTTCTGTAATACTGGTATCACAAAGTTTATTCTCCTTTTTCTTCACTGTGTATATTCTCCTTTTTCTTCACTGTGTATAGGCAAGTTTTTACACCTTTCTTAAAAATATTCTGTATACGGTATATTTTTATCCTTAATTTTAAAATTAGAAAGGAAAAGAAGATCTTTTCAATATTTATGATTTTAGAAGATAGATTAACAAACATTTTATGTATTCATTTTCTACCTCTGTTCACTTCCCATAGTGTGTCCATCACTGAAGGTGATAGCAAGTCATAGCTTTAAATTACTGTAAAAGTGTAATTTGCTAGTTTTGACATGCACTCAGGTGGATTTTGGGACTTCCATGAAGTGCTTAGACATTACCCAACATATACTGGACTAACACGTCTACTATACTAACATGTCAAAGTATATCTTGTTCTAATGAATGAAAAAAACATGTTCTGGTTTTGGCTGGGATAGAGGAAACTATCATGTTTGTCACCTCTGGTGGTTGTTAACTTCACCCCTGGAAAAGTCTGGAACCCTAAAAACCTGACAGCACGTTTAAAAACAGTATGCCTTGACCCTGGCAATGCCAGAGACCCATCAAACAATCATCAGCCCTATTCAGCACCCTCAGGAGGTATAAAATACCTCTGAATCTTATTCAACCCTGGTGACAGACACTGTAGGTAACCCAGCTCCCACAACGGATACTGTGGCTTATTTTACTCCAGCCACAGACACTCTGGATGAACCAGAGAATCAACCTGTGCTGCTATCATTCACCCCTATATTCAAGAAGAAACGATGGAAGTGGAAGCCACTTTGTTCAGAAAGCGAAGGAACTTCTAGTAGAAGGGGAAAGGTGGAAGAAGCTGAAGAGGAGAGCTACTTTGAAGTAGGGCCATCACAAGAATAGGAGGAGAAAGAAGAAGACATAAATGAAACAGTAGCCACCTGATCCCTATCCCTGAATGAGCAGTGACGTATGCGAAAAGATTTCAGCCTACACCAGGCAAGCACATTGTCACCTGGACTCTCTAGCAAGCTATTTTTCTTAGCAATTACAAGCATTTACTTTTTAGCAGGTAGCCCAGAAAAAAAACATACTGTGTTTCTGCAACCGGCTCTTGAAAATCTTCCAGTGTATGTGACAGCATTTTCACAGGTTAAAATGAGTGAGATTACATTTGCTTAGAATAGTAGAACAACAAAGCTGAAAGGCATGAAGGTTTTATTCTGTGGCCATATACTGAATATCAGCTATTTCCCATTCTTACTGGGGATGAAATATAGAATTGTCACATTTTCAGAGATTAATGTTAGTAGGGAAAAACAGCTTTCAGGGTAAGACAACTTTTCTTTATGATAATTTAAAAATATTCACTTTGAATTCATATTCAGTAAAGTGAGCTTTGCTTCTTCTAAATGTCTTAAACTAACAAAAGGTTAATACAATTTCTTAATATTAAAAATTGTTTAAAGTTATAGTTTTTTGATTGCATAGGGTATGCTTTTTCAAAATTTTTAAGACAAGAGCTGCATTGAAACTTGCTCGTTATTTATCATACAGGTACTAAACTTTTCCTAAACAACACTGTGTCAAAAAACAACACATCAGCAAAAAGACCAAGCCCAATGAAGTTCAGTGCAAAATGTGATGAAAGACAGGAAGAAAAGGTTATTCATGAGTTCTTTTCTTCTGCAAAAGGCTGTTGTTTTTTTTTCGTTTGTTTGTTTTGTTTTGTATTTTTGTTTGTTTGTTTACACCTTTTATAAACTCTAGGTGATGGTTCTATGGCAATTCCAGAAGAGGTATAGACCAAAATTCTTTAGCAATCTGCTAAGTTTTCAAGTTATATTCCATGCACAACGAATAAATTCTTACTTATACTTTTAAACATTTAGTAATACAAAAAATATGGATGGATGATACTGGCATTTGGAAAAAAAATCAGGAAGAATTAAATGTAGATTTTTAAAAAGAAAAATAGGCTGATGGATAACGGCATTACAACAAAGTAGAAAGGAAAGTGCAGTGTTGTTGTGTCCTCCCTGTGTGTCACAGGAGAATTGGGTATGAACATTGTGGACAATCCATAACATTTTGACCATGAAGAAGCAGCAGAGACACTCTCTTTCCCTACTCCAGCATGGGGTCCCTTCTATGGGATGCAGTCCTTCACAAACTGATCCTGTGTGGATTTCCCACAAACTGTAGTCTTCAAGAACTGCTATAATATGGGTCCATACCATGGGGTTAGGTCCTTCAGCAAGACTGCTCCAACATGGTTCCCCCGTGGCCTGCAGAACCTGCTGGGTCATCTGCTTGTGTGTAGGCTCATCTGCATGGGCTGCAGTTCTGGCCTGGTCTCTGCCCCCGTGTGGGCTCTGCGTGGACTTTAGGCAACCTCAGGCTATATCCATCTGCTCTTGTGTGGGCTCCTCCACAGGCTGCAATGTGGTTATCTGCTCTGGCATGGCATACCACAGACTGCAGGAGGACAACCTACTCTGCTGTGGCCCTCTCCACAGGCTGCAGGGGATATTCTGCTCTGGCACCTGGAGTACCTATGGGTGACCCGTTCGGTGATAAACTGGAGCTGATTGATATGGCAGTGCACTAAGGGTTAAGAAGAAGTTGCTAGGCTCGGATGGGCCTATAGAGGGCTTCGCGTGATCAAAAGGAATGCACCAATCAGAAGTCTGTAACTATGTTTGCCAGCCGCGTACAGCATGTGTAGCGGGCTCAGAAAAGCTATATAATATCTGGCATTGGAACAATAAAGGGTCTCCATTTCTTGACTATCTTGGAGTCCGTGTCCTCATTCCCTTCAAGTACCTCCTCCCCCACATTCTTCACTGACCTTGGTGTCTGAAGGGTTGTTTCTCTGATCATTTTATCACTCCTCATTCCCAGATGCTGCAGCAGATTTTTCCTTTCTTATATATGCTCCCACAGAAGGGCAGCCAGTGTCGCCCACTGGCTAAGCTTTGGCCAGCAACATGTCCCTTCTGGAGCTAACTGGAACTGTCTTTTATCCAACATGGGGAAGCTTTTGGACTCTTCTCACAGAAGCCACCCCTGCAGCCACCCCACCTCCCCCACTACCAAAATCTTGCCACATAAGCCCAATATGTACAGTTTTGGTTTATTGTGTGTACAGAACAGCTTATTTTTAAATAACAGAATACACAAAAGCATTGAAGAGAGCTTTTATCCTGCTACTACAATGCAATTCCTGAACAAAACCACACACACACACACACACAAAAAAATTTGTTCTCTTATTTCTGAAGTGTCTGAACAATTTCCAGAAATGCAAAAGGGATGGGAGGTTTTCCATAATAAATAAATAAAATAAAAAAATATTGTGGTTATTTCATGTTCTTCAAAATATTTCTGACCTGTAAGGCCAGCCATTGAAAGGTTCTTATTTTGAGTCTGTCAGCCTGTAGGATCTCTTCTGAGGGACACTAATTTTGGTTGTTTGAGTTCATCTTTTTGCTCATCTGTTTCAAAAGAATAGTATTCACAGGCAGATGTAGTGAAGTGTGCACTCAAGAAAACAGCAAATGGAGCCTAAACCCCAAAGAAAAGAATATCTATGTCATACCTTGTGAATGAGTACATACTGATTCATGCTTGTGCATGACATGACAATTTTTATAGTGTTAGGCTACTCTTGCCTTGTGAAATCCTGATGACTTTTTCCTTTTTGCCAGATGTAGAAGACAAGTTAACAAGTTAGGGCAGCTACCTATTTGGCTGCCAAACCAATGCAAAATCATTTGGGTTTTATTACTGCCTTTAAAACACCTCTAAAACCATACAATGTTTTGTTTGAAAGACAGACCTTAAAATCCTGAATGCTATCATCATGGCTCTTTCTGGGTTTCATAATATCACATTTTTAAAACAGATACAGACTAATATTATGGCTAAACAATCAAAACATAAGAGTTATAGACATTACTTAAGTCATGCTTGTGTGAAAATAGAAAAACAGTTTTTGTCATGTAATGGAGCTCCTTACAAAAATTAAAAATCTGGCGTAAGAAAGCTTGTATTTCTTTATGTGTCACATGTGAGGAATTAAAAAAATAAATAAATCTATTCCAATCTATGTTTTGCTGAATCTAAATCCTTGTACCTGCAACAGGCAGGACAAACAAACAAGCAATACATTCTCTTAAAAAATGTTAGGAGGAGAAAACATGTTGGAAGTTTAACAAGACCTAATGAACAACAAAGGAAGAAAAAAAATATGTTTTACATCCATGTTCATTATAAATAAACTTGGAAGATTCCACCATTGGATCTATTTTTAATAAGGAATATGTTGGAGATCAATTTCAAAACCATAATAGAGTTTATAGAAGAAAATGAGAAATTAACAAGAGACTCGAGTTCTAAGAGAAACTAGGCAAATGAACTGAAATAAAAACTTCCTCAGTGCTGGAATATAATTGTGGTTTCTAAAAGGTGGTGAAGGAAAGTGTTGCAAATTATAAATCTATGTCTGATGTCCAAGCAACTATAGAAACACTTCCAAAATATTCTGAAGTTTATAATACTATGTGATTTACCGTTAATTATAAAAATCATTAGTATTGTATAACAGGGAAGAATCATAGAGTCATAGAATCATAGAATATCCCGAGTTGGAAGGGACCCATAGGGATCATCAAGTCCAACTCCTGGCACTGCACAGGTCTACCCAAAATTTTAGACCATGTGACTAAGTGCACAGTCCAATCGCTTCTTAAATTCAGACAGGCTTGGTGCAGTGACTACATCCCTGGGGAGCCTGTTCCAGTGTGCGACCACCCTCTTGGTGAAGAACCTCTTCCTGATGTCCAGTCTGAACTTCCCCTGCCTCAGCTTAACACCATTCCTGCGGGTCCTATCACTGGTGATTAAGGACAATAAGTCAGCGCCTGCCTCTCCACTCCCCCTCTCAAGGAAGTTGTAGATTGCGATGAGGTCTCCCCTCAGCCTCCTCCTATCCAGGCTGAACAGGCCCAGTGACCTCAGCCGCTCCTCATACGTCTTCCCCCGTAGGCCCTTCACCGTCTTTATCGCCCTCCTCTGGACACTCTCCAACAGTTTTACATCCTTTTTGTACTGCGGTGCCCAGAACTGCACACGGTACTCGAGGTGAGGCCCCACCAGCGCAGAGTGGAGTGGGACAATCACTTCCCTCGACTGACTAGCAATGCCGTGCTTGATGCACCCCAGGATACAGCTGGCCCTCCTGTCTGCCAGGGCACACTGCTGGCTCATATTCAACTTGCTGTCAACCACAACCCCCAGATCCCCCTCTACGAGGCTGCTCTCCAGCATCTCATTGCCCAGTCTGTACATATAGTCATGAAGAATCAGCAATGGACGCACTGTATCACGAATAATTATTTGAAAGCAGTCTGTATACATATAGATAGAGGACATCCTATTGAGAGTCCAACTGGTATTCCAAAAGACACTTGACAATCATATAATAAACAGTATATTGTGCACGGGAATTTAAAATGTCGTCCTCCTCTTTTTAACAATGGGGAAACAAACAGAACGGAGCTGGCAGATGGCAACATTTACAAGTCTGATACTAAGTTAGTTAGACAATGAAAAAGCTATGACGGGTGTAGAACTTCCTAACCTCATTTAGAATAAACTTGTTCCTTATTCCCTTTGTCTTTCACATCTATACACGCTTCCCTGAACCCTATTTGAAACCTTAGTCATATTATTTCATATCAATCTATATGATCTGTATGAGCTTAAACTTCCGGCTCCTTATGTTAACAAATCAACCTAGCTACTTAAGAGCAATTTTTGCTTAAATAGCTCTTGAAAAAATCCACAGAAAAACATACAAACAAAAAAAAAACACTAAATAATGGAAAAACAGTTCTCTGTCTTCTAGATTTTCTCTAAGCAAAAATGACTTAGATCAATGCCTAAAATGGAAAGGCATTAAAATATAGTTCAGAACAGTGGAATTCCTTTATAATGTACATAGGTAGTACTTACTACACGTATTAAAGTGGTTTGTAGTGCCTGTTCTAACTTTTGCGTAGATTTATATTTTTATGAAAACATTAACTGTGAATAGTGACTACAGTTTGAGAATCACATCATTGTAGATATGGCAGGTAACACATCACAGAAATCACTGTCAAGACCTAGATGATATATGCTGTTATTTTTGACTCCTAATTATTAAATTATTGTTCAACTTACAAGTGTCCAATAATTTAGTGGTTTTAAATGCAAGGAACAAAAAGAAACAAATCTTTCTGCTACTGAGACTATGATCTCACAATAGGGATAATCTTGCCTTTTCCCAAGCTGAGTGTACTACTTTGCTTTTTAATTTGTTGACATGAAAGTATATAAGAACTGAAAAATCACAGAATCATTAAGGTTGGAAAAGACCCTCAGGATCATCTGGTCCAACCATCACCCTACTACCAATGTCACCCACTAAGCCATGTCCCTAAACGCCAGGTCCAACCTTTCTTTGAACACCCTCAGGGGCAGTGATGACACCACTTCCCTGGGTAACCTGTTCCAATGCCTGACTACTCTTTCTGAGAAGAAATGTCTCCTAATTTCCAACCTAAACCTCCCCGGCTGCTTCGTGAGGCCATTCCCTCTAGCCATATCACTAGTTACCTGTGAGAAGAGGCCGATACCCAGATCCCCACAACTCCCTTTCAGGTAGTTGTAGAGAGCCATAAGGTCTCCTCTGAGCCTCCTCTTCTCCAGACTAAACAACCCCAGTTCCCTCAGCTGCTCCTCACAGGACTTGTGTTCTAGACCCTTTACCAGCTTTGTAGCCCTTCTCTGGACATGCTCCAGAGCCTCGATGTCTTTCTTGTAGTGAGAGGCCCAAAACTAAACACAGTACTCGAGGTGCAGCCTCACCAGAGCTGAGTACAGGGGAACGATCACCTCCCTGGTCCTTCTGGCTACACTATTCCTGATACAAGCCAGGATGCTGTTGGCCTTCTTGGCCACCTGGGCACACTGCTAGATCATGTTCAGGCAAGCATCAATAAGCCACTGTCCCCTAAGCCTGTAGCGCTGCATGGGGTTGTTGTGGCTAAGTGCAGGACCCCACCGTGTCCAGGTCCTTCTGCAAGGCCTTCCTACCCTCTGGCAGATCGACACTTCCCTTCAGCTTGGTGTCATCTGCAAACTTACTGAGGGTGCACTCAATTCCCTCATCCAAATCATCAATAAATATATTAAAGAGGATGGGCCCCAACACTGACCCCTGGAGAACACTACTCATGGCCAGCTGGATTTCACTCCATTCACCAACACTTGCTGGGCCTGGCCGTCAAGGTGTTTTTTAACCCAGCAAAGAGTGTACCTGTCTAAGTCACGGGCTGCCAGCTTCTCCAAAAGAATACTATGGGAGACTGTGTCAAAGGCCTTGCTGAAGTCTAGGTAGACTACATCAACAGGCTTTCCCTCGTCCACTAGGGAGGTCACCTGGTCATAGAAGGAGATGAGGTTGGTCAGGCAGGACTTGCTTTTCATGAATCCATGCTGACTGAGCCTGATCCCCCTGTGGTTCCGCATATGCTGCATGATTGCATTCAAGGTGACCTTTTCCGTCACCTTTTCTGGCACCAAGGTCAGTCTGACAGTTCCCTGGGTCCTCCTTATGACCCTTCTTATAGATGGGCATCACATTAGCAAGTCTCCAGTCATCTGGGATCTCTCTGGATGGCCAAAACTGCTGATAGATGATGGAAAGTGGCCCAGCAATTACATCTGCCAACTCCCTCAGCACCCTTGGGTGGATCCCATCTGGCCCCATGGACTTGTGATAGTCCAGGTGGAGCAGCAGGTCTCTAACTGTTTCCACCTGAACTGTTGGGGGTTTCTTCTGCTCCTCATCCCAGACCTCCAGGTCGGGAGGCTGAGTACCCAGAGTATAAGTATAAGGCTAGTAAAGACAGATGCACTGAAGGCATTAATAACCTCAGCCTTTTTCTTATCCTCTGCAGTCATATCCCCTGCATCCAGTAAAGAATGGAGATTCTCTTTGGCCCTCCTCAGATTCTCTTTGGCCCTCTGCTCTGATTTCTAAACTGCACTTCTCTTCATTATTGCTAAATGAAAACACTGTCTAGGCATCAGCAAATTATTTTGGAAAAAATTACAGCTCTGAGTTTACTCTCAGTCTGATACCTTACAGTATCATTTGTAAGGTTTTTTTGCATCGTGATGACATCTTGCAGCATAAAATATTATCTTGTAATGCATTTCTGTCTTAATTTCTGTGAATAGTGAACACACTAAGCTGACTAATATATAGCGCATTAATGAAATTATCAAGTTTTCTGTTAGGTTGATGACCCTCTCCAAACACCTGAAGGTTTGTGGGGTAGTTAACTGATGCTAAACGCTGATAATTCTGAACAACTATTGCTTGCATTTGGAATGACATTTTTATCTTTTGCAAGTATACACAGTTTTCATTATGGCTTCCATATTTTGCCTGCCAAAAGCAGTTTTATATTTTCAAGGAGTTAGCAGAAACTCTGTCACTAGCTTAGTATAAGATGCAGATGCTTTCTGTTCAAAAATGTGTTTACCAACCAGGATGAAAATCATCATCTTGAATGGGGCCCACAAAGGCTCTCTCTTGTCCTAAACCACAAAGTCTTAAATAGTGCTTCAGATGGTGGATGTATCCTTGAGTCTGTGTGCTGGAATGAATTTCACCAGCATGAATAACAAGGCACAGCATGGTAACACTAACAGCAATAACTGCTGCCTGCGGTACAAATGAGTACATGGAAAAGCCCATGAAAAAAATTGATTAACTCTTTCTCTTTTGAGTGCAGTTCTGCTCTAAAAGCTGACCCTTAAAATATATCAGTTTTGAACTTCTGTCACTAAAAATTAGGTGTTTAGTTTATAAGATATGTTTAACTCAAAATATCTACATCTTCCCCGTGAAACTTGAAAGACACTTTTTTTTTTTTTTTTTTTTTCCCACAGATCAGGTACTTATTTTGGGCCTAGATCATATTGCTTCTTGTAATGAAGGACTGAGAGGTGTTCTAATCTTCTCACCTACAGATTTGGTGACTTGAGAAGCAAGTCCAAGTGTTATTTGAGATGTTCCTTTCACTTTTTGATTTAAAAATAATTCTTTGTTTCTTTTTTCATTTTCCAGAAATAATAACTTGTATTAATGTCTAAATCTATATCTGGATACCTGTTAAAGGTTGTTTTTCCCTCCCTCCCTCCCTCCCTCCCTCCCTCCCTCCCTCCCTCCCTCCCTCCCTCCCTTCCTTCCTTCCTTCCTTCCTTCCTTCCTTCCTCCCTCCCTCCCTCCCTCCCTCCCTTCATCCCTCCCTCCCTCCTTCCTTCCCTCCCTTCGTCCCTCCCTCCCTCCTTCCCTCCCTTCCTCCTCCCTTCCTTCTTCCTTTCCTTTCTTCCTCCCTCCCTCCCTCCCTCCTTTCCCTTCTTCCCTCCTTCCTTCTCTCCCTCCCTCTTCCCTCCCTCCCTCCTTTCCCTTCTTCCCTCCTTCCTTCCCTCCTTCCTTCCTTCCCTCCTTCCCAACTTTCTTCCTTTCTTTCCATGTGAGTTGGTTTTGGTCAATACCTACAAATAATGTAAGTTATGAAAAAAAATATGATGTAAGTTATGGAACAAAACAAAATCCACACACTCCTTTAAATATATGCAAATATTCAGTTAATCTTTTTGCCTGTCTATAGTGTCTATGATCTGAAATAAAGAGTTTTAGGGAATGCCACTCACCTAAATGACTTTTCTCACCTAAATGACCAAACTGATTTCCAAATTCAGAATACAGCTTAGCTGTTATGGCTAAAGAATTACTCAGGATTTAGAGGATCTGTATGTATACAGCTGAATTCTTACTGAAGCAAAATCTTCATACACTTCTGTTTCATTTCATATTGAAATAATTATGGAATACTTTATACAAGGAATGTTCCTAAATAAGTTTTTGGTGCTTAATTGCTGTCTAAAATAAAAAATATCATTCTAGTGGATGCACTCTAGTGAGTGAGACACTAAGGATCTATGAATTCTTAGCCAATACAGTTTAATGATGAAAGATAACAAGGACTACCTAATTTCATTAATTGCTTTATCACAACAAACATTATTACATAAAACGTTTGCCATATTTTACAAAATAATCACTGTTTACGTAATTGTCAGCTTTATTATTTATGAAATAAATTTATTAATTTATTATCTATTACTAACAAGCTAGAGCAGTGAGAAACTAAACACAAAAACCTGAAAACACCCTCCTCCCATTCACCTTCTTTTAAGTCCTCCCTCCAAGTGTCACAGGGGAATGGGGAATAGGGGTTGCAGTCAGTCCATTACACTTCATCTCTGCCACTCCTTCACAGTCACTCTCTGCCCCTGTTCCATGTGGGGTCCCTCTCACAGGCTGCTGTCCTTCCCGAACTGATCCCACATGGACTTCTCACAGACTTCAGCTCTTCAAGAACTGCTCCAATATGGGTCTGTAACATGGGGTTCAACAGTTATGAGCCAACTGCTCCAACACAGGTCCCCCATGGGCAGCAGCTCCCCCCAGATCACCTGCTTCTTCATGGGCACCTCTTCACCGGCTGCAGGGGAACTTCTGCTCTGGAGCCTGGAACACCTCCTTCCCCTCAGAGTCTGCTCCTGCAGAGGATCTTCATAGGCCACAACCTCCTTCAGGTCAGATCCACCTGCTCCACCGTGGTCTCCTCCATGGGCTGCAGTATGGAAATCTGCTCCACCGTGGTACCCTATGGGCTTCAGGGGGACAGCCTGCTTCACCATGGGCCTCTCCACAGGCTGCAGGGGAGCTTTTGCTCTGGCACCTGGAGCACCTCCTTCCCCTCCTTCTTCACTGACCTTGGCGTCTGCAGGGCTATTTCTCACTCCTCACTCTCCCGGTTGCTGTGGTGCAGCAGTTTGTCCCTTTCTTAGGTATGCTTTCACAGAGGTGCAACCAATGTGGCTTATTGGCTTGACTCTGGGCAGCAGCAGGTCCCTTTTGGAGCTGGCTGAAACTGGCTCTTCCCTAACATGGGACACCTTCTGGAATCTACTCACAAAGGCCGCCGCTGCAGTCCCCCGCTACCAAAACCTTGCCATGTAAACCCAGTACAGGAACTGACTAAGAAATGGTTGAAAATCAGTATTTTTTATACATTTTTTACTATTATTTGCAATATACATTTGATTGCAAACCACAAATGATGTCTATTAAAAAAAAAAAAACAAGTTCAATCCTTGTCATCTGTGATGACATAATTACTTAAAAATGAGATAAATGAAATAATATAAATGTGTAAATGTGTGTATATCCTAGAATCACAGAATATCATGAGTTGTAACGGACAGACAAGGATCATCAAGACCAACCCCTGGCTCCACACAGGATCACCAAAAATCAAACCATACGTTTGAGAATGTTGTCCAAACACTTTTTGAACTTCAGCAGGCTTGCTGCTGTTACCATTTGCCTCTTTCAGTGCCCCTTGAACCCTCTCAGTAAAGAACCTTTTCCTAATATCCAATCTGAACCTCACCTGATGTAGCTTCATGTCATTCCCTTGGGTTCTATCACTAGTCACTAAAACACAACCCCTTTCACTCTCCCTCATGAAGAAGCTGTAGACCACAATAAGGTCACACAAATAAAGTGACCTCAGGCACTCCTCATAGATCTTGTCTTCTACATCTTTCACTGTCTTTGTTTCCCTCCATTGGACACTCTCTAATAGCTTTCTATCCTTACATTGTGGTACTCAAGACTGCACATAGTACTCAAGGTGAGGCTGCTCCAGTGCAGAGTAGAGCAGAACAATCACTTCCCATCAAGGTTAAGAAAATTCTAGCAATGTTGTGCTACAGATAAGTATCTGCACGAATCATAAAAATAAAACCAAAACAAAATGTATTGATTTTTGTTGTGAATTAGCAAGTGTGAAATAATGTAAATTCTTTTTCTTCAGTAGGATGCAAATTATACATTTTCACTGTGTATTTTGGTTATGATCAGCTTGTGATTTAGATGCTTATTTAATTTTTTAAGAAAACATTTTAATATATTACACATTTTCAATGAAAGTGTGAGTAATTAGCAAAATGTCGAGAAACAGGATATAACTTATATTTTGTTATTGTATTTATATTATTCAATTTTGTAATATTAGAATCAGGCTTTTAGAAAATAGAAGAGGAATACAAAGCCGACTTCAAAGAATTCAACAGTCTTTTGAAGAGGAACTTTTAAAATTTGCTCAGCATGAAAGCTTGCACTTTCTCATTGTCAGTATAAGCAATGAGCTCATCTATAAGCCATACAGAAAAAAGTCTTCCTATGTAAGAATTTACATTTTTATAAATATAAGGTATCATGAACTGATGTTTAATTTTATGTGCCTTTAAATCATGGTTTAACTTTTTATCTCATTCATTTACTTTTAACATAGTAACAGTCTTTTACACTGACAATCAGATAATTGCCCCTTGCCAATGACTTACTATTTCAAACATTTTCCTAGAAATCTGGTTTTATTAGGTAAACTTTAAAAAAAAAAACAAACTCTTTATTTCAACCTTACTTAATTAACCATTTCTTCAACATATTTTCTTCTTGCCATTCTAAAAAAATCATTCAAGCTACGAAACAAATATGGCAATTGTTTATTGAAAAATAAAAATAAAAAAAAGCATGTGAAATTTTACAGCTGATGAGTTTTAGTTCATGCTTCAAGACATCAACAAGTGTTGCTCAAGTCTTGCACATATCATAGAAAAGTGCATATAGTGGGTTTTGTACAGGCAGAATTGACTTTCTTTTTGTACTTCCTATTTCCTTTTTTACAGAAAATAGACATGCATCTCAAGGAAGTTAGTATAATTACAAACTCTTATTTCTTTGCAGAATTTTATCATTTCTATTTAACTGAAAATTAATGAAAGTTTGGAGAACATTATTTGGAAGTAGCTACTCCAGATAAACTGTAATTAAATTGGGAAAATTTTTGTAATATTAGTTCTGAATCTTTGCATTTCTATTTTTATTGTCAATTTTGCAATTGACAGATAAAAACTTTTATGTTCAAAATGCTAACCCTTCAACTGGTATTAATTATCTTGTTAATTGTTTAACAGAGAGTTATCCATTTCTTTTCACTTAATTTTGTGTTGAAATATTATCAGTTATTCTGTGAAATAAGCTAAATATCAGGCAGGTGGTGATCATTTCATATAAGAATTTCTAGTTTTTTTTTTTCTTTTCAACAAAAATTCAGGATTTTTTCTCTTTTCTAACATGAAAACCTACATAACACACACACAAAAAGTTTGAAAAGCCTTTGAGAACAACAAACATAGACTCATAGATTAAACTAGTGAAAAAACAAGATGAAACACTGGTAATACTTTTTTGTTCCTTATTGATTCAGTGACAGTTTACAGCACTGAAAAAGAAACAAGCCACTGGTATGTAAGGAATTCGGGATTTGTTTCACATTAGTAGAATAAATGTTGTGAATCCGTAGACCATAGCATGAGCTCTGCATCACCTGAAACTGGTATGTAGTGGTGACTGAGAAACAGTGAATGACACTGTGTGGTACCCTGGATGATGCCAATGGGGAAGGGAGAATGTGTTGACCAAGGACAGCACCGGATCAGAGCCTGCCCCGATAACAGAAGTAATCCTGCTTTGGGAGATAACAGAAGCCATCCTATCCTGAGAGATAAAAGAAGCCATCCTGCCCCTCCAAAAAGAACTACAAATCTGAAGGAACACAATGTATACATGTTTAGAACTGATTGGACTATAGAATCATAGAATATCCCGAGTTGGAAGGGATCCATAAGGATCATCGAGTCCAACTCCTGGCTCCACACAGGTCTACCCCAAAATCCAGACAATATGACTGAGATCATAGTCCAAAAGCTTCTTAAACTCTGAGAGGATTTGTGCCTTGACTATGTCCCTGGGGAACCTGTTCCAGTGCACAACCACCCTCTTGGTGAAGAACCTTTTCCTGGTGTTCAACCTGAACCTCCCCTGTCGCAGCTCGACGCCATTCCCTCAGGTCCTATCACTGGTCACTAAAGAGAATAGGTTGATGCCTGCCCTCCACTCTCCCTCTTGAGGAAGCTGTAGGCTGTGATGAGGTCTCCCCTCAGCCTCCTCTTTTATAGGCTGAACAGACCAAGTAACCTCAGCTACTCCTCATATGTCTTCCCCTCTAGGCCCTTCACCATCTTTGTAGCCCTTCTCTGGACACTCTCCAAAAGTTTAATGTCCTTTCTGTACTGTGGTGCCCAAAATTGCACACAGTACTCAAGGTGAGGCTGCATCAGCGCAGAGTGGAGTGGAACAATCACTTCCCTTGACTGACTAGCAATGCCATGCTTGATGCACCCCAGGATACAGTTGGCCCTTCTGGCTGCCAGGGCACACTGCTGGCTCATATTCAGCTTGCTATCAACTACAACCCCCAGATTCCTCTCTGCAGGGCTGCTCTCCAGCATCTTGTACCCAGTCTGTAAGTATAGCCAGGGTTGCCCCTTCCCAGGTGCAGGACCCAACACTTGCTCTTGTTAAAACTTCATGCGGTTGGTGATTGCCCAGCTCTCCAATCTGTCCAGATCTCTCTGCAAGGCCTTTTCACCCTCAACAGAGTCAACAACTCCTCCCAGTGTTGTATCGTCAGCAAATTTACTCAAAACACCTAGTCCTACATCCAAATAGTTTATGAAAACATTGAAAAGAACTGGTCCTAAAATGGAGCCCTAGGGGACCCCACTGGTGACTGGCCACCACCCTGATGTAGCCCTATTTACTATAACTGACAAAATGAAGATTATATGGGTATAAGAATTCAGGGAAAGTTTGAGTGTGGACCCTCCTTGGAGGCACCCAGCTCAAGCTGATACATGGTTACCATTAAATTCTCGCTGCTTTAATTAGGAGTTGACTGTTTGAGTGAATCTTGGGTGCCTGGGGAGACCCATTCCACTAGGGAAAAAAATGGGATCCTCTAACAGAAGAAAATTAATTTGCAGCCAGAATTAGTTCTCTAAATTAGATTAATTAAATTAAATAAAATGTAATGTCCCATTCTAAGTTCTATAAAATAGCTACACAGTGAACATTTTTTTATGTTCTGTTTTTTTCTCTTAATCTTTCTGAGGCATCAACCACTTTACATGACATGAAACTGGATGAAAGAATCTCCTGTTTTGATCTAATATGGCAAAACCGTTTGCAAAAATTGGGCAATAATAAACAGATGTCATAGATATTTAATAGATAAATGTCCACCATTGTTATTTTTTCCCTGTTTTCTTTCTCTCTAATAAGTAGGATTAATTGACAAAATACTATTTAGTTGCAAACTTTAAATGTGTTTTAGGTTGAAAGAAAATTTCAATCACAGTCTTTAATTTCCACACATCTGCTTTTCCTTCCAAAGGAGGAATTGAGCTTTTGGTAAATAGGTAATCAATTTTTATTGTACTTTTATTTTTTTTATGTGCATTTATCATGAGGATCTTTTTCTTCCAAACATTTTATGTGCTACTAAATATCTCTTTCAAAAAATTCTGTATAGCAGGATAAAAGATGGAGTCCAATCTCAAAATCCACAGTGCTATATAAAGAATACTGTATTTGTAATCAAGAAAGGACAGAATTTAAAATCTTGATAGTAAAATAAAGATGTGTAAATATTAACCCGAGAAGCAATCACCATTCTCTAAACTAAGATCGAGACTTAAATCTGGGCAATATGTTGCTAATCGCAGAGGTATTTTTATTTATCCTAATGAGAGACTCAGTTCTCGAGTAGAGAAGGATAAGATAGAAGATCGACCAGGATACTGGTCCTAACTGCACCTCTCAGTATGATTTCCCTAACCAAGCAGACCAACAAGCATTATTCAATTAACTCTACTTGGAATTTATTTGATCCTCTGTTGCACTGAGCACCATGGGAAGGTAGAAAAGAACAAAATATGCATTTGACAAGACAGAATATGCTTAAGCAATGAAAGTCTCTAAAAATAACTCATCCTTCCATAATTGATACTGTCTGGAGGGGAGCTTTTGCCAGCATCTCTCCCTGTTTGCCAGCATCAACACTGATATCTCTGCAGGGGCTCAACAAGGAGATTCTCTCTTTGTTGTAACATTCAGAGTCCCAGTCCTGTCCCACACTTTTGGAGATGACTTCTAATGTACTGAACTTCTCCCTCTTGTATTTTTGCTCATACTGAATATCTGCCAGATTTTGGCAAAATGGATTTTATAAACTTCCCACACAGTATGAAAGGAATAAAAGAAAATGCCTCAATAAGAATAAACAAAGGTAAATTTGTTTGTTTGTTTGTTTGCCTTCTAGATATAAATTTCCTTTCTGTATCTAAAAAACCCAGCAAAATCCTCAACATTGCTCCTATTCAAATTAAAGGCCAAGAGAGAACGTTTCCTATGTAGCATTCTAGCTTTCGCTGTATCCAAGATCCTTCTTTAGACAACTGAAAATATCCTGCCAAGGGAGCTCTGAAAATACGTTATCTTACTTTTGATGGCCAAGAAAAAAGGGAATCACTGTTGAAATAGTTTCGTTTGTGTATTTTTTTTTCCTGGAGCTAAGATCTCCCATTGGCTGCTCTAAGATAGTTTTTTTTTTTTTTTTTTTTTTTTTTTTAGTGTCTGATTTATCAAGTTAAACAAAAAAATATTTTGTATTTAACCTTCTTCACATATTCTTTGTTGGTTTGCTATTCTATGTTATCCAGAAAATTCACTAGCAAGATTATTTATATTTACATTGTGATTCCTGAATAAAAATGTTGACTTGTATTTTCTACTAAATCCCACTAAAAATGTAACATTTGCTCTTCATTTGACTTTGCTGTTTACTTTTTGGGTTCTGTTGAGATTTATTCAGCTACTTAAGATATCTTTAATTATTTGTTTAATTGTTTCTGTGGTGACAATTTTTAATTCAGATGCCATGTGGCATAAAGTCAAAGACCATTACAATATCCAAGCGAAGAATCATTATAGAACGGACCTTTACAAAATCAAAGTATGTCACATTTACTTTATTTCTTCATCTTTATTGACAACTTATAATCCTATTAAAATATGAAAACAAGTCTTCTTGGAAAGACTTACTTTATAGAAATTTGTTGGCTAATATTTAAGAATGTATCTGCCTTTTACCTGTCTATTTATTGAACTGCGCACCAAATTTATTTTTCCTCATAAAATATCAGATAAGATGACTAAGGTGGTATTCAGACCACATAATGACCTTGTTTTATCTTGACTATAGATATGTACAAGGACTATACCTTTAATCTATCTGCAGTTTAACAGTACTCTGTGGCAAAGCTTCAGATATAATAATGTGTAAATTGTATTTCCATTTACAAGTTATCTGTATCATCTTGCCTTCTCTGAAAGGAAAAGCTAGGTAAACATAGCTGTCAGGGTAAACCCAAACAAAAATAAAGTAGCATCAAAGTATTAAGAACTAGGATAACAGGCATCCTTAAAAAAAAAAAGAAAAAGAAAAAAAAATATTGACTGAACTCTTGAGTTCTTCCAAGGAAGTTGTTTTTTAAGCAGGGACTGAGATCAAAGTGAATGCTAAACTATTAACATTTCTGTTTTTTTTTTTTTTTTTTTTTTTTTTTAAATCTTTCCCCAAACCATTCCATAGAGGAAAATATAAGCAAAAATGCAGATTCAGAAAAACAAATAGTTCTGCATTTTGGGAAACCAAGAGGAGCTGTGTTTTTAGTGTGACTTACAGAATTTAAAAATTCTGTAAACATTGACATTCAACCTCTAATCAGACTGATGTCAATAGGACTACAGTTTGTCTGCCATCCAATCCATTGAGTCATTACCTGGCCCATGTAAACAGCACTTTTTTTTTTTTGTAGAATACATTTTAGCCTTCCCCCTTGGGTGTAGCCTTCTTTTGCTGGAAATGGTCTTTGTTACAAAAGTACTTTCTTTTTTTCAATTTTATCAACTTAATTTGAGAAGAAACACCTGATATTATTTGTGATATAGTCATTGAATTATAGTACAGTAATATTTTTTTAAAAAAATCATCTTAAAATATAAAATATAGTCATATTTTTTCTGACCCTTGACCAAGAGACTGTTGCAGCATTTCTCTGACAAGCATTATGTACGTCAGTGCCTGCACGTCAAAATAGGACAGAATCATCTAGGTTGGAAGAGACCTCCAAGATCACCTAGTCCAACCTCTGACCTAACACTAACAAGTCCTCCACTAAACCATATCACTAAGGGCTACATCTAAACGTCTCTTAAAGACCTCCAGGGATGGTGACTCAACCACTTCCTTGGGCAGCCTATTCCAATGCCTAACAACCCTTTCAGTAAAGAAGTTCTTCCTAATATCCAACCTAAACCTCCCCTGGCGCAACTTTAGCCCATTCCCCCTCGTCCTGTTACCAGGCACGTGGGAGAATAGACCAACCCCCACCTCGCTACAGCCTCCTTTAAGGTAACTGTAGAGAGCAATTAGGTTGCCCCTGAGCCTCCTCTTCTCCAGGCTGAACAATCCCAGCTCCCTCAGCCGCTCCTCATAAGACTTGTTCTCCAGACCCCTCACCAGCTTCGTTGCCCTTCTCTGGACTCTCTCGAGCACCTCCATGTCCTTCTTGTAGCGAGGGGCCCAAAACTGAACACAGTACTTGAGGTGCAGCCTCACCCGACCTGATTACAGGGGGACAATCTCTTCCCTAGCCCTGCTGGCCACACTGTTTCTTATGCAAGCCAGGATGCTGTTGGCCTTCTTGGCCACCTGAGCACACTGCTGGCTCATATTCAGCCGACTATCAACCAATACTCCCAGGTCCTTCTCTGCCAGGCAGCTTTCTAACCACTCATCTCCCAGCCTGTAGTGCTGCTTGGGGTTGTTGTGCGCCAAGTGCAGGACCCGGCACTTGGCCTTGTTGAACTTCATACAGTTGACCTCAGCCCATTGGTCCAGCCTATCCAGATCATCCTGCAGAGCCTTCCTGCCCTCAAGCAGATTGACACATGCACCTAACTTGGTGTCATCTGCAAACTTACTGAGGGTGCACTTGTTCCCCTCATCCAGACCATCAATAAAGATATTAAAGAGAAACTATGAAGCTTGGTAGTGCTAGTAACTGACTGGCTAAGTAACAGCTATGCTGGAAATGACCTATTTTCCACCAATAGACTGCTACTTACAAAGTCAGCTAAACCTGACAGTAGGCTAAACCTGACTCAGCAGTGCATTTTGGCAGCAAAGAAAACTAACATCTTTCTGCATTTTATTGACAGCAGTATCTTCCCATGGATCAACAAAAGTGATTGTTACTCTTATTCAACATTCATTAGATGACATCTGGAATACCTTATATTTGGAACCCATTTATTTCCTACACAAGCACATAATAACATAAAAGCTGAATGAGATTCAAATAGCCTTGCATTAAGCAGGCAGCCAGAAATGCAATCAAGACCTACTGGTCACGGAAAGGTGCTATGGTAAATGAACAAATTCAGCAAACCCTGAAGAACATTCTATTCTGATATTATGATATGTGAGCATGACGGACTGACAGAAAGACATGCAAAGTTCTTGGTGTTGTGCCAGTGTACCAAGAGGTCACAGACAGGGGACATTGTTTGCGTATAAAGACAAGAGAGGGAAGTAATATGAGTGTTTTATATTTTGGCTGAGTATTTTTTGTATTAGTCAGCATAGGAATAGACTGTGCAGACAGTCCTTGTGTCCAGTTTTATTTCACGGTATGCCCTTTTTCTGCTTCTTCGATAACAAAAATAGTATTTCACAATATGTAAATAGAAAAATTCTAAATAAATATCCTGCAGGCTGTATGAAGTGGCATCAGATGGAGATGATATGGTGTATGAATAACATGCAAAGTTGAACAGTAACTTCCAAAATTTTGTGTCATCTAATAATAAAACACTTTTCTTGTTAAAAATACAACTACAACTATTTTGTGTTCAATAAGGATTTTGTTGTTGTTGTTTTTTCTTTTGCAATTTTCTGTAGTTCTCTGTAGCCACAATTATATATTTGCTATAGAAATGGATGAAAAGTCAAAATAAATAGTTTTTTTTTCTTTTCCCTAAGAAAAGTGGCTTGCTTTTTCTGTTATGAATAATAACTTTTATTTTTTAAATTTGTGAATTAATAAATAATACATTATTTTTATTTCCCGTAATTTTATCTGATGTGTGTGACAATGTTCAATATCACATTAGATCACCAATTATTATTATCTTTAAGTGTATTAGGGAAATTTGTTGTACATTTGTGACTGGCTCAGATCCCTTTACAAAAATGTAAAGACAAGTAAAGATGGCATAAAGATATGACATGTCCAAAAGCATAAGCATGTAATTGCTGGAATCGCAATGTTACATCTCTGAAAAAACAACAACAAAAACATATGATGCCAAGTGTTCCATTAATTTTGTACATTTTCTTAGACTGGTGTACTAAATGAAACAGATAAACAGTACAGATGAATATGAGAGTAAACATTTGTCCATTAATCTTGGAAATAGTAATCTCTTGTGACAATAATAATTTTTTAAAATTTATTTGATGAGAGAAATACGAGCAACTAGTGGCTTTACACATAAACATGAATGGCAGACTTTAGCATAACAACCAACATTTGTCAGTGCAAAGTAAACTCTTCAGTAAGTTTTGCTAAAAGCAGGGCACTTGTAGCAGTACCCCAAGCTGAGGGTTCTGGGAGGTGATACAATACTTCCAGTCTTCTAATGTTGCAGTATAAAGTGTACACAAATCCCGATTACTGTGGAAACTGTTTAATCTGTCTCATTATACTGCACACACGGTAGGCTGTCTTTCTCTGCAAGCCTGTGCTTGTGTCAGGAGGCCAGGACTGTGGAGGCCAGGATGCCAGGGTGCAGGTGCTAGGGCTGGAGAGGCCAGGGAAGACACAGAGGTGTGGGAGAGAGAGAGGCAGGGGCTGGGAGATCATTCCAGTAAGCATAACTGCCTGCCTGGGGCTTCCACTGCTGCTGGTCCTTCTTCCCCTCACCCTGCACCAGTTCCTCAGGCCTTAGCAGGTCTCAAGGAGTAGATGGGGAGGAGGCAAGGGCTCACCTCTGATGTGCTGGGAGTACTGAGGAGGGACACGCTGTGGGACCAGAAAGGTGGCTAGCTGGAAAGGCTCCCACCCAGCAAAGAGACAAGGTTTATGCTGACCAGCCAGAGAGGTAAACCTGTGTGGAAACTTCTCAGCTGAATCTGAACCTAGCAATCCCGAGTTTTCCTGGGGCAGTATTGTTCTAGTTAAGTGTTTCGGCAGCTAAAACATATCTGTAAAAAACTAAGAGGTTTCAGTATCTTTGGCATATGGAGAGGGAAGCCAGCCCAGAGTACTGGTTGTGGTTCTGTTGCCTTGGTGCACAGACAAACATGTATGCACCATGAGGTTTTTGCACTATTGTACGATCTCTGTCCAAGGGTAAGAGCTGTAAAACAGATTTCCAGTCTGCTCACATGCAGAGGTGTGACATTCAGGAAAGAAAAACAAACAAACAAACAAACAAACAAACAAAAAAACCAGAAAATTTAAGATGCTAGAAAAATACTTGTTTTTAGCTCATATAATTTGTAACTCAGTTTTGCTCTCTTTCTGGGACAAATAATTGTCTTATAAAGTCTGAATTGAGACATTTTGTAAAGTGAAGGTATAGCTGAGAGGTACATTAAAATAGTATTAGAATTCAGAAGGCAAATGACATCAGGATTCTGATTAGACTCTTCAAGAGAATGATAAAGCAAATTTCCCAGTTATTTTCTGAGAGTAGAGAAGTCAGTTTAAATGTAAACATTAAGAAAGGATTAGTTAAATCTATTATTAATAGACAACTTAAAATAATTGATGTCGGTTAGGGTGTGGCATGGCAGTTTGAGTGGCAGTTCACGCAGGCCAGGTGAGCCATGAGGGTGCTACCACTGCTGTTTTCCAATGGTGGTTGTAACCTGCTCACGAAGAGCCCAGCCATGGTACCCACTCGGCAGAATGACATGGCCTCTGTGCCCCTTGCGGCCTCTCCAGCCACAGCTAGCGATGTGGCTACCCAGACAGAGGTCTTGGGGAAACACGTGGCCGTCCAGGTCTTGGGCTGCAGGGTGTTCCCGAGTCTTCTGTCAGTGTCTGACAGCAGCAGTGGTGGGTATGCCTGTGGGAGGTGTGCCCAGGTTGAAGAACTGCTCAGCCTCGTGGCAGAGCATTGGGAGGAGATGAGTAGACTGAGGATCATCAGGGAGTCAGGGAGGGAAATTGACTGGTGGAAGTGTACTCTACCATCCCTGAGACAGACTTATGAGCCAGTCACCACACAAGAAATGAAGGTTCGCCTATCCCACCAGGCAGCCACTACACAAAAGACAAAGGTTCCCCCACGCCATCAGGCAGTAGGAGGGGACCTAGGACAAGAGGGAGAATGGAAGCATGTTTCTGTTCAGGGTGGTAGACGAGCCCCCTCCCTCCCTACCTCACCTTCCCATCTATCCTTACACAACTGGTATGAGGTTCTAGAACTTGACAGTCAAGCAAACTTGAGGATGAGGTTCAAGATCATCTAAGAAACCTGAATGTGCACAAATCCATGGAACCTGATGAGACACACTCATGGGTCCTGAGAGAATTGGCAGATGAAGTTGCAAAGCTACTATCCATCATATCTGAGAAGTTGTGGTGGTCTGGTGAAGTTGGCAGTATCTGGAAAAAGGGAAGCATAATCCTCATTTTTAAAGGAAGGCTCAGGGAACTACAGGACAGTCAGTCTCACTTTTGTGCCCATAAAGATCATGGAGCAGATCCTCCTGGAAACTAGCCTAAAGCATGTGGAAAACTGTCCTGGTTTCAGCTAGGATAGAGTTAATTTTCCTCCTAGTATCTGGCATAGTGCTGTGTTTTGGATTTAGGATGAGAAAAATGTTGATAACACTCTGATGTTTTAATTGTTGCAGAGCAGTACTTACAGTAAGCCAAGGACTTTTCAGCTTCTTACATTGTCCAGTGAGTAGGCTGGGGGTGCAACAAGAGCTGGGAGGGGACAGAACCAGGGCAGCTGACCCAAATTGGCCAAAGGGATATTCCATACCATATGGTATGCTGAGCAATTAATGGTGCCTACCATTACCAACTGATGGCTGGCCAGGGTGGGGGGACCACTGCTCAGGCATAGGCTGGGCATCCGTCAGCAGGTGGTGAACAATTGCACTGTGCATCACTTGTTTTGTAGACATTTTTATTAGTAGTACTATTATTATTATTATTATTTGCCTTTCTTTTCTGTCCTAATAAACTGTCTTTATCTCAACCCACAAGCTTTCACTTTTTTTTTTCTTTTTTTTTTTTTCTGATTCTCTCCCCCATCCCACTGGGCTGGGGGGTGGGGGGGAGAGGGTGAGTTAATGGCTGTGGGCTGCTTAGCTCCCAGGCAGGTTAAACCACAACAGTCCAACAATTACAACGACGTAATTGTTGACAGCCAACATGGTTTTGCTAAGGGAAAATCGTGCCTGGCATGTCTGCTGACATTCTATAACAGGGTTACAGCATTGGTGGAAAAGGGAAGAACATGCGATGTCATCTACACCATTTTGTGCAAAACATTTGATACTGTCCCGCACAATATCTGTGTCTCCAAATTGGAGAGACGTGGGTTTGGTGGACAGACCACTTGATGGTCAAGGAACAGGCTGGATGGCCACATTCAAAGAGTTGTGGTCAATGGCTCGATGTCCAAGTGGAGACCAGTGATGAGTAGTGTCTCCTCAGGGGTCTGTATTGGGATTGGTACTATTTATCATCTTTGCTGGTGACATGGACACTAGGATTGAGTGCACTTTTGGCAAGTTTGCTAATGACACCGACCTGTGTGGTGTGGTCAACATACTGGAAGGAAGGGATGTCGTCCAGACGGACCTTGAAGGCTTGAGAGGTAGGGTCATAGGAACAAGAAGATCAAGTGCAATGTCCTGCACCTGGGCCAGGGCAATCCCAAACATGAATATAAACTGGGAGATGATTGGATTGAGAGCAACCTTGTGGAGAAGGGCTTGATTGTACTGGTGGATTAAAAGCTTGACACAAGACAGCAATGTGTACTTTCAACCCAGAAAACTAATTGTATCCTGGGCTACATCAAAAGAATTATGACCAGCATGTCGAGGCAGGTGATTCTCTCCCTCTAGTCTGCCTTCTTGAGACCCCACCTGGTTCAGCTCTGGGGTCTCCTATATAAGAAAGACATTGACCTGTTGCAGTGAGGCCAGAGGAAGGCCACAAAGATAATTAAAGGTCTGGGGCACCTGTTCTATGAAGACAAGCTGAGAAAACTGGCATTGTTCAGTCTAGGGAAAGAAGGCTCCAGGGAGACCTTATGGCAGCCTTCTAGTACTTAAAGGGGTCTACAGGAAAGATGGGGAGGGACTCTTTAACAGGGAAAGTAGCAGTAGGACAAGGGGGAATGGTTTTAAACTAAAAGAGGGGAGATGTAGATTAGATATAAGAAAGAAATTCTTTACTAGGAGGGTGGTGAGGCAATGGAATAGGTTTGTCCTGAGACGTTTTGGATGCCCCATCCCTGGAAGTGTTCAAGGCCAGGTTGGGTGGGGCTTTGAGCAACCTGATCTAGTAAAAGGTATCCCTGGTTTGGAACTAGATAATTTTTAATATCCCTTCCAACCCAAACCATACTATGATTTGTTGACTTAAAATAATAATAATGATAATATCTCTGATGTTTTAACCGTGAGTGAATACTTGTCAGTATACATATGATGCTTACCATTATGAGTTGTTCTCAAAATACACTCAAATTGAAGAAGCAGTAATCTAATTTGTGGCACATTTGGGAGTCAGCCTCTGTTGTTACATATGAAATTATCTGACATTAAACAGTGACTTTTTAACTTTTTCATTATAGCTAATATAAGCTAGTTTAGTAAGTAAATATAGAGAGCTCATCAGTTTAACAAGATTCAGTATCATGGGAGGTTGCTATGGAAACTGGCATAATTACAGATCAGATTAATATCTCCATGCAGTTTGAGTTGCAACTTTGTCATCCTTGTTTACCTGCCTGGACACAAAGTATGCAGAAGCATTTAGTGGCTGGAGAAACTGCCACTAATTAATAATATTAATTGATTTTACAGGAGTACTGAAAATAAAAGATAAGAAGACATGAATTGATTAAATTTAAGTGAGCAATTTCTGTTTGTATCAGTGTAAACCAAGAGTTGTGAAGTTAGATTGCAACCATATATCCATGTAAACTTAACTGGCTTTATCTTTCAATAAAACAAAATATATACCTGGACATGAACTGAATAAACCAGCTGTGCACGAGGAGTTTCAATGCAAACTCATCTACATGTTCATAACTTGAGCTGTGGCAGGTACTGCAATCCTGAGATAGCAGACTGGTTGAGGCACAGTTATGTAGCTGTTAGTTAAATATCGAGTATTCCAAGGTGTTGTTTCTGATAAAGGAAAAAATGGATGGTTTTTGAATGTTGGGAATTCCAGAAAGTCTTACCTGTCCTTTCCAAACAGCTATTCTTAGTTGACAAAGAATGAGGACAAAGGGTGGGAATCTACTCATTTTCTCTCCTGCCTTTTCTTTCCTCCCTCAAAGGCAAGCTAAGGAGATATTCTTCTTTCAAAAGGTGTTAATTATATGTCCAGAGCTACAGTGCCAGTGGAAGATACAATTTTTAGAGAATATTATGACAGTGAATCCTTAGACAGACAATGTAATGTGGGTCTCTGTAATGCTCCAGTCTGTTCAGTACAGACCAAAAGAAGTTGTCACTGAAGTGATGAGTTAAACAGAAGAAAGATTGTAGCATACAGCTTTTATGCAAAGGACAAGAACAGTAGTTTAATGAAAGTTGGCTGGCTTACTCCTTAGCCTACTTCAAATAATTTTTGCAAAGATGCCATAAAGCAGAATTTATCTTAGGTATTTTTAGAAAAGCATTGAAAAATCAGTTATTTTCTGATTCAGTTAATCCATCTGTTAGCTTTTCACAACAAAGGAATATTTACATTTTTATTAACATTCTAGAGATCATTAGGCTCTTAGGACATGAGATAGAATTACAGTAAGATCATGTACTACTGTTGCTTTTTTTTTGTGCTAAGTACTGCTCAATGACAAATCTGTTGTTTGTTTTTTTTTTAATCTTAAATCTAATGCTATACTGTAAGTTTGAAGTTTTACAGTAAGTTTTGATATCATATGGGCAATGGATTTGGATTTTGTCAAGACAGACAAATATGTCTGACTGAAAAAGAATTACGTTTTATTAGGTGCA
This sequence comes from Anser cygnoides, assembly GCF_040182565.1. Classification (NCBI taxonomy): domain Eukaryota; kingdom Metazoa; phylum Chordata; class Aves; order Anseriformes; family Anatidae; genus Anser; species Anser cygnoides. Next base: position 55,701,047 of record NC_089874.1, read on the forward strand.
AAAGGCTTATTTTGATTTAAAATATGGCAATATGACATTCAACAACTTTTAGAAAATATATGAGTTATTTTTAGAGAAAAAAATAAATATTTACTAATAAAAAAGAAATTAGACTGCAAGCAGTAGTTTGAGCTTGTGATTAACAAGTCACAGCAGTTGAGGGGTTTTACTGTTCCTTATCAACTTAATGTGTTATGGGACTGTATTTTATATATATTCTATAGAAACTGGAAATAAACAGAGACTGAATTTATTCCAACTGTATTTACCACACTAGGTGTATCATCATCAGAGGATCTCTTCATATGCAACAGCAGTTTGGCTCACCATCATAGTATTATAGGAGATGGAGACTAGTGTGCCTCTAAACTGTAGCTTCAGTTAGATGCATAAATTTGAATCTGTCTTCTTGGGCCAAGTAAAGCAATTCCTAACATGGAATCTAGAATCTGGTACTCTTTGTTCCTGTAAGTGTAGCTTTTGTGACAGTAGCACTATGAATCTTTCTGTAACATTACTGATCTAATATGAAAACACTTGCATCCATGACATAGTGAATTTCCTAAGTATTTATTGCCATCATTTACAACTCTGTTTTTCTCTTTGTATGCTCTTATTTTAAGAATAAATACAAGACAGCATGTGCAACTTAAGAGATTCTTTTAAATTAATTCTTATCTTCTGCCTAAGGTTGGGTTTAGGAGTATAAGCTTGTATGTTGAGATGAATGAGCAGAGTTTCAAGCCTACAGTTCAGGTTTGCATTCAGAACATTGACTGCATTGACAGTGTATGGAGTGGTAAAGAGGACACAGATTAGTTATGGAATATGTTTTAAATGTATGTATGATAGTTCTGAAGTTATTCCTATGCATACGTACATGGAAGGACACTGAATATCCAGGGTAAGACGTTAGGCTTTGGTTTATTATCTGTTATTTTAGTGCTCATGTAAATATTTGTAGTAGTTTGTGAATTCCTTTTTAGAAGTTTTGCCTTTAAAATAAAGTATTTATTAAGAATAGTAATAATATAATTAAATAATACATTTTGCTGTTAAAAGCATTACATTTTAAAAATACAGTATTAATATGATCTTCTGTGCTACATGAGCTTGCATTCAAGCATGAAAAGAACACAACAAAGAATTTGCATTTGTGCCTAGGAAAACATCAGTTACCAACCTTATAAATGAGAGGGATTGTTGCAATTACTGGCTGGAGCACTGCGATTCAATTTTGTGCCTGGTACTAATAGTATACGAACCTTGGGTAGGAAATTACTCTTTACTTGACCTCTATTTTACTTTTCTTCCTTGTAATGTATATAGTTGGTAGTTAGTATAGTTAGTAACTTAGTTAATACTAGTTAACTGGTTAATGGTTCTTAGTTAATGAGATAATATTTTTTTTGACCATACTAACCTTAAGTTGATGACTTCTAACTGCTTTAGTACAGCATTATAGAGTGGCCTTCGAAGAATGCAGTGAGAAATTGAGAACACAGTTCATCTGAGTAGACATTCATATCTGAGGCTCTTTCTTACCTGTTGTATTCAGTAGAGGTAAAGTCAGTTTAGTCAGTGGGATCTAGGAAGAAATACTTTGCATCATAAAATAGTTGTCTAAGAGATACCGTATTAATCAAATTTTAAAAAACAATTTTCTTCTCTAGTGTCTATAAAAAGAACCTACAGGGACTAGCTTAGTTTTACTGAACATATCTAGAATGAGACTGATGAGTTTATGAGTCTCATTCTATTGCCAGAGTTGCTTCATATAAGACATCAGGATATGAAATGTTATTCAAGAAAAGTATGTTGGATGACATTGTTCCATGTTGGAAAACTATGTCACAATAAGTCTACATTGACATAAGACAGTAATTACCAGAAAGGCTTTGGCCAGCTACATATTTTTATTTTCAGTGTTTGCAACAGACCCTAGTAATAGAGTTTAATGACAGTCTTGAAATAGGGAAGTGTGTATACTACAAATGTTGCATTTTATTTTATTTTTTTAATGTTCAGCATGACAATATCACAATCCTTTGCTATGAGATAAAAGAATTAGCTTATAGACAGTACCTTTTTTGTAATTTAATATGATTTTGATTTGACTTGAATTCTCAAAAAGAAGAACAGATTTTTTCAGTTGTCGGTTAGTTTCAGTGTAATCAGGTTAGGGGTAAGATTTTTCCACACTTTTCAGATCACTGTCTTGGACTAAACTCATGTGAAATGTCAGTAATAACTTATCCTGATCAAATCCAAGCCCCAAACTAGGTTAGATTTCTAAACTTAGGTTGGAATGAAAGGTAAAATTTCAACCAATTGTTTTCCTAAATCACTCATAAATATGTTGCAGACTCTACTGGAGACAGAAAAGATCTTTAGATGATTCTTTTGGATACTGAGTAAGTTACCTTGTGATGGAGTAGGAGTAAATAATTTTCTTGAAGCTAGGAGATTCCTATTTACTCTGTATAACACCAAGGTACTTTCTTTCAATGACAAAAATCTCAATATAAAGCCAGTGAAGATTTAACTGAGTAGTTTGTAATGAAAGAGACTAAATATTTTAGTGAACATATATTTCTTTACTTCTTGTGGTATAAAGCTGTAAATAAAGGAAGATGGATGCATGTAGGAGTATAGTAGGAAACAGTATATAAATCATTGCATGTAACATTTTCTTTTCTTTTTTCTTTTCTTTTCTTTTTTTTCTTTTCTTTCTTTTCTTTTCTTTTCTTTTCTTTTCTTTTCTTTTCTTTTCTTTTCTTTTCTTTTCTTTTCTTTTCTTTTCTTTTCTTTTCTTTTCTTTTCTTTTCTTTTCTTTTCTTTTCTTTTCTTTTCTTTTCTTTTCTTTTCTTTTCTTTTCTTTTCTTTTCTTTTCTTTTCTTTTCTTTTCTTTTCTTTTCTTTTCTTTTCTTTTCTTTTCTTTTCTTTTCTAAAAAAAAAGAAGAAAAAAAGAAAGAAAGAAAAAAAAAAGCATAAAGGAATCCCCTTTCTCTCATTCCTGTATTCCTCTTAGCTTTGCTCTTGCATGTATGTTGAAAAGATAAACTAAATTCAGACCTACATTCAAAGATACATTTATATAACAATTTTTAACTCCAGTCCTCTACGTATTCTCTAAGCTTTCTGGTCAGTGAAAGTGAAACTCACAATGTTTAGAGAGAGCTGAGCTTATTAGTGGAATGACAATTTTCTATCCTGTTACTGCTTCGCACAAAACATGTGGAAACACTTAAGAGTAGCCAGCGCTTAATTTTTAAACAAACCTTGTAGATCATTAATAGTGACTTTATCAGGCAATACAATGTATCAGTTACCAGAATGCTAGTAAGGAGCTATGTGAGGGATGGTGGTGTTTCTCCTCTAGAAGTTGAATTGAAACAAAGCTTATTGAAAGTTGGTTGTAATTCTTCAATTACTACTATCCCTGTTACTTTGGGATAACTTCAGGCATACTAAGAAAGAAAGAAAGAAAAAAAAAGAAGAAAAAAAAAAAAGCTCCGGTGTTGACTTGATTGTCACAGTTTCTGTTTAGTCAGAAGAAGTATTTTCTGCATTCTGAGGGACAGTAGCATAAGTAAGATTGTGGAAAATGCATAATGGGCTTTATCTCTGCCTCCTGAGTTAGCAGAAAATAAGCTTACACATGGTAGTCTGTTTTTCTTTCTTAATTGATTGGAGTAAATGTCAAGCTGAGAAGAGTTGTGGGCTAGATCAGCAGATGGGGAAGTTATGGTAATGAGTTGTCTTGCTGTGCGTAAACCTGCTGCAACTGGATTTTTAATTATCCTTTCAGATTTATGCAACCTGTTTTTCAAAACCTAAAGTGGAGAAGCAGGTGGACTGTGGGAGTTGTTGGTATCTGTTTGGCTCTTTCCAGATTTTTGCAAGTCTCAGTTTTCCTATTAACTCAAGTTAATATTTAAACACTGTGTCTCTTCCACAAGAATTAGGTTAATGCAGTTTATCATTTGACCGTGTTTTTCTAGGCAATCCTTTCCAGTTACAGTCTAATACATTGCAGACATTGTAAACTAAGTAATTGGTTTAACTGAGTCCATGGCATATCAGCTGTTAAAAGCTGTTCCCACTTTGAACTTTATTCTTTGTGTATTAGAAGAAAAAACATGTTAGCAGAATGCATTGTATTTGGTACATAACATTTGCACTCTTTATGGTGCTGCATGCTTCAATCATAAATTTTACAGCAAAAATCTTTGCATGTGGTTTCATGTTAAAGAGTGTGACTGTGGTTAACAACAACTGGAGTGGCTGCTAAGGCAGTGGTAACTTTGTTTCCAAGGCTATGTGTTTCTTTTATGATGTCTTAATTACTGACTTCTGGTCACAGGTCAAAAGCAGATTTTATCTGAAGAGGATCTCTGTATAAAGCAGGAATACTCAGATTTATCACAGAATTTCGGAGGTTACACCTTTAAAAAAAAAATTATTATGGCATATCATGTTTGAGGTAGTGGGAGTGTGAAGTTTCCATGTGATATATAAAATGTTAGCATTGTTTACACCAAACATCATGATGGTATTTTTTGACCTAAAAAGGAGCAGGAGCTGCCTTAGGTTGTGGTTTTAATTTGTGGCCCTTCTTCCACAGGAAGAATTGAATATGACAACAGCAACCTTACCATCAGCAGATTTGATTTCACTACATCAAGGTCCATGTTGACCCTGGAATATTCTTAGGAGTCTGCAGTTTTAAACTATCAGACTGTATGATATTTTAAGTTACTTTTCAGGACTATGAACACGACTGTTGCTTTTTTGGCAATTGAATCTCTGAATCCTTGAGTCTCAGCATTAGTACTCTGTATTACTGAAATATGTTAGCTGTGACAAGAAGTCTATGTATCTTCAATTAAAATTGATAGGAATTACTTTTGATTATATAGTAGTCAGACAGTTGCTATCACTGCTGTGTTTCAGCTCCTGGTACTGATTGACTAATTAGAAGAAAAGTAAGAGATATTTCTACTTTCTAGGAAGAATGATAACATTATAGTTCTATTGAACAGAAGAGACCTATTGGGAAACCAGATGAACCTTGGTGTTCCTATTCTGTATATAATTAAAGAATTTACAATATATGTCAACAGTTTTGCAAGGCTCACATACGGTTATTGAGTCATTTATTATAATTTTTGTCACTGCTTATCAATTTTTGTCATTTCTGTAGGAGAATGAGGGTACTGAAATCATACATGATTTTTAGAAACATGTATTTATTGAATTGCTCTATGTGTATGAAACAGTTAAGTGGACTGAGGAAGTGTAAATTGTTGCCAGGTTCCGGGCAAATCCATTTGTCACTGCGTAGTCAAAAGCCAGAATTAGAAAACAACTAGTTAAGCTAGATTCCTTGGTGGAGTTCAAGAGGTGTTTGGATAACTCTCTCAGACACAATGTCTGATTTTTTGGGTGGTCCTTTGGGGACTCAGAGTTGGACTTGTATGTCCCTTCCAACTGGGAATATTCTGTGATTCTATGATCATGCTAAGCACTTGGAAAGCTGAAGTCACCTTATATTCACTTATCCCTTTCAAGAAGCAGCGGCTTCTCAGTTGTGGTATTCAGCTTCATCTTAAAGTCAATTTTCTCTGCTATAAAAGTGATGAAAACATATTCTGTTAAATAAATCTTAGCAGCTGTTACCAAGGAATTGAGTAAAGATTTCTCAAATATTTTATGGGGCAGTTGGTTTTATAGTGAATATCCGGGCTAAAGATAGCCCTTAGGTGGGGAAAGCATTATGTTAACATCTAAATAACTACCAGCATGGAAGAGGTCCTCTTCATTTCAGTGTCACTGATGCTTTATTCAAGGTTAAAAATATCTTTAAGGTTTTTGTGTGTCCTTGTTTTGTCTGGGATAGTTAGTTTTCTTCATAGTTGCTTTTATATTGCTATGTTTTAGATTTGTGAGGAAAAACGGTGTTGATAACACACCATTTTTTTAGTTGTTACTGAGTAGTGCTTGGAAAGTCACCGTTTCTCACTCTATCATGTCAGTGAGTGGGCTGGGGGTGCACAAAAAGTTGAGAGGGGACACAGCCAGGACAGCTGACCCAAACTGGCCAAAGAGATATTCCATACAATATGATGTCATGCTCAACAATAAAGGTAGGGTGTAAAGAAAAGGAAGAGTGGGAGGATATGGCATTTGCCTTCTCAAGTAAACACTACATGTGATGGAGCCCCACTTCCCTGGAAATAGCTAAACATCTGCCTACCGATGAGAAGTAGTGAATGAATTCCTTATTTTGCTTTGCTTCTGTGTAGCTTTTGCTTTACCAATCAAATTGCCTTTATCTCAAGCCTCAAGTCTCTTTGCTTTTACCCACTGATTCTCTCCCACTGGGGGTAACTAATTGAGTGGCTGTGTGGTGCTTAGCTGCCTACTGGGGATAAACCACAACATTCTGCAAGGGAGATCAATCTTCTTTGAAGATTACTATGCATGACAGCAGTTTGTCTAAATGATACACTTTTGCTTCTTTCTTATTTTCTCTAATTTCCTATTTGAAATTTTATTGCATGTGTTTTCAGTTTCCTGGTAGGATTTGTAGAGTAGGATTAAGTATTGAGTTTCCCTATATGAGACAATTTGGACTTAGAGAGTCAAATACTACAAAAGCCAGCATTTGGCCAGTCAATAGACAATTCTGAAAAATTGGGTATACTTAAAGTATTTCTTAAGAAGTAGTTAGAAATCCAGTTCCGTGTTAAGAGATGCCTGTACAGCCGCGAGTTATGAATACTTTCCTGAAGATAAATGCCTCAGTCAAGTCAAGACAAGATGGAAAGGGAAATTCTGACTGGCTTTGAATGTGGGTGTTGTACATCTTGATATTGTTGAGGCAAGTGAGTCAACACATGTTTTGTTGGTATGGTTAGACAAAAGAGAATCTCAATTTTATAGTCGGATACAACAGTTGGATATCATAATCCTCTTTGTAAATCTAGTCTTTTGAGAGAAGCTTATATACCAGCAAAGCTCAAAGTGCAAAAATTTTGATTAAGCTTGAAAAATATAATGTTAAAAGACATTTAATTAATCTTATCAGTATTTCTAAGCAATCAGCAGTAAATTCTACATTGTGTATTTAGAATCTTACCTGGTGAGGCTGCCCATGGTGCAATTGTCACAAATAAGAAATTCACCCAAAGTAGTTGTGTCTATAGAGGATTAAGTGTATTCAATAAACTGTCTCTCTGATAATTCCATGTGGCTGAAACTTGCTCAATTTTTTTTTATTTTTTTTTATGTAAAACCTTAAAAAAAAGGGAAAGTTATCAACTTAGATTACTAGAAAGTTTAGCTAGAATACATAATTAGGCTCCAAATTGTTAGTAATATTACATACCTGAATTACATTTGTAATACAAAAAAAAATATAGACTGTAATGTTACATATGAAACAGGTGTGGTACTGTCCTCTCATCCAAACTTTGATATCAAGATTATGAATGGAACAGTAATTAAATAGAACTGTAATTTCAGATATCCAAAAGAGTAATACTTTTGTTGATGAATTCCTAATTTTGCCAGAAAATGACAATTTATATATTTTTTTCTTTCAATAAAAACTACATTTCTTCCTTTCCCCTTTTCTTTCCTCCTTTCCCTCATAGACTGACAGAAAGGTTGAAGCTGGAAGAAGATCCTGGAGGTCATCTTGTCCAACACCCCTGATCAAGCAGGGTCATCTAGAGTCAGGACCATGCCCAAGCAACTTTTGAATATCTCCAGAAAGGGATAATCCACAACCTCTCTGGGCAACATGTGCTGGTGATCAGGTACCTGCACAGTAACGTGTTTCCTGATCATCAGACAGGACCTTCTTTGTTTCAGTTTGTGCCCATTACCTTTTGTCCTGTTGCAGGGCACCACTGAAGAGAGCTTGGCTCCATCTTCTTTGCACCCTCACTTCAGGCATTTATACACCTTGATAAGATAACCTCTGAGCCTTCTCTTCTCTAGGCTGATCATTCCCAGCTCTCTCAGCCTTTCCTCACAGGAGAGATGCTCCAGTCTCTTCATCACCTTTGTTAGACTCTCTCTAGAATGTCCATGTTTCTCTTGTACCAGGGAGCTCAGAACTGGATACAGTACTCCAGGTGTAGCCCCATCATAGTTGAGTAGAAGAGAAGGACCCCACCTCCCTCAACCCGATGGCAATACTTTGCATACTACAGCCCAGGATACCATTGGCTTTCTTTGCTACAAGGGTTTGCTGCTGACTCATGTTCACATTGATGCTGATCCCCCCCCCTTTCTTTTTTTTTTTTTTCAACCAAGATGCTTTCCAGCTTGTCAGCCCCCATCATATACCAGTGCCAAGAATTGTTCCTCACTAGGTGCAGAACTTTGCATGTTCCCTTGTTGAACTGCATGAGGTTCCTGTCAGCCCATTTCCCCAGCCTGTCAAGTCCCCTTTGGATGGTAGCACGACCCTACGGCATCTTGGATACTCCTGCCAGTTTTGTATCATCTGCAACTTGCTGAGAGTATGCTCTGCTCCATCATCCAGATTGTTTATATGATGTTGAACAGGACTGGACTCAGTATTGAGCCCTGGGCTACAAAGCTAGTTACTGGCCTCCAACTAGACTTTGCACCACTGACTACCACCCTTTGGGACTGGCCTTTCTGTCAATAGTCAATCTGCCTCACCATCTACAGCTTGTCTGTGAGGATCCTATGGGAGACGGTGTAAAAAGCCTTATGGAAGTCCATGCAGAAAATATCCAGAGATCTCCCCTCATCTACCAGGCCAATCATTTCATAGTAAATTTTTATCAAGTTGGTCAAGCATGACTTTCCCTGGTGAATCCATGCTAACTACTCCTGGTTATATTCTTGGCATTCATTCCTCTGGATTCCCTGTAAAGACAATGAGAGGTCCTGGCTGATATTTTGAATTGAATACAAAATGGAAAAGATGGTTTTATTCTATTACTTTTTATGAAACATTTTAGTGAAAGTGTTAAGATTCAGTGGCCTTACTGATTTTGATTTGGCTTTTAATATATTTGTCATTTACTTTAATAGTTATTATACATGTCATAGGTTTTGAATACAAACTAAAATTAAGACCAATGTCACCACTCCTAGTAAGACAGGAAGAAATCATTCTAATTCTTAATTACAAATGTCCTTAATTATTCAAGTCTAGCTATTACACATTCAGTTCATGCCCTGTCTGTAATCAAGGTAATAAAAATATCAGATTGCAAACTGTTTTGGTTCAACATAGATTCTACTTAAATACAGAATTCCATCTATAAACTGTTGATAGGAATTGTTCACCTATTTTATTTGATAAATTATTTATAATTATAAGTTTTCTAGGAGCAATTTATCCACCTATCTTCTTTGCATGCATGCATGTATTGCAAAATTGTGAAATTCTTTGACATTTTATATGACTCTTGATGATCACAGTAAGGTTTGCTACTCACTTCTGAGCAGGTGACTTGGAATGACAATGTGTTATTGTTATCCCTAGGTTCATTCCCAGTGTGCCTAGCCAATAAGCACACAGAGCTGAAATCCACATGAAGATCTTTTAATCAATCAGCAAATTAATTAATTAATTCTGCAGAATCAGTTGCTTGACAATCTTTTGCAAAGCAAGTACAACTCTGACTTAAAGTTCCATTATTTGTACATAACCAGCTTGTGAAACTATCTCCCCTGCTACTTATGATTGGTTGTTCTAACTTGTCTAGCTTATCTCCTATTGGGTATTTGTGTTACAGAGGACCAGGAGAGGTGGGAGTGCGGGACAGGAGGAGACCAGTTCCTGCATTTCCATACATCTCCATTTTGATGGGTATGTTTTTAATATGCTAATAAACCTTAATGAGCAAAAGGTTACTCTGGAGCTAAAAGTTACTTCAGCTGAGTTCTCATTTTCGCTTTCATCTCTTATCTCCTCCAGTTTTGTTAGCTCAAGGCTACTGGTCTACATGTTTTCTTTAGGTCAGGGTACAACATCATGTTAAATTTGTAATTGACTTTTTAAACTTTGGAATTTCAAGATTAAAAGAGGTCTAAAGAACAGGAAGCATCTTGCTTAATAGAATTCCTTGTGGATTTTGAATAGAAATGTTTTTAATGAAGTTGTGTTCATAGAATCATAGAATGGTTTTGGTTGGAAGGGGCCTTGAAGATCAGCTTGAGAGCTGGATAGCAGCTCTGCAGAGAGGGACCTGGCAGTCCTGGTGGACAGCAGCCTGACCATGAGTCAGCAATATGCCCTTGTGGCCAAGAATGCCAATGGTATCCTGGGCTGCATTCAGAAAAGAGTTGCCAGCAGGTCAAGGGGGGTGATCTTCCCCCTCTGCTCATCCCTGGTGAGGCCACATCTGGAGCCTTGTGCCCAGTTCTGGGCTCCTCAGTACAAGAGGGGCATGGAACTACTGGAGCAAGTCCAGAGGAGGGCTCCTAAGATGATTAGAGGACTGCAGCATCTGTTGTACAAGAACAGGCTGAGAGAGCTGGGCTTGTTTAGCTTGGAAGAGAGAAGACTGAGGGGAGATCTCATCAATGCATATAAATATCTGAAGGGAAGTTGTCGAGAAGATGAAACCAGACTCTTCAATTGTGTCCAGCAAGAGGATGAGAGATGATGGGCACAAACTGAAGCGCAGGAAGTTCCAGCTCAATATGAGAGGGCACTTCTTTACTGTGAGGGTAACAGAGCACTGGAACAGGTTGCCCCGAGAGGTTGTGAAGTCTCCTTCTCTGGAGATATTCAAAACCTGCCTGGATGTCATCCTGTGCAATGTGCTCTGGGTGATCCTCCTTGGCAGGGGGGTTGGACTAGATGATCTTCAGAGGTCCCTTCCAACCTCAACCATTCTGTGATCATCTAATTCCCCACCCCCACCCCCCACCTCTTCCATGGGAGGGACACTTTCCACTAGACAAGGTTGCCCAAAACCCCATCCAACCTGGCCTTGAACACTTCCAGGGATGGGGCATCTACAGCTTCTCTGAGCAACTTGTCCCAGTGCCTCACTACCCTCTCAGTAAAGAATTTCTTCCTAACATCCAGTCTAAATCTAACCTTTTTTTGGTTTAAAACGTATCGCTGCACTTCATGACAAAGAGTCCCTCCCCATCTTTCTTGTAATATTCTATGTGGAGTTTCATGAGAGCAGAGGGAGAAAATCACCTGCTGGCCACGCTTCCTTTGATTCAGCTCAGGATATGGTTGGCTTTCTGAGCTACAAGTGCACTTTGCCAGCCCATGTCAAGCTTCTTATCAACCAACACCACCAGGTCCTTCTCCTCAGGGCTGCTCTCAGTCCTTTCTCCATCCAGCCTGTATTTGTGCTTGTGATTGCCCTAGCCCAGATGCAGGACCTTGCACTTCGCATGAAGTTCAAATGGGCCCACATCTCAAGTCTGTAAAGGTCTTTCTGGATGGCATCCTTTCCCTCCAGTGTGTTGACCACACCACACAGCTTGGTGTCATCGGCAAATTTGCAGAGAGTGCACTCAATCTCACTGTCCATGTCACCCACAAAGATATTTAACAGCACCAGTCCCAGTACTGACCCCTGAGGAACATCACTCGTCACTGATCTACACCTGGACATTGAACCATTGGCCTCAAATCTTTGAATGCAACCATCTAGCCATTTCCTTACCCACTGGCTGATCCATCCATAAAATCCATGTCTTTCCAATTTAGAGACAAGGATATCATGGGCAACAGTATCAAATGCTTTACAAGTCCTGGTAGATGATGTCAGTTTCTCTTCCCCTGTCCACCATTTCTGTAACCCCATCATAGAAGGGGTCAGATTTGTCAGGCTTGATCTGCACTTAGTGAAGCCACGTTAGCTCTCATTTATTTTGGTTATCCATATTTTCCATATGCTTTAGCAGTTTCCAGGAAGTTCTGCTCCATGATCTTGCCAGGCACAGAGGTGAGACTGAATGGTTTGTTGTTCACTGGGTCTTCCTTTATTCCATTTTTAAAAAGAGGGGTTATGTCTGCCCTCTTCCAGTCGATGGGAACTTCACCAGACTGCTACAACTTCTCAGATATGATGGGCACTGGCTTAGCAACTACATCCGCCAGCTCCCTCAGGACCTGTGGATGTATCTCATCAGGTCCCATGGACTTGTGAACCTTCAGGTTCCTTAGATGGTCTTGAACCCGATCTTCTCCTACAGTCTGTGGTTTATCATTCTCCTAGTCCCTGTCTTTGCCTTCTTGTACTGGGCTATGTGGCTAGAAGTGTGTTATATTAGGCTTTCATAAAAAAATAAAAAAAAAGGAAGTGCTGATTGATGCTCGCCTGAATATGAGCTGTCAGTTTGCCCAAGTGACCAAGAAGGCCAACGGCATCCTGGCTTGTATCAGAAATAGTGTAGCCAGAAAGACCAGGGAGGTGATCATCCCCTTGTATTCTGCTCTGGTGAGGCCGCACCTCGAGTACTGTGTTCAGTTTTGGGCCCCGCACTACAAGAGGGACATCAAGGTGCTGGAGCGTGTCCAGAGAAGGGCTACGAAGCTGGTGAAGGGTCTGGAACACAAGTCCTATGAGGAGCGGCTGAGGGAACTGGGGTTGTTTAGTCTGGAGAAGAGGAGGCTCAGGGGAGAGCTTATTGCTCTCTACAACTACCTGAAAGGAAGCTGTGGGGAGCTGAGGGTCGGCCTCTTCTTGCAGATAACTAGTGATAGAACTAGAGGGAATGACCTCAAGTTGTGCTGGGGGGGAGGGGAGGGGGTACAGTTTAGAAATTAGGAGACATCTCTTCTCAGAAAGAATAGTCAGGCATTGTAATGGGTTACCCAGGGAGGTGGTAGAGTCACAGTCCCTGGGGGTGTTCAAGGAAAGGTTGGACATGGTGCTTAGGGACATGGTTTTGTGGGTGACATTGGTAGCAGGGTAACAGTTGGACCAGATGATCTTGGAGGTCTTTTCCAATCTTCATGATTCTATGATAAGTGGTACAAGTGAAACCACCTAATTTTTATAAATTTGTCTTATTGATTAATTAACTTTTCAATAGATTCAAATACCATGTCTTCTGAGACTTGCATTTAGAAAAGGGCTCTGAAGTAACTGGGGGCACTCTTTACTATCTTACTGCACAGGAAGCCCTTTGAGATACAAATGCGTACGAAAGTGCAAGATGAATTTTCATATGTCTCTACTGAGAGTACTCATTTGAGAGGTGAAGAATGAGAACTAGAGCTTCGTTAGGCCAGGAAAATAATTCATCTGAGTGCTCCAAGTGCAGATCCTGCCATGTGACTTGGGGGAGAGTAGAGGTAGCTGTTCAGAGTTCAGACCATTTCTTTTAGCTGTTGCTCAAAAGCCATGGACGACAGAACTGTTTTTATGACTTGTGAAATAGCTCATATGGCTGAATTTGGAACATGAATGGCATTTTTCTTTTTTTTTTTTTTTTCCCTTCAGAGTTCTAGAACAAATATATGAGCTTTCCTGCATACTTTCCCAAAAGAAGGATGCAAATGCCCTATCTTCATGCAGTTTCCATTCTCTGTAAACCCCAAGAGGATCTGAGTTTCTTTACTTGGGAATGAAGGGAGTCTGGAAACCTCAAAACTGGCATGATTTCAGAAACATCTTTGCCTTAGTTTCTCCATACTGGCCATGACTAAACTGCTGTTCATTGTGTAGTGATTTCAGGCAGACCCTTGTTCAGAATGCAGTTTTTTATAAACCTGGGATACATATCTCACCTTTTATAAGAAATAGGGAATCTAGGGATCTAAATGAAGATTCTGGATTGAACTTGAAGAGATAGGTGTCTTTAAGACTTAATTTTTACCTTCAGTTTCAATGACCAGTTAGTAAAACCATTTGTATATTTTTGTAAACTGAGACGATATTTTGGTTTATATCCAAATGGACAGAATTTGACAACAGAAGTGCTGTTATGTATTGAACTCTTTTTTCAACATTTCAACTAACTGAATTCGACCTTTTGTATAAAGTACTTTCTTGAAGTCAAATTTAAATCATATTGAGAAGAATTGTTGCACTTTCAATTTGCTGCTATTCAAAAGCATCAAATCATGATACATTGAACCAACCATAGAATAGAATCATAGAATCATAGAAAGTCCCGAGTTGGAAGGTGCCCATAAGTATCATTGAGTCCAACTCCTGGCACCACACAGGTCTACACAAAAATTCAGACTATGTGACTAAGTGCACAGTTCAAACACTTCTTAAACTCCAACAGGCTTGATGCAGTGACTACTTCCCTGGGGAGCCTGTTCCAGTAAATATACCTGTAGAAAATATGACAGCTCATGTTTGAGAAAATAATGAAAACAGTATGTGGGTTATTATTATTCATACTGACACCATGTCTGTTGTCCATCTTTAGCAGCATCAAGTTCCTGAATAATATGTAATGAGTACAGAAATGTTTCAAGCAAATATGTTTCCTTCTAATCATCCTTTACACTCATATATGATGATAGAATACACTTCAGATAAAAAAGCAGTAGTGAGCAAAAGACTTAATGTTCAATCTCAACTGGAATAAGGAAGAAATTAGAATTGAAATCACTTTTTTTTTTCCTTTCTACAGATCTCAAAGAAAGTTAAAATGTGTATGTAATTTTCAAATTTCTCTAAGTTTTGCCCATGTCTTGGGCAGATATAAAACAGTTGCTCTAATGGTTTGTTGTACTTTGTTCGTTACTTTTTGCCAGGGCTAAAGGTGAGGAAAAATTTTCAAAGAAAACGAAAATCTTCAAACTTCAAAGTTAAAATTTTAAAATTTCTTTAGATATGACAGCAATAAAAATGTTGCTGTATACAAGTACTTCATGCTTTTGTAATGTATATACACATTTGCTTGATCTGCAGTTCTATAGGTGACTTCAAATTGCTTGCATTGCCACCTAATTTCATTTATCATATAACTTTTTGATAAAGCCTTCTGGTGTAGCAAGCTGTATCGTTCTTCTGTCTTTCACAATCATAATTTTAAGTAGTACCCTTACAGTAGTAGTACTCTAAGGATTATTCAGTTAAATTATAATTTTTAATCTATTATGATGGACATAGTTAATAAATCATGGGATGGGCAAAAATAGTGGAATGACAATAGTTCAAACTACCAGACTAAAATCAGAGGTAGTTGGCAATTTGTATTTTTATTTATTTATTAATAGAAATTTTGTTATGAATATTTTCTTTTTATTTTTTTCCCCAGTATTTTTATATTGCTTTATTGTATGTTAATGTCAGCGCACGTATAACTGGTACAAACAAAAACTGCTTTGAGCATATTAATGGTTCTAAAGCTGCAGGAAAGAAGATCTAGAACATATCCTTTGATAAAGGCAAGGAAGAAAATGCCTTTGGTGATTTTAAACAGAAAAACTGTTCTACATTTTACATCACACTATTTATTAGATCAGTTAATACAGTTGGAAAAACCAGACAGATGTTCTGGGCATAAGTCCTTTGGTAGTATTAAATCAGAAGTAGAAAACTCAACACTCAGTTAAAGTAGATAATTGTCTGGACAAAAAAAAATGTATTTGGCATAAACAAGCTGTGAATTAAAGGAGGAAATCATCAAGTGGACATCTATCAGGGAAAGGGTAGAGAAAGAGTGGGAAGGAGATAGTGTGTTTATAAACTACAGAATATGAAGAAAAAAGGAGGAAGAAGAGATTGTTAGATTTGTAAAATAATATTTCTGTTGATTCTGTAGTTATGTTATCAAGGAAAGTAACATTTTTTCTGAATGTGGAAACTAAAAGGTAGTACTATGCTGACTACCAGAATAGGAAATGAATGGTGCTTGCCTTTTTTTTTTCAGAAGAAAATAGAAAGAATTTAGCTTATGACAGAACATTTTCTGTTTATAAAAATGTTATGATAATCTAGAAAATGTTCATTAACTATACATTTTACTCTTCAGTAAAACATTTATTCCAGTCAGTTTTCAAATGAATTAAGTCATGGGAAATACATATTTATTTATTTATTTATTTATTTTAAATCATATCCCATTATATTCTTCTGCATTTTCAACTAACTCATATTACATATAAAGAACAGGAAATGTTAAATCACAGGTGGATATTTGTAGTGCAGAGGTGTCATTTGTAGTGCAGAGGAAAACAAAACGTACAAGAAATCAGATGAGACAGTTAGAAGTTCCTGTGAATTAACACTGTGCAAAGAAGTATGGCAAATACTTCTCTGCAGTACTAAGTATCACGCTATAATTCTGGAAGTAAAAATAATGCTAAAAAGAGATCTATGGTCAAAGGGATAAGGCTGAGACTTTGTCTTGCTCCAAGTAGGCCCATTTAGAATTTCTAAAATAGGATTATTAATGCAGTACTGAAATATAAGGGCAGATTCAAATTCCACAGGCATGGATTTACCATTGTTTCCTTTCAAAGGCTTCTGCAGAAGTACAAATAAGCAGAAGAGAGAGACTGACTGCGAAAACTATGTGATCCAGCCCACTTGGCATTATTTTTAGTGAGGTTGGATGGAACATATTTAGCCCTGTGGTAAAAACAGTACTAGATTTTACAAGATGTTTAAAACAAATGCCATGTCATCAGTTAACAAAGATTAAAGGAAATAAAAGATCTTAAAAATGGAAACAATTATGGCTACCTAATATATTCTTCAATAGAAGCCATTGGTTTATAATTTTCATGAACTCTAATTACTTGAATAGAAAATTTAATTTCGTATTCATACGATCAGAAAAGTAATCTACAAGTAGCACTAAATTATCTGGAGTTTCTCTTTCTTACTAAAGAAGCCTTTGGTGTACATTTTACTTTTTGGCCATAATTAGGGTAATTTCTCACTCTTACAGGTTGTATATGACATCTATATGATTATATTTCCATACGTGAATGCAAGCTATGTACTGAAATGCATTTCTCATAAAGGTGATATAAAACTTTCTGAATGGTCCAATGTGTTTCTTCAACTTTTTGTCATTAATTTATTCTCTGTCATGATGTCATGAGATTCACTGAAGTGTTTTGTGAAATATTTTGAGCTGGAAATAACTGGATCATGTTAAATTATTAATATCTTATAATGGCTTTCTATATCTGTTTGTAAAAGTTGTCCCTGGGTTTGTACTGGGTCTGACTGGGATGGAGTTAACTTTCCCTGCAGTAGCCCATACAGTGATGTGCTCTGCACATGTAGCTAGAACAGCACTGGTATCACACCAGTGTTTTGTCTACTGCTAAGCAATACTGGCACAGCATCAGCACTTCCTCTAACCCCACAAGAGCCAGCAAGGGTGAGCTAGAGTGAGAGACCAGTTGTGGAGTTCAGCTTCCTAGCAAGGTAAAACCACTACAGGGTTTCAAAAGTTCAAGAAAGAACATTATTTTGACTCATAGTTCATCAAGATTGTGATTTCTCTTTTGTATCAAGAATCCTTGGTGTCATAACTCTGATATGATGCGTTCTGCAGTGGAGCTGGGGATCACAATGTGCAAGAGGTTTCCTACATTGACATCACTCGAGGCAGACAAGGGAGCTGCCAGAACTCAGCAGCCCTCGTGAGAGCAGCTGATGAGGCTTGCTTGGGTGGAGCCAGGAGTCCCTCCCCCCTACCCCCCACTGCCCATCTTACAATGACAACCCCTAGGGAGCGCAAGCCACCAGGAGTGCGGTGACCAAGCTGTGGCACGTCTGTCAGGTTGTGGTGTGGCACTTCACAGGCAGGGCAAGCAGGAAGGGCGGGAGGTAGACCAATCTCTACCCTCTATTCTGGGAGCAAAACAGAGAGGCTTTCTAGTGAGGCAAAAATGTTGTCCATCCACTGCACCTGCTGGACTGAGACTGAAACCCAGACTGAGGGGCCACGACCTCTACAGCAGACATCTCTACCCTGACAGACCTCCCAAGGACTGAAAGAGCTGCCCAGACCCTCAGTTGCAGGGAGCTCCAGAATCTGGAGGTCCCCCTAAGGCCTGAAGGCAGAGTTGGGTGTCATGGGTGCAAGTGGGACCAGATAGATGAACTCTCTGAGCAAGTTGCCAGGTTGCAAGAGGAGCTTGGCAGACTGTGATGCATCCAGGAATCCGAGCAAAAGATTGATGCATGGTATCATGCGCTGGTGTGGGCTGAGCAATAGCCTTGCCTTAAGTCCTCACAAGGGGGTAGTAAAATGGCTTCCAACCTGAAACTGGCAGAATCAACAGACTCACAAGACAAGGGAGGCTGGACCCTTGTCTCTGCTTGGAGTAGAGTGAGGAATCTCCACCTTGCCCCTGAAGCACCCCTGTGCAACAGATATGATGCTCTGGTGCTCAGAGAAAGAGAGGGTGTCAACAACAACAATAGTAAAGGTCAAGACCCTGGAAAGGGCAACTGCAAAAAGGTGGACCAGCAAACCACTTGTATAAGAACCACTGCCTCAAAAAAAAAAAAGCATGGAGGGTAATTGGAGATTCCTCTCTGAAAGGCACTGAGACACCCATTTGCCACCAGGCAATCTCCTGAGAGAGGTTTGCTGCCTGCCTGGGGCCAAAATTCATGACATCACAAAGAGGCTACCAAGCTTGGTTAAGCCAGAGAACTTTCACTCATTCTTGCTCTTTCATGTAAAGACAACTGAGGCTGCAACAAGGAGACTCCGAAACATCAAAGGGGACTTTATGGCCCTTGGAAAGATGTTGAAGGGATCAGGAGCACAAGTAGTGTTCTCCTCAGTCCTCCTAGTTAGAGACTGGGACCCAAGGAGGAGGCAGCATACAGATCAGGTCAATGATTGGCTGCATAGCTGGTGCCGTGTTCAGGTTTTCAGGTTCTACGATCTTGGGCATGATTTTGGGAGACCAGACATGCTGACATGGGATGGGGTGCACATGACCAAGTGCGGCAAGAGCGTTTTGGGCAGCAAGCTGGCCGGACTCATTAACGGGGCTTTAAACTAGGTTCAGCGGGGAAAGGGGATGGATCTATAAGTGATACAAAAGAACCACTGAATGTCAATACTTCAGAAAACAGCAGGGAAACACCTGTGAACCATCCTATAGGAATTAGAAAGGGCTTCTCGAAAAATGTGAAGTGGCCCATAGCCCAGCTGAAGTGCCTCTACACCAATGCATGCAGCATGGGAAAGAAGCAGGAGGAGTTGTATGCCATGGTGCAATTAGCAAGCTATGATCTCATTGCTATCAAGGAAATGTGGTGGGACAAATTACACAGCTGGAACTTTGGAATGGAGGGCTACAAGCTTTGCAGGAGAGAGAGGCAGGGAAGGAAGGGTGGGGGCATTGTTCTCTATGTTAAGATGTGGATAGATTGTGAAGAGTTGCCTCTGAGAAACAGCCAAGAGCAGGTTGAGAGCCTGTGGTTAAAAATTAAGGACCAGACCAACAAAGGACACCTTGTGGTTGGGGTCTACTACAGGCCACCCAACCAAGGGGAGCCTGGGGATGACGCCTTCTTGCTCCAACTACAAGAAGCATAGTTCACAGGCTTTTATCCTCCTGGGGGATTTCAATCACCCGGATGTTTGCTTTGAAAGCCACTTGGCAGGCAGAAAGCAATCCAGGAGACTTCTGGAGTGCACTGAGGACAATTTCCTTGTCCAGGTATTAGACAAACCAACCAGAGAAGAAGCATTACTGGCCTTGATGCTTACCAATGTGGAGAAGAGGTTAAGATTTGAGGAAGCCTGAGTTGCAGTGATCATGCCCTGGTTGAGTTTGTGATCTCAAGGTATATGGGCCTGGCTAAGAGCGAAGTCAGGACCCTGAACTTTAGAAGAGGTAACTTCCAGCTGTTCAAAGAATTAGTGGACAACACATCCTGTGGGACACAGTCCGTAGGGACAGAGTTTCTTATCAAAGCTGGCAACTCTTTTTCCTTAGACAGCAATAGAATCAAACAATAAATGCAATAAATCAAGCAGGGAAGGCAGGTAAGCAGTATGTCTCAACAAAGCCCTGCTGGTCAAACTTAGGCAAAAGAAGGAAATGCACAGACAATAGAAACAGGTCCATGTGCCCTGGGAAGAGTACGGAGATGCTGTCCAGATGTACATGGATGGGATCTGGAAAGCCAAGGCACTGATAGAACTAAACTTGGAGAGGGATGTAAAGAATAACAAGAAGGAGTTCTACAGGCACATTGGCCACAAAAGACTAAGGAGATCAAACCCACTCTCACAAATGAATATGGTAACAACATATGTGGGGAAGGCTGAGGTAGTTAACAACTTCTTTGCCTTGGCCTTCACTGGTGGTCAGGCTTCCTACATCTCTCAAGTCCCCAAACCTCTAGGTGGGGGCTGGGGGAGCAAAGTCCCACCCACTGTAAGTGAAGATCGAGTTTGGGACCTCCTGATTCAACTTAACAACTACAAGTCTATGGTGCCTGATGACACACATCCCAGGGTCCTGAGGGAATTGGCTGATGTAGTTGCCAAGCTACTCTCCATCATATTTGAAAAATCATGGCAGTCAGATGAAGTCCCCAGTGACTGGAAAATGGGAAACGTCATTCTCATTTTTAAAAAGGGTAGAAAGGAAGACCCAGGGAACTACAGACTAGTGAGCCTCACCTCTGTGCCTGGCAAGATCATGAAACAGATCCTTCTGGAAGCAATGTTAAGGCACATGTAAGACATGGAGGTGGTCTGGGACAGTCAGCATGGCTTCACCAAGGGCAAATCGTGGCTGACTAATCTGGTGGCCTTCTATGATGGAGTGACTGCATCAGTTGACAAAGGAAGACTGACCAGTGCCATCTACCTGGATTGCTGTAAGGCTTTTAGTACAGTTCCACATGACATCTTAATCTCTAAATTGGAAAGATAGGGATTTGAAGGGTAGACCATCTGGTAGATAAGGAATTGGCACAATGGCTGCACCCAGAAAGTAGTGGTCATTGGTTCTATGCCCAGGTGGAGGCCAGTGATGAGTGGTGTTCCTTAGGGATCTGTTTTGGGACCGGTGCTTTTCAATATCTTCATCAATGATGTAGATAATGGGATTCAGTGCATCCTCAGCAAATTTGTAGATGACACCAAGCTGAGTGGTGTGGTGGATGTAACAGAAGGAAGAGATGACATTCAAAGGGACCAGGACAGGCTGGAGAAATGGGCCCACCTGAACTGCATGAAGTTCAACAAGCCTAAGTGCAAGGTGCTGCACCTGGGTTGGGGCAATCTCAGACAGGAGTACAGACTGGGAGAAGAACTCATTGAGAGCAGCCCTGTGTAGCGAGACTTGGGGATTCTAATGGATGAAAGGCTCGACATGAGTCGGCAGTGTGCGCTTGCAGCCCAGAAGGCCAACTGTGTCCTGGGCTTCATGAAAAGAGGCATGACCGGCAGGTTGAGGGAGTGATTGTCCCCCTCTGTTCTGCCCTTGTGAGGCTCCACCTGGAGTACTGCATCCAGGTTTGGGGCCCCCAGCACAAGAAATATAAGGACCTGTTATGGTGAGTCCAGAGGAGGGCCACAATCAGAGGGTGGGAGTACCTCTCTATGAAGAAAAACTGAGAGAGTTGGGGATGTTCAACCTGAAGAAGAGAAGGTTCTGGGGAGACCACACTGCAGCCTTTCAATACTTAAAGGATATTTCAATACTTATAAAAAGGATGGAGAGGGACTCTTTTCTCAGGTAGATAACGATAGGATAAGGGGGAATGGTCTTAAACTAAAAGAGGATAGATTTAGATTAGACATTAGGAAGAAATTCTTCACTGTAAGGGTAGTGAGGCACTGGAACAAGTTGCCCAGAGATCTGGATGCCCCATCCCTGTAGGTGTTCAAGGACATGTTGGATGGCGCCTTGGCTACCTATGGCAGGAGGGCTGGAACTAGATGATCTTTAAGGTCCCTTCCAACCCAAGCCATTCTATGATAAATGTGCTTTAGAAAAGTTGTTATTCTTGCAATACTTGAATTTATAATGAAGATATGAATGTATTCATAGTATACTTTTTAATATCCCTTTCTAATGTATTACAGAAAAATATAGAAATATTCTTATGGTGTGACTTTTTATCATCTCTTCAGTTACTGGACTGTGAGGAAATCAGCTGTGATTCTGTAAGGCATACATGGTAATTTTTAATAAAATCTGAAATTAACGGAGCTTCATACAACACTTGCAGCTTAATACAACTACTGTATGCAACTGTATAAAACTTAGTGAAGTAAATACATCTATGATTTATCAAAATATAGCCGTTAGACAACTGTAAAATGACAAGTAATGAATATGCCACCCAATGATGATTAAGGAAAACAAATAGATGCAAGATGGGAGGAAATGGATTTTTTATGTATGGAAAACTGTTGAAAGGATAGAAAATGAAAGAAAGGGCTTAATGGTCACATTTCAGGGCAGAGAAGGATCAGTGGTGGTTTTTCCAGGGTTCTATGCTGAGACCCATTCTGTTCAACATTTTCATCAGTTGGTTGTAGAAGGGAGTGCAGAGTGAAATCTCTGAGCTGCAGGAGAAGCTAAGGTATTGCAGCTGTTCAAATTTCACACTGATGGTGAGGTATGCTGGAAGAAGTTTATGAAATGAACAGGTAGAAATGTGGCAGTTGATCTTCAGTTCAGATATTTGTAGGAAGGTGCACATTGGGGAAAATAATTTAAGTATGATTACCCTATGCTGAATTTGGAAATAACAGTTACACACCAGGAATGGAAGCCTGAAGTAATCAGTGCCAGCTCTTTGAAATCATCTGCGCAACATATAGTGGCAGCCAAAAAGACCAGTAAAATATTTAATGTCCTGAAGTATTATTGGATGTCATCCTACAATGTATGAAACAGAAACCATAATTTAAAGCCTGTATAGAGCCTTAATGAACCTTTTTTTTTTTTTTTTTGGAACTTTTTTTGGTACTGTTTGCAGTTCAGAGAAAATACAGAGCAAGGCAAGGGAATGAGAGGATACTAAAAAGAGTGGGATTCTTTAGTGTGACGAAAAGTCCAGAGAGAGGGAGGAAAAGTTTTGTGAGGATGTGCCTGAGACTTAGAAAATCATAAAGCAGTGAATGAAGTGAATGCAAAACTGTTGTTAACCAAATCCCACAAAATTAGAATAAAAAGACATAGGAGGTTGGTAGGTCAGATAGTATCATTATGTTCATGAAGTGATTTAGATGCATTGGTGGACTATAGGTCCATAATCACATACTACAGTGAAGTATGAGTGATAGACTAATGTTGGGGTCCAGGCTTAAATTTTCTCTCTGAATAACATCTGATATCTCTGTCAAAGACAGAACAGTGGGATGAAGAGACTGTATGTTCTGTCTTGGAAATGATTTTTTAACAGACATTATTTAGCCTGTGAGGCAGCTGGTCTTGCCATTTCTAGATGTCTGATGACTATTGGTTTAACAAAAGAACAAACAGTACCAAGAAAAATGCTGTGTATTTTCTATGGCAATCTTTCTATTGGTATCCCCTGCATGCTCCTGTTTCCTGGGTCAAATGAAATGAAACTGACTTCCAATGCTTTTTTCACAGGTAGGCAGAAAGGTCATATATCTTATGCGATACTAAAATCAAGAAGAAATATCATAATCATTAATTATTAACTAAGAGTTTCCAAAAGGAAAAGATTATGTATTAAATGAGGTGTGAGTGTACTGTAAGCTGTGGTAGTTGTAGACATGAGACATCAGTATTTCTGTAGTTCTTTCAGATGTCATGCTAATAAAAGTGGGAAGTGAATAAATACCTTAATAATTCTAAGAAGACTGTAAGAGAGAATTCTGGTGGTAAGATATTTTCCGTTTGTAATTCTAGCAGCAACAGAACAATACCTCTATAAACAATCATTCTACCTGTGGTGCTGATAAGGCGGCAAATGGTAAAAGAGAAAAGGCTGTCATAGTGTTGTCTAGACTGAACTTGTTCTGATGCAAGTTCCAGGATCTGTCAGAGTTCAGTAAACTATAGATAACCAATTAAAGGGTGATATTTTCCAGAAGACAATCAATTCAGCCAAAAGTATAAGGTCAAAGGACTTATTCTTGAACTGTTATCCTTACTTTCAGGTAAACTGACAGAATCAGAATCAGAATGATCTTCCAATGACTTCTAGCCTGCATTTGGAAATAAACAGTTCTCTGGAGCTGACCAATGGCACTATGGGACATCTGCTTGAAGGTCACAAACACAATTTATATGATTTACTTGGCACAACAAAGCCTATAACATATATGTGAATGGTGCAACAACAAAATATACAATCTTGACTCTACAAAGCTGCACAGTTATCCTGGGTTTTAGGTAACAACAGACTGGTGTAATTCTTTCTTTTGGGGAAAGGAAACATTAATTAACATAGTGGATTACTTCTCCAGAATTGTCCCTACCTCAACCAGCCTCATTAATGCATGTTTATCTAGAAAATGTATATTTACAGGACAAGAATTTCTTTAAACCATTTCATCGGATAATGACATAGTATCAGATTATAAGATTATCAGAGTATAAAATTAGCCTTAGAATCATAGAGTGGTTTGGATTGGAAGGGACCTTAAAGATCATTTAATTCCAGAGACACTAGACCAGGTTGCTCAAAGCCCCACCCAACCTGCCCTTAAACACTTCTAGGGATGAGGCAGCCACAATTTCTTGGGGAAACCCATTCCAGTGCCTCACCACCCTCCTAGTAAAGAATTTCTTCCTAATGGCTAATCTAAATCTCCCCTCTTTTTGTTTAAAACCATTGCCCCTTGCCCTACTGCTACACTCCCTGATAAAGAGTCCCTCTCCAGCCTTCCTATAGCTTTCCTTTAAGTACTGGAAGGCTGCTATAAGGTCTCCCTCTAAGCCTTCTCTACATTCACTGATATTGTAGGTATTTTGACTGGGTATATGAAATTAGCAAATTCAGAGCCAATTTTCATATTGTATTTGCATTCTACATTCATATTTTGCATTTCATATTTGTATTTGCATTTATCTGACATTTTAAAAGGGTTATTTATTATTATTATTATTATTATTATTATTATTATTATTATTATTATTATTATTTTCAGGGAATGGAAAGTTTTTATTAACACTGTGAGGACAACACAAAGTCTTGTACCCCAAATATGAATGCATCTACTGCTTTAATGGAAGAACATAGAGGTGAAGTCCAACAAAACCAATACGCTTGTCTTTTCAGGGAACATTGTGTCAAGTTTTGAACACAAAAATAAGGGAACAGGATTGCCATTTATGTTAATGTATTTGTGTTTTCTCTCCCTCTCCCTCTCTTTCTCTCTCTCTCTCTGTTCTTTTTTTTTCAATTTCTATTTACACAGTGCTTACACTATTTAATAAGTGTAACAACTCAAAATAACAAAGACTGTAGAGGCAGACCTCTTCTAATGTTTGTTTTCTTCATAAAAAATGATGGAAAATTAGAGAAAAATTTCTAGACAAGCTAACTTCTCCAATCTGTTTAAGTATAATAGTCAGATGTCTCATTCTTAAAACTGAACCAAAATTGTGCCTAGGATACTCATGATATACCTATATAACCCATGTTTCCTAGGCTTCTGGTCCTTGCTCAAAAGCAGTCTGCTATCATCAATATATCCTGAATAGCTACAGTGACTTCAGGATTTATTTGCATTTGTATTTTTTTCAAGAAAACAAATATTTCTTATATTCCATGTCCAGCACAGCTGGGTCTCCAGTCTTATGTTGGATGCAGGGTAAAACATTCTTGTATATCAGTAAGTCTTCATTATAAGGGTGCAACACAATTAAGGCAATATTTTGGTAGTATGCTAGGAAGAAATACCAACCTGAGAATTCTTTTTCTGCCTCCTATCCTCTTCTTTCTTACCCCCAATTAACGTTCCTATTAATTTCCAATATAGTCCAAATTAGAGCTGAATAGTTTGTTATATTAATATTTTATACCAGAATAAGTAACAGAAAAACATCAGTCTTAAACGAACACATTTCCGTAGAAGGGTGAGAATGCTTTTTATACAACTTGAACATTATATACTTTTCAATCAAAGCCATATTAGCATTAGGAGAATCCTTTCCAATTTTGCCATCATATTTATTATCCACCTTCCATTAATTTTAGGTTTTAAATTCTGGAAATAATATACAATCTGATAAAGAAGTAGTTTTGTGTTTGTCCTATGGAACACTTCCAGAAGAGGTTTCCCAGTTCCAACAGAACTTCTAAGGCACAGGAGTATTTTCTGATCTCAAAATATGTATCCACATATGAAAATGGAAGCAGAACTTGATGGTTTGATGTAGTTTTATTTATTTATTTATTTATTTATTATTTTGTTTGTTTGTTTTCCTTGTTATAAATCTATGGGGATTTTTGTCTCCTTCTGGAAGGATAATATTGAGTATATTAAATAAAGCAAGACGTTAAAGTAAAGCAAGAGTTAAAAATCATGACATTTTTGTCAGGCTTTTAAACCATCTTAAATACAATCTTGCTTTGCTTAATAGGAGACCTCAATATATCTTTTATTAGAGAATCCTGTATTACTTTTTCCCTAGATCTACAAAAGCTTTATATTTTCTAGTTTTGGCCAACAACCAACAATTAAAATGTTGTTCTTGTGATTTTTACAGCTCGGTTGGAAACAGTAATTACCAAGAATCTAATGCAGAAGGCCTCCTAATCTTCTATCCTAATACTACAAAGCTAAAAAAAAAAATTAAGTCCAGTAAACATAAGAAATTCTTCGTGCTAAGCTCATGCAAATCTCTTCTATCTGGAGAGTCACCAAGTAGTTCTCATGTTTGTTTCATCTGTATGATAAAAAAAAAAAAAAAAAAAAAAAAAAAGCTATGAATTTGAATTAAAAAAAGTTCTAACTTTGAAGTAATTTATGAGTTTGGCACCAAGTTCCTTTGCCAGTCTATTAAAAGCCTTATATATAAAGCTGTGCTATGTGTGGCTTCTTATGAACTATAAAAATAAACTTCTTTTAAAAAGTTATCTTTTTCTTAGCATGACCAGTAGGTTATGATTTTTTATTTTTTTATTTTTGGCAGGGAAAAAACAAACAAACAAAAAGCAACAGCTGATCTAAGAAACAGATTGACTTATGGAGTACACATTTTATTTTAATAATTGGTATTTAGGAAATGAGACAAGAGAATCCATTCTGGGCAAGTGACAGAGAACGTGTGGACAGAGGGAAAAGGACAAAAAGGAGAGGAGTGGGAACACCATAAGAAATTATTAGAGGATAGATATAGAGGTGCTCTTTTACCTGATGGTTAGGTGATACACATTTGTGTAAGAGAATAAGGGAAAAATCCAAGCAAGTGATAATATTACTGGAAATTGTAATATTCCTTATAAACAATAAGGGCATAATGAACTGAGGCAAACCAGTTAGGTCATTAGAGCAAACAAAGCCAGTGAAAGAAATGGAGGTCATTAGGTTACAGAAGCCAGCACAAGAGACGAAATGGAGACATGTTATACAATGGGGGATTAGACAGTAAGCTAAAAGTAGATGAAAATAACTGGGAGGCAGAAGTAGAGTATTACTGAACACAGAGAAAGGAAGAGAAGAAGTAGTAGGAAGGCAAATAAGATTTAAAAATCATGGCATTTCCGTCAAGCTTTTATACTGTTTTAAATACAATCTTGTTTTACTTAATAGGAAATATACCTTTCCTGCATAAAATTAAACTTTGCTTAGCTAGTATTTTTTGAAAACTAAAATAAAAATCTGCTTTGGTTTACCTATGCTGAAATTACAATACTAGTGGTCTCTTACCTTCTTAGTCTGCCTAACCATATTTCTAAGAGCTTTGAGCTAATTCAGCCGACCAAAAGAAATTTTAGGTTAAGGAAAAAAAATGTAAAGATCTGGTTTGTGTTAAGATTTGAATATTAATGTTTAATTGAAAATAGCAACTGTGCCAACCTATTTCAAATACTACGAATAATTTTTCTAAGTGCTGAATTCATGTTATTGCTGTTCATTGTTTGCTGACAGCAAGAAAAAATTTAACACTACTGAGCGTAAAAGTGTTAAGAGGGTTGTGCACATTAATTCATTTGGAAGAACCTGCACATTAATTCATTTGGAAGAACCTCTAGTACCATTACCTACAGAAAGTCCTTTCTTGAATGTAGCTAGACATTAACCTGTTAGTGTACAGAGCAGTGTGACTGACTATTTAACTGGAAGAAATTGATGAGTGAGGGTTACCTAGTCACCAGTACTTCTAGGGGCAAAGGACTTTTCATAGAAATATTAAGGTTGGAAAAGACCTCCAAGATCATCTGGTCCAACCATCCCCCTACTACCA
Source organism: Anser cygnoides (assembly GCF_040182565.1). Taxonomy (NCBI): domain Eukaryota; kingdom Metazoa; phylum Chordata; class Aves; order Anseriformes; family Anatidae; genus Anser; species Anser cygnoides. Next base: position 55,729,383 of record NC_089874.1, read on the forward strand.
ATGTCACCCACTAAACCATGTCCCAGAGCAGCACGCCCAACCTTTCCTTAAATACCCCCAGGGATGGGGACTCCACCACTTCCCTGGGTAACCCGTTCCAATGCCCGACTACTCTTTCTGAGAAGAAATGTCTCACAGTTTCCACCCTAAACCTCCCCTGGTGCAATTTGAGGCCATTCCCTATCACCAGTTATCTGCAAGAAAAGGATGAACCTTAGCTCCCCACAACTCCCTTTCAGGTAGTTGTAGAGTGCAATAAGGCCTCCCCTGAGCCTCCTCTTCTCCAGACTAAACAACCCCAGTTCCCTCAGCCACTTATCACAAGACTTGTGATCCAGACCCTTCACCAGCTTCGTAGCCCTTCTCTGGACATGCTCCAGCACCTTCATGTCCTTGTAGTGAGGGGCCCAAAACTGAACACAGTACTCGAGGTGCGGCCTCACCAGAGCAGAGTACAAGGGGATGATCACCTCCCTGGTCTTTCTGGCTACACTATTCCTGATACAAGCCAGGATGCCGCTGGCCTTTTTGGCCACCTGGGCACACTGTGTGTACAGGCAAGCATCAATCAGCACCCCCAAATCCTTTTCTTCTGCACAGCTTTCAAGCCACTCTGCCCCAAGCCTGTGGCGTTGCAGAGGACCCGACACTTAGCCATGAACCTTATCACATTGGCCTCTGCCCATTGACCCATCCTATACATGTCCCTCTGCAGGGTCTTCCTACCCTATGGCAGATCGACACTTCCCCCCAACTTAGTGTCGTCTGCAGACTCACTGAGGGTGCACTTGATTCCCTCATCCAAATCATCAACAAAGATATTAAAGAGGATGGGCCCCAACACTGACCCCTGAGGAACACCACTTGTGACCGGTCGCCAGCTGGATTTCACTCCATTCACTACTACTCTCTGGGCCCAGCCATCCAGACAGTTTTTTACACAGCAAAGAGTGTACCTGTCCAAGCCATGGGCTGCATGTTTCTCCAAAAGAATACTATGGGAGACTGTGTCAAAGGCCTTGCTGAAATCTAGGTAGACTACATCAACAGCATTTCCATCATCCATCAGGCAGGTTACCTGGTCACAGAAGATGAGGTTGGTCAGGCTGGACTTGCCTTTCATGAACCCATGCTGACTGAGCCTGATCCCCTGGTGGTCCTGCATATGCTGCTTGATTGCATTCAAGATGACCTGTTCCGTCACCTTTCTTGGCACCCAGGTCAGGCTGAGAGGCCCGTAGTTTCCCAGGTCCTCCTTACCACCCTTCTTATACATGGGGGTCACATTACCAATTCTAGTCATCTGAGACCTCTCCATATGAACATGACCACTGATAGATGATGGAAAGTGGCCCAGGAATCACATCTGCCAACTCCCTCAGCACCCTCGGGTGGATCCCATCTGGCCCCATGCACTTGTGATAGTCTGGGTGGAGTAGCAGGTCTCTAACTGTTTCCACCTGAACTGTGGGGGGGTTCTTCTACTCCTAGTCCCAGACTTCCAGGTCGGGAGGCTGAGTACCCCAAGGATAAGTGGTCTGGCTAGTAAAGACAGATGCAAAGAAGGCATTAAGAACCTCAGCCTTTTTTCTTATTCTCAGTAGTCATTTTCCCCCTCTGCATCCAGTAAAGGATGGAGATTGTCCTTGGCCCTCCTCTTGCAATTAATATATTTTTAAAAACATTTTGGTTATCCTTAACCATAGAGGCCAGGTTGAGCTCGTACTGGGCCTTAGCCTTCCTGATCTTTCCTCTGTATATGCTGGCAGCTTCATTGTACTCCCCCCGAGTTATCTGCCCCTTCTTCCACCGGACATAAACTCCCTTTTTCTTCTGGACACTCAGCAAAAGTTCCCTGTTCAGCCACGTTAGTCTGCTTCCCCGCCAGCTCATCTTTTGGCACATGGGGCAGCCTGCTCCTGTGCCTTTAAGGCTTCCATCTTAAGGAGTGTCGAGCCTTCCTGGACCTCTCTGCCCTTCAGGACTGGCTCCCAAGGGACCCTCCCTGCCAGTGTCCTGAAGTGTTCAAAGTCTCCCATGCAGAAGTCCAAGCTTGCAGTTTTACTGAAGGCCCTCCTGACTTCACCCAGGATAGAGAACTCTACCATTTCCTGGTCTCTCTGCTCAAGACAACACCCTGCCACCACATCTCCCACCAATCCGTTTGCGGTTTTGAGAGAAGCAGAAACTGTAAAGGCCCTTGGAGGGTTTGGACATCTTTAAAGTACCAGAAAGTGGTGTAGAAAAGGTGGAAGGCATATGAGTCGCAACTTAAAGGAAAAATGAGTTCCTGTAGGAAAGATCTACTAAATAGAACCATAGATTCATAAAATCATTTAGGTTGGAAAAGACATCTAAGATCTTCAAGTCCAACTATTAACTTAGCACTGCCAGTCTGCCACTAAACCATATCCCTAAGCACCGCAACTATACATGTTTTACTTCCAGGGATGGTGACTCAGCCACTTTCCCAGGCAGCCTGTTCCAATGCTTCACAGCCCTTTCAGTGAAGGAAGTTTTCCCAATATCAAACTTAAGCCTCCTCTGGCACAACTTGACGACATTTCCTCTTGTTGTATCATCTGTTGCTTGGAAGAAGAGACTAATCCCCGCCTTTAAGGCCCCTTCCAACTCAAACCATTCTATTATTCTATGAAAAGTCTCCTGAGCTCATGTAGACCAAGTCCTTCACTATAGTGTGATAAGAAAAGCATAGGAGGAAAATCCAAGTAAACCCTGATAAAATGCTCATCACTGTCTCTCTTGGGACAGTGCCTGTCACCATGATAACAGACAAGACAGAGCTAAGCTACTTTATATTGAGGTTCTATGTTCATAAATAATGCTTATAAAAGCTGCAGGCTAAAGACCATGCTTCAGCTAGAAAGATTTACTCAGAGGTTATTGGAATTGTTAGATTTGAGAAAATGAACTAGTTACATAGCTCTTTTAGACTATTTAGAAATAGTTGATTTAGAATGTTTTGGAACTGACTTAGAGAAATGTACAGGAAGTTAAATATTACATAACCATGGTTTTAGATACTGTTCTTAAATAATGAACACAGGCATCACTTTTACAGTGATGGCCCTATGCCTGTAATATAGAATTTTTTTTTAATCCACCCATAAAAGGGATTCCTGCCTTAGTAGAGATAAATAAACATATATTTTTATACTGAAACTCTCTAACTCAAATTCATCACTATCTGTCTTGAGTTTTTTGTTAGTTTTCATTACAGTCTTGTGTTAGTACACAGATGGAACATTCTTATGTTGTTTCTGTACGTTTGGTATTAGGGGAATAGTGGGTTTTGTTTTTTGTTTTGTTATGTTTTGTTTGTTTTTCAATTGGATAAGATGAAAGCAAAAACCTGCACAATTACAGGCAAAATAATAGCATAAATGACTAGTCAAAGGACTAGAAAGAGACAGATTAACTCTTCTCAACATGAGGTAAATCCTGTCAGCTATTAAGCAAAGAACCTAAGCAGGGCTCATTAATCTGCAAACTGTGCGGCTATTCTAACTCACAAGAGCCCTGCATTTATTTTTCTTTTTCAGAATGTTGTACAAACACACAGTAGCTCAAGTTCTCAGCATTTCTCAGCATTTCTGATCAGTCTTTGTAGAATACTTAAATTAAGATAGCATACCAATCAAGACTGAGCTAAGAACTAATGCTGGAAACGCCACTTATGCTAATTACCTGAACTTTAAACTGAGTTAGAGCCATATCCAATATACATGTTCACACAGACATTTAAGGAGTAATAATAAAAAAAAGCAACTAGATACCATTATAGTACCTGTGCCTTTGTATTATTTACTATAAATAAATAAATGTTTCCTTTAAAGAAAAGAAAATCAAGAAAAATCTTTTATTACAATTAACAAATCTATCCCAAAACAAATTGTGCAAAACAATAACAATAAAACTAGGGGGGAATGACCAGGGGGGATCTGTCTGCGGCTTGGGGTCTGGCAGGACATCAGTCAGTATGTGGTGAAAATTTGCATAGTACATCACTTGCTTTGTATATTCCTTTATCATAATTCTTTTCATTATTTTCCCTTCCTTTTTTGCTTTATTAAGCTGACTTTATTTCAACCTTTTTTCTCCCATCCCACTGACAGGGACTGAGTGAATGGCTGTGTGGTGCTTAGCAGCCTGATGGGTTAAACCACAACAAAGAAACATCTTTTATTACAATTAGCAAATCTATCACAAAATAAATTGTAAAAAAGTGAGTGAAAAGAGTGCAGAAGTAGGTCAAGTTCTTAAAAAAATAATTTTAGAGTACACATAAATGAATCAAGAGAAAAAGTAAAAAAAAAAAAGATCATTCTATGAATTCAAATTACAGTATGCATCAAGACAAAAGGCAAGTGGCTTTTATTGATCAAGTTTCTGCAGGTGCTTGATTTTTGTGTGAGAGAAAATGAAAAAACCCTCAGTATGACTTTTAAGATAAATGTTATTACTAATCTTTGGAAAGTATTTACAAAGAAGGGATTACTATGTTTATGCTTACAATCCATACCTTGAAAATCTCATCAGTAAAAATTTTGGTTTTGGCCATTAATTTTAAAAGGAAAGCTATTGCAAATCACCCATGCTATTATTTGGGCTCATCAGACTCCCTTCACAAAACCTTTTCATCTGATTTTGGTACATTTTTCTCCAAGAGTTTTTATTTGTCTGTTTCTAGAAAACCCTCAAAAATGTGATGAAAAATGTAACATGAAAAATACTTGACATTTATAAACATTTTGTCAATTGATGAAGATAATGGTGAAAAATTGAAAGGAGTTTTGAATCTTTAAAATGGAAATATGTTAGTTACAGTAAGTAACATTACTTAGTATTTGTTTCCTGATGAAGCAGATGTGGTTGTTGTATCTGGTCAAAAAGCTCAAAGAAGTCCCTAGGGTACAAAATTCTTGGAATGCATAGCAGTAGGACTAAGCTTAAATGAGTAATGATAAGATTAAATGAACAATGAGTGACTTTATGTGTTAGCCTAAGGCAAGACTCTTTGAGAAATGAGAATTCTGTAAGACCTGACTAAGTCTCAGTTTAAATTTTCTCATCATATTTACAGTATTTCATGTCTTAGCCATTCCAAACTTCTTTTTAAATATTTTGGATTTCTTTGGTACATTGTTCAGATTTTGAGGCAGGGCTTTGAGTTTTTTGCTTTTTTTTTATTATTTTTTTTCCTCCTTCTAACTATAACGAGCAAACACTTTTTCCTTATATGAAAGCTGTTGTAATCACAGGACTTCAGGAGACCAGCAGAAAGAACGTTAGTGTCATGAATTTTAGGGATCAGATGGTCCTCTTAAGAATCATGTCCATTTTCCTGGTGTGCAACCTCATGTGACTTTGTCTTTTTATGATCTTTCTTACAAGTAAGGAAAAAAAGAAACTCAGATAAAGGATAGAACAAGCTTAATTCACTTTCATTCTTTCATTCTTCTTTACTGAACATTTGTTCAGTACTTTAAATTCTGGACTGTAAATGATTTTTACAGTCATATAAAACATGCATTACTATCATGTAAATGGTGCTAAAACTTCCACAACCTTCAAGGTAAGCCAAACAAACTTTCCAGCTCAGACTACAGCTGACATTCACCTAGTTGTCTCTTTGTTGATACTTTAATAAGACAGGAGGTCATTATTATAGTTATAGCTGAGAAAAAATATAAACATGAGAAAGTATTTATTACATTATGGGTTTTATCTTTTGCAGACACTGTACTGATAGAATATGAATGTCACTGGCAAGAATTGAAAACAATGTCTTTGCTTTGTAACCTTGCATGGCTACTTGAAGAGGAGCTGGTTGCAAAAAAGTGTAGTGACAAGTCTCAATAATTTTTAAAATATTACTGTAGATTTGTTGTTATTATCAGACAATATGTAAAAGGATATAACATTTAAGAGGTTAAAAGAAACATTTTTCATCAAATTGGCTGATATCTTTTCTACTGAATTAGCTGCAAGGAAAACGAAATTCAATGTTGTGAGTATTTAAGATGGCAAAACTGCTAGAATGCTTAAAATGGTAGCTGTTAATAAGGATGTCTGCTTACAGTCTTGAAACAAAGACATGACCTCTGTGAACTCTGGAATTTTCCTTTCCTCCTATTCCTACCACTTCCACAGATCACAGCTGTTGAACTAAAATGTCTTACTATTATTACTTTTTCTTTTTTTTTTCTTTTTTCTTTTTTTTTTTTTTACTTCTAGTGAGGCCATCTGGTTCAAGAGAGTTCTTTAGGGAACATCTGATAGAGTAGGAGTCTAGGTAGAGACAGCATCAATTTTTCATGTTTTGTTGTTGTTGCTGTTTTTCGTCAGAGAGCAGTTTAGTTATCTCTAGATGATACGAAAATTACCTATTGTTTTCTTAGCTTCAATGCAAATGTTAATGTGCCTATAAACACAAACACAAAAAGTCAGTGCATTAGCTATGGTGTTATCCTTTCACTCTGCTGCATATTCTGTTAACTGACCTGGCAAAAATGACAGAAATATTTTGAGATTGGCTTCTGTTCCCTTTTTATGCACAGGTGAGAGAAGTTAAGCACATTAGTTCAGAGATCTTTTCTTGAATAATTTCTGGAGTTGCATAAAGGGTTGCTTTTGATTTGATATGTATGAATAAAAAAGAAAAAAAATCAACTTTTTTTTTAGATCAAGTTCATTCTATTGAAACTATTATATGTTCCACACATCCACAAGTGTATGTCTTTCTGCTTTGTTTTTGGCTAAGTCTGAGAAAAATAACAATAATTCTGGGGTCAAAAAACTGGCTTCAGCATATATTTAGATGCTTTACAAAGAAAAGACATGGGCACCAAGGACAAAATAAATTGCCTCCACTTTTACCATTGTAAAATATATATCTGAAAAGCATCGGACTTTCCTTTTTCTAGAAACCATGTGCCCCTCCTACTAGCAAATGAAGCTGGAGAACATCTAAAAACAGATGACTATCTTCCTGACAAGAGAAAATGAGACAAAAGCAAGTTGAATCAAAACAAAATGTTTCTTGGATTGCCTGAGAGAGAATCACTTCATTTTTTATTTCATTGTCATCATGTTATTTTTTTGCCAAGCTCAAGGCAACATTCTTGTTTTAGCTACCAAGTTCATTAGTTGGATAAACATTTACTTTGTTGATACCCTGTAGACTGATTGAAGATTTTCATCTCACTGTTTGACATAGTGCTGTATGTTTCACAATACAAATGGATGTATGCATGTGTTTCGTCCTTTCTATAAATATGTACATTTTTTCTGCTTTTTATTCAGTGCATCCAATTCAGTGCTTGGATCTTTAATGATCAGGAAGACCAGTGAAGAGATGTTTCTTTAATTTCTAGTACAAAATTGGAATAGTATTTGCAATTCCACCTTGAATACCAAACTGAAAGTTTGCAGTAGTAGAAAACATGGAAAGGTGATTGAATTATTGAAAATTTTCACTGGGCAAGAGATTTTTTGTTCTTACCATTTTTTATATTTATGACAATACTTTCACATAGCTTTATGAATATGTTAGGTCTTCAGACAAACTTCTGTTCCTTTGTAATCCTAAACTTGTACTTCTTTAAAATATTTGATGTATTTACATTTTTAAGCACCAAAAGAAGTTAATGAAAGCAAATGTTACAGCCACATGTGATTCTATTTTGGGGAATAAAATAGAAAAGAAAATGAACCAGTGTCAGAATCATGACAATTAGAATGCCAATTTCCCAAACTACAAGGCTCTAAGCATGTTAAAAATAGTGATGAAAGACTAAATGAAAAGAGATAAAGACAAATAAGCTCCAGATGTTTCAGAGAAAGTTTTAGAACAAGGAGGTGGAAGACTGCAAGCTTGTTCAGTTTTAAGACTGATATGTTTTCCTGTGAAACACACTTCAGCTTCTCCATTCACACACGTGTAGCACTCTTATGCAAAGACAGGCTTTTCTATAGGAACATGAGAGTTTATCCATTTTTACAGATTTGTTTTTTAACAATTCATGTAAAACTGAATTGTAAATAAAAATAGTTCATCCTCACAAACAATATGTAAATAAAGAGTATAGGTACACAATTCATGCCAGGGTAAACCAGAGTGTAATAATTTTAAATGACGTGCTGAGGGCGGAGCCAGGGGTGACAACACTGGCTTTAAAAAGTCCACCAAGATCATAATTTCCACCATTTTAATGAGGACCTCATGCAGGTCGGATGCAGCGAGGGCTCCTGTGAACGCAGCCAACCCCTAAAATTCCCCCCAGTAACGCGGCGCAGAGCCGTTTGGTCAGAGCCACAGCCCCGGCCCCTCGCATCCCCCCTGAGCAGGCAGGAGTTGTGCTTGTGCCGCCGCGGACACTGACATGCTGAGGGCCGAGCCATGGGTGGTAACAGCCAAACTCCTGATGGTATAAAAGCATTCCCTGGGAGTGCTGCGACCGAGGAGCACTGCAAACAGGATGCGCAAACAGGACAGACTTTGGCAGTTAGCGCAGGCAGTTTGCGCGGGGTAGTTCAGGCAGGTCAGGGAGGAGCACGGGGAGGATCCTCTCCTCCCTTTCCCACCTCCCTTTCTCTTCCTCTCTTCTCCTTGGGGAACTCTGCGTTTTAGAACGTATAATTCACCATGGTGGGCACCCGTCACAGCAGCCGGGCTGAGGCAGCAACCCAAACTGAGGGGACACGGCCTCTCTGGGCTCACGTGGGCACTCGGGTGGATCCCCTGAGAGGTGAAGTGGTAGTCCAGACTGGAGACTGTGGGGTGCTCCGGAATCTGGAGGCCCCTCTGGGTCCTGAGGGAAGAGACGGCTGTCATGGGGGCAGGTGTGCCCTGCTCAAGAAACTGCTTGAGCAGATGGCCGGGGTGCAGCGAGAAATCAGCAGCCTGAGGGGCTCATGGGAGTCTCTGAGGGAGACGGATAGGAAGTGTCAGCCTGCCCCTACTGAAGTCCAGCAGCCCCCTCCTAAGTCCCTGCAAGAGGTAGTAGCTGATCCAGCTGCTCACCTGCAGGACAGAGAGCTTGACTGCCCACAAGAGGAAAGGGGCTGGACCATCGTCTCAGCTCGAAGCAGAAGGAGGCGTCTGCCCCCAACACCCATGGTGCTACCAATCCCCATGGTGTCCCTGGGTAATAGATTCGAGGCTCCTGGCAGGAAAAGGAAAAGGATGATGGTCTGGACAGTAGTCGGAACCTGAGCCCTGAGAAGCATGTCAAGAATAAGGGAAATACCGAGCATAGGGAGTGGGGCTGGATGGGGCACTGCATCAAAACCAGTGCCACAAAAAAAAGGCGGAGAGTCTTAGTGATCGGAGACTCCTTGCTGGGGGGCACTGACGCTCCCATTTGCCACCCAGATAACCTCTCCAGAGAGGTGTGTTGTCTTCCTGGAGCACGTGTCAGAGACCTTAGGAAGATTCTTCCACAGCTCATTAAACCGGAGGACTACTATCCTCTTGTTGTCATTCAGGCTGGGTCCCGGGAAGCTGCAACAAGAAAAATGAGTAATATTAAAAAGGAGTTTGCATCCCTGGGAAGGATGTGGAAGGGATCTGGGGTGCAGGTAGTATTCTCATCCGTTCTCCCGATGGGTGACCAGGACCCAGAAAGAAGGAGGAGAACGGGACAGGTAAATGACTGGCTGAGGGGGTGGTGTCTGGACCAAGGCTTTGGGTTTTACGATCTTGGGCAGGCCTTTGAGAAGCTGGGTATGTGGGCTGCCGACGGACTCTGGCTCAGCAAATGGGGCACAAGTGTATTGGGGAGCAAGCTCTCTGGACTTATTACCAGGGCTTTAAACTAAGTTTGACAGGGGAAGGAAGGGGAGTTAGAAGTGACAGAGAAGGGCTGGGGGATGTTGTCACTGCTGTCACTGTTGAAGATAGTAGGGAAAAACCTTTGAGTTGTCCCATAGGATCGTCCGAGGGCTCCTCAGAGAAGGTAATATTCCCAATACCCCATCCGGAATCTTCTTGCATCCCTCTAGGGGAAAGTGCGCCTGCTGCTTCCCTAAAATGCCTGTATCCCAATGCGCGAAGCATGGGAAATAAACAGGATGAGCTCGAGATCTGTGTACGGTGGTGGGGCCACAATCTCATTGTGATCATGGAGACATGGTGGGACAGCTCACATGACTGGAATGGAGGGCTATGTCCTCTTTAGGAAAGACTGTCCCCTTTTAGGAAAGGGGGAGGAGTTGCCCTTTATGTGAGGGAGCAATTAGAATGTACCCAGCTCCACCTGAGAGAGGGAGAAGAATGAGTGGAGAGCTTGTGGGTGAGAATTAAGGGGCGGGATGGTAAGGGGGACACTGTTGTGGGGGTGTACTACAGGTCACCAGATCAGGAGGAGGAGGTCGATGAGGCCTTCTACAAGCAGCTGGAAGTAGCCTTGTGATCCCAGGCACTGGTTCTCATGGGGGACCTCAATTATCCAGACATCTGTTGGGAAAGCAACTCAGCCAGGCACGCACAGTACAAATGGTTCCTTCAATGCGTTGAAGATAATTTTCTGACGCAGGTGGTGGAGGAGCTGACAAGGCAGAGGGTGTTTCTGGACCTTGTTCTTACCAACAGGGATGGGCTTGTTAGGGATGTGAAGGTTGGGGGCAGCTTGGGATGCAGCAACCATGAGATGGTGGAGTTCAAGATGGAACTTGGTGGAAGAAGTAAGGCAAAAAGTAGGATTGCTACCCTGGATTTTTGGAGAGCTAACTTTGACCTCTTCCGGGACCTACTTGAGGATATCTCATGGGCTTGATTGCTGGAAGGCAAAGGTGCTTGTGAGAGCCGGGCAACATTTAAACAGCACTTCTTCCAAGCTCAGGATCGGTGCATCCCTAAGAATAGGATATCAGGGAAGGGGGGCAGGAGACCTGTATGGATGAGCAAGGAGCTCATCAACAAGATCAAAAAGAAGAGGAAGGTCTATGAAATGTGGAAAAAGGGCCTGTCCTCTTGGGAGGAATATAGGAGTGTTGTCAGGGCCTGCAGGGATGCAACAAGGAAGGCTAAAGCCCACCTGGAGGTGAAGCTTGCAAAAGAGATAAAGGATAATAAGAAGGTTTTTTTGTTTTTTTTTTAAGTATGTAAACAGTAAAAGAAAGACTAGAGATAATGTGGGTCCCCTGCTGAATGAGGGGAATGTCCTGGTAACAGGGGACACTGAGAAGGAGGAGATACTAAATGCCTTCTTTGCTTCAAAGACTGCCCCCCTGGGACTGCTGGACCTTGGAGGGCAGAGAAAGAATCTGGGAGATAAAGATCTCCCCCCTGGTTGATGAAGGAGTGGTTCAGGAGTGTCTGAGTGGGATCAATGCACACAAATCCATGGGTCCTGATGGGATGCATCCACATGTGCTGAGAGAGTTAGCAGAGGTGATCGCCAAACCGCCCTATCATCTTTGAAAGGTCCTGGAGAACAGGAGAGGTGCCTGAAGATTGGAGGATTGCTAATGTCATTCTGGTCCTTAAGAAGGGCAAGAAGGAGGATCTGGGAAACTAGAGGCCAGTCAGTCTCACCACTGACCCTGGAAATATGTTGGAACAGCTTGTTCGGGATGCCATGTCCAAGCAATTGGAAGAGAACAACCGCAGTACAGGCTGGGGATGACCTGCTGGAGAGGAGCTCTGCGGAGAAGGACCTGGGGGTCCTGGTGGATGACAGGTTGACTATGAGCTAGCAGTGTGCCCTGGTGGCCAAGAAGGCCAATGGGATCCTGGCGTGCATTAAAAGGACTGTGACCAGCAGGTCAAGGGACGTGATCTACTCTGCCCTGGTCAGGTCTCACCTAGAGTACTGTGTCCAGTTCTGGGCTCCCCGGTACAAAAAAGACAGGGATCTTCTGGAAAGAGTCCAGCGGAGGGCCACAAAGATGATATGGCTCCTGAAGCATCTTCCCTATGAGGAAAGACTGAAAGACCTGGGTCTGTTCAGCCTTAAGAAAAGACTGAGTGGGGATCTTATCAATGTTTGCAAATATCTTAAGTGTCGGAGACAGTGGGATTTGGCCAACCTCTTTTCAGTGGTTTGTGGGGATAGGACAAGGGTAAATGGGCAAAAAATGGAGCACAGGAAGTTCTGCACCAACATGCAAAAGAATGGTCACGGTGAGGGTGACGGAGAACTGGGACAGGCTGCCCAGGGAGGTTGTGGAGTCTCCTTCTCTGGAGATATTGAAGGCTCATCTGGACACCTACCTGGGCAACCTTCTCTAGGGAACCTGCTTAGGCAAAGGGTTTGGACCCGATGATCTCTTGAGGTCCCTTCCAACCCCTACAATTCTGTGATTCTGTCAATTAAAATTGGTCCCTTCCAACACTATCCATTCCATGTTTCTATGATTCTAAATCAGTGCAATCATTTTAAATTATTTCAATACATGAACACAGCAGCAAATGTGAGAATAAACAAGCCCAAACCTTTTTACATATGACCTACTGTTATCATTGATGGAGCCAGATTTATTACATTTTTATTACATTTTTAAATTAAAATTTTATCTGTTTCAGTACAGTAAATATGACTTTGTCTTGATCTTGAATCCTCCATCTATGATAAACAAATGTTTATACAGTTACCAGCCTCTTTTGTGCTAAATTGAATCCTGAATATTTATTAAATTATTTCATTTATTTTCTTAATTTTAGTGATCATTAAAAGAAAAAAAATATCTAATTTTTTCTGTGCAAGCCACTTGATCTGTTATTTAACCACATGACTGCTACTAAGTATCAGAAACAGAGTTGGAGGAATCTTGTTCCAAAAAAAGGCAGATATTTGCAGATACCTTTGTATTTGTCTCGGGAACTGGAGGATAGAGTCATAGAATCGTTAAGGTTAGAAAAGACCTCCGGGACCATCTGGTCCAACTGTTACCCTGCTACCAATGTCACCCACTAAACCATGTCCCCTAGGCAACACGTCCAACCTTTCCTTGAACACCCCCAGGGGCTGTGAGTCTACCACCTCCCTGGGCAACCTGTTCCAATGCCCGACTACTCTTTCTGAGAAGAAATGTCTCCTAATTTGCACCCTAAACATCCCCTCGTGCAACTTGAGGCCATTCCCTCTAGTCCTATCACTAGTTATCTGCGAGAAGAGGCAGGTAGTTGTAAAGAACAATAACGTCTCCCCTGAGCCTCCTCTTCTCCAGACTAAACAACCCCAGTTCCTTCAGCTGCTTCTCATAAGACTTGTGTTCCAGGCCCTTCACCCGCTTCGTAGCCCTTCTCTGAACATGCTCCAGGGCCTTGATGTCCTTGTAGTGAGGGGCCCAAAACTGAACACAGTACTCGAGGTGCGGTCTCACCAGAGCAGAATACAAGGGGATGATCACTTCCCTGGTCTTTCTGGCTACACTATTCCTGATACAAGCCAGGATGCCATTGGCCTTTTTGGCTACCTGGGCACACTGCCGGCTTATGTTCTGGCAAGCATCAATCAGCAACCCCAAATCCTTTTCTTCTGCACAGCTTTTGAGCCACTCAACCTGTAGCGTTGCATGGGGTTGTTGTGACCAAAGTGCAGGACCCGGCACTTAGCCATGTTGAACCTCATCCTATTGGCCTCTGTCCATCGACCCATCCTGTCACGTGTGATAGGTGTGCCAGTGATATGTATCTGGTTACATTACTTTAAGCTAAATCAAAACTTAGGAAAACAGGCTTAGCTGAGAATAAACAACTATTGCTTTTCCAGGATCCTGTGAAATATTTCAACTTGCAGTATCCAATCCAAGATAGCTGGCCTTGCCTTAAAGTATTCAGTTGACAAATTACAGAGCAGGCCAATTACTAGAAAAAAAAAAAAAGAAAAAAAAAGTTAAATAATGTATATACTGAACAAGAGAATATATAGTTCCTAAGGTAGGAAGAACGGAACAGTCAGAAGACATAGATGTACTCTGAAACCCTTACCTTTTCCTATATCCTCATATACAAAATTAAGAGGATTTTTTTCAGTATAATATTATTCTGCCTATTAGCACCTGTACTTCAGGTTTTCTTTACTAATAATGAAAACAAAGATTCAAATACACAGTCCTTATTCTACTGATGAGTAGAATGGAAAATAAATGTTGGAACTAGAAAGAATCCAGAATTAAAGAAGAACTGGACATTTCATTAATTTTAATAAATATCCGAAACAAGAGTTTCAGTCATTTTTTCTAACCATGTGAAAAACAGAGGTCTCAAATTAGCAAATCTATATTTAAGTTTATTGATAATTCAGTTTCTGCCATTGAATTAATTTTTTGAATGTAAGTATTGCAGCCTATGCCAGAAAAAGATGCTAAACAGATGAGGTTGTTCATAGTAGGATGCAGTATTCTTAGTAAACTGGACAATGAATAGTGCTTATGAATATGTGTCACAGGAAATATATGCAAAATCAAGCTGAGATTACTATTTTAAATAATTAGACTCTGAGAAAGAAAAAAAAAAGTGTTTAAAAAAGGTCTAAAAGCCTAACATTATTAAAAAATAATTATGTTTATTTATTTATTTTTGTTCCTGTTTCTTGACCTTAGCAACAAGAGTCCTTAAATTTTTCTGTATTTTCTGTTTTGGTGGTAGCTGTTTGTATGTTTGAGGGACTCAGAGGCAACTAAAAATATCTTGAAAAATGTAATTAAACACTTTTCATGGAACTCATGTTTACATTCAACTTTAGGTTATTCAAGTATTAATTTTCATTTTTATGGTGATATTCTCATATTGGATGTAATTGCTGCAAAGAATATATAAACAGAACCTTACCAATTGGTTTGGTAGCAAGCTAGTGAATCCTCACCAAGGCCCAACACTGTATTTCCTCCAATTGAAAAACCTGTCAGTGACGGAAATAATTGTGCGGTTCCAGGTTATGACAGTGGTTGTATATTTGTGAGGAGTATAATGAATGCTCAAAAACATATTCAGAGGTAAAGCACAATTAATGAGAAATAGACTGATTGTGAAAACACTTTGCCAGATAATGTCAAAATAGAACTATTAGTCATTGCCAGGGATATTGGCAAACCTTTCAAATTTACACATAAAAATTATTTCAGACCTTATCCTCTCTTGAGAAAGTTTGAAAAAGTTATCCTGGCTGAAACAAAGTGTTTTGTGAGAAAATGAGAAAAATACCTGAGCATCTGAAGCAATACAAAAGCTGAAAGTACATAATATTTTCTGCAGACAAGGAACCAAATCTTTCCCACTGTATTTTTCATTTTACTTTAGGTGTCATTTACTTGACTGTGTGCGTAAGATCCAATGATTCTCAGTGAATGCTCACCTGGATGGGTAAAACAGCTGAGGCTTGAACCAAACTCTTGTACCAGAGTAGAAGGCTGAACTGTAGGCAAAAAGATAATCTGTAGCCTTCAGAAAACTGGGACAAATCCAAGTAGGCCTGCATTTGGTTGTTACCTTTCAGTAAGGATATTGTTCCAGAGGAGGATTTTCTCCTGTCTTTTTAAAGGTTTTGGATGAGATTCTCACTGGAATGAGGAATTCTTAGGTATCCAGGAACCTGTTGCCTGAACCTTTCAAACCAGTCCAAAAAGCTATCAAAATGTGTCATCTTCTGTAACTGAAACATGTCTGTGACCTCAACTGGGAGTGTTACACACTGAAAATAGAATATTGCTATCACAAATCATAACTAGCACCCCAGTGTTTTGACTCTTCAAGCAAAACAGCTGGGAGGTCTTGATATTTTAAAGTTTGTGGTCTTTGGTAAAAAAAAAAAAAAAAAAAAAAAAAAAAAAAAAAAAAAGAATTGAAATTGCATTCCAGTTGTTTAGGAAGCTAGATCTTGATCAACTGGAAAACAAAGGCTGTGACTGAAAATCAGTGGTCCTTTTTGACATGTCACAATGCATGTTTGCATTATGGTAGACTGAGAGAATTTTTACACATGAATTCTTATTTACACAGTCAAAAATGTTACAACAGTTCTTAAGACTAACTAACTAAATAATAATAAACCTTGAGAATTCACAGTTTGAGGCCTTAGAGGTTATCAAGGTTTTGCAGTCTGTTAAGACTGTCAAACGTCTTTTTATTCCTTGTCCTTGAAAAACACTCTTACAACCCCTAATGGTCTTCTATGCAATTACCAGCCTTCCAATAATTTGCATTGCTTATCTATATGGGAATGTTTTGGTGCCAAGCTGTAATTGTTGATGGTTGTTGTTCAGTGAATTAAGGCACAATAACTCCTATTAGAAAGGTTAATCAAACAGAAGATAACATTGCATTTTGTTCTACAAAACACTTAGAAAATCAAATTAGGAAGATTTTGGAATAACCCTAAGAAATGTTTTGTCTAGAGGATTTTCTGGAGGAAAACCAAAAACAACAGCAACAACAAACCAAACTTTGATATTGTACTTAATTGCCAGTGCAGATTGTATTGAATAATATGGCAGAGCTGAAACTTCCATGTGTGAATTACTTTGCAACTATTACAGATACATGCTATTTTCTTGCATAACAAATGAGATAGTTTACTACTAAAAAAAAAAAGGAAAATGAGCTTTGTATTTCCAATATGTTGTAGGGCGAAGTAAGAGAGCGCACAACACCTATTTCTGATGACAGATAATGTTCAGCAAGCTCACATCTTATTTTTTTCCTCTTGGTAAATCATAGAATCATAGAACAGCTTAGGTTTGAAGGGACCTTAAAGACCATCTAGTTCCAACTCCCCTGCCAAGGGCAGAGACACCTTCCACTAGAACAGGTTGCTCAAAGCCCCATCCAGCCTGGCCTTGAACACTCCCAGGAATGAGGCATCCACTGTTCCTCTGGGCTACCTGTTCCAGTGCCTCACTACCCTCATAGCAAAGTATTTATTCCCAATATCTAATCTAAGTATACCCTCTTTTAGTTCAAAACCATTACTCCCTGCTCTATCTCTACACTCCCAGATGAAGAGTCCCTCCCCAGCTTTCCTGTATGCCCCCTTTGGCTACTGGAAAGGCAGCTCCCTGGAGCCTTCTCTTCTCCAGGCTAAACAACCCCAACTCTTGCAGCCTGTCTTCATAGGGTTGGTGCCCCAGCTCTCTGATCATCCTTGTGGCCCTCCACTGGACTCACTCCAACAGCTCCATGTCCTTCTTATGTTGGTGCCCCAGAGCTGAACTCAGTAATCCAGGTGGGATCTCATGAAAGGGGAGTAGAAGGGGAGAATCACCTCCCTCGACTTGCTGGTCATGCTTCCTTTGATGCAGCCCAGGATATGGCTGGCTTTCTGGGCTGCAATTACACATCAACATTTTTCATCAAACAACAGCCCCTCAAGTTCTTCTCCACAGGGCTGCTCTCAATCCGTTCTCCACCCAATATGTATTTGTGTTTGGGATTACCCTGGCCCAGATGTCATACCTTGCACTTGGCCTTGTTGAACCTCATGAAGTTCACAAGGGCCCACGTTTCGAGCCTGGCCCAGGCATTTGAATATCATCCCTTCCCTCCAGGGTTTCAACTGCAACACACAGCTTGGTGTCCGCAAACTTGCTGAAAGTGCACTCAGTCCCCTAATCCATTATCACTGACAAAGATGTTAAATAGTGCTGGTCCCAATGCGGAATCCCTGATGAACTCCACTCATCAGTGGTCTCCATGTAGACATCAAGCCATTGACCACTACTCTTTGATTGCAACCATCCAGCCAATTTCTAATCCACCGAGTGATGTACTTCTCTCCAATTTGGAGATAAGGATGTTGTGCAGGACACTGCCAAATGCTTTTTACAAGTCCAGGTAGGCTGCATCAGTTGTTATTCCCTCATCCAACAATGCTGTAACACTGTTGTAGAATGCCCCCAAATTTCTCAGGTATGATTTGCCCTTAGTGAAGCCATGCTTACTGTCATGGATCACCTCTCTGTTCTCCGTGTTCCTTAGGAGGATCTGCTCCATGACCTTGCCATGCACAAAGGTGAAACTGACTGGCCTGTAGTTCCTCAGGTCTTCCTTTTTCCCTTTTTAAAAATGGGTGTTATGTTTCCTCTTTCCGACTCACAGGGAACATCACTGGAATGCCATGATTTCTCAAATATGATAGAAAAAAATAGTGGCTTAACAACTTCATCTGCCAGTTCTCTCAGATGTGCCTCATCAGGTCCCATGGGCCAGTTCACATTAAGGATCCTTAGATGGTCTCAAACCCAATCTTGTTCTACAGTGGATTGTTCTTCATTCTCCCAGTGCCTTTTTTTTGCCTCCTATGACTTGGGTGGTGTGCCAATAGTACTTGTGGTGAAGACTGAGGCAAAAAAGTTCTTGGGTACCTAAGCCTTCTTCGTATCTTGGGTAACCAGGTCTCCCATGAGGAGGCCCACATTTTCCCTAGTCTCTCTTTTATCACTGACCTCCTTGTAGAAGCCATTCTTTTTGCCCTTGATGTCCCTGGCCAGATTGAATTCTGACAGGGCTTTAGCTTTCCTAACTTGGTCTTTGGCTGCTCAGACAGCTTATCTGTATTCCTCCCAGGCTACCTGCCCTTGCTTCCACCCTTTGTAGTCTTCCTTTTTGTGTCTGAGTTTGGCCAGGAGATCCTTCTTCATCCATGCAGGCCTCCTGTCATTTCTGCCTGACTTACTCTTTGTTGGGATGCAGCAATCTTCAGCTTGGAGGAGGTGATCCCTAAATATTTACCAGCTTTTTTGGGCCCATCTTCCTTCCAGGGCTTTGTCCCATGGTACTCTACCAAGCAGATCCGTGAAGATGCCGAAGTCTAGTCTCCCACATCCAGTGTAGTGAACTTGCTGTGTGCTGTCCTTGCTGCCCTAAGGATCACGAACCAATAGCCAAGGCTGCCTTTGACCTTCACATTCCTCCCAAGTTTCTCCTCGTTGGTGAGAACAAAGTCCAGCAGAGCACCCCTGCTCACTGACTCCTCTGTAACTTGGAGAAGGAAATTACCATACATGTACTCCAGGAACCTCCTGGATTGCTTATGCCAGTCTGTGCTGTCTGTCCAATGGATATGGGGTGGTTGAAATCCTTCATGAAAACCAGGGCTTGTGAATGTGAGGCTTGGTCTTCCTGGTCAGGTAGCTTGTAGCAGACTCTCACTATAATGTCACCTGTCCCTGTCCTCCCTTTAATCCTGAACCATAAACTCTAGATCATATGTGTAGATCAGGTGCCCTTGTCCTTGTGGGTAACTTCAAATTGCCAGATGTGAACTGGGAATATCTCACAGCTGATACAAACATGTCCAGGAGATTCATAAAACACCCTGATGATAACTTCTTGGTATAGGTGGTAAGGGAGCTGACTAGGAAAGTAGCCCTCCTATATTTGTTGACTGTGACCAGAGAGGGTCTCATGGGTGAAATGGCAACTGGCAGCCATCTTGGCCATAGTGACATTGAAGTAGTCGAGTTTAAAATCTTTTGTGAATGGAGGAAAACTACCATCAAAACTTCAAGGATAACATCAGGATATGAAGAGAGCAGACTTCAAGCTGCTCTGGGAACTAGTTAGTAAGGCACCCTGGAAACTGCTTTTGAAGGCATTGGGGTCCATCAGTGCCGGTCAGTTTTTATGAGCCATCTCTGAAGAGTGCAGGAGCAGGCAATTCCAAAATGTTGGGAGTAAAGCGGGTGGAGATGGAGGTCACCTTGGCTGAGCAGGGATTTTCTTCTAGAGCTGATACAGAAAAGGAAATTGTATGGACACTGAAAGTGAGGTCAGGAGATGTGGGAGGACTACAGATACGCTGTACACCACTGTAGGAAGATAATTCATGTGGCCAAAGCTCAATTAGAGTTGAAGCTGATCAGTATGGTGGGGGGCTTGCTTTTTTTTTTTTTTTTTTTTTTTTTTTAATATGTTAACAGCAAAAGGAGGTCCAGAAATACTTGATGAGGATAGTCACCTCTCAAACAGGGACATAGACAAAGCAGAGATGTTTAATGCCTTCTTTGCCTCTGTCTTCAAAACCAGTGGTGGGCTCTGGGAACCCTTCAGCCCAGAGTTGGAGGACCTTGACTGTGGAATGATAAACTTCAGCCAACTCCATACTTGTGCAGGATTTACTGCTTCAGCTAGATGCATATAAATCTATGGGGACCGACGGGATTAATTCCAGGAATTCATCCAAAGAGCTCACTGATGTCATTGTGATACATCTTGCAATTATTTTTCAATGGTCTTGGGAATCTGGAGAGGTTGCAGTCTACTGGAAGCTGGCAAATGTTGTGCCAATATTCAGGAAAGGGCAAGAAGGAAGACCCTGGTAATTACAGGCTTGTCAGTCTCATTTCAGTGCCTGTAAAATCATGGAGAAAATTATTCTAGGAGTTACTGTAAAAAGCTTAAAAGACAATGCAGTCACTGGTCACGGACAACATGGGTTAATGAGGGCAAAATTCTGTTTAATGAACTTAATTTCCTTTTATGACAAGGTTACTGACCTAGTTGACCAAGTAAAGCCAGATGATGAAATCCTTTTGGATTTCAGCAAAGCTTTTGTCACTGTTTCTCACAGTATCCTTCCAGACAAAATGTCCAGCATATAGCTAGATACATAAGTAATATGATGGGTGAACAACTGGCTGATGGGTTGTGCTCAAAGGGCTATGGTAAATGGGGATACATCAGACTGGTTTCCAGTCACTAGTGGGATTCTGCAGGGTTCCATTTTAGGGCCAGTTGTCCTTAATGTTTTTACAAATGATTTGGATGCAGGATTCAAACGTATACTAAGTACGTTTGCAGATGACGCTAAATTAGGAAGCATTGTTGACTACCTCAAGGGTAGAGAGGTCTTGAAGAGAGATCTTGACAAATCAGAGGGCTGGACACTCACCAACTGCATGAAGTTTTACAAGAGCAAGTGTCAGATTCTGCACCTGCAAAGGGGCAATCCTGGATATATATACAGACTAGGGGATGAGTAGCTGGAGAGCAGCCCTGCAGAAAGGAATCTCGGGGTTCTGTTTGATGGCAAATTGAATATGAGTCAACAGTGTGCCCTGGCAGCCAAAACAGCCAACCATATCCTGGGATGCATCAAGCACAGCACAGCACAGGTAGCTGGTCGAAGGAAGGGATTGTCCAGCTCTACACTGCACTGGTGTGGTCTTGCCTCGAGTACTGCTTGCAGTTTTGAGCGCCACAATATAAGAAGGATTTAAAACAATTAGGGAGTGTCCAAAGGAGGGCAGCAAAGATGGCGAAGGGTCTAGAGGGGAAGATGTATATGAAGAGCGGCTGAAGTCACTTGGTTTGTTCAGCCTAGGGAAGATGGGATTCAGGGGTGACCTCATCACAGTCTACAGCTTCCTCTCAAGGAGAAAAGGAGGTTCTGATCTCTTCTTTCTGATGACCAGTGATAGGACCCAAGAGAACAGCATGAAGCTGTGTCATGGGAGTTTCAGACTGGGAATTAGGAGGAGGGTCTTTGCTGAGAGGATAGTCATGAAATGGAACAGGCTCCACAGGGAAGTGGTCAAAGCACCAGTCCTGCTGGAGTTCAAGAATTGTCTGGACAATGTTCTCAGACAGATTGTTTGATTTTGTGGTGGTTGTCTGTTTAGCTGGACTTGATGATTCTTGTACATCCCCAAATTGGGATATTCTGTGATTCTGTGATTCTGTGATATTACAGAATTCAGATTCTTACAAGGAAATTTAAGAAAAATTAGGAAACAAAATTAAAATTTCAGTGAACAGTGTTAATATGCTTAAGTTGTCTATGCTAAGAAACTCACTGAATATTTGCTTCAGAAATGTGATTTGCTCTTGCTGAAGATGTTTAGATGAATGGCAATATCATCTCTCAAATTCTGAATATTAAGTTGCAAGTAGTATTTGATCACATACAAAATACTTTGTATTTAAACCGTATCTGAATTACATTCACTGAGGAAACCAGTATCTGATTTATTTATTTTTTTGATTCATGCAATATTATTTTTAAATCTCCTTTGCAGATCAGTTTTTAAGATATCCTACAGAAAGCTGAAAGTTTCTTCTAAAGCATCACCTATTTATTTATGATCCTCCATCCTTCACTCAAATAACAAAATAACAATATATTATTCAAGTCTCTATTGATAATGTGGAATTGATACCTTTAGAAATCCAGTGAATGTTTTTGTACACATACTTTCTAAGGGACATACATGTCTTGTTAGGGGACTTAAAGTGGTGTATATGCTGTGATACATACTTTATCAAAAAAAAAAATCCTCAAAAGTAAATGCATTCAACATGCCTAATTATTTTCTTGAAATGCCTAATTTATTGAAAAGTAAAGTCTTAGTATATTAAAGAATGTACAGATTTTGTTAATATGGCATACAGATAAAAAAAGATGAGTAGGTAGAATCCGTGCATTTTCTTCTTGTAATTGAGGATTAAATTGAAAGTTGTAACTAAGAGATTGTTCTCGGAACCTTTGGTATTTCTGTGTGTGCATGTACAATTATATATCTCCATTATATGTTTAAGTTTTAATTTGTCTGGGTTTCAATTGGGATAGACTTAATTTTCTTCATAATAGCTGGTATGGTGCTGTGTTTTGGATTTAGGAAAGAAGTAATGTTGATAACAAACCAATGTTTTAGTCTCTGTTAAACAGTGTTAATGCTAGTCAAGAATATGTTGCTGTGCTAGCCTCACAACAGAAGGAAGGGATGCAATCCAAAGGGACCTGAACAAGTGGGCTGAGAAAAAATGTCTCCTAATTTCCAACCTGAACCTCCCCTGGCACAACTTAAGGTCATTCCCTCTAGTTCTATCACTAGTTATCTGCAAAAAGAGGTCGACCTCCAGCTCCCCACCACTTCCTTTCAGGTAGTTGTAGAGAGCAATAAGTTCTCCCCTGAGCCTCCTCTTCTCCAGACTAAACAACCCCAGTTCCCTCAGCCGCTCCTCATAAGACTTGTGATCCAGGCCCCTCACCATCTTTGTTAGATTTAGATCTGTTAAACCTCATTAGGTTCACATGGGCCCACTTGTCCAGGTCCCTTTGGATTGCATCCCTTCCTTCTGTTGTATCGGCTGCACCACTCAGCTTAGTGTCATCTGAAAACTTGCTGCGGGTGCACTTGATCCCACTGCGTATGTCATTGATAAAGATATTAAACAGTACTGGTCCCAAGACTGACCCCTGAGAGACATGACTCATCACCGTCCTCTGCATGGACATAGAGCCATTGACTACCACTGTCTGGGTGCGGCCTTCAATCAATTCCTTATCTTCTGAATGGTCCACCCTTCAAATCCATATCTCACCAATTTGGAGATCAGAATGTTATGTGGGACCATGTCAAAGGCCTTGCAGAAGTCCATGTAGATGTCATCAGTCAGTCTTTCCTTGTCAACTGATGCAGTCACACTGCAGTCACATCATAAGCAGGCTTTCATCTCCCCAAATGTAAGCAGAACTTTTTTAAGTGGATGGCAGTAACTTCCTTATGCCTAGTGCATCAGGGTGGTGTCATTCTTCCTTTGTCCCCCTGTCTATTTTTCGAAGTTTCTAAACTAAGGAAGTTTCTTTAACACCACTTCTTCTTCTTCCCAGTTTTATTATGCTGGCAGTTTTGGTGGAGGAGCTAGGAACTGTAACTACCATACATGACAACCCCTACTTACAAGATCTTTTGTACATTGAGTGGAAAAAATGGATGAAATAATCATTTTTTATTTAACATTTCTGCATGTACTTCAATGTTTACAAATCAGTATACCTTTCAAATACAAGAACAGGAGGAAAAAAAATGCTCCTTGTCCCCTATGGAAAGTTAGCATTCTTTCTTATTCAATTCTTATTTGAGAATATTTATAACTTCCCTTATGCCTTGCCTGGATTGAAAGCTCACCTTGTGTACTTCAGAAATATCTTTAGAAATGAGTTAATCAAAGAGTAAATATGCTGACTCATATGTGTTAATCCTAGATCAAGGTGTGTACAGAACTGTCTCAACTAGTTGAAAATGTTCTAACGTGGTCTAGGAATGCCTGAACTCACAGCCCTGGCAGACATGAACTGACAAGCACTCTGGAATGTTACCCATAGTATTGTGATTCATCAGACTTGATGAATATATTCTCTTGTCAGTGGCATATTTTCCTGCTCTTTCATGGCACCTTTAATGTATGAACTACGAGAGTCTTCCAAAAATAACTAGAGTAGGTGACATGCTTTTCATATTACATGACTATCCAAGTGATCCAAGCAGGGCAATGAGGGAAAATGACTTTTTGTTTGTTTGCTTGCTTGACTGATGAGGCATTTTAGTTTCTGTAACAAAAATTTTCCCTTGTGTTCTCACTACACTACATATATACAAGCATGTGTAAAAGTACAGTTTGATGAACAGGTTGCTTACAGAGCAACTTTCACTTTAAAAATCACTTTTCCTCTCTGAAATTCTCTTTCTGTTGTTGAAATAAATAAAACTCTTCACCCTTGTCACCTAGCTTTTTTGAATATATTTGACAGTTATTTGTGTATACTCTTTCCCCTGTGACAGTCATTTAGACTTCCATTTTTTTTAATGTAGTTTCTTCTTTTGTCTCACATGATAATAAGAAAATTTAATACTAGAAATATGCCAAGAATAAGCAGAAGTATGCATAGTATCTGTCATTTCATTTCTGGTAAAACAACCTCCCCACAAATATTGAAAAATATTTTTTTCTCATAATTCTAGTTATATTGATTTAACAAGACATGTTTTTCATCTCTCCTCAGAGCGTTTCTACAATACCAATATTCATTTCTCTAAGGTCATCATCTTCTCTTTGCCTTCTCTAGACTGGAAGAGCAAATATAATGGAGCAGTTGAAGACACATCAGTTTAAATTATTAGTCTGACTGTTTCATTCTAGAGGATAAGTAAATGAGTCAACGCAGTCCTTACTCAGATTTGAACTGGTTCTGTTGTAGGTTGTGTTTGTTAGTAGGAGCAGTTGCAATAGCACTATTGTACGACATTGATTTTTTCATGGTATATTGAAGAACGTGCTGTATTTAAACTGTGAAAGTAGTCAATAATGTGCATCCAAAAAGCTCAGTACTCCTTAGAACAGAGAAAGTCTAATTTTAGTTTGTAAGACTGTGGACTCTGTTTCTCTAAATGTAAAGAAAGAATCATATAAACACAGAGCTGACATGCAATCAGTGGTCCATACTACATATTGTCACAAGATTACCACCAACTGATATGTGGTTCTACCCAAACAAACATCCACATTAATATTATTGAACGCTTCATGTAAACCTCCATGAAACGAAGCATAGGTTAAAACAACAAGCAGTACCACTGTGTGTGGTACAAATTAGAAGGGACATAATGATTAGAAAGTTTTAAGGGAAAGAGGCTTAAGCGAAGAAGGAATTCAAACAACAGTTTCTCATCAGTTTCTGGGATATTCTTTTTCTTTCCTCAAAAATTCTGTCAAAGATTTATTTACAAGTACCAGACAACTACCAGATGGCCAACCAGCTACTCTCTCACTCCTCTTCCTCAGCTGGACAAGGGGAGAAAATAAGATGAAAAAGCTCATGGGTCAATATAAAGACAGGGAGATCAGTTACTAGTTACTATCATGGGCAAAGCAGACTCAACTTGGGGAAAATTATTTTAATGTATTGCCAATTAAAATAGACTTGGATGGTGAAGAACAAAGACAAAAACTAAAACATCCTTCTCCCTTTTTCCCAGGCTCAACTTCACTCCTTCATTCTTGAGTCCTATACCACCCCCTCTACATCTTCCCAAGTGGCACAAGGGAATGGGAAATGTGGTCAGTCCATAACAGTTCCTCTCTGTCACGCATTCCTCCTCACACTTCTCCCCTGCTCTACAGTGGGCTCACCACAGGCTACAGTCCTTCAGGAAATATTTACTTGCACCACCATGGGGTCCTCTTCATGCAGCAGTGAAATACCAGCTCCACAATGGTCCCTTAACGGGCTACAGGGAAATCTCTGCTTAGGCACCAGGAGCACCTCCTACTCCTCCTTCTTCTCTCATCTTGGAGCTCACAGAGCTGTTTCTCACATTTGTGCTCAGTCCTCACTGCTGTATATCATTTTGCACTTTCTTAAATGCCTTTTCCCAGAGGTGCCACAGCTATGGCTGAATGGACTCTCATGGTCACAGACACAAGCTATGGGGGTTACTCTAAGCAAAGATCACAACTGTGGGGTTCTCAGGTTTCAGTAATACACAAGGACACAGAAGCCTGGTTTCCATTGATTGATGGCCCATTTCTATGTCTGTCTGAGCTTATCAGAGATGCCTTGGTCTCCTGTCTTTGTCAGTAAGTTTACTGGGTACTCTTTATGGCTGCTCACATAATGGGCTCAGCCGTGCCCTGCATATTGTATATTGAATTTCCATTTCTTACATTTCTGTGTTTTATCCAGAAGAATTCCTCAGAACCACAGCTTTGAACTGTGGATTGATTTTACTCAAAACCATGTACACAGGAGCTATAGTTACATCCTGGTGGCAGAATTTAGAAATGCTTATCTGTTTCTCTGTGTTTTATGCAGGTAGAGTGCTTAATTGGGTGTCTACCTTACAGAATTGCCAATTTTATAAAGATATTCCTTTTTCCACTGTGTTCAGTTAGATACATGGTATATGTCACCTTTTTTAATGACTAGATAAATTATAAGTAGAGATGAAAATCACAGCTGCTTATTTAAACTTATAATTTTTAATGTGAATACTGAATAATTACATCATTTTGGTGCTCATTTTTCATAACACTACGTTACCTCCTGTGGAAAAAAAAACGATTTATTCAGTTTTGATATAATTCTATATTACAACATTTAAGATATGCTGAAAAAAATGTGTTATGCAAAAGAAAACTACAAAACTGGAGACAAAAGCTTGCTAATATTTATATACTATAACAAAGATGGACATGGATTTAATTCTAATAAAATCAGTTCTTAGAGAAACTAGTTTTCTCACCTTAAACTTTAAAATTGGGAATACCATCTATAGTAGATTTAGGCAAAGATTCAGGAGCAATACTTCTGCCTAGAATTCTATCCATAAATATAGATACAGACCTTCACCGTTTCTCTCTGTAGTGAACAGATACACAACTGTCTTTGCAGAACTACTGCAATGCATGTGTAAAACAGATGTCTAAATGTTATAAATTGCAATGTAAAGCAAATAAGAGTATTTCAGTGCAACATTATAAATCAAAACATCAAATCTAGCAGGAAAGAAAAAAACTGTAATAAAGTATCTTCCAACGTAGGCTGTTTTTTTCTTATAAGAATCTGTTTATATGTATAATGTCATATTGGCCTACCAGGAAATTTTGATGACATCAGCAAAACTAGAAAATTGGTCACATTTTTGAAACTGGCTGTGATTAAACTGAAATCAGAGTGCTGTACACTACAAGGCAACCAAAAGTTGGTGCTGTATAAGAACAATTTTTAGAAGTGAGAGTGCACATAAGATCTCTATTAATATTGAGAAAATAAAACATATTTTTGTGCTTAAGTATGGTTACTGATTTTTCCCTGTACTTTGAATTAATTAATCAATTTATTCATTTTGACCTTTTACTGATTCCGCTGTATACCTGTATCCATGATATATAACAGTCCTTGTAAAACTAATTCCAGTCTGGAAAATTAAGCTGCTAGCCACTGCTTGTAGGATAACACTGTAGATAGTATAAACCACAAGAATTGTGATCAAAGGTGTGATGCAAAGAAGGTTAAGGGAATATGGATGAAAGGTCTGGGAGGAGAACAACTGCCAGAACTTAAAACAGCTGCTATACAACAAAGATCCATTGCAGTCTGCATATATTACAGTCATGGGCACAATGCAATGAAAATAATCCTGTAATTTAACCTGTAGTTAATCCATGTAACCCATTTGCATTCACCATGTACACATATACTAGCAGACTACATATGTGTGGACTGTTTTTTTGACATTGAAGCTCATGCCCATATTATAAGAATTCTTAGTTTCAAAAACTGGCTGGTGACGTGCAAACTATCCACTGGGAAAACTTCCTATCTTCCAGATGATGACTGATTTATTTGGGAGAATGCTAGTTGTCATAGAATCATACAAGAGATTGTTCTAATTAAAAGTATAAACAAGAAGACAGTAATCCATAATTAGCAGCCTGTGTGAATGATATAACTTGTAGAGATTTAGTAAGTTTAAATATGTTTGAATTAGGACACTTTAGACACTTAATGGAATAAGAAGCATATACTTTGCATTAGATGAAGCCAAGGGCCTCTGTAAGGGACTAAGTTCCTATATACCACTTTTAAGTATAATTCCTCACCTGCTCACCTCAGCTGCAATTTAACAGCGGCATTTCCTAGTTTGTAACCAGCCAAGTCATCTAAGTACCCCAGTTCCAGCTCTGAGTAAAATTGTTCAGTGATGGTACCAAATTGCACCACATAAAAATGCAGCAAGATTCTCATTTTTACATCCCTGTACCTGTGCTTACCAGAACTTTGGACCCCAAGACTCCCAAGGAAATGCCCTAAATGCTAGGTCATGCATTCATTTTAATTCTCTTTTTAGATCAATGTAATAGTTTTATACAAAATTAAATCACTTAAATTAAATTATAATTGCTTCAGTAACAAAAGAGATTATAAAATCACTGTTGTTATCCCATTTATGTGACCAAAAAAGATTCAAGAAGAAAAAAGAAGAATTTTAGAGCACATGTATCACATTTCATATGGGTATGCTAAGCACCAGATATAAAATATGACTAATGAAAGAGCACCACAGTTGCTCTCTTCAGGCTATTTTTTTTTTTTTCGAGCTAGGGTAGATATCATTTTGACACCTATCTCAAAGATATGTTTAAGATTGTGTATTCCATATGTATGAAGGTGGAGTGGTTGACAGAGGTTGTGAGTTAGTTCGGGTGACTTTGTACTCAGTGTGCTCAGCATAGTGAATCCCATTCTTGGGCTCCCATCTGTTCCTAGACATTTTGTAGAGAATATAGAAACCTGATTTTGGGTTTTATTTTCCAGTATAACAGACTGATTAAAAGTTAGTCATCTGAGCACTAAGCCTAAGTCCTATTTTACTGATTTAATCCTAGATCTCTAAAAATACTGTTTTCAACTGTTAAAAGTGCAATTTAGCATGTCTTTAATATCTACACATTACTTTACTTATACTTACATGCTACTGCAATTACCTTGAATTTTAATAGACTTCATTACAGTTTAGTATTTTCTGATCCTGGAGAGCTTTCCTGCTGAACTACACTACAGATCAACATAAGCATAATTTAACCAAAGCTGTAGAATTATTTAAGAATACCCCTTACTTCTAACTTTCTAAGATTACACTACAGACATTTCATTGATATTTCCATTTTCTATTTTGGTAAGAACCATTTTTGTAGAATGGACTGCAAGTGAAATTGTTCAGTCTCAGAAGTTGTCCTTGTAATCATTTCACAGGGACATGTAAATGTATTAGAAATGCAGTAAACAAGATAAAAATAGTGACTCGTATCCTCATTCTGAGAAAGCCATATTGATCACATATGAATTGAACACAAGGCTTATTTTAAATGGTTTCAATACCAGTTTGGCAAATGTATGACATAGTATGCTGAACTGTGTTGAAAATGCATGTACACAAATACTATCTGCACACAGTTTATTAGTCTTGGGGACATGGATTTTTATTTTATTTTATTTTATTTTATTTTATTTTATTTTATTTTATTTTATTTATTTTTTTCCATAGAATCATAGAATATCTGAGTTGGAAGGGACCCACAAGGATTGTTGTGTCCAACTCCTGGGTCCCCAAAGGACCACTCAAAAATTAAAAAATAAAAAATAAATCAGATCATGTGTCTGAGAGCATTGTCCAAATATTTCTTGAATTCTGTCAGTCTCGGTGCCATGACCACTTCCTTGGGGAGCTTGTGCCAGTGCCTGACCACCCCCTCAGTGAAGAACCTTTTCCTGACATCCATACTGAACCACCCCTGTCGCAGCTTCAAGATGTTTCCTCAGGTCCTATCACTGGTCACCAGCAGTTGCTCCTCCGTTCCCCCTCTTGAGGAAGTTCTAGACTACGATGAGGTCTCCTCTCAGTCTTCTCCATGCTAAACAAACCAAGTGACTTCAGCTGCTCCTCATATACATCTTCCACTCTAGACCCTTCTCCATCTTTGTTGCCCTCCTCTGAACACTCTCTAACAGTTTTGTTTCTTTCTTGTACTGTGACGCCCCAAACTTCACACAGTACTTGAGGTGAGGCCGCACCAGCACAGAGTAGAGTGGGACAATCACTTCTCTTGACTGGCTAGAAATGCCATGCTTGATGTACCCCAGGATACAGTTGGCCCTCCTGGCCTCCAAGGCACACCGTTAGCTCATTTTCAGCTTGCTGTTAATCAGAACACCCAGATCCCTTTCTGTGGGGCTGCTCTCCAGCATCTCATCCCCCAGTGTGTATGTGTAACCAGGGTTGCTCCTTCCCTGGTACAGAATCTGACACTTGCTCTTGTTAAACTTCATATTGTTGGTGATTGCCCAGCTCTCTAATTAGTCCAGAATTAAAGTTGCATAACAGCAACTTTATTAATTCACTGGTATCTAGCTCAAAATACATGTATTTTGTTAGTTTTGCAACAGAATGAAACTTGTTTTTAGTAGGAAGTTTTAGACTCAGAAATGTTTATTCATTGATCAAAATGTGTATTTAACTGATTATATCTCTATTTTCCCTGGGCTATGATAATTACCTTTTTCACCTCTGCCTACTGTAGTATAACATTTAATTATCACTTTTCAAAGACTACAACAGATACTATTTTTGTCTTGTCTTTATGTGGTTTGGTGGCTCTAGAGGTCATTAAAAGTCAGTAAAAGTTTTTCTCAGACACCACCTGATATATCAAACAGTAAATCCATACAGGGATTAATGATTCACAAATGGTTTCTCAATGTTTTCAAAGCTTCTGTCATAAACTGGGTACCACAGAAAATTCTTCTGTTTTCTCCCAAGGATCATAAAGTAGCTTGTTCTTTCAGCCACCCCAGATGCTCTCTTAAAGATGAGTACCTGTGGATTAGCCTCCATCTCTGATACTCTCTGATCTTTTCTTAATCTCTGATACAATTCTAGAGTGTGGATAAATGGTAGCCAATATTAAGTTGTTCTAAATCAAGACATGCCCATCCTGATTTCTAAACATCTTTGTCATTAATCTCAAGAAGGAATACTAGTAAAAGCAATGGTAAAAGCAATACTAGCAAAAGTTTTTGGGTTTTGCTTGTTTGTTTGTTCTCTCTCTCTCTCTTTCTCTCTCTCTTTTTTTTTTTCCCTATGTTTTTAATCATTTTAAGTCTGATCAGCCATCCCAGGATTACCAATCTGTCATTTCATGTTGTCATGTAACATAATATGAATCTAAGTGCACTGATGTGTCTTCACCATGCAAGTGCTGGGACACTGCGGAAATGTAATAAAATAAAAACATAAAACAAAAACAATTCATCATAAGGTTTCAAAACTAAGACTATGCCTTCATGTCAGGCAGAGAATTTAGTTGCTAAAAGAAATGTTCGTAAAATAAGTAACTGAGAAACACCTAGCATCTAAGCAAAAATATTAAGGCATTTCTTAAGAAAGAGCAGGA
The DNA here is from genome assembly GCF_040182565.1 of Anser cygnoides. Lineage (NCBI taxonomy): Eukaryota > Metazoa > Chordata > Aves > Anseriformes > Anatidae > Anser > Anser cygnoides. Next base: position 55,761,082 of record NC_089874.1, read on the forward strand.
ATGTTTTGTTCGTTTTTCTGCCCCGTTTCTTGTCTCAGTAAAATGAACTGTTACCAGTATGTGCTTTACCAGTAACTCTTGTTATGATTTATACCAGAAAGCATGGTCAGTATGATTTTCATCATGGACAGACTATTTAAAAACACTCTGTTTCCCTTGGCTTAGATTAACATCATGGTGTATAGATGCTTCCAATAGCTTTGAATAGACCCATTTATATACTGGAAACAGGTTAGTCTAGGTGTGCTGTATTTGTTAATGGCTTTCAGTTAAGAAACCAGGTGACACAGCACAACATCAAACTAAGTTATCTAAGCTGCTTTCTTAAATTGACTCACATAGCATTGTACTTACAACACAGTTCTCTCTATCTGTATCTCCTGGTTGTTGCTTGGAGAGCTGCTGTTACTAAATTTTCATTTAATGTAGCTTCACTAGGGTGAACTCAAATTGCTCATTCTTTCTCCTTCTTTTATTTTTAATTCTCTCATTTTCTAATTTACTCTTCATACTTTTAAGCTTTATCTACATATAGTAATAAACAAAATAATATAAGTAATATTCAGCATATATTTTATTAGGAGTTGGCCTAGAGTTGACCTGTGGACCAGATTTTGTGTACTAGGTTCAGTACTGTGGTTACTGTTGTCCTCGTCTGTAATGTGATCTGTGACTCACAGCACTGAAAGTGTTGGCTTATGATAGTTAATCCTCATCTGATTGTAAGAGTGTGTAGTCACTGAGCCAGGTTTTGGCAGGGAGTAGCTGTTATTTTTGCATATAAAGCTTGTGCCCTGAGGCTTCTAGAAGATTTTTGTGCTTTCTTTTGTGAGATACTGTGAAGTTGTGTACTTTGTCACAGATGCTTATTTTAAATAAAGCAAGCTAATGACATTGTTTTAATGCAATTTCAGTCCTTATGCAATTTTTCCAGTTGGTCTTTTACTTTTATCATTTTATGAGTTTGTTCTGAAAACATGAACATTTACTTGAATATTTTTTGATATCTAATGGTACATAATATACCCTATTTAAATGTTGACATATCATAATTTGGAATATATATTTAGTTGACTTTAGGACTGATGGGAAAATTTCAGACGGTTTTCTGTTAAGAAAATGTGTATTCTCTATCCCAAAGTGTCTTACTCTAAGGTATCTTTCAGGAGTAGTCTGCCTGTCTGCACCTTCTGCCTTAGGTCTTTTGTTAGGACTGTTTGATCACTTCCACCATGGATAGATAATTATGCAACTGTGTCTGCCCCATGTCCTTTTGTGCACAAAAAGAAAGAAGCAATTCACCATGCATCATCTTTCCCAACAGTGAAAGGCGAATTTTGGTGCCTCATGGGAGACCATGTGTCCCAGCTTGTGGCTGGAGCATACAGAAGAGAGGAAAAGTGGTCACATGACTGCAGATATTACAGTGTGAAATAATGTGATGCCATGGTAGACATTTATGATTTTAAATTGAAGGCACTTAAAAAAAAAACAAAACACTAAAATTCCAGATGTGCTAGTATGCTCAGATATTCTTGCCATTCATCCCTGTGCTGACACAGTTCTGAGGAAGACAAGGAATGTGTCTTCTTTCTGAGGCGAGGTAGCTTTTTTCTCTGATGAGCTGAAGGGAGTATGAAAGAGGGCAAGAGTGGTCTGGGAGACTGTCACACATATAAAGTTACAAGGTTTGAACTGTTTTTCTGTTGAAAGTATCAGTTTATTCTAGCATTTGTGTTTAGTGTCAGTAGAGCTGGATCCCATCCCTCTCATCCTTCCTCTCATTCTCTCTCTTCCTCTCCACTCTTCTTTCCCTTCTCCTACTTTCTCTTCTGTATTGCCCTCCACTTTCCCCTCACCTCTTTTCCCTCACCTACTCCCTACTCCCATCACTTTCTTACCTTCTCCTCTTCCTTTCTTCCTTTCCCCCTCTCCCATGCCACTTGCACTCTCCCACCTCCCTCCCTCCTCTCTTCCCACCCCACCCCCCACCATTGCCTCAAACAAATTTAGATGGATCTCTTAGAAAGACAGTGAAGTTTAAAACATCCAAACTCAAGTGAGATACATCTGGAATTATATACTAATCAGAAAAATTTATATTATGTCTTTCTAATCAAATTGTAAGGGGAAAGAGAAGCAGATACATAGTGCAAACACGGATCCTTTACACAAGTTTTGGAAGTTTAGACTATCTTCAAACCAGCTCCAGCTTGCTCCCAGGGCCTAGACATCCCTTAGTAGCTGGAGCACATTGGTAGGCTCTTGGATTTTCCCTGCTGGTTTAGATTCATCCAAAGAAATTCAGTTTGTTTACCGTGAGACTGTTCCATAATGGAAACAAAATGCAGCTAGAAGGGATATAGCTTCAGAAAAACACTCGTCATCCAAACTAAAACAGTGTGGGAACATATTTGGAAGTGCAGCAAGATAAATTCAGAGAATCTGATTTCAGTAGCTCATACAAATTTTCAGAGAGCCGTATGTGCCTATTATAGAGCGTAGCAATTTTCAGTTCAGTGTTCTTGCAGAAGATAAGAAACTATATGAAGAAGTAAGCTCTTTATCAGGTAGTGCATAATTTAAGATTTTGGTTTCAGCAAAGCAGTTCCACTCCATTTAAAGCTGACAGGAGTAGAAACAGTATCTGACAGATTAATGCCCTAGTTCTGCAACAGGACTCAGCATACTTAATGTTATTTGAAGCCTCTGTAAAGTGCAAGACTGGGGTCTTCTGTGGGGAGACATTACATGATATTGTTTATAATTTAGAGATTTATTTCTTTTCAATAAGAACAAAAGTACAGGTGACTAAAGTAGCACCTTGATTGTAGTTACTGTAAGAAGAGAAATGGAAAAGTTACCAAGAAAAATGATTCATCTAGTAATGATTCGTAATACAATCTACCCCTACGGATTATGGATGCAAATATGTTGAAATAAGTTTTAAAAAGAAGAAAAGGAGTGCTTAGTTGTGCAAGTCACAACATGAAGCATTGCAAGTATTGTGGTTAAAGCAGTTCTTGATTTGATCCCTCTTCTCTTTGAGGCATAAGCTTGCTTCATCATTGTTAAATGCATGCTAAAATGGGAAATCCAAAGCTGGTGACAATTTAGCATACAGTTAATTAGTCATAAAAGCTCTGATGCAGATGAAATATGTCTGCCTACAAGTTGAGACTTATCAAGCTCTTCACATTTTGATTTTCCTAATGAAAGTCATGCAGGGATTTGATCATTTCTATACATAAGTGTAGCTTAGGTTGGAAGAAACTGCTGGAGGTCACATAGTCCAATCTCCTGCTCAAAGCATATCTTATGTAAAGCTGTATCATCTTGCTTGGGATCTTGTCTGGTTGAGTTTTGAAAACTTGTAAGGATGATGATTCTACAACATCTCTTGGCAACTTGTTCTAGTACTTAATCACTGCCACAATGAATTTTTTTTTCTTCATATTAGATCAGAATTTCACATTGCAGCTTATATCTGGTGCCTTTGTTCCTTCTTTTGAGTACCTCTGAGTAGAGTCTGGATGTCTTCTTCATAATATCTGCTTAGGTAACTGAAAACAGCAATTAGGTACCTTTTTTGCTGCCTTAAAAATGAGCAAATCCAGTTCTCTCAGTCTCTTCTTGTATGTCATGTTCAACAAATCCTGACAATCTTGTTGAACTTGCTCCAGTTTTTCAGGGTTTATAATGTGTTTTAGGGCGCCAGACTGGACAATGAATTACAGTTGAGTCTTGGTTCTGAAAAGAGGAGAATAATTAGTTCCCTTCACGTGATGGCAACACCATTCTTGATGTACATACTTAGCCTTCATTAATACACTGACACATTGCTTATTTATGTTAAAGTTGCTGTCCACCAGGACACCTGAGGCCTTTTCTGCAAAGTTCCTTTCTAGTCAGTCTGTTCTCCACTGATGTTTTTGCATGGGGCATTCCTGTTGTAGGCTCGAGTCTTTTTATATTGGTTTGTTGCACTTCATGAATTTCCTGTTGTCTCAGTACTAAAAGCCAGTCCCCTGGATGGCAGTCTTGCTCTCCAGAATATTTAGCACCTCTTCAAATTTGGTATTTTCCAGGTTGTTCATGACAACTTTAAACATTATCAGCACAAATATCAACCCCAGAGGAATGTCACTGGTGATAGGTGCCAGTTCCACTTTGAACACTTACTGATACCTTTTCAGACAAACAATCTAGTTATTTTTTCCACCTTACAGTAGACCTTACAGTCTACCAGCTTCGTTTGAATCTCAGTTTGGCCAGAAGATTGCTTGTAAGGGGATTGTATTAAAATCTGAGGCTGAGTCCCCAGTAAATGACATTTTCTGCTCTCTCCTCATCCATTGACCCAGTCATTTCATTACAGAAAGTAATTGGCTTTAATAGGAGCAATTTGTCCTTGGCAAATCCATACTTTTTTTTTTTTTCCTCCTCTATTTATTTACTTACTGCCTGTGAATTCACAAGAACCTACATGGTTGATGCGAGACTTGCTAATTCAAATGCCTCACAAGCAGGATATCAGAGCAGATCATCATAATTCTGCTTTTTCTTGGTCTTAAACTCCACCAGTCTGGGAGACATTTAGGTGAGATATGCTTATTGATTTCAGTAAGTTTTAAATTAAGCCTAATGTGCAGGTGCTCTTGAATGCTCTTTAGAAGGTGTAGTAGTTAGTATTTATGTGAAAAATACAACTCCTGGAGAGAAACTCCGTTCAACAACACCACCGTTTTTAATGAGTCTCTTTTTACTATTTTCAGTACCATGAATAATGTCTAAAATATAATATAATATAATATAATATAATAATAAAATAAAATAAAATAAATAAAATAATAAAATAAAATAAAATAAAATAAAATAAAATAAAATAAAATAAAATAAAATAAAATAAAATAAATAAAGAAAATAAAATAAAGAAAGGCACTTTTCTGCAAGATAACTGAGTGAAGACTGGTCAAATAATGGCTGGAGCAGAAGTAAAAATGGTTGACTTTATCCCTTGGTCTCCCCGAGAGAAGCTTCTTTGAAAGCTGAATTCAGGTAAACTTATATTAATATTTGTTTTGAAATGTGAAAACTTTAGTTAACAAAGTTGCACATATCTCTCAGGCTTTGCTTTTCTGATGGAAAAACAAAGTGAAATTGTTTAAGGGCTTTTGTTTTGCAATTTCCCTCCTTTCCTGTAATAGTTTGCAAAACTGCATGAAATGGATAATAACAATAACAAAACCAACAACAACAACAATAATAGTAATAATGAATCTAGGTTTCCTGCAGAAAGTATTATCATTTTAAACTAAATATTTGGCTAAAAAAAAACCAAAATATTTTGTTTCCGAACCATGATGTTGTGCCTGATAGATCTTATGCAGCAAGTTCTCCTGTAAGGCTTAGTTCTTTGGTCATACTGCATTTTCTGTACAGTGCCACAGTCAGATATTGCCTTGGTGTATTACACACAAGAATTGATGGCCTTGTCTCTGTATCATCTTAGAAATGTAGTAAGAAAACAAACAAACAAACAAACTTCAATATGAAAAAATCACAGATGATATGTGAAACAAAATATTAGTTAAATATACACAGCATGTAATTTTCCACAGGGCAGAGATAAAGATGTCATATAGTAGTTACTGCATCAGGGATGGAATTAAGCAATAAAAAGGAAACAGGCCAAGATTCTGTGGATAGGGGAATGCCCACTCTTCCTCCAATTTTTAAGTTCCTTCATGAAGAAATATTCAATATGTAAATGTTACCATCTTATCATTTACAGTTCTATATTTCTTCAATACCTGGTGAAATACATGTCCCTAAAGATTTCACTTACTTAAAAATATTATTTAGTAGTGCCAGCAGTTTTGCTCAGAGTTCACAGAACAGACTGATCTACGCTGAAAAACCTCAACAGCTGAGGGATATGCACATACCTTTGGGAGACAAAAGCATGAATTACATAAACAAGTTTAAAAAGTTTCTTCTTAGAAGTACAAATGCATGTTAGGTGTCAGCATTTCAAATTCAATAGTCCTTTGTAACTTAGGAGTTGAAGTCTCATTTTCAGAAGTGATCAGAATACTTAAATATACCATCTTCAGAAGAGACCACAATACCAATATATGAAATACCAAGATAGTCAAGGCACTGAAGCGTATCTCTTATGAGAAGAGACTGAAAAAGCTGTGATGGTTCATCTTGGAGAAGAGGAGGGTTAGAGGAGTTCTTATCAATGTGTATAAATACCTGAAGGGAGTGTACAAAGAAGACAGAGCCAAGTTGTTTTCGGTGGTACCCAGTGACAAGACAAGAGGCAATGAGCACAAAATGGAACACAAGAAGTTCCATTCAAATATCAGGAAGCACTTCTTTACTGTAAGGATGACAGAGCACAGAATAGTTTACCCAGAGAGATAGCAGAGTCTCTCTCCTTTGAAATTTTCAGAAGCCATCTGGACATGGTTCTGGGCAGCCTGCACTAGGTATTCTTTCCTGAGCAGAAGGGTAGGAACAGATGACCTCCATAGGTCCTTTCCAACCTTAACCATTCTGTGTATTCCTTGATTTTGTAAAAGTCTCTTTGAATGATGAGATTTGGATTTTTGCAGGTGAAATCTTCAAACATACTTTACACTTAAAATGTCCAAATGTGTGGTAACTGCTTTCTGAAGTATAAGACTAGCTTTGCTGGAAAGTGAGGATCTCTTTTCACTGCTTTTTTACTCCAAAATGGAAAGGGCAAATTTTTTTATTTTTTTAAATCTTATAAATAAATAAATAAATAAATCTCAAAGGTTTGTGGGTCCGGAAAGATGTTCCTAGATCTCCTACTGACATCCATGACTTCACTGACTTGCTGCCTAGTGTTGATATGTGCATACTCTGGCAATCAATTTTAAAATCTTTTTCTAGTAGTAGTTCTTTAATGGAAGTTTTGTCAAAAGGATCCTCTTGTTATAGTTAAAAGATTTATGACTTGAGACTGTACTGGGAAAGTCGTTTGAAATACTTGGTGTTAAACTTGGTTGATATTGAAGTGATGGGTGGAAAGGATTAAAGAATGAATTCTAGTTTGTGTCTTTGTCTGAGAAACATTAAATCATTTTAGATCAAGTTTAAAAGAGAAAAATAGGGCTATGGTCACATGAAGTGTCAAAGAAGCAAACCCCAAATTAGTCCAGCTGGGATAAAGGTGAATTTTACTCCAAGATTAAGCATATCCTGGGCTGTTTATGAAAAGCCATCTTTTATAATAATTGGTGTGTTTTCCATTTATTCAAGCCTTAAAACCATACTTTCCCAGATTCTAGTTTTAATTTGTCTGTCTTTCCTTCCTCATATTTGACTCTGCAGAATGTGAGTGGACCACTGTGAGTGGTCACATCAATTCAAAACAATTAATGGGGAAAGGAAAAATATCCTATAGCCATATAAATTGTCCTGGTTTTGGATATCTATTTTATCTGTTATATTAAATTTTTAACTGTTTGAGCAATTGCTGGACAAGTCCACAAAAAATGTTTTCTGAATATCTTGTTGACCAGAAAAGGCTTTTGATTTTTTATGTGCTTTATTAGCTGGTGCATTTTCCAACATAAAATTATTGTGATCTTTATATACATATATATATATCAAGACAGAGGTTTCAGCTACTGTATTTGAAATAGAGATGTGTTTAAAGATTATTTAGGTCTTCTCCATTGTAGTTGGAAAGGAAAATATGTTAATATTTTAACACTGATTTTTAAATGAAATGTTTGCAGTTAACACCTCCAAAGAATTATGTATATTTAGTCAGTGTGGGAGTCAGATCCCTAGCTGATGTAAATTAGCATTGAGCTGAGTGAAATATTGCATATTTACACCATCTGAATAGGTCTTTCTACTTTCTGTACACCTCAAATAATTCATAAGTAAACAAAATAAACCATTCAATTTACAGAATACAGTCTCCATATTATATTCACCATGAAGTCTATTACTGTCTTCATAGTTTTAAATATGTTTAATTGTCATTATTTTGTTATTTTAAAAACCTACCTAACTCTACTAAAATAAAAAAAAAGGTTTTAAGATAATACCTCCCCAAATGCAGCTAATTGTGTCTACAGAACTGCTGAATAAATTTCATCATCTTTTTGTTTTATACAAGGAGATATATATTTATATGGAAACAGAAATTGTATTGACAATACTTTGCTTTTCTAATTAAAATATTTTATGTGAATTACATAATTTATTTTTGAATTCTGATACAAGGTATACCAATGTATATTTTTGGATTTTCTTTTCTGTTCTTTTTGAAAAAATCATCTTGGAGTTCTGTCTATTTTTCCCTTATGTAATCTCCATATGCATATAAAATGAAGGTGATTTGTACTGAGAAATAATTTCATTTTGCTACCCATTGTGTACCTAATTTTAATCAAGCTCAAGTTGCACTTTATAAGACTACTGTAAGTATCTTTCAGTCTATTTGTGAGTGAAACTGTTCGACATTCTCTCCAATATTATGGAAAAAAAAAAAAGTAGAATTTAGGTTAATTTAAATCTGACTTTTGACCAGCACTGCAAGTTCTGAAATGACAGAAGGAAATAAGAGATGGCAGTTATACTAAATTGTCCAAGTGTCTCTGGTTAAAAAGGAAAATAGTTGGTACTGTTTTTGACAAAATTTGAAATATTTAATGTGGAGGGTTATTTACCATTTATAAGACAAACCACCCACAGCAAATTGTAGAATTACCTGTAATTCTACAGGTAATACCTAAAGCATTGTAGAATCTGTTGAAGCATAAATGTATTTACAATCTTACTTTCTACGTGAGGTTATTAAGAAGCCAACTTGAAAATCATTTAACTTCCAACAGCATCTCTAATGCTTTCCATTTTGTTTCAGACTTGTTTGTGGCTTGTAGACTGTATCCATTGTACGGATAGATAGCAAGTTGATGAGAGAGTTTAAATTGTGAGATTAATATTGTTAAATACATCTGTAACTACTCTATAGTATTTGACTGTATTGGCTATGATACTATTAAGATTTCAAAGAAAAGCTAAAGACAATTTTTACATAAAATAAAATCTCTTTTGAAGCTACTTGAAGAATGAATATATATTTTTAAGAATTTACCCTCAAGCTATGGCTGTACTTTTTGTATCAACGGAGTTATCAGAACAAATAAATACTTATTTAAGAAATATCCTATTGGCTTTAGAAGGTAGTATGTAGTTCTCTTTGAAATATGTATCTAAATGACAGAGATATCCAACTGCCACTATGACATGCATAGAAAGTTGTAGAAATGTGACCAAAGATACGTGTTTTATTTCAAATAACATGAGACACAGTCCAAAATTTTCACTGAAATTAAACAAAATTTTGTTCTGAGAGCCAAAAACTTTTATATTTGTAAATTATTATTTTTTTCAATAACATTGCATATTGTTGACATATGTGACTAGTAGAGAGAATGTATCAGAAAAGCAAAAATATGTTTTATTTGTAGCTCATCTGAGAGTTTATTTTTATATCACTTTATTCTAGACTTTGTAGAAATTGGGCTGGGACAGATTCTGATTCCTAAGGTGAACTACTACTATAATCTACTTAAAGTATGTCTACCACAAATTTTGAGGGAGTAAATAAAAAAAAATAAAAGATGGTTGCTTTTAAAACTCCTGTGAGGTGAGTTCATTTAAGCATGTATATTATTTTAATAAATATTCATTTTTAATGGTATTCATATGATTTCCAAAACTTTCAGTGTGGTTGTGTTATTGTGTTATTTGTATTTTGGATTACTTTTTCTTTTCTTTTTTTTTTAATGTGGTTCATGAAAGGATTTTTCAGATTTTATTGTGCTTACATGTAGATATATATCTATATACGCCCGTAAACCAACAATGAAGGAGGAAACACTATTAATATAAGAATGTTGAAGATGCATTTTAAACTGAAAAAAAGTTGTTTTGGTGTATCTCTTCTAGGATTTTTTTCGGATTCTCCTATGGTATCTTCACCTATAACATAAAATTTAACATCATGGTTTGCAGAATTTATATTGTGAACAGTTTACTATGTCATTTCAAAAGAAGGAAAATGGCTGGTTTAATTTAATTTGTCACCATCATTCAGGATGAAAAAAGGGTCTGTGAATATTTCCACTTTGGATATCTAACCTCGGCTTTATTATATGATGATTTGTTTAGAACAAGGTAATTGACCTTCTGTTGAGGAAATCCCCCTTGTAAATATTCCAAGATGTTAAGACAGTGCAAGTCACTAATCATGTTTAAAAACCTGATCGAAATCATTGGTGTGATGATACAGTGTTTATTTGTTTGTTTGTTTGTTTTTGCCATGAAAATAATAATAATAAAACAAGAGTAAAAAAAAAAAAAAAAGAATAAACCATACAAAACAAATGCAAACAAGTAGACAATTAGTAAGATAAAATTAAATCTTCAATATCTCAAATGCATAAAATAAAGATAAAAGAGAGAGAGATAGAGAGAGTTTAGATACCCCACTAACCTGGGCCCAAACACACAGTTGAACACAGGAAATTATCAAAACAAGGTCCAGAGAGAGGAGTTTCTGTGTTAATCAGAAGAAAGGAAAATAATGCTAAAAGTCTCGTGAGGAATTTCTTATGATACTCTGATGGACCTTTTGGAAGAGGTAAGAAGGAATGATGTGTGCAGTAGTAGTGGTAGCACGTAGTGAGGATGTCAGGGTCACACAGCATAAACAACATGTTGAAGCTTGCAAGGAACTTGGAGATTAATATAAGCAAACATGATGTTCCTTCATTACAAGCTCTGGGTCTCCTCCTCAAGAGTTATTATTAAATTTATATTATATGAGTGTATGACACACAATGTTATGAAATATTCTCTTTGTGAGGATAAGAAAAGTTACAGATGTTACAGTATTTGGACCTGTATAATAGCTTAAGACAAAATGATGCTTAAATGTCTAAAAATTAGGTTTTCAAGTCCGTGTGTTTTTTCAAACGTATACTGTAGTGCAAGTAAATGACTGCCGGGTGCACAGGTAGATGTGAGCAAGTCTAGAACTAGCTAGTTGAACTGAATGTATAATATGACACAGCCTTTTCTTCCTACTTAGCTATGAGCAGAATTTTAATGCTTGAATTGATGTCAATGCTGTTGCAGATTTACTGGTATTGTCCAACCTAGCTAATGGAAGGCTTGTCCTAGTGTATCTGTCCAATCTGAATCACACTTCTGCGTTATAGCAAAAGATGGCAAAATCAGTTGTAACCTGGACCATGACTCACTGCTATTTGCACACACTTAGCAGAATGGCAGATATCTTGCCTTTCCAGAAGGAAAGAGAAAGAGTCATCCTGCTAGGTCTTTAATGCGTCAGATTGCTTTGGTGTTTGTTGTTTTGTTCAGAAGAGCAGAGGAAAGAACAATTAAGCTCAAATTGATTCTACTTTTTTTTTTTTTTTATATCCAACTGTGAAATACTGTATAAGTATTGTTTAATTACTGGTAAGAGACTTGTAATTCCATCATTCCTTTTTCATCTGCATATGCTTTAAGTTTTCATTTACTCTTTTACTCGTTCAGAATTATGGCAGAGGAAATAGAATGCAAACACATTCAAGAAATCATACTGGATTCTAAATGACTTTGCAGATTGACTGTGCATGTTTATTTTTCCTTTTAAACCCAAAAGGCCTGAATAAGATCTTTAGAACTAATTTGAGGTTCTCCTGTTAGAAAATCTCGGACATAGCTTCTAAAGAATCCATGTGTTTTCTTGCTTCTGCTATTAAAGAATATGTACTCCAGAGTAGCTGGTGGTATGTAACAGTTGTGGAACTGACTGCTCGCCATTGAGAAAAACAGTATGCAGTCCAGAGCTTTACAAGTAGTCTCAATAGCTATTGTTACAGTACTGCTGAGCAATCTCTTCAAATAAGCTTCATTAAACTGTAGTTCTGACAATCATCTTGGATTCTTTGTCAGTTTTATATCTGAAGTGGGGGCTTAGGGAATTTTACTGGAATTATTTACATTTGTTTTGCTTTGCTGTTGAAGTGCTACATACTCTAAAGTAATACTTTTAGGAGAGGCTGGCCTAAAATAACAAGCATAATTTGTTTAATTGTCTGTCTAAACATGAACTCAGTAAATGAACTGTCATTAGATTGTGTGATTTACTGAAAGCAACCATCCAGTCTCTGGTAAATTAACTATCCTAACTGCTGCTTCTATTTGCAGATACTAAGCATGACAGAGGAAGAACAAGGAAACTTCACCCCTTCATTCAGTGACTTGGTGTGCTGTTTATCACTTAATGCACCAAAGAACTATGCTAATGACCTTCATTATGCTTATGCTTCATTATACCTTCATATCTTATGTTAAACCCTCTTAGCACTGAGAAAAGCAGCACTTGATTCCAAACCACCTTGTGGCTGAATTTTGGTTTAAAAATGCTACAGAAAGGAAGGGCAGGAGGAGGATGATATTAAGACTAGAAATACTTTATACACAACTGTATGAAACATTACTATTTCAAATAGCATTATTTATTTATTTATTTATTTATTTAATATTTAAAACTTAATCTGGCTTTCGTTTGTGCAGATCCATACCGGCACTTAATGCAAGATACTAAATAACTTGAACATGCTGGCTTACAATGCACATGCTCAAGGGAATATGACTGCTTCCAATGTGTGAAGCCGGTGTCCAAGAACATATTTACATTTGGACGGAAGAGATATAAAGAGTTTAGGTGAGTGATCCTTTAACTGAAGCACTTTTGCACTGAGGGAAACCAGTGTGGCAGAAACAGATACTTTTTGCAGTTTATTTTCCTTCTGGTGATTAGGACATATCGGAGCACAATGTCCCTTCCACATTTTCCAGGGACAGTGCAACAGTATAAACCTATCATCTATATCAGCAACAGGCTTGCTCCAATAAATAAAAATAAAAACGAATAATAAATTAAAAAAATAAAAATAAAACAGGCTAATAGAAGCCACACTGGATTGGATTTAAATATATTTTTTTCTATTCTATGGATGCTGCTGAAGTGGTAGAGAGTCCTTGTTGGTACTAGAAATTGTAAAAAGTAGAAAATAATAATAAAAATATATACTGGGTACTAGTGGAATAGAAGTATACAATTATAATAAGAGCATTTTGAAATGTTGTTTTGGGGGATACTGGTTACTCCTGTCCCTGGTTCTGTTGTTGTCCTTGAGGTGGATACTGTCTTATTCAGGAGTAGATTAGTACCCTTCTCGTAATCTCTCTTTACTGTTTTGAAACAATGAGATGGTGGAAAATTAGTCTACAAATCTTTGTGTAGGGCATATAAAAGATCCTGAGATCATTGGCCAAGTGACAACTCAAGACACCTGAATCTCTTGCCATAGCTGTGTTGAACTGGAAAATTCAAACCAAATTAAATTGTTCTATAGGTTTGAATTGGTTTATACATTAAAAATTATAACATTGATTTCAAAACAACTCAGAAATGAAGGAAAACTTACCACCACTCAGGAAAATGTGGACTAGATGCATATGAGTCCTAGACTAAGGCACTCTGTCAGTATGGGTAGGGTAATATTGTGAAACATGTATGTAGCCATTAATCTAAACTTCATAAAAAGTATGGCTCACTGTTCCTGATAACAATTAAAATGAAGTTGTCTTACCATTTCATAAGTAGACTGATATTATTGTTTTGTACTGTGGTTTGTGTTATATTCTTCTTAACTGTAATTTTATTTGTGAACACTATATGAAGCCCTGATGCTTCAACAGAGTAGGAAAAAGAGAACTCAAAGAACTGTGTTGGGTTGTGTATCTAAGTCCTGACCAAGTAGTGTATCTAAGCCAAACCAAGTAGGGGGGGGATTTTTTTGGTCTCCTCTTCTGTTTCAAAAGTGAATCCCTGTAAGCTGAGAGTGTTCCCATTCAGTGTAACTGAATAGCTAAATAACGTTAAAAAGGTCTTATGCTCGCTTTCTTTCTCACATTATATTTTAAAGTGTATTCCTTTGTCTTTTTTTTTTTTGGTTCTCTCTTTAAAAACTTTTTAAAATATAGTATAAATATCTTTCATAATCTTGCCTCCAAATGTTGTTTACATTTCCATTCTGAAAAAGCATCTGTGTGGTTTACTGACCTTTGTGTCTCTAAAGCCCATCTGATTTCAGTGGCTGGAAAAAAAATGAGTATTTGAACGTTCTTTTCTCCTGTTTTCTCCTCTTCTACTACCTTCCAGCATGGGTAAGATCAAAGAGAAAAAAAAGACAAGAAAACAACAGATGGACAGTAATGGGGAGCCAGATGCAGAACCTACGCTGTAGTCCCACAGACTGTGAGGTAAAAGAATCACAGTGATGAGAAGTTGGAAATGAATGTAGGTTGTTTATTCATGAATAAAGCTTTACCACCTATACTGTGATACACTAAGGAGCTCTAATAGAATTAAGGTGTTTTGTTACGCTCTTCTGTTTGGGAAAAATCACAGCCTGCAAAGAAGGTCTTCTCATTAACAGAACTTGCATATGCTTGGTTGCACACGTTGTACAGAACACCAACAAATAGATACCAAGTAATTTAAATTTGCTTCTTGGCTGCAGTTTATGACTAAGTAACATATAGGAGTTTAACTTCCGCACAGTTGATTGGAACTGACTCTAAATATTTAAAGTCTGTAGATCCATGATGAAATGTGATAAACTCCTTGTCTATTCTAAAGCTGTGATACAGGGCAGAAGAACAGCACTAAAATGGTAAAAAGTTGCCTCAAAAATCTTTGAGCTCAAAGAGCTCAAGGTTGCTTCTCTGCAGCATGTGAAAAGTATCCTTATTTTGGAGCATTGACAGGAGAGAAATACACAAAAATGACTGAGTCTATCTAGGAGGGAGTATTTTAGTGTCTCTATGTCCACAGCATACAGAACTGGAAGGCCTCTATAAGGTCTCCCCAGAACCTTCTCATCTCCAGGCTGAACATCCCCAACTCCCTCACCCTCTCTTCAAAAGAAAGGTGTTCCAGTCCTCTGATCAACCTTGTGGCCCTCCTCTGGACCCTCTCAAACAAATCCATGTCTTTCTTATGCTGGGGCCCCCAGAGCTGAACAAACTACTTCATGTGGGGTCTCATGAAAGTGGAGTAGAGTGGAAGAATCATCACCTTCAGCGTGCTAGCTACAATTCTTCTGATGCATCCCAGGATATGGTTGGCTTTCTTGGCTGCAAACACACATTTCTGACTCATGTTGAGCTTTTCATCCACCAGTACCCCCAAGTCCTTCTCCATAAGGCTGCTCTCTACTCAGTCATCACCCAGCCTGTATCCATGTTTGGGATTGCCCCTACCAAGGTGTACTACCTAGCACTTGGCCTTGTTGAACTGCATGAGGTTTGCATAGGCTCACCTCTTGAGCCTGTCAAGGTCCCATGGGAAGGCATCTCTTCCCTACAGCATGTTGACTGCACTTCTTAGCTTGGTATCATCCAGTCTTGCTGACAGTGCACTCAATCCAACTGTGCATGTTGCAAACAAAGATGTTAAATAGTGCTAATCTCAGCACAGACCCCTGAAGGACATCACTTGTCACTGGTTTCCACCTGGACATTGAGCTATTGACTCTCTGAGTACAACCATCCAGCCTTATACACTGAATGTTCCATCCGTGAAATCAATGTTTCTCCAATTTGGAGACAAGGATGTCCCCCGGAGGTCAGTACAGGGTCCAGTGTTGTTCAGTGACCTGGACGATGGAAGGCAGTGTACCCTCAGCAAGTTTGCTGACAACACAAAACTCAGAGGAGTGGGTGATACCCCAGAGGGCTGTGATGCCATTCAGAGGGACCTTGACAGGCTGGAGGGCTGGTCAGAAAGGAACCTCATGGAGTTCAACAGGGACAAGTGCAGGGTCCTGAACCTAGGGAGAAATAACCCCAAGCACCAGTAGAGGGGTGTGACTTGCTTTAGATCAGCTTTTCAGAGAGAGACCTGGGAGTCCTGGTGGACAGCAGCCTGACCATGAGTCAGCAATATGCCCTTGTGGCCAAGAAGGCCAATGGTATCCTGGGCTGCATTTGGAAGAGTGTTGCCAGCAAGTCAAGGGAGGTGATCCTCCCCCTCTACTCAGCCCTGGTGAGGCCACACCTGGAGTCTTGTGTCCAGTTCTGGTCTCCACACTACAAGATGGACATAGAACTACTGGAGTGAGTTCAGAGGAGGGCTACGAAGATGCTGAGAGGACTGAAGCACCTGTCATATGAGGACAGGCTGAAAGAACTGGGCCTGTTTAGCTTCAAGAAGAGAAGACTGAGGGGAGACCTCATAAATGTGTATAAATATGTGAGGGGAGGTTGTCGAGAGGATGGAGCCAGTCTTTTCAGTTGTGTCCAGCAACAGGATGAGGGGCAACAGGCACAAACTGAAGCACGGGAGGTTCTGCCTGAATATAAGAAGTCATTTCTTTTCTGTGAGGGTGACAGAGCACTGGAACAGGTTGCCCAGAGAGGTTGTGGAGTCTCCTTCTCTGGAGAAATTCAAAATCCGTCTGGATGCCATCCTGCACAATGTGCTCTAGGTGATCCTGCTTGGCAGGGAGGTGATCTTCCGAGGTTTCTTCCAACCTTGACCATTCTGTGATTCTGTGATTCAAACCGTGATGTTGTGTGGGACAGTATCAAATGCTTTGCACAAGCTCATGTACAGGACACATCAGTTGCTCTTCCCTCATCCACTAATGCTGTAACCCACCAAATTTTTCAGGTATGATTTGTCCTTAATGAAGCCATGTTGGCCGTCACCAATAACCTCTTTGTTTTCCATGTGCATAGAAGGATCTGTCCCACAGTCTTAAAAGGCAAAAAATGAGACTGACTGGCCTGTAGTTCCCTGTGTCTTCCTTCCCTTTTTAAAAATGGGATGTATTTTTCATCTTTTCCAGTCAGTAGGAACATTACCAGACTGCCATGACTTCTCAGATACAATGTATAGTGGCTTAGCAACTTCATCAGCAAATTCCCTCATGACTCCCGGATGCATCTCATTAGGTCCCATGGACTTGTGCATATGCAGCACTTAGCTGGTCTCACACCTAATCTTCTCCAACAGTGGGCAGTACTTCATTCTTCCAATCCCTGCTTTTGTATTCTGTGACTTGGGTGGTGAAGTTCCAGTATAGCTGAGTCAGGTGATATTTCTCTAACATAGAGATGCCATTTCAAGGGAAACAGTATCTTGGACTTAAATTTTCACAGCAATCTCAGGTCTTGATTGTAATAAATAGACTAGACTATTTCATGCCATCAATATTTCAGGACTTCTCATTAGTAGAGAACTCTTCTGGACGCATATGACTTTTCTCCTGAAAAGTGGACAGACTAGGGTGATAAACAATACAATCATTGAGTACTTCATATTATGTCCAAACAGAGGATAAGAAGAAGCAGAGAATGCATAATAATAGCTAAAGGATCAAAGAGGATCCTTTCCTTTTCACAGAAATAGTCTTGAACATATCAGCTCTCCCAGGAACTATCAAGTCAAATTCAAGATTCCAGCACTTCAAAATAAATAAATAAAATAAATAAATAAATAAATAAATAAATAAAATCTAGGAACTGAACGTTCTAAAAATCCATATGAAAATGAAACTGTTGAAAGCTATGGTAAACAATTCATACTTCTACTGCACTGATAAAACTCATCAGTGAAGTCAGAAAGGCAGAAACTGAGGATCAACATGTGCTTCTTCAGGATTAAGAATTGTCGTATATAAGCATGTTCCAAAACGAACGTATGTGTCTTTGAGCTTCTACAACTGAAATAACAATGTGCATATGTAATCTAGTTCAGTGAGAGTAAACACACTGATAATAATTCATTTCTTGTTTTTCCTTCTCCTTGGTTCATTTAGCCAACAGAAGATAAAATCTTTCCTATTTACACTGAGAAATTCAGTGTACATTTGTATCTCTGTCTTCTTGCCCCCAGAATACCTCATTCAGTTCAATGAGAACATTAGTTGAAAGAAAAAGCAGAAGAATCATACAGGGCCAACTTTTTACTCTTTGTTTATCAAACTACTTACTCTCTAACTGGTTTCCTGGCCCACTGCTCTGATACTGGTGCCAGTCATTCTAATCAATGAGATCACAGTTTAATTCTTATCATTGCATTGTTCATGAATCTCAACAATTCATTCAGTCATTTAGACCAGGGATTCTGCAAAATGCTTATCTAATAGACATCTTTTCTACTTGGATTTGGTGGACCACTACTAGTAAAATTAGCCACCAGGTGACAGTGTTGTTCCATTCCAATAGAAAACTGGACATTTTCTTAGGCAGAAAAAGAACAAGAGGTTTTAGAGGGGGAATTTTAACAAAATTAAAATTTTAGATATCCAATTTTTCTGTGTATGTTTTTTTACCTTTTTTTTTTTTTCTCCTAATCCCATCTCGAGACTCAGGTAACTTCTTGGAGCAAAACTTATATATCAGTTTTAAAACTTTATTACATCATTTTAATCCCTCAAAGCAAGCTGGCAACAACTTTCATCTCAGAAGAAATTTCTCTTAGTGACTTGCTTTTCAGTTTCCTATTAGACATGATCTTTTTTGTCTGATAAGGGTTTTCTAGTGACGTGCAATTTTAGATATGAATGTTTACTTGTTAAAGATTTTTTTTTTTTTTTTTTTTAATTGGGGGGTGGGAGGAAGCAGTAACTAACATAAGAAGATCTGTGTCATTAACTCAAGCAAAGCAATACAATCAATTCTGTAAGCAAAATAATAATAATAAAAGAAAGAACATTTAATGTACAAATTACATCTCTTTGTACATATAGTTTTGCCTGTGTCAGATTCTGTAACAAATCATAGTATTTAAAGTAATTGCTGATCTCATTAAGCAGCTGGATTGGCAGTAAACTTTTTTTTTTCCTTTGGAATCATGAAACTTGTAATGATTTCTGATTTTACAATTAACATATTTGTGTTATACACACTTCTAAAACTGGTATTAATTTTCATATTTCCAGTGAATTTGTAAATATATATATATCTTGCACATACTTCATGGTGGTGACTGTTCTGTAATGGGTTCTTTTGTGAGCTTCAGAGTACGTCTGCATTCAGAGAGTGACCATTGGTCAGTTGGCTTGTAATAGTTTTTAGCTGTGAATTACAAATCTGGCTTCTGCAGGTATTTCATGCTGTATCACAGTGCCAGCAAGATACATGGATGCATCTGATAGTGAAGAGTGAGCTGTGAGTGAAGCCAATAGATACTGAATTTTGAACATGAAGTACTACATAATTTTAATACATTGCAGAAACACTGCAGACATCTTATTTCGGGCATAAAATTACTAGATTTTAAAATTATTTATTTAAATCTTAATCATTGTACATCAGTGAAATAGGATCTTAACACTGCTTTCATTCACTGAAGATATTCAGAAGATTCAAGCTTAAGAAGCATTTAGCTGTTATGTCAAGGCACTGTATAATATCCCTAAGAGAAATTCTCAGCCTCAACATTCTCCTTCAAGTCTAGTGTTCAGCAAAAAATGATTAGAGACATACACTGAATAATAAAGAGAGAAAAAAGAAATAGAATCATACTATCATAGAATCTTAGAAGATCCTGAGTTGGAAGGGGCCCACAAGGGTCACTAAGTCCAACTCCTGGGTCCCCAAAGGACTAGCTCCCCCCCCCCCCCCCCCAAAAAAAAAAAAAAAGACAATCTCCAACACAGATCATGTGTCTAAAAGTGTTGTCCAAATGCTTCTTCCACTCTGTCAGGCTTGGTGCTGTGACTACGTCCCTGGGAAGCCTATGCCAGTGCCTGACAACCCCCCTCAGTGAAGAACCTTTTCCTGATATCCAGCCTGAACCACCCCTGTCGCAGCTTCAAGATGTTTCCTCAGGTCCTATCACTGGTAACCAGAGAGAAGAGACCAGTACTTACTCCTTCATTCCCCCTTGAATGGAAGCTGTAGTCCACGATGAAGTCTCTCTTTCAGTCTTCTCTTCTCCATGCTAAACAAACCAAATGACTTCAACCACTCCTCATACGTTTTCCCCTCCAGACCCTTCTCCATCTTTGTAGCCCTCCTTTGGACATTCTCTAATGGTTTTATGTCCTCATATTGTGGTGCCCCAAACTTCACACAGTGCTTAAGGTGAGGCTGCACCAGCACAGAATAGAGTGGGACAATCACTTCTCTTGACTGGCTAGAAATGCCATGCTTGATGTACCCCAGGATACAGTTGGCCCTCCTGGCCTCCAAGGCACACTGTTAGCTCATTTTCAGCTTGCTGTTAATCAGAACACCCAGATCTCTTTCTGTGGGGCTGCTCTCCAGCATCTCATCCCCCAGTGTGTATGTGTAACCAGGGTTGCTCCTTCCCTGGTGCAGAATCTGACACTTGCTCTTGATAAACTTCATATTGTTGGTGATTGCCCAGCTCTCTAATTTGTCTAGATCTCTCTGCAAGGCCTCACCATCTCTGACGGAGTCAACAGCTCCACTCAATCTGATAAAATTTGTGAACTTGCTCAAAAAGCCTTCACATCCTACACAGCTGCTCATTTAAGAAGTACTGTCCATCCATGTACCCTGAATGAGTCAAGGGCCCTTAATGGCAATTGCGTATGGTAATACATGTAAGGATTATATATTCTTGCATATGCACAACCAATGGTAAATTACGCTATGTGAACAGCTACCTTTTCCCTTGGAAATCACTATATACACCTAGTTGAAAAGTTCATCCTGAAGCAGGAAGATTTCATCCTAAGTGATAAAGGCTTGGCATAGTTATTTATAACTAAACAAACAAACAAATTAAAAACACCTCACACTTCTTCCTGATGAAAATTTTGTCTCAATAATAATGGATGTTACTGTACCTAACTACCTGGAAATACTAGGTTTTAGAATCATAGAATCACAGAATAGAGTCATGGAATATCACAAGTTGGAAAGGACCCACAAAGATAATTGAGTCCAACTAATGGCTACACACAGTACTACCTAAAAATTAAATCATATGTCTGAGTGTAGTCCAAATGCTTATTGAACTCCAGCAGTCTTGGTGTGCCTTGACCACTACCCTGGGGAGCCAGTTCCAATGTGCAACCACACTTTCAGTGAAGAACCTCCTCCCAATACCAAATCTGAACCTGACAGGTTCTTTTGGCTGCCAAGGGACAATTTTGGCTTGTGTTCAAGTTGCCATTAAATAGAACCCCCAGATCCCTTTCTGCAGGGCAGCTCTCCAGCCTCTCATCCCCCACTCTGATTATGTATCCAGGATTGCCGCATCCCAAGTGCAGAATCAGACAGTTGCTGTTGTTAAATTTCATGCAATTCATGATTGCCCAGCCCTGTAATTTGTCTAGATCTCTTTTCAAGGACTCTCTACCAACAAGGAAGTCCTAATATAGTATCATCTGTGAAATTACTTAGTATACACTTGAGTCCTGCATCCAAATCATTTATAAAAACATTAAAGAGAACTGGCCCTAAAATGGAACCCTACAGAACCCCACCATTGACTGGCTGCCAGCCTGATGTAACCCCATTTACTATAACCCTCAAAGGGTTATAGTTCTGTATAGGAGAACCATATGGGCCAACCATATCCTGGGGTGCATCAA
The DNA here is from genome assembly GCF_040182565.1 of Anser cygnoides. Classification (NCBI taxonomy): domain Eukaryota; kingdom Metazoa; phylum Chordata; class Aves; order Anseriformes; family Anatidae; genus Anser; species Anser cygnoides. The sequence continues at coordinate 55,782,798 of NC_089874.1, forward strand.
GAACCAATTGTTAATCCATAGTATTGTCTAGTTGTATGCTGGATAGCTTATACAGAAAGATACTGTGAGAAACAGCATTGAAAGCTTTGCTGATATCCAAAAAGATTTCTTATTGCAATATTAATCTGAAGAATAAAAAAAAAAAACAAACAAAAAAAAACCACTGAGAAATAAAGAATTTCATTATTAAATGTGAACACTTTATTTTCTTTTTTTGTGCTGTTTATGTTATTAACTGATTTTGATAAAATTCTTTTATATAATAGAATTCCCAAGTGTCTCATAGAAGAAGAAAGGAAAATACTATGTAATTAATCCTACTTTGCAGGAGACCCTTTTTCAAGCCAGCTACAGATTTTCCTTTTTATTTTGATGAATGCATACTTTGATGAATACTTAATGCATTTGCATATTATGCATTGCATATATTGTTTTGGTAATGAGGAAGTTAATCAAGTTGCTGTACCATTGTGGGGGGAGGTTTGTCTGATTATTTGCCAAGTTCTAGCAAATTGCTTTCTGCAGCCAAACAGTTACATCATTTAACTTACACCATGTCCAACGCAAAAATATATTGTGGAATAAATAGTAAGGGTTAGCCTTAAGTATATGCCATCAGAGGAAAACTTTAATTAGGAAAGATTGAGGTTGACTGGTAATTATAGAGGTAACAATTCACGCCTCCATAGTTAAAGGTTGAGTCACTGTTTCCAATATATACCATTATTTTCTGGGGTTTATACATTCAGAATGTGTGCAGTCAAATCCTAAAAACATATATATATATATATTTTTGGATAGGCTATAGATAAATTTCAGTTGTAACAATGAAAAATATACACTCAACAATCAATACTTCAATTTTTCAGAAACTATAAATGTTCATTAACTGATTTATGTGAAATATTTTAGCTTAAATGAAAAAAAAAAAACAGTTGCATGAGAAAAACTCTACAAAGTTAATAAAGTATTCAAAATAAATCTGTTCTAGTAATATCCTATAATGTGAGTTATCCCGATTAGTTCCAGCTCACCTGTGTTGTATTACCTTGGTGTACAAATTTTATTCCTTTAACTTCTACTTTTAACTAGATTATAGTAATTAATATGCTATGGGTGATATCGTTTGAAAGTGAGTTTCTAAAACTGAGGAAAGTTTCAGAATGAAGCAACTGCCTTGATTTTATCTAAAGTATTCCATATTAAAGTTGCCTCCATAAAGTATATATTTATTTATTTATGTCTTTATTTATGTATGCACTAATTTAAAGCAGTGATAAGGAAGGCTGGAGTATTTGAAATCTTACCCAGGCTCAAAAAATGATCTCAAAATTGTTATTTGTTTGATTTGCATGCATATTATACTCTCCAGAATATAACATAAAACTTAATTATGAAAAGAATTACCAAAGTTGTCTATTATTCACTATTCTATGGTACTTTTTTGTGTGTGTGTGTTGATTAGATTTTCAAACTTCTCAAAACTGTTGTAGACCCTTCATGAAACAGAAGGAAATATATTACCTATACCTCAAAGAACTTGTCTTCTAATTTTAGATATGACACGATGAAGGAAGCTAATAAACTATACAGAGATGATGAAGGTGAAGAGAACAAGGCTTGCAGCAATATGTTCAGGTGATGATTTGGGTTTGGCATTTAGAGACACAATGACTCAGTGTTAAATTGGTGGGGTGTTAATTGTTGAGTCATCTTGCATACTAGTTTAAGAAGGGAGTGCTAGAAGGTGATAAATGATAAAAAGGAGAGATTTTTGCAAGCCATAAGTCAGCTGATACACCGGGAGTGCCAATAGAGACATGGAGAGTCTGTGGGAGAAATGGTCGATTAAAATACTGGCATAACTGTCAGAATGAATGATTGACAAGACACTGAAATAGATATGTATGTCCATTTATCATTATTCATTCAGGACTCAAACTTGTAAAATGCAAAACATTCTCAGCCAATCTACCAGTGCAATTAAGCATGTACTTTAATATTAAGCACGTGATAGGTGCTATTAAAGTCAATTCCTCATATGATTATTATTAACCACACTTAAGTGATTTGCCATGTCATACCAGAATGCTCAGGATTAAACACTAAACATGCAAAATATCCGTTCCCCCCCCCCAAAAAAAAAAGTTTTTTTTTTTAATCCAAAATATTACAAAATATTATTTTTTCCCTTTCAGATGCTTCAGATTTCTGTACATTCAGAAGTGGACATTCCAGATAGCTGATAATAAGCTAAACTGTTTTCTACACAGGAGTTTTGAGAAACTGCTGTCTGGGCATTCTAAATGGCAAGGCAAACGTAGCCTAAATTTCTTAATTAAATACAGAGCATTTATCCTATGTGTTTTCATTTTATTTTAGCAAACATTAGCTGCTGGGCTTTTCTGTAACTTCTAAGTATATTATAGATGCTTCACTTACTCTACTAAGAAATTTGTGAGGTTTATCCAGTATGGTGCCAGGTCTTTGCATATGCAGTGTGTTCTTTATATCCCTGAACTGCTCTCCCTTCTACATTAGAAATTGTCATTAGAATTAGAACACTATTTTTACATTGTCTGCTCTTCTCCTTTTCCCATTTCTTGATTTTGGCAATTTCAAGTCACTTTCAAGGTACATGGATATTCTGTGTCAGACATAACTTCCAATTGAGAATGCCACAAACATGCATTTATTGCCTGGTGTGGAAAATATTCCCTTAGTAAAGCCTTCAGAAATTTTGCAAAGGGTGTGGAAAATATGTTAATTTCCAAAGCCTGTCTGGAGCAGTTTGGGATGACTCAGATTGTACCTGTTAGGAGTGTGCACTCCAGAACAGTAACCTCACCACCCTTGAAGGAAAGGTGCAGCCTGTTCCTCTTTTAGGCTGTGGTACCTGCACAGTGGAACAAGCATTGAGGATATGGGGCAACACTCACCTCATCCACTGCAAACCCCTGCAAAAAGACAGTGAAGTGTATTTGATCCCCTAAAGGAGTCTTGCCAAATGAAGCAAAGACATTTTCTATATATGGTCATATCAATATAATTGTGTGTGTGTGTGTGTGTGTGTGTGTGTCTAAAATCCATCAATAAGAGCAGTGCGGTATTCTGGTAGGTCATCTTCCTTAATAACATGCAGGGGTATAGGTAGCAGATTTATGGCTGTATTGAGTAACTTACTAGAAAGTGGTGGATCTGCTTACCAGCTAAAAATAGGAGTCTAAACATCTAAAAGGCATCAGTAAATGAGACAATTACAGATGTGGAATTATCCTCTATCTCCCATTTAATGTTATGCTGCACAGCTCTCAATGTGTGATTGGAAAAATCTCTCTCAATACTATCTGCAATAACAGAGCCTACTTAAAAGATCACTAAAAGGGCATTCTTGTATTGTTATATTGCTATAACTGATATAATCTTAGAAGGGCCAATCACCTTAACAAACTAGAGTAGAATATACTAAGAAAACAAATCCATACTGCTACATTGACTGCTTCAATCTAATAAGCACAAGTGATGAATGAATGTATAGTAAAACTGTCAGGAGTACTTTGTGGACTCCAATCAGCTAAAAATGTGAAAGTGATTCAGATGCCTCGGAGACATGTACAAAAGAGTTTCACCATCTTGCTTCACATAATGGCATGGAAGAACCAACAGTAACAAAAATATCTTTGTGCTGAAAAAATGAAATGCATTGAATGGACAGTTATGTAAGGGATAAAATTATTTATTTATATATATATTTTTTTACAATATGAAACCCAAAGGTCATCCAAAAATCTCTCATCTGCTATGAAAATCAAGTCTTAACTCGATCTGAATTACTCTATGGCATCTGCCAGCTCCATTGCCCGAGAAGGCCTATGGTGTCACATCAAGAAAATTACAACACAAAAGTTTGTCGGGTTTTATTCCGTAACTCATGGCTGGGGTTTCAGATAACTGGAAGGTGGAGACTTTACAAGACTGTTTCACCTACTCAGAATGTATAATTATTTTCAGACTGATAGGTCAATACAGAAAGCTGTTAATAATCAGTTTTACAGGTGTAAAAAAAGGATAAGGAATATTGAGATACATCTGAACTTGAATATTTTACCTCATATAAATATTTGATTGATGTCTTTCTGTTAAAGTAAAAATTGAAGTAAGAAATTCATAGGAACAGTGAAGCACATATTTATGGCTCCTGAGTATATAAGATAAACATAGTTTACTTAGACGTTTCTGAAGACTGATTTTGTTAGTGTTTTTATAAACAAAACTTGAATGTGTTGGCTAATCACGGTGGTGATAGGCCTTGATAAATCATTACAGAGAAATCAGAAAAGCTACCTGAACTATGTTCTTCACAATGAACATTCAGAACAGTTCTGCTTCACTGATGACTCTTTTCTTCCTATTTCTATGTGGGTGCATGCTTTTTATTTGTACATTAACCAGAAGTTTAAAAATAGTTATGGCACGATTCTAATTTATTGTAAGGCCACTTTAAACTAGTGTGCCAGTGTAAAATGTCCTTAAATTATGTATAAATTGTAATTAAGTTCACAGCATGGCTTCTTCATACTGGCATAACATTTAAAGTAGTGTTGGTATTTGCAAGAGGGTGGTCTGTTGCTCATAGAGGAGAGTGCTATATGTGAATAAATATGATATGATGGGACCAAAACTTGTATACTGCATTCTCTTATCTTTGTTTCTGTGTGATGAAGGTCACAACTTTCTTCTTGTTCAAGATTTTTCATTTATTTATTTACTGGGAATTCAGTATTGGCAATTTGGGCCGGGCAATTAGGAGCTGAGGATTATATGGGAGAGGTTTAGAATCTCAGGCTGGTTGGAATCGAACAGCTCAAAACTGATCTCCTCCGGGTGGACAGCTGCTTCCTGCTGGCAAAAGCCAGAGGCTTGTTTCCCTTTACCAGAGTAAACAGGCTATGGGCACTTAAGGGTGAGGACATAAGTCAGTGTTTTTAGGATCAGAATTTGCTATTTTGATACTTATTGAAATTCAGCCACTTCCTGGGAAGCAAGGCCTCAATATGTGTAGTGATTGCTCCAGAATAATAATGCTTTCATAATGAGTATCCCCTTTTTCTTTCTTTCTCCCCACCCCCGGCTTTTATTGCTGAACATGACATCATGTGGTATGGAATATGCCTTTGGTCAGTTTAGGTCAGCTGTCCTCTCTGTGTCTTGTCCCCACTTCTTGCCTACTTTCAGCCTTCTGGCCTTTAGTGAGTTGGAGAGGGGCTTGATGCTGTACAAGAATTGCTCAGCAATAGCCAAAACATTGGTGCATTATCAACCATTCTAACTCCAGCTGCAAAGAATAGCAATATATAGACTGATGTGGGGAAAGTAACTCCATCCCAGCCAGAACCAGTACATACAAACATTTTATATCCAGTGCAGCTGGAAGATGTGGAAGAGCACTTCCAGTTTCTCATTTGGGTAAGAAAGGAGTGATTTGGTACCAGTGACCTAATCCACCTATTGTTGGAACATCATCTAGACTTCCCTGCTTCTCTTCTTTCCCCATTCTGTTTTACACCAATATTATCTTGAGTGTCATCACACGGCACTTGCAGGGCAACCAGGTGATCAGGCCCAGTCAGCATGGGTTTACGAAAGGCAGGTCCTGCTTGACGAACCTGATCTCCTTCTACGACAAAGTGACGCACTTAGTGGATGAGGGAAAGGCTGTGGATGTGGTCTACCTTGACTTCAGTAAGGCTTTTGACACCGTTTCCCACAGCATTCTCCTCAAGAAACTGGCTGCTCTTGGCTTGGACTGGCATACACTTTGTTGGGTTAGAAACTGGCTGGGTAGCCAGGCCCAAAGAGTCATGGTGAATGGAGTCAAATCCAGTTGGAGGCCGGTCACTAGTGGTGTCCCCCAGGGCTCGGTACTGGGGCCAGTTCTCTTTAATACCTTTATCGATGATCTGGGTGAGGGGATCGAGTGCACCCTCAGTGAGTTTGCAGACGACACCAAGTTAGGTGCATGTGTCGATCTGCTCAAGGGTAGGAAGGCTCTGCAGGATGACCTGGAAAGGCTGGACCAATGGGCTGAGGCCAACTGTATGAAGTTCAACAAGGCCAAGTGCAGGGTCCTGCACTTGGGGCACAACAACCCCAAGCAGCACTACAGGCTGGGAGATGAGTGGTTAGAAAGCTGCCTGGCAGAGAAGGACCTGGGAGTATTGGTTGATAGTCGGCTGAATATGAGCCAGCAGTGTGCTCAGGTGGCCAAGAAGGCCAACAGCATCCTGGCTTGCATAAGAAACAGTGTGGCCAGCAGGGCTAGGGAAGTGATTGTCCCCCTGTACTCGGCTCTGGTAAGGCCGCACCTTGAGTACTGTGTTCAGTTTTGGGCCCCTCGCTACAAGGACATGGAGGTGCTCGAGCGAGTCCAGAGAAGGGCAACGAAGCTGGTGAGGGGTCTGGAGAACAAGTCTTATGAGGAGTGGCTGAGGGAGCTGGGATTGTTTATTCTGGAAAAGAGGAGGCTCAGGGGCGACCTTATCGCTCTCTACAGTTACCTTAAAGGAGGCTGTAGCGAGGTGGGGGTTGGTCTATTCTCCCACGTGCCTGGTAACAGGACGAGGGGGAATGGGCTAATGTTGCACCAGGGGAGGTTTAGGTTGGATATTAGGAAGAACTTCTTTACTGAAAGGGTTGGTAGGCAGTGGAATGGACTGCCTAGGGAAGTGGTTGAGTCACCATCCCTGGAGGTCTTTAAAAGACGTTTAGATGTAGCCCTTAGTGATATGGTTTAGTGGAGGACTTGTTAGTGTTAGGTCAGAGGTTGGACTCGGTGATCTTCGAGGTCCCTTCCAACCTCACTGATTCTGTGATTCTGTGATTCTTTTGTATATGAGTCGCAATCTCCAATCTCTACAAACATCACTGTTGTTTGTAAAGAATTTTCTTGCATAACCCAAAATGTAGGGAAGTCTGTTGTATACACCAAGGAATAGTAGTATTTACAGGTAAAATCTGTCTTCACATTGACATAGACTTTACTGCTACTACCAAAAAAAAAAAATGTAATGAACTACAGTTTTATTATAACAATGCAATAACAATGATCTATACCGGCCAAATCTAGTGGCCGGTATAGACAATAGACAGGCATACATGCATGCACTCAGTATCATGAAGTGCAAGTCAAGAAGACACGTAAATGCTTGTTTCACTGCTGTGATACAGAGCAGAAGGCAGACTTCAAAGACAACATGCACAGTGTTGAGATTGGTTCCCTGCTGATTTTCCTAAAAGCCATTCTTCCAGAAACGGAACAAAAAAATTTTAACAAAGAACACACAGCAGGAACTGGTAGTTCTTTTGTCACTGCCTTACTGGCAAATAAAACTTGTAAGAGTTTATGGGTAACAGTATCCATAACTCCTAGACATGGTCAATAACCTCTTTACCTTTAAAAATCTGCAGTGCTGCAGAAAACATTTCGGTTCCTGCTGATGAAGAAAAGCTGGCTGCTTTCCTTACTTGTCAAATGATGTCATGTGGAGCCAGAGAGGGAGAATACTTCATGAACTCAACACCAAAAAATAATAATATTTGGACATAAACATTTGATTGCCTACACGAACTGATTTAGAGGATAGAAAATATTTTTTCCCTGTACTAATTTGCTCTCTGTAGCATGGTCAGGTTTTATTTTCTTTCAGACTTACAGAACAGGTCATTTGTTCAAAAGAATTTGCTATATTACTGCTTCCATTTAGACATCTAATTATATGGATGAATTTTCATGGCTCTCAATTATGCAAGAATCCGCAGCAGCTCACTTTATTTGCAATATGAACTACAGGGTACTGAGCCATCTAAGGATTTGTGTTCCTAACATTTATCTTCCTAACAGGGTTTTGAACTTGTGAAAATCTGTCTGTAGAATATTTTCTTTCTAATTCTGTCCTTCTCATCACAGGAAAGCAATAAATCTTTCTGAAAGAGTTTGTCAGATTTCATTTTCCAATGGCAACCTGTGCAATGCAGGCCAAATCACTTAAATCTTCTGAGAAAGATTTCCAAATATTCAATGGAATTAGGTGCTTAACTCTTACTGAGCTGGGAGGAAATCATAACTATAAAGATATAATATGAAACTTGTCTAATTATTTTGGATTGCATTGAGATCTTTGGATGAAAGATACTGTAGCATATTTGTTAACAAATTGACTGCTTTCTCTTGTCCATGACAAATCATTAGATTCTATTTCTTGTTTACATGATTTGGGTAAATGCAATTAATATGTCGACAATATTTAGCATGTTGAAACTTGCTCCCTGTGAAAGAGATTTTTGTTAGGGACTAAATACTGACACTTGTTGTATCCTGTTTATTGTATATTTTGCTTACTTAGATTAAGGATTGTATGTAATGCAATTTTTTGATCCATGATCCCACCTCTATTCAAGAATATACTGCAGTTTAAAGGATTTTTTGATACCTTTGCAGGATGTTTCTGCACACAATTGTAAAGGTACTGTACCCGTAGACTCAAATATAGGTGAAACGTTGATATACACAGGGATTTTGCAAACACTTTCTTTAGCTTTGCCAATATGCATTTGGAAGAGCTGAGGTGCCTTGCCATGACCTTAATTTACATTTTGAATGTGTAATGAAACCTGAGGCACTGGAAGTTTAGAGTGGCTTGGGGGATTTTACTGTCCTTACATATCAGTCTGTCACAACGGCAGTATTAACAGAAAAATGTGTTAGTGATTCATAGTTTCTCCTTTACACCCATGCTTGCGTCATGTACTGTGTTACATATTTCCTTTCTTTTCAAGTACGTATTTGGGGACTGGTTTATTTTTTGACTGAGAAGTGGAGCTCTTCCCAATGCATTCCTAAGGAAACATCCTGTACAGGAAGAGAGATTTGTTTTATTTTACACAGAGCTGACAATATAAAGTGCATGTTGCCCTTAGCTTTTATTGTTGTTGTTTCCCTTCCCTTCCCTTCCCTTCCCCCTTCCCTTCCCTTCCCTTCCCTTCCCTTCCCTTCCCTTCCCTTCCCTTCCCTTCCCTTCCCTTCCCTTCCCTTCCCTTCCCTTCCCTTCCCTTCCCTTCCCTTCCCTTCCCTTCCCTTCCCTTCCCTTCCCTTCCCTTCCCTTCCCTTCCCTTCCCTTCCCTTCCCTTCCCTTCCCTTCCCTTCCCTTCCCTTCCCTTCCCTTCCCTTCCCTTCCCTTCCCTTCCCTTCCCTTCCCTTCCCTTCCCTTCCCTTCCCTTCCCTTCCCTTCCCTTCCCTTCCCTTCCCTTCCCTTCCCTTCCCTTCCCTTCCCTTCCCTTCCCTTCCCTTCCCTTCCCTTCCCTTCCCTTCCCTTCCCTTCCCTTCCCTTCCCTTCCCTTCCCTTCCCTTCCCTTCCCTTCCCTTCCCTTCCCTTCCCTTCCCTTCCCTTCCCTTCCCTTCCCTTCCCTTCCCTTCCCTTCCCTTCCCTTCCCTTCCCTTCCCTTCCCTTCCCTTCCCTTCCCTTCCCTTCCCTTCCCTTCCCTTCCCTTCCCTTCCCTTCCCTTCCCTTCCCTTCCCTTCCCTTCCCTTCCCTTCCCTTCCCTTCCCTTCCCTTCCCTTCCCTTCCCTTCCCTTCCCTTCCCTTCCCTTCCCTTCCCTTCCCTTCCCTTCCCTTCCCTTCCCTTCCCTTCCCTTCCCTTCCCTTCCCTTCCCTTCCCTTCCCTTCCCTTCCCTTGTTCAATCCTGTACACTTCCCTGAAGCTGTGAAGAGGAATGCTAGTTATGACAGGGTTGAGCTTTTTTCTGTCTTCAATATGTGTCTACTGGGAACTGGACCAGAAACCACACCAAAATAAATTCACACAAGGCAATCAGCTACTAAACACTAGAGCTGGATTTGGACTACTTATCTGAAGAAGTGTTCTTTCTCTTGTAACCAGTGCATATATTTCTGAGTTTTCTTTTAGATGTGCCATTATTTCCATTTAATTGAAACTGCTGAAATAGAAAATAGGTAAGATACTTGCTAAACTACATTTATTAGAAAACAGAAGAAAAGGAGATTATACATATATTATATTATGTATATATTTATTTCCAGATAATCATTCCATATAATACATACGTTTCCTTTGTGTTATTATGGAAGGCAGTCTAGAAAAGAGGTAGACCACAGCTATTGTGTCTACACGCAAACTATCACGAAAATCCTAGATACAACATTTATCCAGAAATCCAGACAGAAATCCTTGGTTACATTAATTGGCAAATGTTCCAGCAAGCTTTATCGCAGCACTTCCCAGCCTCTTGTATTGATCCAAAATGGGACTCGAGTCTTCAATCTATTTTCAGACTTTAAGCTCTTTCATCACTATGCATTTAAGGCATATATTTTATTGCTGGTGCAAAAATTATGAACTAGAATTTCCAGTGTCTTTTGATCAATTCTTATTGGCTTCATGAAGGAAAATCAAACTTCATTCTAGCGTGATTTTACCATGAATTGTCATAGATAGTAGAGTTTCCAGTATATTCATTCCTCAGGGAAACAATGAACAGGAGTAAATTAGACCTATAGTGTCTTTCTGTGGTTGATTTCAGCTGAACTGAGACAGTGTCTCATTTCAGAAAGGACTAGAGGGTGATAATTACTTTTTTTTTTGTCTGGCATAAAGAAATTAAATAAATGAGAGAAACGGTGTGTTGTAACTGGTTACAAATCTCTTGAGCTAAACACTCCCTGCAAAGTAGGTATAGAATTTAAAGTCACAATAAAAACTGAAGAGTTTGCTGGAACTTGACAGGTATATGCTCTGGGTGGCTTTTTTTTATTGCCTGAGCTCAGTTGAGTTATCATAACACAATTGAAAAGCTCCATTAATATGCAGGCCAAAACATGTGTGGCTATGTTAACTGGTTTTGCCAAAGTTTGAATATTCCCTGTAGGCTATACACACCCTGTTAGCAAAACTTCAATTGTCATCTGCACCTTCATTGTGGTTTTTAATAGTCAGCCAGCAAGAACGACCTGAAGAATTTTGGAGGCAAAAAACATAAGCTGTTTGTCTGTGAAGCAAAGCTAAATAATTCATGTGTATCCCCTCCCTAAAGAAGAATTCCAAGAGTCCCAGACTCTAGAAGTTCCAGTGCATTTCATTTTGTTTCATCCCATGATATGAAGGGCTGCAGAGAATAGTGTCATGATGTGTTGTCTGCACCTTAATGCTCAAGTGATGTGTGAGGAAGAACATGGGAATTTGAAAATGGGAACAAATAAATATAGTGGCTTATTGGTTATGTAGTGTCAGCCATTTCCAGTCATGAGAGAGGATCATAGCCACAGATACTCTTTGTGCATGCAGGCCTGGATATCATCCTTCTGAGGGGGAAAGTATTCATTTTCAGATTTCCCCTGACAGTATCTCATGTGCTCAGAGCCGGTAAGAAAGGCAAAAGAAAAGCTTTGCACTAAGTACATACTGTTCATAACTGCTCCAAATGTGATTTATCATAGCTACATGCTTTTAAATATACTGTTATTCAAATTAATGGAGTTTCCACTTCAATGTTTAGCAGCCAATTGCAAGATAGTTTTTTTAATGAAAATTGAGGAGCAATCCAAATAATATTTGCTCTGTGTCAGACCTTTTCTCCAACCGTGAATCAAATATATTTGAAAGGCTTTAAAACTGTTTAAACGTCAGGTGCATCTTTGAGTTTTATGGTCAGTTTTATTCAGCCAGAAGTATGAAAAGGAGTGCTTTTTTATGCTTCAGGACATATGCTAATTCCCATTGATCATTCACAGCTTGTGGCTGGGAATAAGGGCCTACAAGGAAAACTCTCAGAATATCCTAAAATGCTTGTCTCTGCTCTTGAGATATTTTTGGTCTGATAGGAAGTAGAAAATAATTTCATCCCAATCCGTCATATGACTCCGTACCTCCTTGAGTCCTAAATTGGCTTGATTCCAATTCATTTGTATAAGAGCTAAGTGAATAAATCCGTGACTTATTTTCAAAATATCAGAAAGAACTCATTCTGTTCAGACAAACATCCAAACTTTGAACACTGTTGTATTTAACCTTCTAATGTTGTGAATTTCAGCCATGTAGTATCACAAGAAGTCTCCTCCTCTCATTTTTGTTTGTTTGTTTGTTTGTTTAAGTCCTTGTTTACTTGGAGAAAGAAAAGGAATAAAAAAAATAAAAATAAAATAAAAACTACACATGAAAAACTTCAGCTAGAACACATTACTAGAAGACTGCTGAAGTGAAGTGTTTGATGTCCTTCAGAAATACTTCATGAATTGGCAAAGTGTTCATAGTTAAGTCAGGTAGCTCCAGCACCGTGCAGCACACTCTCCACCTCAACCCAAGCATTGCTCCCCCCTGCAAGGATACTGCCCCAATGCACACTGGTGGGATACAGGACCATGGCTTGGCATCATTAGCTTAGAGACTGGGATCCGTGGTAATATGGTGAGCATACAGGATATTGTTAGGTCTTTGTCAGTCCTGTGATGGTGAATTGAAAGTAAACAGCCAAAGCTACTACTGCCTCATCATGCTGCTGGGCATTGCCATTCCTGAACCAAATATGTCGGATCCAGTCATGAACCATAGTGCACTAGGATGAAAAGCACAGCAGTTGATTGACAAAAGGATCAGATATCCATGCCTCAGGGGCAGCCATCTCTTTCAAAGGGGCATAGAGAGTGGATGGGAGGCATTAGAGTTTCAAACTTCCTTTTTTAATCTGCATGTCAATTTCCTTAAAATATCATAGGAAATATTTGCTTCAGTGCAGGAAAATAAAAGAAACAGAAAAATTTTGAAGTCATGACCAGTAAGACATTGACAATTGGCTGGTAAAATAATGTGTGAATATATTACTCATTGCAATTTTGACCCTTTTGTCATAGTACAAGCAAGAAAGATATCTTGGCATAGCTGGGATTCTCCAGCATCACATGCATTCACAAGATCTTTCCTGAATACAAACTACAAATCACTGCAGTTTCCAGTAAAATACTTATCTTTGATAATTGTAGTTTATTTTTCTTTACCGATGTTAGTCTAGAATGGAACAATACAAGACTCTAATCATTACTGATATCTATGTTTTAAATCTTTCTTATGAAAGAGATACAAGAAGGACTTTGTCAAGTTAGTGGATATAAAAAGCAAGCAGTCATCTCGGTTTATGACGTTTTGCTGTGCTAAGTATTCTTCCACTTCTTGATACAGGATAAAACACAAACCCTCAAAATGAATTCATTGCAGGAAACTTACCACTGAAAGAATATTACCAGGATTAAGAAAATATTTATTCACAAAACATAAAAACTCATTCACAAGCGAACCACGTTGAAGATTTTTGGCTGTACCTAGGCCATAGTATTTAAACTATGAGGACTGGAATAATAAGTACTTTGATCATAAAGCAGTATGGTGTTATCATTGTTTCTGAGCTTTTGCATTAATTTTGCTGTATTTTACAGCTTTAAGTTGATGACCTTTTCTTGAAAATGTGAATACTCTGCCTGACAAAGAGGAAAAGATTTCTGATGGTTTCTGATGCCCCAGATTGAAAGATCAGTCCCCCTGTCATTCCAGAAATATAAATGGATTCTGCCTCTTTGTAGCCTGATGATGTTAGGGTACACTGTATGCTGGTATCCACTAGAGCCTTACATTCTTGTAGGTCTGATGTGCCAGGCCATGAAATCCACACAATCCAGTAACCCGGTTGTCCCTTTCCTCTGCCTGGCCAGAGGCAGGAACCCTCTAGTCATATTGTGGTGGTTTTACCCTGGTGGGCAGCTAAATTCCCTCACAACTGCTTGCTCATTCCCCCTCCTCAAAGCAAAATGGGGAGCAAATACAATGGAAAGGTCTCAAGGACTGAGATAAGGACTGGAAGATCACTCACCAATCACTGTCATGGGCAAAACAGATTCAACACAGGGAGATTAATATAATTTATTGCCTATCACTAGAAGACTAGAACAGAGAGAAAGTAAAAGCAAACTAAACCCACCTTTCTATCCATCATCTTGTACACTTTCCTCCCAAGCAGCACAGGGGAACAGGGAATTGGGGGTTGTGGTCAGTCCATAATACTTTGCTTTTGCTGCTCATTCCTCCCTTGCTCCAGCGTGGGATCTGTCCCATGGGACACAGTCCTTCCCAAACTGATCCTGTGTGGGCTTATCACAGGTTGCAGTTCTTCAAGAACTGCTCCAGTATGAGTCAGTACCATGGTGTCCATTCTTTAGGAGTGAACTGCTTCAACATGGGCTCCCTATGGGCCGAAGCTCCACTCCTTCCCCCCCCCCCCCCCCCCCCCCTCGATCACCTGCTCCTTTCCATGGACTACAGATCCAGCCTGGAGTCTGCTCCTGTGGGGCCTCTCCATGGGCTGCAGCTTCCTTCAGGCAACATCCACCTACTTCAACTGTGGGCTCCTCCATAGGCTGCAGCGTGAAGATCTGCTCCACTGTGGTACACCATGGGCTTCCGGGGTACAGCCTGCTCCACCAGGGGCCTCTCCACAGACCACAGGCGGACTTCTGCTCCAGTGCCTGGATCACCTCCTCCCCCTTCTTTCTCCACTGATCTTGGTGTCCACAGGGTTGTTTCTCATTCTTCTCTCACAGATGCTATTGCATAGAAGTTATTCTCCATTTCTTAAATATGTTCTCACTGAGGTGCAACCAATATTGCTTATTGGCTCAGCTCTTGCCAGTGGTGGGTCCCTTTTGGAGCCAGCTGGAACTGTCCTTTATCTAACATAGGGCAGCTTCTGGACTCTTCTCACAGAGGCCACCCCTGCAGCCCCTTGCTACTAAACCTTTGCCACATAAACCCAATACACATGGTCAGAATACCAATTACTTAATTGTTGCAAATGCAAACCAGAAGTCCCTTCGTTATGGTCAGAAGAAAGATCAGCCGTTCGGTTCTTTCTAGGGGAATGCCCAATAGAAACTGTAGTATTTTTCCTGGGTGCTATTTTTTTCTTGTAATTCATGTGCCTGAGCTTCTAGGTTCAAGGTATGTTTCCCATCCCACATCCTCATGTCCTCCCTGTGATCATGCAGATAAAACCAAAGGCTGCCACACAGTGTATGCCCACAGTACCATTTCTCTTGAACAGAAAAGCACTGACTTTTGTTAGCTGAGATCCTGGTCTGTGTGGGCAGGGGGGAAAACATATACATTTCAAACCTCTGAGTCTATTGTGACAGTTTCTCCACAGCCAAGACACAGGACTGTAGGAAGGAAGAATGATTCTTTTTGTATTGCTGGAGCTGATTGGCTAATACATCCACCGTTGGTACCTCTGTGCCTGTACAGTTTATTATTGTCAGGGTGCTGGCATACAGCAAAGGTCTGCTCCATACAAACTTCCACTATATGGACTGTGTGCACTATACTTCATCTGGATCTTTGGATACTTGGTCATTTTTTGTGTCATCATAAATCACCTCCAGCACAGCTAATTCCCTCAAGTACTGGAGACCTTTCTTATGGTGGTCCACTTGCCTGATTGACATGTATCACTGAAGGAATACCTTTCCTTCATGCCTGCCGGGAGTTGCTGCCAGAGGCTGAGGACTTGTGCCCCTTTCCCAGTTGCTTTGTCCATGACCCTTTACCAAGAGAGGGATCCCAGCTATTTAGCTTCCTTGCCCTCTAATTCATGACTATTGTCCCCAGTATCCCAGCATTAGAGAAGCCAGGTGAGAATGTCCTCGCCTGGGTGTAGGCTGAAATCTTTTCACGTATCTCGTAGATCACTCAGGGATAGGGATTAGGTTCCTGATCACCTGATATTCTGTCTCTTCTTGTGGCTGCTCTGCTGCAGAGCAGTCTGCCTCTTCTGATTGTTCCTCCTGCTCTCTCTTAGGAGAAGCATCTTCTTCCCTTAATAAAAGAGATGACTTCCAGTTCCCTTGTTTCTTCTTGACTGTAGGAGCAACTGATAAGGTTGAGGGTTGGCACTCTGGCTTAGGTGTCTGTTGTCAGATCCAGAGACCTTCTTTTCTACTTGAGGGTTCTGAACAGTGTTGACTAATGTTTGCTAGATGTAGGCCAGGCCCCAGGACATTGCAGTGATTTGTGTCTCTTTGGAATGTCCAAAGTGATGGCATACTTTTTTCAAACATTTTATCAGTTCTTCCAGACTCTGCACTTGTTCAAAGGTTCAGTTCAAAAGCACTGGAGGTGCCCATTGTTTTAGTTGCCTGCCAATACCCTCCCATACATATTTCTACTCATAAGCACCCTGCCTTGGAGCAGATTCCTGAGTAGTATTCTTAAATAATTATTTAACCTTATGAAAAGCTGGAAACATATTCTGGAGACATAGTAATAGGGTTATGTTGGTTACTTAAGGATGTCCAAAAACTCAAAAGGTATTGTAACTAGCACACAGGAAAAGAAGTGGAAGGTAGCATTCCTTATTTCCCCCACCAACTGGTTTTCAGAAGACAAAAAGGAGAAAGTGGTTCAAAGTTCATCTAGTCTAACTGCGTGATGGCTTCAGGGCTAAGAAAAAGTAAAAACATACATAAGACAGGTGTGGGGCAGCAAACAGCTTTCAAGGAAGCCTATTTAACCGCCCTCACAGTAAAGATATTTTTAGTACATTTTAATCCATTTGATATGAAATATAAATGAAGGAGGAAAAAAAAAAAAAGCTTTCATCAAATAACCACCAAATTAACAAGAAAGGAATAAAGAAATCAAACTAGCTGATCAAGTTTTAAAATGATCCAAATGTCTTCATCACATGGTCTGTTTTAGTCTGCAAAACAAACAAATGCAAATAAATGTTTGCTATATTTAATGCTTGATATTGAATTTTTTACTTCCAAGTCTAACCAGACTAGTAGCAGCTTACTTCATTTTGATCTTCCATTTTGCCAGATTTCCACAACTTGTGTAGCTGCTCCTTTTCAAAAAAGCTAGAAATAGTTTAAAACTTTCCAACATGGTGGTTTTCCTACTAAAAATGTCCCACAGGTGATCTAATAAATGTAAATTGAACAGCCTAACACAGTGTTATAGATTTCAAGAGACTTTAATTTCAACAAATTAAGCTAAACATTGCCACATACTCACTAAGTTGTCATAGCTTTTGTTCTATCATATTTTCATTGGGTGTTAATGAATTTTTCTAGAATGAGAAGGAAACAACCAAACATGTACTTCAGAAGGAAAGCAAAAGTTACTCAATATGTTTCTTTTTATTTATTTATTTATTTATTTCCATTTCCAATTTTTTATCCAATTTTATGTTCCTATAGAGTCCTTTTTCTTATCCTGAAAATTAATTTCTGGTTGGAAGTGGGTTGAGATGAAAATCAACATGCAAACACTACACTTTCCTTCTGACAACTTAAGATTTATTTTTGATTTTAAAATTATATGAAACACTAGACTTTGAAGGACCGCCTCCTTTGTAGTATTAACAATTCTACTGCTCACTTTATACTGTGATAAAAAATATCATTCTGAAAAGAACAAGCTCTTCAAAATGAAAACCTCAAAATTCCATTCCAAATATACCAAATGGTGTTTTATCAAAATTTTCTCAAAATAAATAATTTTGTTTAAAAAGAGCTAGATTCAACTTAAGGAAAATGCTCTGTCTACTTTTTAAATTAAAAGTGTTTAAGGAAATTGGCAAATATTCAGCTGACATAGAACTGGTCAAAAACAGTTCATACTTTCAGTTTTCTTTGAAAAATGATTTAGCAAAAAATGTCAATCTGCTTTTGTTATATGTTTTAAAAGAAATCTGGGGGATTAAACCCACTGTTGTTAAATCACTTGTTCAAATATCAGCCACAATAAGTTTCTAAGCAGTGTCACTGAAGTTACTATTTTGGTATGAAAACCTCCCTTTGTGTTTCTAGCTCTATTATTTACACTGAAAAAAACACCTAGAATAGTAGCTCACATTTAACTAAGATATTTGAATTATCAGTTCCAATAGCAGCTTGTGAGTACACCAAAAACTTTTCTTATGCTCTCTCATATTCACTTTTATCATACACTACAGTTTACCTACATTAATTCTATTAAATTTATTAGACTCATAAATATCTTCAAACCAATGTTTACAGTCTAGCAGTGTCTTTATATTCACATCTGATATTTTTTCTGTAAGTCTTCATTTTTGATTTGTGTAAACTGAAAGAGAGGGGAAAGTACATAATATAACAATAAATAATCTGATTTTAGACATTGGTTAACCCAAGAGGATTTTAAATGCTATGAATTTTGTCTTAGACTTAAGTCATTGATTTGTGTTCTGGGATCTCTTCAGCTATGGAAGTCCACAACTGCCACAAGAAAAGATTCACGAGTTTATTTATTTATTTTTAAATAATACACATATTCCTATAAGTATTGATTAAAAATAATTGAACTGTTTTGTTTGTTTGTTTGTTTGTTTGTTTTGTAACTGGTATCCAAAGCAGCATGTTTCAACATGGATAATACTGTGATTAGAAGAGCTGTAATGAACAATCCAAAAGTCCAGCAGTTTCCTGAGTCACAATGGAGTAAAAGCTGAGTAAGACTTTGAAGGTTCCTTTTGGAAAACTTCCTTTATCATCTTTTTTTTTTTTTTTCTTTCATATAACTATTTATAATGCAAGATGAAACTGGGTGAGTCAGAATGTATTAAGTTTCACCACCTGGAAAAAAAGAAATAATGATTAGTAAAAGACATGCATGACTCATGATTATGATTATTTCAGTAAGATTCCATGTCCACAAAATCTCTGTGTCTGAAGAAGTAATTTTAAATGAAGCCAGTTTAAATGATGAGAATGGGTTTATGAGTAAAATAATGGTTTCTTGCTATATTTTTTAGGTTCTCACAAGTACATATCCACATAATTCCACCTTAAAATATTAATTTTAATATTCTGTTCTACATCAAACGAAAAGGCTAAATATGGATAACATAGCATACAATTTACCCCAGCATTTATGACCATCTAGGATTATCAGTCCAGTTCCTCAAAACCACACACATAAGCCTGTTCCAAAGTAGCATTAATTCACCCTGAAAAGACTGCAACTAGGAGTAAGTGCATCTGTAAGGGAGACTCACAGCAATATTTAATGAACTTCAGAAAGTTCAGGTAAGACTGAGACTTTAGCTAATGCAAGCAACCTGAAGAACCAAATTAGACTGATATTGATTTGTAGGCAACTGTGCCAGTTTCTGCTTGTGTTTGAAACCAGAACATATGTGAAGTCATTGTGAAGTCATTTACTCTTTTAAGTACTAACCACAGATAATGCAAATACCAGTTTTGGTCAAAAGAAAAGTGTATTTCAGGCCTGAGGGAAAAGAAAAAAAAAAGGTTCAGGTATAGGTGTGAATTTGTATTTATTTTTTATTATCATTATTAATTGCTAGTTTCTTAATATGGCAAAGGAAATATAAAACACTTTTAAGCCAAATGTGATTTTGACTCAAAAAATAAGAATATTTTGCTTAAAATTCAAAGCAAACTTTTGCACCTTTATTGGAAAGAGGATCTTTATTTTTCTACCAATAAAAACAATTTAAAATTCACTTGAAGAACTGAACGATAGTGAGGACCCATAGAATTATATATGCTAATCAGTTTAATTTGACTAATGAAACAAAAAAAGGAAAAGTAATCAGATAACTCTTTATTTTCTGCCAGTCATTTACTGGCAGAAAACAAAAAATAAAGTTATATCAAATCTAATTTTCATCTTCAATAGAATGGTGAGCTTGTAGTTAGAGGAAAAATGAGATATACTCTGTATCTTCTCTTTAGTAAGATTTTTTTGGCTGTCTTGTAACCTATATTGTTATAAGAAAACTATTTCATCATCTAAATTAAATTCCTGTATGATGCAGATACAAAGATTACTGTTGAACAATTATGTGAGGAGTAATTAACAATAGTTTACTGTCCACAGGGTTCTGTTCTGCGTACACACTCTCCAACAGTTAATATCAGTACACTGGACTAGAAAGTAGATTTACTGAGCTTGCATCTGACATTTCTTTGTAGGAGGAACTGCAAAGATGGTCAAGGGCAACAGAAACCTAAAGCTGAACATGAACAGATTGGAGGAAGTGAGAAAATAGAAGGCAATTCGATGGAGAAAACTGCAGTACAGGCAGGTGACCTCTGTTAGATTTCAAAGTCCCATTTTTTCAGCAGAATTACTCAAAAAGTACACCTAAAGGAGAGAAAATAGGTAAGTGCTAGAAGAAAACAACAACAACAACAACAACAACAACAACAAATAAACAAACAAAAACCAGGAGAGCTGAAGTACGACCTGCAAGGAAATATTGAATAAAAGAATTTCGAAAGATTATGTTGCAAAAATAAATAAATAAATAAATAAATAAAAGATGCAGATTAGCCATTAGAATGGATATTTTAACAGTTAAGACACGGTTTTGTAAGGATGAAGTACAGAAATAGATTACCTGAAATGGCTGTGGCACCTCCATCATAGAAGATGCTTAAAAATAGGCTAAACAAAGTTCTGTCAAGGATAACATGCATACAGGTGATCTATCTCGACGAGGAAGTGATTGTATTTCCTCTTAAGGTCCAGTACAGTCCTAATAATTTGTACTTTGTTCAGTTTGCAGAATGCTCTTATTTCACTCTGTATTTTTTTCTCAAAAACTTCTCTTTATCTGCAACTTTCACCCAGCTCTAGTTCTAAAGATTGCTCTCAGTGAATCTATCTAATTCACAATACAATGGCTATCATGTAATCCTGTTCCAAAAAAAAACTCAGAGAAGCAAATTCTTGTTGTTAATATAGTGCCATCTTTCTAATGCACAAACTGGGGTATTTATGACAGGACAAGTAATATCTTTCTTGTGAGCAGATACCTGGGGGACAGCTCTTCTGAGATATGCTTTTCACATCTGAAGCAGGCATTAACAAGGCCACGATGTGACTTAAATTAAAATATCTTAATCCTTCTGGATACAGAAATGCCATGAGAGACTGTTACTGCATTCAGAAATGATGCAAAAATGTTCTTGAATCAGTATGAATCAGTATGTCTTTTTTTTTTTTTTCCCCATGGTCAACATGGCGTTTAACAGGAATATTAAAGAACATCATATATCAGCTATTTAGTTCAGTGTTTGCTGTTTCAGTTGTTGTAATGCAGTACTTCCTTAGTGAGCTACCTAGAAGAGTCATATTGCTCTGGTTGTAGTAGGCAATCAACAGCAACTTGCTTAATATAGACATGCTGGATGGCAGATGGCGTAGGAACAAACTTTCAACTTGGCAAAAGGAGAGAAGTAGACAATTCACTTCTGTATTGTCCAGACATTGTTTTCAGCATTGCAAATTGCCATGATGCTTCCTGCTAAGAGTTGTCATAAGATTACATTGCAAAGTAATTTTATGTACTCTTTTGTCTTAATAAACTGTTTATATTCTGTATTTCAGATGCGTTAGAACTGCAGTGGAGAAGAATCTCATTTTCACTGACCATAATACTGATTATAAACTGTCCCTCATTAAAGTCTGTTTCTACGTAACTCTTATTTATGTGTTTTGCTATTATGTATACTTGTACCAATATTATAGAAATATAATTAGCCTTACATTCCTTCCAACTATCCTACATGGTGGTCTAGTTTTGTGCATAGTTTAAATACCAGTTTTTCAAAACATAGTCTTTACAGAACTACATATTTAAATCCCTTAACCTCTAGCTCAGTCTTTAACTTTCAAATGAAACCTTTAAAGCTAAGGATGAGAAAAGCCTCCCATGGTTTTATGCAAAATTAAGGTCTTTGTAGTCTGATTATAAGTATAAATACTTTTGTTTCTGTTCAATATGAGGTCAGTACTGAAAGTAAATGAAAAGGAAAATGAATAAGACTAATTTCATAAAATTACTTCTTCTAAAATTATGCCTTCAATCAATGATAGTTGAATATTGGCACTAGGATCTAGCTTATGGACTTGAGCGTAGATAATAAAGTGCACGTGCAAAACTGAGTATGCTAAGTCTTTGTTGGGTTGGCAACTTCATTAAAGGCATCTCTTGGCTTTTCCAGTGGAAATGGTGAATTAAATTACAAAATGAGTAACAGATATATTTCCCAATTTGTATTCAAGTGTGAATATTTTTTGCAAGTTACTCTTGATATTCGTTGTTCATAAGCATTTGGATGGCCCACATTATACATGAAACATCTGCAAATCATGGAAAATTCCTAAGTATTTAGGATGAACAATCTCTGTCATTGACATGAAGGGTTCCAGTTTGTTTCTTCTGGGGTCTAAGCTGATTTTTCGTCTACCCAGATCTTGTCTCCTTACTCAAGGAAATTCCATGTGTCAGCAGAAATTTTGATTTCTGGGTGCAACTAGACTTGGCTTATTGAAATTAAATAATTGTCTTTTTTTGTTTTGCTAAGGCTAGACAAACGCCCTTGCTCATGATTATTTATGCATTGTATGGTCTCATCAACTTCAGAGGGTTCATTTATTGAGATGAAGTTTTTGTCTGCAGTGTGCATGAATAACCAGATGTAGTCCTAATGTAGTAGGCAACTGCTGTGCAATGTCATCAGATCTTCTTTTATATTTTAATTAAAAGCAGATATAAATTGAAAGAAAAATTAAGTTGTTCTGAAGGCTAAACTAAGCGTGTCACTATCTCATATTTCTTCAAATGTGTTTCTATATGACATCTATGTCTTGGGTAGTTGCTAATTTATCAGCATGGTTAATCCAACTACTTTCTCTAAGTTTAACTACAGTCAACGAGGATCAATTGTGGAGAGACCTTCAGCACATTTGAAAACCAATTATTAAGAGCTGGCATTAATATTGACAGTAAGGAATTGTACAGATAACAAAGGGTAGGATGAAAACTAATACTACAGTTACTACAGGACATGTAGGAGAAAGGGTCAGCACCACAAAATGCTGATAAAATCACATAAAAACATGCTCTGATAACACATTGAGAGCCTGTAGGTATTATGCTCTGTGGGATTTATTCTTAAGAGCTGATTTGACAAGAGATATTATTTCTATAGTATTATTCATATAGCCTACACACTTTCATCTTCCAGTGTAGAAACAGGCTAATTTATTAATCTTGTACAGACTTGTTGAAAGCTATCTGGATTTCGTTGAGTGCTGAATCAGTGTCCCAGCATAATAGAAATTTTGGCTACTAGGCAACATTTACCCATACTCCCCATATCTCCTGTAACAGATAAATATTTTTTAGACACACCTAACAACTATTTTGTGACTGTGCTGCAAATCAAATATTACAGTTTGACTTATTTATTTTTTTTCATCAAACTAGAGATCACTCTATTTCTAAATCAACCGGTACTTCACAGAAAAGTTTGCTGTTAGTAGTATGATAAATCAACATATTGATTTCAAATGCATATTCAGAGCATTTTAAGCATTGGTTCTTCTTATACTTAAAGTGAAAATTTTGCAAAGCCTTCCTCTACTAACATTTCAATTATCAATTGAAATGCCATACAGAAAACTTGATAAGGAGATATCTAAACTGTCTTTGGAAGGTTAAGTCATATACAGTTTCATGTGCACATTTACACGTGTTTTTTTTCCCCCTTCCAGAACTATTAGCTGTGATTCTTTTTGCGTTTGCAATGTGATTTATCCTAAAAAACATTGTCTCCAACAAGGCTTTGCCGTCTTACAGGAGATGATAATCCAGCCTATTATGTGATTCATTATGTTCTGGATGTTTAAAATCATTCTGAGAGCTAAATTTGAACCATTTTTGGAGGTGTTCTAATTTTCTTCAGAAGGTGATCTCAGTGCCCCACCTTCACACTTTCCAGCTTCCAGAAGCTTTTGATTAGAAGCTCTTGCTTTAAAGCAAGAAGGGATTATGAAGGGGACTGAGGGTGGAACAATTTAATGCTTTCTATACTAAATATCATGTGGACTTACAATGGTCATTTATAGATTATGTTGGTAGTTTTAAAGGTGAATGTGCTTGTATGTGTGTGCTTTCAAGCAGAGGAAAACTAAAGAGCAATATTTAGTTAATATTTAGAAAATTAGTAAGAATAATTTCTCAAATTATTCTTTTTAAAAAAAAATATTATTCAGAAGGTTAAAAATAACTGTGATTTACTACAATGCATTTATTTCCAAGTTACTTCCTTAACAAAAAAATAAAATAAAAAAAAAATCCCCACAAACCAGTAAGTAATGTTATACATTGATCTAACTGAATTTGGATCATTGGATCTAGAGTTCTAGGAAAAAATGAACTTCAGTATACAAATCTTTTAAGAGATTGTTAAGATGATTGTGTAGTGAGCAAGGGAAAAAAAAACTAAATAATGTGGTATAAACTTGATGTTCTTGCATTTTCTTTCCAGCTTTCTTCACCTTTGGAATAATGGGAGTCACCTACATACTTGCTGTCTTATTTAAAATTATCTTATGTAGGGAATACCCAAAAATACAAAGGAATTCACTCAGTGAAATGTGCATATTTGTACAGGTTACATATATAAACTTGCAAAAAAAAAAGAAAAAAAAAAGTGATGGGAAGACTGCTGACTCCTCGTTACTTGATATTACATTAAATCAAAAGATTAAATCTTCTCTCCATACATGACTTCAGGCTATTGCATCTGTGACTTAACAGACTTTGAGTGTTGAAAGCTTGACAAATCTATCATAGCCATATACTTAACTCCACCCAGAAATGGATTAAGCCAGGGAATTGAGACTAGCTAGTGTTATGGACAATCTCATTTAGACGTGAAAAGTCTAAGACAGGGCTTTCCTGTCAGTTCCTATTCTGAACCTATATTAAATCCCGATTAGCTGGAGGCAAGTAGGATTTCTGCTTTGCTATTTGCTGGTCATTTAGGGCTGCATGAATCTTGAAAGTGATATGGCTTCAGGAATTGTGGGACCTATACTTACCATGTTTTCTATTAACATCTTCTTTCAATGCATGTTTTTTGCCTTAAGCTAATGTTTGATTTTCAATTTTGGGAAAGGGACAGAAGATTAAAATGCAAGAAACATAAATTATTCATGTTGCCCCAACAGTCAGCAACCTTAACTGGCTGCATAATGCTATGAATGCAGATTAGAAATCATTTAGGACTGATATAAACTTTGTTAAATTAAGAAATTATTTTCCAAGGGATTATTTTTCTTCAGATGTTATCCAAGACTTATTCCTCAGTCTAAATGTAATTTTAAAATTTCTGGAATGAAATCTTGATCACATGAAAATCAATGAGAACTTGATTTTCTTAATTTCAATAGGTAAGAAAGGCTTTCCTGCAGTCCTGATATAGGCCTGAATAACGTGTATTAGGGTCACTTGATATAATAGAAGTTATATAAACAGCACTTTAGTGGGAGGAACTACAGCATGGAGTCATGTAATCACAGTTTCTTCCCTCTAATTTCCTTAATCAGCTTTTGGAAGGACATGGTGGAGTTTTCTGACTGTCCTATGCAAGTACAATCTGTCACATTGCTGACTGGTGTTCTGCATTGGTGGCCTGCAACTAGTTCCAGAGCTGTGACAAATGAAAGTGTTGCTTGTTGAGTTATACATATAACATGGTTCAATGTTTTGTTTGCATGTGTGAAAGGCTGAAACTACCAAATCATGTACAGTTGCATGATGTACCTAGTCATACTCATTAGGTTGCACATAGTTCAAGAAAGATGTAAAAACTTATCATTTTGCTAAAAATAAATTATTAAAGTTGGATTTTTTTTTTCTTAATTCTCACTGGTGAATGTCTTTCACAAACTCCTTTTGCATAAAAAAAAAATTAAAAATAGGAGTTTTCTAATATATCATGCTTGGATAGATATTGTCCATTTAGTTTCAAAGTCTCTTGTAATTACATACAAGTTCAGTGTTCCAACTTTTATTGTTGAAAATTATGACACAAGCAGTAGGAAAAAAAAAAAAGAAAAAAGAGAGAGAGATTTCAGGAGGACTTATGCAAAAGAAAAGCACAGCATTTGAAGGCTCTTGAATAAATGACATTTTCCTTACTTGTGTTTTTTCTGCACTGCTTTCTACATTGTGGCTTCAGTAAACCTACAGGTCGAGAAAGATAAATCTCATGTTATGATCAGTTATGAATATACAGACATATATGTATAGATCAGAATAAAAAATCCTTTGGAGGGCAATGTACGGTGATGAAAGCAACTTCTGTGATGTAATGAGTCGGACAGATGTACAGTCACTTTTGGTTAAATATTCCAGTTTGAAGCATTCAGCTGACATCCACTTTCCTTGACCTAGAAGAATAAAGTTAAGACTCTGCTGAGTGGTAGTAACAACAAAACAACTTCCCATACTTTATCCCACTTCAGACAAGCTTTTTACTGTGTGATTGACTAATCTGTAATAACATAATCACAGAATCACGGAATCATCTAGGTTGGAAGAGACCTCTAAGATCACCTAGTCCAACCTCTGACCTAACACTAACAAGTCCTCCACTAAACCATATCACTAAGTGTTACATCTAAACGTCTTTTAAAGACCTCCAGGGAGGTATTTTAAAAGTACTCAACCGCTTCCCTGGGCAGCCCATTCCAATGCCTAACAACCCTTCCGGTAAAGAAGTTTTTCCTAATATCCAACCTAAACCTCCCCTGGTGCAACTTTAGCCCATTCCCCCTTGTCCTGTCACCATGCACGTGGGAGAATAGACCAATCCCCACCTTGCTACAGCCTCCTTTAAGGTAACTGTAGAGAGCGATAAGGTCGCCCCTGTGCCTCCTTTTTTCCAGGCTAAACAAACCCAGCTCCCTTAGTGACTCCTCATAAGACTTGTTCTCCAGACCCCTCACCAGCTAATGTCTGTATAGCTATAAGTACTGTTGTTGCTACTTCTGTATAACATAATAAGTAATAATTAATGAAAGCAATTTAAAATGTGCCTTTTATCATGAAAGAACTCAAATTATTTCACACATATAAGAAACTTTAAAAAGTATCTGTAATAGTAATATGTAAACAAAAAGTTGTAAATAGACTCATAGACTCATATAGTTGTAAATAGACTCATAAAATACTTATAGTACTGTATGTGATAAATATGCATGCAGAAATTTTGTCTTGTTAATGCTTATACAAGTTTACTGCAATACAGCAGTTAAGGGATGCATCCTGTGGATCCTCCCTTCTGTGTTTTGTCTTTCTGTGACTGCAGGATCAATACCTTAGGAAAAAAAAAGTAATCTGAGATATTTAGACATTTTGAATTGTCTATCATACCCTATAACACACAGCTGGAGAAAGATAGTTAAGAAGGTGAGTAACAACATGATTTCTGTTTTTTTGTTGTTGTTGTTTTTGTTTTTGTTTTTAGAGGAAGATGAGTGGAAGAAAAGAACTTATGTGGAAAATGTCTCTTAGCTCTCCTTTTTTTTTTTTTTTTTTTTTTTTTTTTTAATACATGTCAGAAAGCCTAACCTCTCTCCAAACTTATTTGACCCTAGAAGCCTGAATACAACACTCTCCATTACTTGCATAAGGTACAGCCTTCATTAACCAGGAAAGGTAGACTGGATCACTCTAGGAAAAAGTAAAGGATGGTGCTGGTCAGAGAATCCTTCCCTAGATAAGGAAGTAAGTAAAACTATTCTCTTGGGAGAGCTGTCTTGGCAAATGCCTTCCTTGAGCTGATATTCAAAACATAACAGAAAGGTTGTATTCATATATATCACAAATGTCTGTAATAACTTCAGGAAAGGACTGGCATTTGGACAATACTGAAAAAAAAAAAAAAGATATTACTGAATTCAAATAATGCTTACTTCACCCTTCCGTCAAGATAGAGCATATTATTCAGTGATGTGTGTCATGACAATCATCATCAGTTTAAGTTGTCCACACAGCTTGTGGCCTGTTGCTGGTTGCACATTGACACAGGCAAGGACATATCACACTTAACAAAGATCTGAAAATTGAAATTATTTCAGAGTTGTGTCCCTGCAAAGAACTGCAAGTGATGCAATGTGCCTCCCACCAGTAAGCATTGTAGTGGTTAGTAATGTAAGGGTACATGGAAGAAAATCTGCTTTATTAAGGTTATCCAGTCAATGACCATTTCACCACAGGGGGGATAATAAGTAAAAAGGGGAGTGTTAAATAAGAATGCACAGAGACACAACTCTGACACAGAGGAGATAATGGAGACAATACCAAAGACCAGAAGTCTCCGCTCACTAGCAGGTGGGCCATTAAGATACTCAACCTGCAGCTTTAGAGAGGGCCACCTAGACTTTTAACTGATAAAATGGGTAAAAAGAGGAACATAAGGATATGAGACCTTAGACAGAGAATCTGTGGGACTACGTAAAACTTACGAAGCAATGTTTAAGGTGTTCAAGAGGGAACAAAAGGTGCAATAAGGTAACACTTTTTCACTGTGAAGGTGACCAAGCACTGGCACAGGTTGCCCAGAGTGATTGTGGTGTCTCCCTCTTTGAAGACATTCAAAAGTCATCTGAACATGGTCCTGGGCAAGTGTCTCTAGGTGGCACTCTTGAACATGGGTGTTGGACTGGCTGATCTCCAGAGGTCCCTTCCAGCCTCAACCTTTCTGTGACTCTATGTGATTCTGTATAAAATGGGCTGCTTGCATGTAAAAAGTGGACAGTCACTATATCTCATATGACCAAGTTCTGGATTTGATCACTGTGGTCTGTCCTATCTTATTGTCCTTGTGGGTCCTATAAACTTTTTGCCCTTAGTGCCAGCTACTGGGCGGACAGGTATGAGTGGACTTGATGTCAGCTACTGGAATCAGACCGGGAATGTGGGCACCTTTGGGCTGTGGTGTCAGCTACAGAAGGGAGTGCAGGTGTCTCAGTGCCAGCTACTGGAGCAGGTGGGGTCCTCATCTCCTTCTGCTGGAACAGGAAAAACAGTTATTGTGGGAAATGGGGTGAGTGAGACAAGTGAGAGACTCAGCAACAGTGGCTGATGCAGGCAACAGTGACTGATGCAGGACCATGGGTCACACTCCATGGTCTTGGTGGGCAGCAAGTGCCTGTCTTTACCAAACCAGGTGTACATGGGATAGGCTCATATATTTGTTAGCAAACTTCAAGCTAGGCCAGCAAATGAGCATGAGGCCCTGGGTATGGACAGATTTATAGGGGGGTGGAGGGTACATGCTTGTGTCTGGGGTGACCAGTGGATGTGAGGTTTAAGTGGGATGAGTGTGTGAAGGCTATATTTTTGCAGCAGGCACTGAGCTGGATCAACCAGTGAGCAGGGGACCCGTGGGGAGCATAAGAGGCTCCAAGTTCAGGGTAGGCATACTGGATGAACAGAGCAGCCATTCTGGTACTCTGGTGATCTGCAAATGTGGATGTGCTTGTGAATCTAGAGAGTGTGTGTATGTGTCTGCACTAGTGACCTGCTGTCTTTACCAGCTGAAGAGGGGGAAGGGGACTTGGCTGTCTATAGTTATGTTTTTATATGAGTCCTATATGTAGGTTCTGTTGAAGGCAGCCCTCTTCTGGGGCAGTCCATGTGACTTGCTGTGTCAGTGTACTGTGCGTGTCCATGTCTCTGCAATACGTTTGAACCCACAAGCTGGAAAGCAACAGGCATATCCATCAGCTTGGGGCAGAAAGCACCGTACCTCCATGCTGGGCTCCAGAGGCTTGGGAAGAGATATGTACAGACTCCCCAGATGCTGGGGACAGGAGGCACTAAACATGTAATAGTCCCTTAGCATGTAATAATCTTAATATGCACAGGTGCACAGGATCCATTGTAATGCATATTTGCAAAATCTCCAAGTGCAAACAGCTGCAGATCTATGCACAGTATTTTGCAGTCACTGACTAGGTGGTAGTGATGGTCTTCTGGGTAGGTAAAGTCATCAGGTCTCAAGTCAGCAGGTATACTTATGCAGGAAATCACATTTCTGAATTTTGGCAGTTGTTTTTTTTTCCCCCAGTTATTTGTAACAATGAAAAATTAGGGAAAAAAAAAGTATGATATAGATAGATTACTTTATTATAGAAAGTAATTTGCTTAGGAACTATCAAAATATTGATCACACAGATGACTTAAGCAACTTAAAATGATGCAAAGGAGATGATAAAACACAACTAAGATAGTAAAGATCGAATAAGGTCAAATCTGTCTACATATTTTTTTATTATTTCAGATTAACTGTATTTGTAAGTGAAAATATATATAGATGTGGCATACTGCAACTTTATTAAGACACTGGCCTTTTACTCCCTCTCTCTAGTACATCAGGACTGCCCAAAACAGGGACAAAGACGGCATTTCTTCTGCCCAGCAGTGGCTAAGGGATAGCATATGCCATGTGATCTCAACAGCTGCTGAAACGCGGATATGTCCAATTTAGTAAGTTAGTAATAGGGACATATAATGAGCTGATCTTGAAGCCCAGATTACTTGTCCAGAAGTATGTGTAAAGCAGTCATCTGCATCTGGGGCACATGTGCTGCCCAGTGACAGTACATATTTCTTTGATGAAATTTTTTATGACAGCCAGCAGCTATGCAGAAGATACCTACCGTATTGATAAGGATAGTGATCTAGATGTTACAGTAGGGATCTGGGAGGCAGATAATAATACAGAGTAGGGAAGAATGAGAACATGAGAGAGGCTGGAAAAGCGTGATCGTGTGTGGAGAAAGCACTGCAGTATCAAGTTGGAATAGTGGTTCAGTACTGAAAACTAGATTTTCAGTGACCTACTCACTCATTAGGTTTGAACACACATGCCATAAACAAAGTAATGAAGTATAATCTATGTGTAATTTCAGCAAAATAATTGCAAGCAACTCTCTCTTTCTAACTTTCTCCTTTTCTGAAAGAGTAGTTGTCAATGCTTTTTTATCAATTGGAGGTCATTTTAATGGGCAAGGTTCTCTCTAGAACCTAACTCTGCTCAATATTATTGTTAAAAGCTTGAATGGTGTCCTAAAGGCTGTATTTCAGAATATTTCAATATTGTTACACCAGGATAGATTCCAAGGCATGGCAGATATGAAATGCATTGCTAACTAGTGGAAAATATGTTTGAAATTATATAAGTAAAAGTAAAGAAACCTTTAAAAATGATATATATAGCTAGGAGAATTCAAAACACACAAAGACATGAGGAAAGAGTAGCTAGGCAGAAGGCTATTTGTGCTTAAATTGTTAATTACAAGTTAACAACATGAGAAAGCAAATAGACTTGACTGACTCGTAAGACAAGGGAGTCTGGACCCTTGTCTCTGCTCAGAGAAGAAGGAAGAGTTTACCTCTTTCCCCTGTAGTGCCCCTGCGCAACAGGTATGTAAGCACTGTAAGTCAAGAGTAGGTTCAAGACCACCTGATGAAAGTGAACAAGTACAAGTCTATGGGACCTGATGATATGCATCCCAGGGTCCTTGGGGAGCTGGCTACTGGAGTTGCCAAGACACTCCCCATCATATTTGAAAAGTCCTGGCAGTCAGGTGAAGTCCCTGTGACTGGAAAAAGGGAAATATAACTGCCATTTTAAAAAGGGGTTGAAAGGAAAACCCAGGGCACGACAGACTGGTAAGCCTCTGCGCTCAGTAAGATCACGGAACAGATCCTCTGGCAAACAGTGTTAAGTCACATGCAAGACAAGGAGGTGATCTGAGACAGCCCACATGGCTTCACCAATGACAGATCATTCCTGACCAATCTGGTGTCCTTCTATGATGGAGTGACTGCATCAGTCAACAAGGGAAGACCGACCAATGTCATCTACCTGAAATGTTGTAAGTCCTTTGACCCTGTCCCACATGCCATCCTGATCTCCAGATTGGAGAGATACAGATTTGAAGAGTGGACCATTGAGTGGTTAAGGAATTGGCTGCACCCAGAGAGTGGTGGTTAATGGCTCTATGTCGAGATGGAGGCCGGTGATGAGTGGTGTTCCTCAGGGTGTCTATTTGGGGACTGGGTCTATTTAATAATTCTATCAATGACATAGACAGTGGGGTTGAGTGCACCCTCAGCAAGTTTGCAGACAACACCAAGCTGAGTGGTACAGTTGATAAAAAAAAGAAGGAAGGGGAACCATAAATAAATAAATAAATACATACATAAAAAGCAAAGGCCATGCAGAAGCACAGAGAGAGAGAAGTTCCCATCAACATATCAACGTGCAATGTTCGGCCACATCCCAGGAAGCAGGACCTCAATACATGTAGTGGTTGTTTGGAGGATGGGCGTTTTCATAATGAGAAATATTTCTCCTTCCTTTTTCCCACCTTTTATTGCTGAGTGTGACATCATATGGTGTGGAATACCCCTTTGGTGGTTTAGGTCAGCTGCCCTAGTGATGTCCCTTCTACACGTCTTGCCCACTCCCTGCCTGCTAGCTTTTGTTGGGGTGTAGGGAAGTTGGAAGGAGTTCTGATGCGGTGCCAGTATTGTTCAGCAATTGACAAAACACTTGTGTGATACCAGCGTTGTTCTAGCTACAAGTGCAGAACACAGCACTGTATGGGCTGCTGCAGGGAAAGTTAACTCCATCCTAGCCAGACCCAGCACAGAAATGGAAGAAAATAGTCCAAATACTTCTGAAAGCTGGTTTTGCCATAAAACAAAATAAGGCCGAAGGACTTGCACAGAAGGTCCAGTTTTTAGGAATAAAATGCCAAGATGGATGTTGTCAGATTCCAATGGGTGTCATCAACAAAGTAACAGTTATGTCTCTGCCAACTAGCAAAAAAGAAACACATGCTTTCTTAGGTGTTGTGGATTTCTGGAGAATGAACATTCCAAATCACAGTCTGCTTGTGCGAGCACTCTAGCAAGCGACCCAGAAGAAGAATGATTTCAAATGGGGCCCTGAACAATGACAAGCCTTTGAACAAATTAAACAGGAGATAGTTCATGCAGTAGCCCATGGGCCAGTTCAAACAGGACAAGATATAAAAAATGTGCACTACACTGCAGCTGGGGAGTATGACCCTACCTGGAGCCTCTGGCAGAAAGAACCAAGGGAGACTAGAGGTTGACCCCTAGCTTTTTGGAGTCTGGGATACAGATGATCCAAGGACTGCTATACTCCAACAACAACAAAAAAAGAGATATTGGAAATGTATGAAGAGGTTCAGTCTTCTTTGGAAGTAATTGGTTCTGAAGCACAGCTCCTCTTGGCAACCTGACTGCTGATGCTGGGCAGGATATTGAAAGGAAGAGTCCCCGCTACACATCATGCAACTGATCCTACATGGAGTAAGTGTGTTGCACTGATTACACAACAGGCTTGAGTAAGAAACCCCAGATGCCCAGGAATCTTGGAAAAAATCATCGACTGTTAAAGACTACACTGGAGGCAATGGGTGCTGGGACATTCAAACATTGTGATATACATATAGCAAAGGCCACCTGGTTAGTCAACACTAGGGGATCTGCCAACTGAGCCAGACATGCCCAATCAAAACTGTTATGTACTGTAGAAGGAGATAAAGTCCCTATAGTGCACATAAAAAAGCATGCTGGTGAAGACAGTCTGGCCTATTCCTGCCTCAGGCAAAGGCAAATCCATCCCTGGGATTGCTTTTTCTCAAGGACCTAGGTGCACTTGGATAATGCAGAAGGATGGGGAAGTCCAATGTGTACCTCAGGGGGATTTAATGTTGGTTGAGAATAGCTTATGATTTGGATTGTATGATGTTAACTACTATATAATACTGTATGTCATCAATACTGTGGTTGCTGTTAATGGTATTACAGTAAGAGTCACCAATATAATGACAAATAATCTTTGATAGAACTGGACAAGCAGAAGGGTGGTGGAATAAGAATTGGCTTCAGCATGCAACAATCCAACATCACATACCATCTCTTCTGCCCTAAAAGACTGTTATGAGAGATGGAGCGCAAAGTCAAATGATAAACCAACTCAATGCACAATTTAGAGGGATGGCCCATAAACTAAGAAAATTATATCTGTATATATATATATGTATATATATATATATGTGTGGACAGGAAAAGTGGTTATTTATGGGAATGTATTGGAAAATATGGGACCTGAGTATGACACAGATGGTATGGAATAAGGGGTGGATATTATCCTGGTTTCAGCTGGGATAGAGTTAGTTTTCCTTCTAGTAGCTGATATGGTGCTGTATTTTGTATTTAGGATGAGAATAATGCTGATAACGCCAATGTT
Source organism: Anser cygnoides (assembly GCF_040182565.1). Taxonomy (NCBI): domain Eukaryota; kingdom Metazoa; phylum Chordata; class Aves; order Anseriformes; family Anatidae; genus Anser; species Anser cygnoides. The sequence goes on from NC_089874.1 coordinate 55,817,060, forward strand.
TTAGTTGCTGAGAAGTGTTTACACTAAGTCAAGGACTTTTCAGCTTCTCATGCTACCCTGCCAGCAAGGAGGCTGGGGGTGCAAAGAAGCTGGAAGGGGACAGAACGAGGACAGCTGACATCAGCCCAGCACTGGCAGTCGGGGTGCTGAGAGGAGCTCTTTGTCTTGCATGTGCTTTAACATTGGTTGCAGGAGGATTTGTTCCATGTTCTTACTGGGCACAGAGGTAAGGCTCACTGGCCTATATTTCCCCGGGGCCTCCTTTTGACACCTTTTAAAAATGGCAGTGATGTTTCCCTTTCTCCAGTCATGGGGGACTTTGCCTGACTGCCATGACTTTTCAAACATGATGGAGAGTGTCTTGGCAACGACATCAGCCAGTTCCCTCAGGGCCCTGGTACGCATGTCATACCGGTTCAGTTTCATCAGGTGGTCTCAAGCCTATTCTTTGCTTACAGTGGGAGGGACTTTGCTCCCCCAGCCCTCATCTACAGGTTCATGGACTTGAGAGACAAAGGAAGCCTGACTGGCAGTGAAGACTGAGGCAAAGAACTTGTTTTGCTTTCTCCATGTCTGTTGTTACCTTCTCATTTACCAGAGGGGGTACACTCTCCTTCATTTTCTTTTCTGGCTAATGTACCTATAGAACCGCTTCTTGTTACTCTTCGCATCCCTTGCCAAGTTCAGTTCTATCTGTGCCTTGGCTTTTCTGATCCCATCTCTATCCACCCAGATGGCACCCCTGTACTCTTCCCAGGCCACATGTCCCTGCTTCCACTGCCTGTGTATTTCCTTCTTACACATCAGTTTGACCAGCAGATCCTTGCTCAGATTGGTTTCCTGCCTTCCCTGCTTGATTTCTTACTCGCTCTTCTAAAGTTCAGGGTGCTGACTTTCCTCTTTGCCAAACCTATGTTCTGTGAGATCACAATCTTAGGGTGTGGTCACTGCAGCCCAGACTACCTCCAATCTTAATGCTTTTAATGAGTTCATCCACACTGGTGAGTACCACGTCCAGTAATGTTTCTCCTCTGGTTGGTTTGTCTAATATCTGGACCAGGAAGTTATCCTCAGTGCACTCCAGGAATCCGGAGAACAGTGCCCACCATTCTGCCTTGACAATCAGGTTTGGTGCATCCATTTATTGATAAAACTTTGGCCTAGGATATCTGTAAATATAGTAGTTCCCATATGAAGCAGTCATCACCCAGTGTGGTTCCAAGTGGTGATAAGCAGTGATGATTGTTTTCAAAAGCAAAATTTCTTTTAGATTCTATCTTATTATGACTGGCATTAGCCTTGCATAGCAGAAAGTAGCCTTACTGAGCAGACTCTTCTGTGAAAGACAGAGTGGCTATACAACATTTCACAGATGGGAAGCCATAGAAGAGACAACAAAGATCTCACCAAAAGTGTCAGAGAAAGTCTCTAGCAAAACTAGAAATCAAAGCCAGATTTGTTTTCTGTTGTCTAACTATAGGCTAGTAAGTTCCTTCCTCCTCTTTGTGATTCCTACCTACATAAAATACAATCCCAACCTTATGGAAGGCACTAGAAAAACTGAAAGAAAGAGACATGACTGTGGAGAAGAAAAGGAATGTTCTTTGTGGTGTATTTTGGGAAAGGAGTCTGAGAAGAAAAAATAAAAACAGTCATTAAAAAAAAAAGAAGGAAAGAAAGAAGAAGAGAAAGAAGGAGAGAAAGAAGGAAAGAAGGAAAGAAGGAAAGAAAGAAGGAAAGAAAGAAGGAAAGAAAGAAGGAAAGAAGGAAAGAAGGAAAGAAGGAAAGAAGGAAAGAAGGAAAGGAAGAAAGGAAGGAAGGAAGGAAGGAAGGAAGGAAGGAAGGAAGGAAGGAAGGAAGGAAGGAAGGAAGGAAGGAAGGAAGGAAGGAAGGAAGGAAGGAAGGAAGGAAGGAAGGAAGGAAGAAAACAACAACAAAAAGAAAACCAGGCAGCCTGCTTTTCTTGCTTTGTTCTGATTACTTCCACTCATCAGTAAAATGAAGTTACTATACAAAAAATTCCAGGAAAGTGACTTCAAGGAAAATAAAGAATTTGTTGGCAACTTCTATATATAGATGTTTTTATTTCTTTCAGCTTTTCTGCTTGTGGTCAGTGCTTCTCTGCCATCAAAAAGGTTTATAAGCCCCATGTAGCCTGCTTTAAGTATATTAAAATGAATATTTTAAGGCAGACTGTTTAAGGACTTAACTGTGTTTAAAGTTTGGCTACAGTTTAGTTGGCATCAGTGTAGATAATTTCCCTCTAAACCATGCTTAACATACAGACTCATGACAGAAGGCAATTGTTAACAGCAGCTTGATAGAGTGCTGCTTGCCAGCAGAATGTCTGTAGGATCTGAGGATTGTGACTGCTGTGCACTGAAGAAAACAGCTGCTTGTTGAAGATGTTAATGACCTCAGCTGTCTGGCCCTACTGCCAAACTCTGCTGCAGTCATTGCAGAGCAGGCAGCAGCTGATGTACACTTCCCCCTCACTCTTCCCCAGGTCAGACACTACTCTTTAGCACACAATTTCCCTGGCAATTTGTGTGAGTGCAGTAGAATATGAAAGGGTGTAGCTCATGTGTGTTGAAGATTCTCCTCTTTTGCTCTTTCACCTTGGATATGACCTACAGCAGAGGTTCAGACAGGAAGCCTGGGGGACCAGAACTTTAAAACTCTGCCATCAGAGTACACCCCATCTAGCAGACCTTTAGCCCCAATCAATTATGAACTTAGAGAAAAAAGGCAGCCATTTGTTAACCTTATATATTTTGTTTGTTTATTTTTTTATATATATTTTTTCCTTAAACTAAAATAGGACTGCTAATTTAAAAATTCTAACTGAATGGAGGTATGTGTATATAAATCCAGAATCCTGCATTCTATAAGATACTCTTTTACATTGTTGGTTTTTGTTTGTTTGTTTTAAATAAACATAGCTAATATGAAACTTTAAATTACATAACTAAGGCTGAAGTTTATTATAATGTATTTAATAATTTTAAATAAAAAAATCAAGCAATAGAATTCATTACTATTTTTTAAAAGAAAAAATAATTACTGAATTGGAAATCACAAACACAATGCCCTATAGTCTGAGAATTTTACAGTGCTCATGGACAGCTCATTCAGTTCCAATGATCAGTTAGTTCAAAGATGAGAAACTTACTACAGGCTAAAAAAGTAGAACATCTAGTTTTCCTCATTCAGTCTTTGAATAACAGATAGGTTTGAAAGGCTGAGATCCACTACATCAAAAATAATGACAAATGTGATGCCCAGAATCCCACAGGTAGAGTTGTCCTGTGTAATACATTGTCTTAATTGCAAACTGTGTTTTGATTAAAGTGTTTGATATGGCCAGCATATTTGGTATAATTTTGGTTCAATGTATGTATTCTAAAATGCTGTTCCAGATTCTAGGCAAAAGCCTACACTAATTTTAATGATACTTTTTACAAATACATCCTGGAAAAAGTATATAAAAATATTTATTTAATAAATAGGATGTATCACTTAGTCATAACTTTCAAAAATTTAGTATGAGTAAATACATGCTTGCATTAATCTATTTAGCCTTAAATGTATATAAAATTAATTCTTCTCACTATCAAAATAAAATATCAAATAATCTATGAAATTGTATTTAAGTCAAATATCTTCTTCATAGTTATCAAATTAATGGTAAGGAGAAAAATGATTAAAAAAAATACCAATAGAAAGCAGGAGTAAAGTACTGTACTTAAAGACTTTTTGGAGTTACACAAAAGACTTGAGGAGAAAATTATGACTGTGCTATCTGGAAGTTGATGACTTTTCATGTTGGATTTGTGATAATGTTACTGAGCTTGAAGATATTACTCCCATTCTTACTGAAGAAATAATACTAGTCCTGATTTTCATATGACTTGGACTACATTACCACTCTAATTCCACAAAATTCCAGATTTACTTCTGGTTTACACAGGTATAAGTAAAGCTTTTTTGTTGTTACTTGTGTTGTATGTCCAATACATACAACATCTTAATTTACCTTGCCATAAATTAAGCCATTCTATCTTTGCTTATACACCAGCTATGTGTATATGTATATGTGTATGTAATCTCTCTCTAAAATAGGTTATTTCTTTCATCTTTGAAGCAGCATATTAGTACTTCCTCTGTCACTTTCAATTTCCTTAGATTAACCAGCCACAATGTTTTACATCTTTTCTTGTAATTCGTTTTCTAAAACTTTAACAATTTTTGCTGCTATCCTCTGGACTTTCGCTATCTTTCTTAAAAGTGTAGTGTCAAAAATTTGATGCTTGATTCCCACTGAGACCACATTATTTCTGGACAAAATTAATAATTTTGCTTCACTCTTTTAATTTGTATATATTTATATTTTACACTTGATAATTTTCTTGTTATGTAGAGCAGATCTTATTATCTACAAACACTGATACAAACAACTCTTGTGGAATAGAACAGCAATAAGAAAATTATGTAAGAGAGACACAGAGATTTGTATAGAACTCCATTTTACATTTTGATAAGGAATACAAAGGAAAATAAATAGACTTACTCTCCATGACTTTAACAAATAGATGCTGCTAAATTTAATTAAGTTAGTGATATGGATTACCTGTTCCTGGAGTGCTTCCTGGCTAGTGATGTTTTCCCAGTAGTTGGAGGTATTTTAGACTCTACTAAATGTCAGCCTTGGTGTTGCTTTATCAGTTATTGGGGAAGACCTGTCAGTTTGATTTGATTGCAATGAAAAAAGCATTTAGGTCTTCTTTACCTTTGTTTCAGCAATTTGCAAAAAACTTCTTAAAGGATGTTCTCTCTTCTCTTTTCCTATATGTAAATTCTAGGACAGTCATTTTCCGTCCTTTCTCCTCCTCTCCAGCATTGGAATTAAACAGAAGAAAACCGCACTCACCTCATCCTTTCCCAAGATGAAGGGAAGAAAGGGAAAAACTACTACAGCTCCTGCTGGAGCAGAAGTGATTATTTATGTCTGAAACTGAAGCAGAGGTCAGAAGTTTATGTGATTGTGAAGTTGCAGTCAAGTGAGCAGTGGGTTGATTTGAGAGAGAAAATGACTTCCCGAACTTATGATTCAACAGCCAGAATGGCTAGGTACACACAACCTTTCAATTAAGTAGATTATTGAACTTCAGGAGCTTCAGAAAGACATGGTTATACCTTTAAGAATTCTACTAATTTCAGTGTAAATTTCAGTGCAGACTTGTAATATGAAGGTCAATAAAAATTACTTCACCATTTCTAGTTTATTTTTGTGGATTACTTAGAATTTGGGAATAATACTTGTGAGCTTCTCTACATAAGTATTAATTTCAGGGAAAGTGGATGAATTTGAAAAACTGTGATATGATTATTTTTTCATATTTTAACTTTTTTTGTGTGTGTGTTTGTTTTGGTGAGTCTTATAAGGCTTTCCAGATTTCTTTTCTCTGTTAAACTATGAATGTGAAAAATAACATCACTGCAATGTGAACATTGACAGGAAACACTTCAAATATTGTATTCAATTTAACAATCAAATAAATATACAAAACAGGCAAATTTCCTAAATTTTTATTAAACTTTTTTTTTTTTGTTAATTCCAAACAAAATGTTCATAATGCCTTATATGTTGCAGATATTAACCATTGTGTATCATGGCTTGGTCGAGAGAATATGTTAAGTAAGAGGTTTCAGTGAAAAAGATTTTGAACTTATCCAGTCTTGTATTTGTCTGACACTAGTCATCTCTAGAAAACTTACATTCAAACTGCTCTAGTCAATGGAAACGAAGACACCTCAGTCTACCTCAGTAACAAATCTGCCTCTAAAAGTGCATATTTCTTTTCTCCTATTGCCAACAGTGGGAGTTTAGACTAAGAAAGATCACATTTTTTTTATTGCAGCTGAAGATTCAGATGAATCTGGACATTAGAGTTTTATTTCTCAGTGAAATATTCTGATAGTGCTGATGTAATCTGTAATGATCTGGTCTACCAGTAATCATTTTCAGATATCGGAGTGTTTTGTTTCTGTGCAGTTTAAAATGACGAGGTAACTGTTCTGTGGAAAAGTACTGGCACATGAAGCTACTCAAGAGAATTTTCCAAATTCACTTTGGATTCACTTTTATATTTATTTTCTTTGGATCTTTAACTATATAGATACAGGGTGAAATTTTATTTATTTATTTTTTATTTATTTTTTTAATTCTTGTCAATTCCTACATATCAATAGTCTGAATCATTCTGCACCTTATATTATTTGTTTCTTGGTACTTGGGCCAAATTATGCTCTATTTTCAAATGGTTATATTTCACGTGATATGCTGAGTTTGAGAATCTGTTGAAAAACAAAACAAAACAACAACAAAAAAAACACAAGAGGATAATTCTATCATTTGATTTATATTTGGTTTTTAATTGGAGAATATACAGGTTTTAATTAGGATAAAGCTGCAGAACTTGTTCAGTATCATACTTTTAATCATTAACTAAGGATTATGTGACAGTAACTTAGAGACAATTGAAATTCTACTGCTTGTCTATTATATTGGCATTTTCTACAAAGTAGGATTTCCATTTAAAATGATAATTAATTATGTAACTATTGATTATTAAGAACCCATTGGTTTAGTGAGTAGTACCATAATATATTTTTAATTTTGTTGAAATGATTTGTATGTGAAACAAATAAGTAAACGATGAGTAAAGGCACCACACATGGGGTGAATATTTCAAATACCTTACAAAAAAGTAATACAGAATCAAGGTTTGTTGTGCAACTATTTCTCCCATTAGTTAACATTATTCACTGGGATAATTCCACTGTATTTTCTAGCTAAATTGATATGATAATTACTGGCCAAGAAACTGAGTAAAATCAAAGGTTTATGTAAAAATCCCAGGAACTGCAAAATGAAGTAAAAAATGGAAACGGTCAATGAAGTGAGGAGGGATCACTCAATGCCAGACTTCCAGGTACAAAAAGGAAGCAAAATATAAATTTTAGTGAGAAAGTCTCTTGATCAATCCTTGTTCAATTCAAAGTCAATCTGACATTTTCCTCCTTTTCAAAACAGGATATTAAAACACTTGAAATCTTACCCTCTGGTCTCTCAGATATTTCTGTTCTTCTTCCCTTGCTACATCTTAGAACCAAGAGGAATAGTCAGTGAGTAAAAGTGGACAGTAAATTTTTATAATATTGAATCCATGCTCTGCAGTTATTCTATAGAGATGGTTGATACTTTTTCCTAAGGACTTGTTACTTCAAAACACTGTGCAAATATGTGAAATGCTCTCTTCTTAAAAGCCTCCAGGTATACCTGCTAGTTTGTGAAACTTCATTTCTAAATTAGGCTTATCCCCCACTCTCTGAGTCATCTGAATATGACCACTAGAGAAGTACCTCTGTGGCCTAAATGGGAATGATCTCTTAAAACAAAGTCTTCATCAAAACATTTTAGTTGAAGAACTGTTGTTTTGCATCTCACGCAAAAAGCCCCGTTACATTGCATACAGACAGATTAAAAAGGGAGTGATGTCAGACAGCTAAAACCTCTTTCTGTTTGGAAATTATTACAGACCTATCCATGGGCCTTTCAGCTCACTGAAAGTCCTGGGCCAACCCACTGCTCCCGGAGGAATAGCTGTACTGGTGTTTCTTACAGAAACATCCTTTCAGTTAGGGGAGAAGTAGGTTTTCCCTTCCTGGGAACAAGTAACAGGCCTCAGCTAAGGTTCTGGGGAGAGTTGAGGTCACCTTTATGAAGCCTGAGCATGTCTATTCTGCTGTCATTTGTTTTCAGTAACCTAAGTGCAATGGGATTTTATTTCAGGTCTAGAAGATTCTAGAGCTGCCTCTCCTAAAGAATACTCACAGCTACTCTTGAGTATTCAGGGTCTTCAAAGAATCTTCTGATTTTATTCACCCAACTGCTCCATTCAGTCTTATTTTTAACAGAGGACATACTTTCTAGCTGTAGATATAATGTTGTGGTAAGATTCCTGAAACTTTTTGAACATTCTGCAAAAAGAATATATGATTATGATTTTTTTTTCAAGAATTGTACACAGGGAAACTGGTTCTAATTAATGATGGGATTGTAACTTTTATATTAAAACCTGGTTTGTTACCCTGCTATAGGGTAATTGCAGCAGATGAAGGAAACATATTTACTGAGCATGAGGTAATTGAAATTGCAATGTTGTTTTTAAGAGAAAAACATCTCTTTTCGGAGAAAAAAAATAAAAAGACAATCACAAAGCCTCACAAGACCAAATTATTCTGACTGAAAACACAAACCACATTTATAAGATGATGCAGAAAAGTCTGAGGTAGAACACAAAGTAGAAAGAAGAGAGGGAGAAGTTTCAGAGAATCGGTAACTGCTAGTTTTGAGAGAATTGAAATAAGGTATATGTCTGGAAGTTGAGCTTCAGTTTGAAGTCTCTGATGCCTAAGATTTAAGTTTTGAGCTCATGTGTGTTGCTGTTCCCTCAGGGTGGGAACTGGGAGAGTCACACATGTTTACACAGAAACCTGTTTTCACATAATCTGAAGGAACATGGTATCCTGGAGCTTTCCATATCCTCAGTTAAATCTGTCTGATTTTGGTCTAGCTCTTCAACATATTAAGAAAAGCCTGAATTTGATACAGAAGAGCAAATTGATCACATAAGCTACACTTCAATAAGCCGGTCTAAAAATAAGTGAGAAAGCTTTAACAGCTTAATTGTGAGTTAATCGTATTACACCTTGTAGATAGGTCTGAAAAGCCAGTGACAGAAGATAGAAAAAGGAAAAGTTCTATGTGAAATCAAAACTTCTTTTAAGCTGTAAAATAAATGAAAAAAAAAAAAAGAGTCAGCTTTCAGAAATATTAATTTGAATATTGCCCTGGTATAATGAAATTTCTTAAGGTTTGTTGTATCTGTTATCCCCAGTTTGATGAGAATATTGCATTACTTCACCGTTAGATTGTGATCTATCTAATCATTACTCTGACTAGTCATTACTGTAAGAACCAGGCACATACTTTGTAACTGAAGGAATTATTAAAGAAAGCAGAATGGAGGGAGAAAGAGAAAAATAGCTTATGTATGCTGAAATGCAGTTCTCAGTGAAACTGTTTGACAAATTCACGACAGTGAAACTGACATGATAAATTCAGGTTTTACTTCATACTTAAGGGAATGATATAAATGCATATAAAGACACAAATTAATAAAGGTGGCCTCACTAACAGTTGCAATCCTGAATGTGGTAAATACCAAGGAAATAACCTTCTATCACCATTTTTCCTCAAATTCTTCATATATCTATTTAAAAAAAAAAAAAAAAGTCAAGCCCAAGACAATCAATATGAAACTTCTGCTTATGTAGACAGTAAAATAAGCAACCATATTTCCAAAACTGCCAAGTAACTTAACAAGTCCCCTTGAAATGAATGAACTAAGGTAAGCATTCAGTGCTTTAGAAGATGTTTAACATGACATGTAAATATGTAATCTGATTATGGTAGTATAATTTATGGATGACCTCGTATTCTGAAGATACTTTTCTAAGGACAGGTAAACTAGCATTACCTAAGGATAATGCTGGTTTGGAGCAACAAAAGAATATATAAGAATTGGATCTGATTTACAAAGTTAAAAAGAATAAAAGATCCACTCTTTCAAAATAATTTCTAAAAGATTTGTAACCTGTAAAACAGGTTGGTAAAAAACTTTTTCCTAAGTCCAAGATGATTTGCAGAGCATTGGTGTGCAGAGAAAGGGTCGTAAAAATATGAATTAATCTAGAAATTAAATTAAAATGTGATAAGTCATGTTGTCACATCTAGATCTATCAGACAGAAAGACAGACAAACAAAAGAATTTGAAAGGATAATAATAATAATAATAATAATAATAATAATAATAAATAATAGACAAGGGAAGTTGGGGTCAGATTCTTGTTTGTAATGTTAAGAACTATTTTTTGCATATCATGTGCATAAATCTCTAAATTTTTTGTAGGTATATATGAGTGGAGATGAGAGTAGAGTAGAGACAAGGACATAAGTACAAATGAGCAGACTGAAAAACAATGAATTTCAATTAGCCAAGGTAAGGTACAATGAAGTATATTTAAATATACATTTAAAAACATGTTGATATGGTACTTTTATGGACATATGTTGACTTGGACAGGAAAGAAGGTGAAATACAAGGCATTTTCTTTTCACACAGAAAGTTAACTTGACCAAATAATTGCTTTTAACAAATATACGTGAGTAGAGGTCAGTGCATATTGAAGAATATTTAACCAAAATAAATGTTTAAGTTGGCAAACCCTGATATAATTTATTCTGGAGTACTTAAAGAAGTAAATAAATTAATCCTTGAAGCGCTTAGTGTTAGTGCTTTAGAGCTTGATTAAAAGATGAAGGAAGGAGATGATAAGAGAAGGAAAAACATTTATTTTTTTTTAAATAAGAAAAATTAGGAACATTAGGGATTTTATTTCAGAGATGTTTTTACATTCTTTTAGGGAAACTAAGTATATACCATAAAACTATAAATGCCAGGTACGAGTAGGTTTAAAGTTATTTTCACAAAACAGACTAAAAGGACATCTGAAGTTGCATTTGTTCACATGCTTTCTCTGTTGAACTTGAAATGGGGAACAATTGGGTAGGAAGCTAAATAGGATATATTTTTTATCCAAAGGGTCATAAATTAAATATAGAACAACTGTGATGATGCTGGAAAAAATGTTAGTTCTATTCTGGGCTTCATTAACAGAAGTTTTTCTGTAAAACAATGAAAGAAGTTAAAAGACTTGGATTTGTTTAATCTGGAAAAGAGAAGCTGGAGGGAAGTCATGATGACTGTTTTTCCAGTATGTTCTCCATCACCACTGGAGGACAGAGGAGTAAGGACTGGCTCAGTTTGCAGAAAAGTAGATTTTGGCTTGGTGTTAGGAAAAACTCTCTAACTACATAAGGATAGAGAAAATGTGGAGCAGGGTACATATAGAGCTTGTAAAATCTCCTGGTGCGTATTTTTAAGAATAGGTTGTGCACATGTTGGGAATATACTGTTAAACCCTGATGTGTTATAGTTATCTATTTAATTCTTTCTAAATCTGCATTCCTGTGATTGTGCAATTCAGAATTGTCATATTCAAGACAATGATTAAGAACCTGCAGAGGACTAGCATTTCCAAGTGAAGTCATTAGGATACTGACATTAAGACCATCTTATGAACATTACTGTTCAGGTCTTTAGCAGACAACTGTTAACTGTTGCTGAACTCTATCACTATGCCGGAAAACAAAATCAAAATAAACCAAACCAAAACAGAAAAGTCAGAATAATGCAGTAAATAATTCCATGTCTCTTAAGTAAGATGGAAACCATAATTTTTTCTTTATGCCAGTTCATGAATGGGCCATTCAGGATTAATGAGTACTCTTCTTAAGCTTGCCACACTCTAAATGAAAATTATGTGACATTTAGGTGAAATACTTAACTATTCATTTTTGCTAACTCTTGGCATCATGAGGCACATTACAAAAAGATCTAGGAAAGGGAGCAGGAAAGGGAAAGTGAGCGGGAAAGGGAGCGGGAAAGGGAGTGGGAGGGAAGGGAAGGGAAGGGAAGGGAAGGGAAGGGAAGGGAAGGGAAGGGAAGGGAAGGGAAGGGAAGGGAAGGGAAGGGAAGGGAAGGGAAGGGAAGGGAAGGGAAGGGAAGGGAAGGGAAGGGAAGGGAAGGGAAGGGAAGGGAAGGGAAGGGAAGGGAAGGGAAGGGAAGGGAAGGGAAGGGAAGGGAAGGGAAGGGAAGGGAAGGGAAGGGAAGGGAAGGGAAGGGAAGGGAAGGGAAGGGAAGGGAAGGGAAGGGAAGGGAAGGGAAGGGAAGGGAAGGGAAGGGAAGGGAAGGGAAGGGAAGGGAAGGGAAGGGAAGGGAAGGGAAGGGAAGGGAAGGGAAGGGAAGGGAAGGGGAGGGGAGGGAAGGGGAGGGGAGGGGAGGGGAGGGGAATTAAAACTGCCTTTATTTGCTACCAATACAAACAAACAAACAAAGCCACAAAACCACAACCAACCAAAAAAATACATATATGTTAAAATAAAGTTGTGTGATAATTTGAGGAAGGGAAAATTTTCTTGCTGTATGAAGCTGCAAATGTAGACCCTAGCTGAAAACAAATGAAAGAAATGGCAGAACCTACGTAAGAATTTATTATCACTGATGGTCTGACCAAATCTTGCTAGCTCTAAAACCACTGCACAATATTGGAAAAATGCTGCTGTCTTCCAATTCTTGCTCTTATGTGGTTATCTTGCCAGATCTGAAGAAGAATGACTAGGATTGGATATGGGCCTGTTGTGCAGAAGATTACTAGTAGAACATCATTGCAGAAAATACTTCAAATGACTGTGGTTATCATGCCTCCCTCTATGTCAGTGTTGAATCTATGCGTAGCATTCCATGTCATCTTTAAGCTGCAAAGCACAATGAACTTGTAACAGTGTGTAACTGTGAACAGCTTTCCTGACAGGACAAAGCGTTAATCCTTGTGTTCTGGAAAATCCTAAGGATTTGTGATGTGATCTCTAATCACTTGAATCAGAATTTTGGTTAGGGTTTTCACAACAGGATTTCATTTTTTCACCTACAAGCTTTGGAGGAGAAATTCTTCTGAAAGCAATGCCCTTCTCTTTATGGTTGCATGCTCATGTAACAGTCCTTGCTTCTAGAATAAGCAACTAAAATCTCAGAATGGCTTGGCGAAAGAAGGCTTGGGGGGGAAGGGGAGGAGTGGGGGCAGGGACAGAGTGGCTGCTGTTTGTGCTGGGTGAGCCAAAGTATTGCTGGATTGAGCACAGTGGCTGCTATTAACAGGATCTGCCCTACTCAGGGTGCTGGCACTCCATTACCTCCCTACAGACAGGCAACAGTTGTTCACTCTGTATAACGATTTTAGCTTTCTTACATTGCCAAGCAAAAGGCAGTAGGCCGGGTGTGCAATAATCTACTACTTAAATCATTCTGCTGTTTTGTTCAAAAGTTTATTTTCCTGTTTATCTAGTATTTTATTAAGGACCTAATTTCATATCAACTATTTCATTGTAAAGGTGTTACTTATCCTTCCATTTTTTCTTGTTTGTGTTCTCTTAAGGTTCATTCTTGGAAATAAAGACCAAAATACTCTTTCTTCCCTGTTCTTCCACCTATATTCTTCACTTCCTATCTAGGATTAGAATAGGCCAAGTTCTGTACAAAACTTTCGTTCACAGTCTGCCTGATCTGAACCTTACCTACAGGAACTATAGGATATATCAGCCTATTAGAAGTCTAAAAACAGGCTTGTTTTCCAGTTTATTTAGCAGATAAGTGCCATAACAGTACCAAGTGCCATAAGTTTTAATTCAAATAACAGAAAAATGGTTCATGTTACGATTTCCATGTATGCTAAAACTAACATTGTATTACAAGGAATTAGATACATGTGAAAATTTAGTTTACTGTGTGTTACCCTTTAATCATGGATCTTACATGTAATTGAGTATTCATCATCACAGTGTCCAGAAATAGGCTTTTATGAATGTTTCTGTTTGTAGAAGAAAGTTTCCACTGGTCTCTACAAAGAATACGTAGGTAAAATAGTATTAATGAGGTGAGTACATGTAGAATATTACCAGGCTTATTGGTGTCAAAATACCAAGTGACTGTAAGTGTAAGTCAGCAAAGACTTGCTAATACTGGGCTTGATGACACCAAGTTGAGCAGGAGTGTTGAGGGTAGGAAGGCTGTACAAAGGGATCTGAATAGGTTGGATCAATAGGCTGAGGCCAACTGAATGAAGTTCAACAAGGCTGAGTGCTGTGCCCTGCACTTGGGGCACAACGATCCCATGCAATGCTGCAGGCTTGGAGAAGAGTGGCTGAAAAGCTGCCTGGCAAAAAGGGACCTGCGGATATTGGTCGATAGCCAGATGAATATGAGCCAGCAGCGTGCTCAGGTGGCTAAGAAGGCCAAGAGCATCCTGCCTTGTGTGGCCAGCAGGACTAGGGAAGTGATTGTCCTGTACTCCACTGTGGTGAGGCTGCACCTCAAATAAGTGTGTTCATTTTTGGGCCCCTCACTACAAGAAGGATATTGAGGTGCTGAGGCAAGTCCAAAGAAGGGCAATGAAGATGGTAAAAGGTCTAGAGAACAAGGCTTATGATGAGTGGCCGAGGTAACAGGTGTTATTTAGCTGAGAGAAAAGGAGGCTTAGGGAGAACTTATTCCTCTCTAAAACTACCTCAAAGGAGGTTGTAGCAAGGTAGGGATTGGTCTGTTCTCCTAAGCATCAAGTGATAGGACAAGAGAAAATGCCCTCAAGTTGCATCAGGGGAGGTTTAGGTTGGGTATTAAAGAAAATTTCTTAACTGAAAAGGTTGTAAAGCATTGGAACAGGCTGCACAGGGAAGCAGTTGAGTCACCATCCCTGGAAGTATGCAAAAGATGTGTAGATGTGGTGCTTAGGGACACAGTTTAATGGTAGACTTGGCAATGCTAGGTTAAAGGTTGGACTAGGTGATCTTAAAGGTCTTTTCCAACCTAAATGATTTTATTATTTTATGATTCTTTTAATTAACATTCAGGAATGTGAGTTGACTGACATGCTTATCTTGCTTATCTGTCCAAAGCACTGGACAGATGTTGGAGGTTTGCAGTTGAATGCTCAACTGTATAAGGGCTCACAACTATAGCAATTAAGTGATGTTTGGGGTAAGGCAGAAGCCTCAAAACTCAATGTTGTTTCAAGTGAAACCAGGAAAGCAACCATGCTTCTGTACTGACCATTAACCTCACCTCCTCTCTCTCCTTTCTTTTTGACCAACAATGCAACAAGCCTTGTTAAGAGCCAATCAGCACATGATAAATGACTTAGTCTCATCTCATCAAAAAGTATATATCTGACATTTAGAAACCTCCAAATTGAGGATGAGAACTCCAATTATTGGACAGGTCAATGAGTCTCTCACCTCCCCAGGCAGGGATGCCTCTTTAGTAAGACTCTCACCTCTGACTGTGTCAGATGTTACAATGGAAAATATTGATAACTGAAGTGTGGAACTATTAACTCAAGATTACTGCAGTAAGTGAATTTATCAATGGTAATTCTGAATCGATCTGTTGCCTTAATAAATTTACGATCTTTTCAACTCTGTGAAACTGTCTCGGTGAAAGTCCTTGTCAGGGCTCTGAAACGGGCAAGCATTGACTCAGATAAGTGTCAATACATATATACACATAATCCTTTAGATATAAACTATTTACTGAGTCTGGAACTAGGACTGGATCTAACCACACCTAGGCTTCTCTCTGAGAAGAATTTTAGAAAGCAAGGGGGTCCTTTCTGAACCCTGTGACTCAGTGGGAGAGCCTCCCTCAGCCACATATCCTTAACGTGGTAGTACAGACTAAATCAATGCATCAAAGAATACTTGTTCCCTACAGCTATTTTGAAACGTACATTTGATTGTTGGAAAAGACTTTCTGGCACAACTTTAATGAAAGCAATCGGAGAAGCACCAGAATCCACTGCATAGTTGTTATGGCATTCTGCCGAGAGGAGGAACCTGAATCTGGTCCTAAATCCTGAAACAAAGTATTCCTTTTATCAAATGAAAATAGAATTTTATCAAATGCAATGAAAAAGCTACCTGTGAAGCATAAAGGAGAATCCCTCTAAGTAAACTGAGAGGAACCCTTCTTCATGCTCCTGTTGAGTGGCATGCTTATTCTTCATTGTGAAGGACTATCATCTTGAAGTATCTCAGTCTTCCCCTTCATTGTGGTAGAATTCTATGTGTTTAACTCTTAACTGTCATTACTCACAGGAGCTCAGGACCTAAAAAACCCTTAATGGGATTTTTTTCCTCAAATGAGTTTCAGACCTTCCTTGCTTTAAAAGGTTGTTTTGAAATCAGGGGAGAATAAATATATATCTTTTAGGAAAAAAATTATCTATCACTCCCATATGCTAAAATAGATTTCCTGGAGACTAGAGGAATTATAGCTATCTTCTCTCTCAGATCATTCTGCACAGTTTAGCAAGCACTCCATGTTTAACAATGTGCTGGAAGCTGGCTTGTTTTCTTGCTCTTGCCACATCAACATATGACTGTATAAAACAATGCACATTTTCCCTAAAAGTCGATTGAGAACGTTACACATCACAGTAGGACAAATCTGGCCTAAGTTAACATTTCCAAAGAAAGGCTGAACTCTAAAGCCATATGGGTTATGCACCCTAAAATCTGAAGGTGATGACAGAAGAGATTTTTTGTTCATTAATGGAGATGTTTTTAATAGCTTCTCAAGGAATAATCTGAGGCATTAGAGGACTAGAGGAAAATGAATGTAAATTCATTGTTTAAGTAAGGGATTAGTGAGGAGACAAGAAACTATAGACAAATAAATCTGAGTAATAGACATGCTTCAAATGACATCAGTTAGCTTCTAATGAAAACTAAATAATGTTAAAATAAACCAAAATAAATGCTTCTTGTCCAGTTGTCTGCAGCAATACTTATTTATTTAATTATTTATTTATTTTGTGTGTGTTTTTTTGTTTGTTTGTTTGTATGGGTGGGGGTGGGGGATGTGTAAATTCTGTTACAGTGGCTCAGCTGAATGAACACAGATCTCAGGATCAGGGCCAGCTTGGTAAGCCATAAAATAATAAATTTCCTGAGTAACATCCTTTCCTCCCACTCTGTCTTCCAAATGTTATCATATTTCTGGCAGATGACTCTGAACTTCCTGTGGTCTCTCCAGTTTGTTTGAAGATATACATGTGTATACTGGACAAAACACCTTATTTTGCAGACCAGCTGTCATTGATAATATTTCAAAAAATGCATTGCAGAATTGAACTAAATACTTACAATAATCATTAAGACATCATTTTGTTGATTAACTTAATTAATATATAGTGTAATATAATGAAGGAAAGCTTGAAGGGATAATAGGTTAAATATCAAAGTCCGAAAAATAGAATACTAACTAGGATTTCCTGTTAAATCATGCCATAGTGAGCAGAGTGATGGCTCCATAAGTGCATCAGAAGAATAAATCAGAAACTTCTGATTTACAGAGGATGTAATATAATACAGAATTACCACTATTCTAGAAATGTTTAGTTTAAGCTTAATTTTACATTGCATTTAGTTTGGTGGGATGATGATGTTCTTTGTGTCTTAATATTTTCTTTACTTCTTTGTGGACTTTGGCACAAAAACATATTTAGTGAAGTATATACTTCACATATTTATGTGAACTACTAATGATTCAAAGTACATACTGATTTTTTACTCTGTAAGATTCAAGTAGGTTTAGAGTTAAGTATTGCTTACATCTTTTAACGAATCGATGTGGTTAAAAGGCTAGAAAATTACTGTGAAAGGCATATCTCCTTCTCCCTAACCCACAAAGTTTATCTTAGTTCACTAACACATAAAGTGCTTTCTTTTCTGGATGATATTTAAAGTATGGCTATAACTGCATTGGGAGCACTATATTGGAATAGGAATTATTTCATTTAAAATGTGCGGTCCTGATTTAAGGTAAGATTGATTGGTATTTCAAATCATTGTTATTGACAATTTCATTATCTGTTTGGATGGTAGTGTCTGACATCTGTGCATCTAACATTGTCCACTAGTCCACTACTCAAACAATTGCTGGCCTCATAGAAAGGATGTCTGAGGGTGTTCAGATATTCATTCAAACTTTCTTTTAGAGTGTCCTCTTAGCTGGTGCCTGACTGTTGACAAGTTCAGAGAAAGCACTACTAAGAACTACTTTCTTGCTCAAGCTAATGATTTTACTAGCTTTCCTTTTGTGGGATGGACTCCTCTGTAAACACAGATCAAGGAGATCTGGTCACTGGTAAACATTTTTTATATTTTCTATTCCAGTAGTTGCATTCCTTTTATGTTCCAGCAGTCACACAAAAGTGCTATACAAGAATATTGAGGCAGCCACATTTTTCATAGTCAATGATCAGGTTATATGAAAGGAGTACCCTCTCTTGGTGTCAAAATGTCTTAATCCAGCCCAAAGTCTATAGTTTTGCAAATTGTTTTTTCACTACTGTATGGCAACACACAGTTACAAACATAAGATTGTGAATACTTGTAAGAGGAAAGGTCCCACTCTGTATCCTGTCTCCAGCAAAAACCATCAGCCTAAGAAAGAGCAAGAACATAGCATATGTGCACAATAGTTCCCTGAAATACTGTGAGTCTCCTAATATTTTAAGAGTGGGTATTTCCCAAGCTTGATATGGCCTCTACATATTCAGTTAAATGTAACTATCTTTTCCACATTCTTCTCAGAATTTCCCATTTTAGCCCAGGTAAATCTCTAGGATCCACATCTTGCTTTGGCAAAAACTTCAACAGGCCTGTCTGCTGCGTGAAGAACCACATTCCTCTGTAGGAAACTTAGTTTTTTATAAATTTTTTTCTAGAGTTTATAGATATAAGGTGATTTTAGACATTTTATAATATATATATATATTTAGTTTGTATTTCAAATGAGACTTGCTTCCTTATAGATTGTTCTTGTTTTTCTTTTCATGCAGATATTATATTCTCTTTCACTGTTACATTGTTGAAATTAGTGATTAAAAAGTTAATTTTCAAGTATTTTTTTCCACTGAACTTCCTTTTATTTTTTCATCGAGCATTTCTGATTTCTACCTTGCAGATTTTATTCTAATAAGTATGCTGCATCCATCATTCACGTGTGTTGCAATATTGAACTACTGTTCAGACTTCCAAGCTGTAACCATTTCTCAGCTTTGGACTTCATTTGAGCTTTATTTGAGCCAATATGTTATTTAGTAAGAATACAGCTCATAGATCTAGGTGCCATCAGAATTTTTCATTTTTCCTTCTTTGGAAAGTTCAAGTCATAAAAAAAAAGTGATGTACAGAAAAATCCTTTCAACTTTATCATCAAAGAGTTTCTACTTTCTATCATGCATTTTCCATTAAATGATCTACTATTCCTTGTATCTGTCTTTTTGGAATTATGGATGTAATCCAAAACACATTGGAAGTCAATGACCCCTCTATGAGGCAACTGCAAGGAATGAACCCAGTGATCTATTTTTTTTTTTGTCTCTAATTACTATGCTCCTATGAACTCTACTCCCATGGTGAGTTTACTAGGTAATCTCTAAATGGCCTAAATAGTTATAAGCTATTATTTTTCTTCAAAACCATGTAAACTCACAGTGGTATATTATTATGACAATACCAACATGTATCTGCACTGTATCTAAGCTTCAGTGAAACAAATATATCAAAATTCGCACTTATTTCTTTATTTAATTAATTAGTGCTATAATATCACAATCCATACTGAAATACCCTTGCATATTCTTTACACATTAAATGGATGGTCCTTCGTCTGTATGTCAACTGTGCACCTTTCATCCACCCAGTAGGATGAGCGCTTGATGAGAAACGTGCTTCAATCTTTTCTGTAAAGCTAGGAAATATATTTATAATGTGCGTGGTTTTTTTTTTCTTCCCAACATATTTAATTTGTTTCCTTTCACCCTTTTGTCCTCCCTCTAATGAGTAGAACAATAAGGAAAATGCAATGACAACTAAGATTTGCAGTTGTTGCTCCATAGTGAAGAAGCAAAATCTTGTGTCTTAAGAGTGAAGAAGAGTAGGTAACTAAAAATCAAATGTCATCTAATTCAGGAAAGACACAGTCCAAGTAGAGTTAAAACAAAAGGAGTCTGTTTTTTAGAATATTGTTACATTAATAACTTGCTTGAAACCTCTGTATATAAATTTTATGATTAGCCTTGCTTTGTTCAAATATAAATTATAGTACAAGAGAATTATGAAAAGTGTATATTAAAGTATTGTTATTTATTTACTTATTTAATTTTGCCTACAAGAATGTTCACAGTGATCTTGATATTTCTGGATACTGGAAAACGTGTTTCCTTGCTCCTGCTAAAGGATAAAAACACTTAAGGTTGTACAGGCAATTCTGAAAGAAAAACATAGTTTCTGTTATAATGAACTGGTTTCAGTGATAGCTGGCAAACTGAAAAAAAAAAAAAAGAATAGAATTTTCACAGATTCAGAAAATTTAGTATGTGATATGATAAAAGTAGTTATTTGTGTGTATCAGGCCCACCTGAGCTTGAGTCTGCTGTTGTGAGCCATAAAAAATCACTCTATACAACTGTGTAATCACCTTGAGGTGGTTTAGTAGTCTAGAGATTGATAAAGATTATAATTTCTACTTATGTGTTATCTACATGGACTTCTGCAAAGCCTTTGACATGGTTCCACTCGACATCCTTATGTCTACACTGGAAAGAGATAGATTTGAAGGGTGGACCATCGGGTAGACTGGAAATTGGCTGGATGGTCCAATTTCCATGGAGGCTGGTGAGTAGTGGTGTCCTTAAGAGGTCTGTTTTGGGAATGGTATTGTTTAAAATCTTTATCATTGACATAAACAATAGGATTGAGTGCACCCTCAGCATGTTTGCAGATGACAAATGAGTGGTGCAGTCGATACAACAAGAGGAAAAGTGCCATCCAAAGGAACCTGGACAAGCTAGATAAGTGGGCCCATGTGAACCTAATGAGGGTCAACAAGTCCAAGTGAAAGGCACTGCACCTGGGTCAGGGAAATCCCAGACATGAGCACAGGCTGGGTGAAGAATTCATTGAGAGCAGCCCTGTAGAGAAGGACTTGGGGGTTCTGCTGGATGAAAAAACTCGATATGAGCCAGCAATGTGCACTTGCAGTCTAGAAGTTGCCTCAGACTTTGCCTCAAACTTCACTGCTACTCAGGCTTCCAATATCTCTCATTTCCCTCAATCTGTAGATGAGGGCTAGGGCAGCAAAGTCCCTCGCACTGTAAGCAAAGAGTAGGCTCCAGACCACCTGATGAAACTCAAGACACTCTCTATCATATTTGAAAAGACATGGCAGTCAGGTGATGTCCCTCATGAGTGGAGAAAGGAAAACATCACTGCCATTTTAAAAAAGGCTCAAAAGGAGGACCCAGGGAGCTACAGACTGGTGAGCCTCACCGGAAGGCTACAAACAGAAAGGTCATAGAACAGATCCTCCTGCAAGCAATGTCAAGGCACATGCAAGACAAGGAGGTGATCTGAGACAGCCAGCATGGCTTCACCAAGGGCAAATCATGTCTCACCATTGTGGTGGCCTTCTGTGATGGGGTGGCTGCATTGGTTGACAAAGAAGACCAACCAATGTCATCTACCTTGATTTCTGTAAGGCCTTTGACACCTGACATCCTTTTGAAATTTGAAGAGAAATTGATTTGGTGGGTGGACCATTCAGTGGATAAGGAACTGGCTTGGAGGTCACACGCAGAGAGTGGTGGTCAATGACTCTATGTCATTGGTGGAGGCCAGTGATGAGTGGTGTCCCTCAGGGGTCTATCCTGAGACCAGTACCGTTTAATATTTTTATCAATGTCATAGTCAGTGGGATTGAGTGCACCCTCAGCACCTTTGCAGATGACACCAAAATGTGTGGTGCAGTCATTACAACAGAAATAAGGGACCTGGACAAGCTAGATAAGTGGCCCATGTGAACCTAATGAGGGTCAACAAGTCCAAGTGAAAGGTGCTGCACCTGGGTCAGGGCAATCCCAGAGATGAGTACACACTGGGTGAAGAATTCATTGAGAGCAGCCCTGTAGAGAAGGACTTGGGGGTTCTTGTGGATGAAAAGCTTGATATCAGCTAGCAGTGTGCACTTGCTGGGAGACCTCATTGCAGCGTCCAGTACTTTATAAGCAGGCTTATAAAAGAGAAGGAAAGTGACTTTTTACATGGGCAAGTAGTGATAGAATAAGGGTGAACAGCTTTAAACTGAAAGAGGGGAGATTTAGATTAGATGTTGGGAAGAAATTCTTCACTCAGTGGTTGGTAAAGTACTGGAACAGGTTGTCCAGAGAGGTTGTGGATGTCTCACCTCTGGAGGTGTTCAAGGCCAGGTTGAACGGGTCTTTGAGCAACCTGATCTAGTGGGTGACATACCTGCCCATGGCAGATGAGTTAGGACTAGATGATCTTTAAGGTTCTTTACAACCCAAGCCATTCTACGATTCTAAAACTCTATGATTCTCTTCTTTTTTTTTTTCTTTTTTCTTTTTTCTCTTTTTCACTTTCCCCTGTCTCCAACAGACTGAGCACAATGTGGTTCCTATTGCAATGCTTTTTTTTTTTTTTAATGGCTAGAGCAGATCCACATGCACTAAAGATGCAACTTGTGTCACTGCTTGTTTGTTGTTAAGTATTCCAGGAGTACAACACTTTTTCACCAACACTCATTTGTTACTGGTGACTGCACATTACTGATCTTACCGTCATTTATCTATCATCCTCAAGTTATATTATAATTGAAACACATGTAGGAAATTAGATGTTTTTTCTCAGTCTTCATTCCAAAATGTTTTAGGAACAGTTGAATCTGAGATTGCAGTGGAGTATTTGGAAGAACTGATGCTGACCATGTTAATGCTGATAGATAATCAGACTAAAGAGTTCTGTAAAACACTTCACAAAACTCATTTATTTTCCCTATAATTTGACATTCTATTACAGACATATACATATTGTGATAAGGTCTGGAGCACAGAGCCTTTTGTTCTTACTAGATAATTTTTGTTGGATATGGGATGCCTTAATTCCAGTTACTTAGTGGTTCCACAAGGCTTTAGAGGGAGGTAAATCGGTACATACCAATGAACTGGTTCTACAGAAGTCTCAACCTTTTCAAGAAGGCTCTGCAGATAATCATTACCTAGGGCACCAGACTTTGAGAAACAAACTTGTATTAAATGTTGCAGCCTGGATTGTACCATTTCTATACATCCGTGCACAGGGAGATGTTTTGCTTATGGGGAAATAGTATTTTGTTGATGCTTGGTCTACAGGGCACACCTTTGGCATGCATTGGCTAGCAGAATGCCACTGATTGCACTCAACGATACGGGTTAGTCTGACTACTCCTTCCTCATCGCCAAGTGAGTTGCTTCACAGTTCAAAAGAACAAGCAGTTACTGGAGAGTAAGTATGAAGGTCTTGCAGCTGAGCCTGGGTGCTGTACAACTTATAGATGGAGGCAATGTGAGCTTTACCCTGGCCCTGTACAGTCTTTAAGTGGGAAACTACCCATTTAACTTCAAATATGTTTCACAATTTATATAGGATGAGCTTACCAAATAAATTTCTGTGGAAAAAAATGTGTTCTGTTTTCCTTGAATGGCAGAGAAGATTTCCTGGAAAACTGGAAGAACTGGAAGAACTCTCTAAGTTTGTTATAACTACTGAAAAGCAGCAACTTAAAATCCGTATGAAGTGTATGGTTGGTTTTCATACTATCTGTATGAAAGAATTCATCTTGAAAGACTTCAGAATATCTTAACTGTTCAATAACAATAGAAAGAGCAAAGTGGAATCACCCCTGAAATAAATCAAAGTTCCTTCTCAAACATAAAAATATTCTTGGAGAAAACTGCCCCGCATGCCTTCCAAAGTGGGAGTTCTAAGGGTAAAACATTCATTCCAAGTGCTATTCCAACTGCTTTTTACTCTGTTTTGTTGCAGTATCCAAGGAAAAGCAAAGAAAGATACAGTACTATTTTGCTACTTAATGTCCTGAATTTCTCTCAATCTGAAAATAAACATTTGCTCTGGACTGATGTCCTGGCAACATTTGTTGCCTGTCCCAAATTAGACATGCTCTCCAATGGTTCAGAACCAGTTTATTTTGTCCATTTATTCCACTTCAGGATGGCTCTTTTGCACCAAGAAATGATAGTTAAGCACTAATACTGTCTGTCTCCTATGAACCTATAAATCAATAGTGTCCCACCACCAGTTTTTTTTGTTTGTTTGTTTGTTTTTTTTGAGCTTGCAGCACCAAATAGATTGCCAAACAATTCCCCTTTACAGCCCAAACTCTTGTACAGAAAAAGCTTATAAGATATAAAGTTCAGCTCGGCTGAAAGTAGCGCTTAAAATGTGACAAAGCAAGTTTTTTACTTGGATAGGTAGAAGGGAGTGCTCTAAAGAATCATGAGCATGTACTCTCAGGAAAATTGAGGGTGCTTAGCTTTTGTCTTTCAAAAATCTTTAAGGCACTCCATTAGCTTCAGTCAAGTTGTACTATTTATGTGAGTGTAACAAACTGGAGTCGGTAAGGCTCCAATTCAAAGCCCACTTAAGTAATTGTTAGTGTTACCATTGAATTTAATTGGCTTTGGCTTAATGCCTGAGAGGGAGCCACAGAAATATGTTCATTTTGAATGTATTTTCCAGCTGTCCATCTTCATTTTACTATTTTTTCATATGTCATAAATGTAGCCCTTGAACTCTTTATGTTTACAGAAATGGTCTATTATAATTTAATAGATTGTTTTGCATTCATTTTTATTCTGTCTCGGTAGCCCATATCATGTCCATTACTTTGTCTGAGTGTTTGCCCCAATAAGACCAAAGTGACAACTCCGAAGTTTACTTTTGGTTGTTTTTAAACTTCATTGTGTAAGGAGGTAAAATGTGTTAATGTGTTAGCTTAAACCTCATAGTTTTGTGCTTATAGTCTTTCTCAGCTTACATACCTGGTCCCATAATTGTAAAGCAGTTTAATTGGCAGGATTGGAATCACTAGAAGTTTAGACATCATCACTACAGAAGTTCATAGTAAAATCTGCTTTATTTAATTAAAAATTAAAAGTTCCTAAGCTTTTTGGTCATGATTTAGCTGCTAGTAGGGCAGATTTTGTCTAGAATGCTTGTCCACAGTATTTTTAGGTAATAATGTATTTTTAAACATGATCCTAGGATTCAAGATAAGAAGGATAAATGTTAGCTATAACATCAGCATAACTGAAACTTATCATGTATATGAAAAAAAATCGGAATTGTGGCCTGCTGTTTTTACCTGTTTCAGTTATTCTTACGAGTTTAAACAGATATTTTTTTTTTCTGGCTTAGGGTGTATTAGAATGTGCTTGAGAACTATTAAAATTAGACTTACCTCAGCCAAGTCTGAGCTGATGTTTTGTGTAATATTTCCTGTAAAACTTCTGTATATTTTACTTTTTTTTACTTTTTTTTCTTTTTCCTACGTAGGCATTGTAGTTCTGCTGCGGTAACAACAACAATTAACAATCCCATTGTTTCAAAATTGTCTTCATACATACTGTCAGGATTGTGTTTGAGAATTTAGCTGATAGATTATTATATCTTAGGGCATCCTTCTGCCATTTTTAAATTCCAGAAATTCTCCCAACAGGCCTATGCAAGATAGAGATTCTTAAAAGTAAGCACCCCACATGGTCTGTAAAAAAGATCAAAGCAATTTACTCACCCTATCTTTTTCACAAGAAACAGATGCAAGGGAGTTTTTCGCAGCACTCACAGTTTCAGGTGTGGAGATTAAGTATAATCTTTTCTTATATGTCAGTAATTCACATGCTATCTGAAGACCTGGGGTTGCTAAAACTGGTTTAATAAGTATAAAGATGAAATAGAATGATCAAGATTTCTGTTAGAGATGTTTCTCTTTTGCGAACACAAAATCTAGAACCATTGTGGATTTTTGTTTTTTTGTTTTGTTTTGTTTTTGAGAGAGAGGAAGAAAGTTAAATTCTGCTTGGGAAGATTCTGTCCTCGATTTAGAAATGCAGAGAAAGCAAATAGGAAGACTGTGTCATCTAAAAAAAATTATGCACCCTGCATTGTTTTTCACTTTTAGCTCTGTGTCTAGCGTGGGCATATGTGATTGTAGGGATAGGTGTTGAAAGCAAGATGATGTCATTAAACTGTAAGCAGTTGACAACAAACAGTAGATACGTTTCCCGAATCAGTCCATCAGTAAATTCTGCTTTGCAGTATTCCTTTCAAATGTTTCAAAGTTCACCTGAATAAACAGTTTTGCTCCTTTCATCTTGATATATCCACTTTGCTCTACTAACTTGTCTTCATCCCAAACTTCAAGGTTATGTCATACTACCCAATAACTTTCCTGACATTAAAAATCATCCAACATCCAGAGCAGAAGCAGGCACTGACTTTTCAGACAGACTTGCTTGCCTGCTGTTACTTCCCTTTCTGATTCATATGAGCACTCTACATGTACTTTTGCAGTACAAACCAAGCCAAAACAGTTTTATGTTTGCTTTAGAATAGTCCTCTATTACAATCTGGCAAAACTCACTTATTTCAACTCTTTTTAACTGTGATATTTCAGATGCTTAGGCACACCAGTTTTGCTGAGTAGCTTCAGGTTGTCCTTACTGTGTGTCTCTGTGAGAGTAAGGTTTTGTGTGGTGGAGCTGAATGAAGAATGAAATCACACAATTAAAAAAAAATAATCAAACTATCTTTGGTATGTTATTACTATAAAATATGGTTGTGAACATCAAATTTGAGGCCTGAGAAGTTGGTGCTCCCTGTGTGAATCTTAATTTTGAGAGATCTGGCTCATGGAACATGAGGCAGAAATCAGTGCACCTCCCTTCTATTTCATTACAATCTCTTATCAGCTCTAAAGTCAAGTTAAAAAAAGAAAGGCTAAATACAAACACTAGGAAATAGGTTGCTCACAGATAGCTTACAGCAAAAGTCTTCTGGCAATAAATAATTAAATAAGTAAAATCTGACTTTCATAAGAGACCTTGCATCTTCACCTCATGCTTTAGCTGCTGCTTATGGGCGATGAACACAAAAAAAAGAGTTCTCAAATAATTATTGCTCTTATTTTAAGGAATTAGCTATATTTTATCAACTTTTCCAAATAGTAGCTTCTGCCACAGTTATTGAAATGTTTGCTCTGATATCAAGCCAACACACTTCATGTGCCAGCAGTAAGAACCTGTATATTTCTAGCAGCTGAAGGACTTAAAATACTTTTCCTTTTCCATTACCCTTTCCTTTCCCTTTCCTTTATCCTTTCCTTTTCCTTTTCCTTTCCAGGGTCAGCTGTTTAGGTGGTTCCACAGTAACAGAAAGAGGAAAAATAGATAGTATTGCTTACAAACTAATGATAACAATTTCCAAACTTCAGCTTGTTTTCTGATAATTGTTGACACTGCATGATGAGTGATTGTACTCTGATAAAATTCTTTACTTGCAAAACAATTCATAGAGCGTGAAAGCACAAAAAGAATATTTAACAAATAAATTATTCTGTTTATATTTTAGTTTTTATGCATAAATTTTCACTAAAATTTTAAGTTTTTCTTTATTTTAACAGATATTTTAATACCGGTGGCTATATGATATTTGTATATAGCAGCTCAGTTCACTGCTACTACAAATACAAAGCCCCGGACTGTATCCACACAACAAAATTTAGTTTGGAGTTTGTTTAAATTCAGATCTAGTTGTTCCTAATCTGAAGTCTGCACTGGCTCAAAAATAAAATATTTTCTCCAAGTCATAGATATGTTTTGATAAGTACTCATATATTCTTATGTGTCCACATAGACACATTTAAGACTTTGATCATCAAGTAATGATTGGCCTAGATTGATAAACATCCTCAGAATTCCTTATGAAGAGCATAAATCCTCATGAAACTCTTGAAGGATCCATAACAATAAACCTAGTCATGTATAAATTTCTGTAACCAGAATTTCCAGCTGCCTGTCTGTGTTGTGCTTTGTACTGCCCTTTCTCTTCCTGGTTCTGACCAGACTGAAAAAGAAATATGAATATATTGAAAAATAGAATGTTTCCATGGCATCTGAAGCCCAAGAAGAACAAGATGTACAGGACATTTTCTGGAAAATTGGGAGATTTAGTCACATTACACTAGTCACCCAAACAGCTTCAGCTGCACTGGCTTTTATTATGACAATAGTACATAGGGGCTGCAGCTGGTAGATGTTCCATGTATAAATTGTAAGTGCAAAAATAAGGTCAATGTCCCTGATAGCTTTGGTCCAAGCTTAATATCATATGAAAAAATGTATTCAGGGTGCAAAAAGGTGAAGTTAAAGAAACATGCATTCTGTTTATATAATTATTCCATGCTTTTATTATTGCTTATAAATTGAGTGCCATTTATCTACCTTAGCTCAGCTCTGTCACACCCTCAAGTGTTCTTCCATCAGTCTAGCCCTGAGGCAGAATTAAAAGGAAAGGAAAAAAGTATCTTGCAGATCATTTCAGGGCACATACATAACTTCAGAATAGTATAGATAAGGAAATAAACTTCATGCTTTTTTTTATGACAGCAAATGTACATGTACGTGGGCATGCCCATCTTTGCTCAGCAGACTGTTGATGGCTCTTTAACATGTATTGACTGATGATGATACTTTATATGCAAAAATACACAGTCATATCTGTATTCTTTTAATTATATGCATATTCAAACTATTATTAACATTGAAGAATACTAATATAAGCACTGAAGAATATTGAAGCAAACTTAGTGAGTACCTGTGGGTATGCTTGTGCTTTTGTGAGCAATACTAAGATGAAAACCTGAACTGCTCTTTCACAGATTAAGGATTTACACATAACCTTTAACTGCATACTACACATACATTTTAACTGCTTTTTTTTCTTCTTCTTCTTCTCATTCAGTGCTTCACTGTAGTCATCCTCCATTTTTTGTGAAGGAGTTAATTTCCAGACAGGCCTTGCTACAACACTCATCACAGTTAGAATTTTTGCATTTCATATGTATTCATTTCTTTTCACAACGATTCATCGAAGTAAGGTAGTAATAATATCACCCATTTAGAAATAGGAAGCTGTGTCAGAACAAAATTTTAGTCAAAATTTTTCATGAATCCTGATTGTGTTAATGAAATATCTAGAACCTTAGTTCTTATAGCTGTGGTTGCGTAACTCCCTATATATTCAAGAGTAACTTCAGCTGCAGATATGACAGCATATCAGTCATGAAAGTAATTCTGCAAACATCAAGGAAAAGTAACATAATGACTATCTGTAAGATGTTTGATTTGCATTTGTATTTTGTAGAAAAGTTAAATAGATTATACAGCACTCAAGGATATGATTGCTGTTTTAACTAGGTATCTATGCTTCTCTTCCTTCCTTTTTCTTTTCCTTTTTTTTTTTTTTTATTTACTAAACAGTCTTTCAAATTTTGCAACTAATGACTGCTCCTCTGGAAATCAGGTTTCTTTCTTACAAAACCAATATATATTTTTCTAACAAATGTATTCTGTGACCCGAAAGATGTATAACATCCACGGAGAGAAAGAGAAGTTTTAATTGTATAAGAATTAAAATAAATACTGAGAAGGAGAATGAATTAGGAAAGAATGAGACATCTTTAATATTGTCATTCCCTAAATGATGTATGTGTGACTTTAAGAATTTAAGTTTTCAATACAGTGCTACTATACAGATCATTTTCTAGCAAACTCAGAGGACATGATCAACCTGTTGTGGTACCATCTTTATATCTGTATTGATCAGCCTCAAAAACATAATGGTGAGGCTTCAAGTCTGAAGTTCAAATTCAAAGCTTCAGAGTATCACTCACTTTAGTGACTCAGCCTGTTCCCTTCATTTTTTCCAAGAATGATTTCATCTCTCCTAGACAGTTTATTCATGATTTTGCCCTGTCTCTGTTTCACCTCTATTTCTGATTCCTATCCAATTGTATTTCAGTTTAAACAGTCTCAATCTCTATTGTTTTTCCAGTGTAGTTTCTCCCTTCTTGCCATTCAGCTCCCTAGTCTCATCTCTCTAGACTTCCTGTTACCCTTTCCGCTGTCTTATGTACAACTCCAGAATAATGTGTGTTACATTAAGGAGTCTTCTTTCAGTCTTTGGTTTTCCCTTATTCTAAAATTCTTTCTCCATCAACGGCTTGCAGATGCTGTTTCCCATTTCTCTGGATTTCATCAAATGATTTGTACCCTATCCTCCCTAACTCCCTGGTTTCTTCTATTCTTGACAGATACTTTTTTGGCCTAAATGATGTCTGCAAAGACTGCTGTCTTCTGGTTGCCTGAACTACAATAAAAATAAAATTGCCTTTGAGCAAGACTCATCCCCACCTACCTCAAGATAATAATATTCCAGAGATACAATAGCAAGAGCAGATTGTTAGAACAGATTTACAGTATTTTTTAGATGAATTCCATTTGAAAAATATAATATTACCTGTTTCTCTAGGCTTACCTTTTTGCTCCTTTCACATTAGAAACGTCATTTCCTTGCATTTCTGGAGATCTGGCTGCATAAAATCCAGCACCATGAACTAGACCTAGTGTGGGTAAGTAAAGCTGAGGCATGCTTCATGCAAATATAATATTCTGGAATCACTCTCTCTTCTCATCTCACATGTAGGAGAAAAAAATAAAATACAATTATTCAGAGGTTTAAAGTCTGCAGAAAAGTTGGTCAATCTGACAATTTTCAATAGGCAAAAGCTGTATTCTTGGACCACTAGCCAGCATTCTGTATCATGTGAAGTCTCTGCTCTAAAGAATGAGGACTAGTCAAAGAAAAAATGTTACCAGACTTTTCACACATGGACAAAAACTTACCATTGTCACTGGTCTCATTTTTGGAAACAGCTGAACAGTTTTTGCTGAAATTTATAGAGGGAAAGGGAAAAAGAAAAGCTCATCTCAAGGCTAAAGCTCATCATGGAAAATTTCAATTCAAAAGATGTAAGTTTGTCCAGTTTATTAACAACTGAAAAGTCAGTCTCACAATATGGAACGTCAGTCTCTCAATATGGAGTCTCAGGCAATTCTAACGTATAATATATATCACTAAACATTTATGTACATGTTTTTTCTATGTACAGTATGGATAGAAGCTCTGGAAAGTCCTCAGTTACAACCCCAACCAGTTCAAGTTGTAACTTTGATTTAGCAAGCATGCTTAGCAGGCAACTCCTAAACAATATGATTACTAAACAGTTTATAATTTATTTGCCAGTGCTTTTAATTACTTTCTGATGCAAAATTGTATGTTAGTATAAACTAACATTTTAAAGAAGCATGTTTATTTCTCTCTGCTGGACTCTGGGTTAGTTTATTGAATACTACTGTTATAGTTTAGAGGAGGGTATTTTTTTGAGTTTTAAAATACATGTAATTGGAAAGAACAGGTAAATACAGAACTGTGACAAAAAAAAAAAAAAATAATTGCTCAGTACTTACTCACCTTGCTTCAGGCAATAGTATATTTCATAGCTGGGAAAGATGTTATGGAAAGCTGATCAGGAACATCCTGCTATACAGTAGAGTAATTTATCAGATGTGTTATCTGACAATGCTGACTGTGAAAGGACTATTAGGCAATCTTCCTACTAGAAAAGATAAAGGAAGTTTTAATTAGATCCTCTTTGTTTCTAAATTGCTATAGCATGTCTGGATTAACATCTCATTAATAAAGGTACTGCTTATAGTAAATCAAACTGTAACCATGTAAGCAATCCAGTAATCCTTGTCTTTCTTATCATGACTTACAGAATGCCATTCTTCTGTGCTCATTGTTGCTAGAAATGATGCCTTGTATCTATTAATTTTTTTCCTATATAATTAAAATCACCTTGAAAGTGAAAAAGGTGTTTCATAAGAGATGCAAATTTCAGTGTAAAACATTCAGTTCTACATCAAACAGTGAAGAAGAGAGAATCTTTACACCTCCATGCTTTTCCTCATTTATAATGACTGAAGATGACCAGACGTTTTGTATTTTTATAAATTATAGCCTCTTTATGTGCTGTAAAGAAACACAGGTAAGAATCATAAAATCATAGAATATCCTGAGTTGGAAGGGACCCACAAGGATCATCAAATCCTATGCTTCATATTCACAATGAAGTCTCATTTATACAAATTAGAAGAGAAACATTTTTTTACAAATATGCAGAGTGAAGTATAATAAAGGTAGAATTAGACATTTTTTGACATTTGTAAATTCAAGTAATCAGTACCTAATCTTTAAAACTACAATGGGCCTTGCCTCTTAACTTTAATAACCAATTCTAATCAGTGACTTGTAGTTCTCCCCATTATTTTCAAGTAAACCAGGGAACTCTCTGACCACACAGCGCTTTAAACTTTTCCGTTGTGCTGTGATAGCAGTTATCATAATTGCAGAGGTAGTGGAATAGTTGAACTTTATTTTTCTAGGCCTTCATCGTGCAAACATTTACATAAATCCTTAACTTTCTGCGTAAAAATAGTCTTATTAGTTCAGTTTGAAGCAGTAAAAAACTGCCTTTTATAGTTAGTACGAAGCCCAGTTTCAACCTTGATTTAAACTAGACATGAAGCTTTCTCACAAAGGCACAAACAGCATGAAATGAGTCCAGTTCTGAGTAATATAAAATATTTTAATTTAAATTTTGACTTTGTAGTTCCAGGTTTGCTTCATGTGGCATAAAACAAGGCATAAAGCAAGGAAGAAAAAAAAAAAAAAAAGCTGAAATATCAGGGAGCTCCAAGACCAGAAGAATTAGCACAATTTTGATTTGTTTGAAAATCTTCTGGGTGGTGCAAAACAAAAGCAATTTTGTTTCAAATACAACCAAGGAGAGAACTTGAAAACTTTAATTTCTATTGTGATATCATTAATCTTAATCAACATGATGCAGCAGTCAATTGACAGTCCAAATTCACGTATCAGGGCTCTAGGAATGTAAGACTTTGTTCTCTGTAAATATTTGGATAGTGTGGAATGCTTTACTCCTTGCCAACAAAATGGAATATTTTTAAACAAGAGCAAGCTACAAGGCATAGGCCTTGAACATTTTATATGAGTAAGGAAGAAGAAATTGGAAAAGTCCTAAGTCTAATGAAAAAATCAAGCATTTTAATTACTGATATAAAATATAATGGAGCTTCATCTATGTGTTACAGAGAACTATCATTTTAAAATGTCTCCTTGGCACAACAGTAAGAGAGAAAAAGCAAAGTTTTGGTCTTAAGATTTTGTGCACATAAACAGAATTACTATCTTAAATGAAATTAGACTGATTTTAAACTCAAAACAAAACAAAATAATCAAAAAAAAAAACAAACAACAACAACAAAAAATTGTAGCTCTCGGACTGGAGCTGTTGGGAGCTTGCACACTTGCACATTGTAATGGTTAGTTTCCAAGCACTCCTTTCGTTAGGGAAGTCTGCTGTGCTGCATCACATATCCTGACTCCTGTGTGTTATACATGGAATGAGCCAGGACAGACTGTGTACCAACAGCTCTGTCAAAATAATCCAGAAATATGTTTCACCCCCCAGAATATGTGAGGAAATTTCAAGTACCTTACACATAAGAGAAAAAAAAATGCTTAAATTGTACTCATTTGAGAAAATTTCTATAAAGCAAGTCATACTGGTTTAGCTCAGGGACTTGGAGGCTTGGGGAGCTATAACCTATATTACCATGGGGAGTGCCAAGAAAACTCATGTGGCCTCTAGAAATATGCAGTTCCTGTTTTCATCCAGCCAGCTCCTAGTCTCAGTCTCCTGGGAAAACACTCTCACCACCAGTTTACAGCAGAGCTGAGTAGTAGTTCTCAAACTCTGTTGTTAGAGTTATTGCAATGAATAAATAACCAAAAATTCAGTGGATCATGGGCTTGCTCAAATAACTGCTGTGTAGGGTCACTCCTTGACTTTGCAGGACAGCAGTTGTTTTTTTCCATAAAGCTGTTTCAGCGGAGATTTTCTAGAATATAAGCCTTTATCAACTCTCTGTATTTTTCTCCACAGATCTGTTTTGAGGTAAAACACTTTCACTGACAATAATAGCAAAAATTTCTCTATAATTGATAATTGTCTTTAATTAACTTAGCTTTGCCATCTCTACAGTGACTGAAGAGTGTGGTATGTAGGTTTTGTTTTCAGATAAATCAAACAGACTCTAACCCATGAGCCTGTGTATATTGTACTTGGTTTCTCATTATGGTTATTATTATTTTATTTATTTAATTTTTATTTTTTTAATGTATCTCTGGTCCTTAAAAGCCAAGCTCATGTAAATAGTATAAAAATTAGATTAAATTACTTCTGTGGAACGCACTAAGAGATACAAATATGCATTGGTTAAAACCCATTTTATGGTAGATCAGTTAGCGATATGCTTAAACAATATTTCACTCACTGAAAATGCAGTGCTTTCTATGGCAACATGGTTGAGAAGTAGGATGTGTAACAGATTTCACACTGGAGTCCTTTGGGGCAAGATCACTTTCATTCAAAAACTTTAAGGTGTTATTTTCTTTCTGTAGGTGTATAGAGCTTTGGTGTCTGATCTACTGGAAAAAAAAATATTTTTTAAAAGAATGAATAGTTAATTATGCTTCCATAATCCATGACAGCACTTCTCTCTTCCACATAATCTCTATTGATTATCCTAAAGCAAGACTTGAAGAAGTACAGATAGGCTGTTGGGTTTGAAGACCTCTCTCAGTGAACAAAGGTGAGTATGCACAGAGATATCAGTCTCTGAAGAAGCTCAAACTCAATTACAATGCCCTGGAGAGATATACAAAGCAAAAGACAAAAATGGCATAAAATGATTCAGATGAAATGAAAATATCAAATGATAGACAAAAGTTTTTTGTTAGCAACAAGAAAATATACCTCCCAGATAAAGATTGTTCAGAAATTCTCCTTAGCAAATTATCTCATCCCCTACTTCTGACTAAGAAAGAAGTCAGACAAAGTGTTAATAGCTTTACATCTCATTCATTTTAATGTTTCTTAGTGGTTTCCTATTTAATTTAGAAAACAAGAAAGCTTTTTTTGGCTTTGTATTTAATTCAAAGAAGATACCTGTGTACCTGTGCCACAATCTGCACAGATTTTCCTTTGGCAAGCAGTTGCTAGTAGTAGGGGACAGGGTGGCAGATTCTTGGGAAAAGGCAAGGCGGAGTATCTCTATTGATTTTGGAGGAATGATGCCACCAATACATATAATTAGGCTTTCTGTATTTTTCATCTCCTTGTAAACTTGAAATGGCTGAGTGCACATACGTTTTCTGAAACTGGTAGAACTTCAAATTCTAGTCTTTTATTAGGAAGTAAACTCTTTGTAGCTTCAATATTTATTTTTTTTTCAAAAAACAATGTAAAATGTAACTACATCCCCAGCCCTCAAAAATGTACTCTTTGTGGTTGAGAAGCACTTTTTTAAGAGTTCACACTTAAAGCATATAGCTACCACAACCATGCAGCAGACCTGGGAGAAAAATTTATTTCTCAGGAACAATAATTATATACAGCTTTACTTCAGCAAAAGGATTTGAACACTTAGAATGCAACTATCATCTTTCCAGGTTTCCGATTCTTTGAAGCAAAATCTTTCTTATATCATTTCATTGTTCAGATTCCACACCTTAATGATTGTATGATTGTACCAGCACAAGGTCAAGCCACATTTATAGTTAATAATGGAATGGGTATAGGTTCCACAAATACTTATATGTCTGCATAAATTACATGCAGGTAGGTCTCGAATACTGTTAAGAAACCAGTAAATACTAAATTGGCTTTTTTTATGAGTACTCTAATACATAAAAAAAAATAAAAGCCTAGCTTTACAAGAGTATCTAATGTCTTGATGCATTGCTTTTTAGTGTTTATGAAATCTTACATAACAGTATTGCACTAAGTCATGGCATCAATAATGTACAAAACTGGATCATGTTGACAGTCTGATTTCTAAAAGGGTCTGAGGTTTTCTAAATGGTCCAATGCTAAAGCACTAGAGAGAATTTATTCTTAGAATTATCTGGTCATGTCCAGATAATCAAACACTAGAGCTGTTTGAATTTTAGGCTTTCGAATGTTTTAACATTCAGGATAAAAGCCTAATCCAACTCTTGAAACTCCAGGAAACTACAATTTCACATTGCCACTGGACGTTATCTTGCCAAAGAGCTGTTTTGTAGCCTCTTGTAATTAACTGTCCCTTATTCATACCTTCAGCAAAGATTTTGATTTATTTTTTTTTCTCCACATCCTTGCAGTCGTTGAGTGAATTTCCATGTGTGCCTGGAAAACAAGAAATTCCAAACAGAGGACAAATCACTTTGGTATCTACTTTCTACTCCAGATATGTAGTGGAACTCATATCTTAATTTAAATGTCCCACTGTGCTTCCTTCATAGGACAGATTTTGCTAGTCTTTTGACCTTAACAAAAGTCAAATCATTGGCCTGTTTTGCAAATGTTTATAATGTACATACCGAAATGTGAATATTTTGACAAGAGTGTTGTTGAACTCCATAAATTACATTAAACCAAAGAGAACAGCAAGATAACAATCAGACTATTACTTTAAGATTGTCATACAACATTATCTAATACCACTGTATCAAGAATGAATTGGAACACTTATGCCCTATATATCATGCAAAAAATCTTTTCCAATTATACTTTGACATTTTAATGCTTTGTTTGCTTTGTTGTTCAGTTTTAATCACTCTTCTTTACAGCAACAAGATTCAGTAAGAATAATGCAGAGCAGCCAAATATTTATGAGAAATAGAAAAGTTAAAAGCCGAGTTTTGTCAAACTAATCATA
The DNA here is from genome assembly GCF_040182565.1 of Anser cygnoides. Lineage (NCBI taxonomy): Eukaryota > Metazoa > Chordata > Aves > Anseriformes > Anatidae > Anser > Anser cygnoides. Next base: position 55,853,690 of record NC_089874.1, read on the forward strand.
TTTCCTGGCCTTACATAGGATAGACAGATATCTTAATTCCTTACTTGCTTGAAGGCAATTTACAGCAAGGATATGAATTCAACATTTTAATCTCAGTTTAAAATGTACAACAGAACCATTCACTAATTATACCTCACCATATGCCTTTAAATTGGTTTTCCTGGGAGAAAGGAAAGGAAAATCATTACTCTGTGTGATGTGAACTCATTAGGTCAACAACTAGAGATTTAGCGTCTGCAGTCTCATGAGTTCATCAAAATATCATTTTGACTGTCACCACATTACATCAGGGCCTGTTTTGCCACTTCTGTCTTTCTCATTTAGGGAAAAAGAATTCCTGCAGTGTGCATTTAGTACAGTGGTGGGGTACAGAGTTTCAGATCACCTGCAGCCACTTTAGAGGTGGGTATAATCAGGAATCTGAGACGGAAGACTGAAGTCTGTGGAAAGGCAACGGCACAGATGGAATAAAAACTTGAGCAGTCCGAATTTTTAGACATTCATTTCAGACTGCTTCTCCTTAGATGGTATCATAGATTACTATGGAAAAGACTGCAAGAAGGATAAGAAATGAAACTGAGGGAAAAAATGTCAGAAATCTACTTTTTACTTTTGCTTAGCACAAGCAAAAATGTATGAGTTATCAGCAGTGTTGTTAGTCAGACTTTTTGGGGCCTCTATGTTGATTTTAAGCAGAATTTTTGACCTTTTTGTTTTCATACTGAATAGACTAATGAACAAATAAATCCTCATTAAGACTATCTATCCAGCCTCTTGCCGCCTTTGTAATGTGATGTGCTGCCAGTGTTTTAAGAGGGGACTCCTCTACAATGTTTTTCTCTTACCAGATGTGCATGTCCTTGCAAAAAGAAAAGGCAAGAGGCTATGTTTCCATCCCTTTCTGTTCCTGTCACTGCTGAAGACAATACATGATAGCAGAATATGAAGTTATGTAAGGATAAACCCTATAAAAGGTTGTGAAGGCACCTATCACTGTGAAACATTTTGAAGACAGTTACTTGGAAAACCCTGTTCTCCAGAAGCCAGCTTCTTCATATGAAGATTTGGGAGGAGGGGGTTAGGCAGGGTTGTTTATTTTTGTCTTTAAGATCCCTTACCAGCTGATGCTGAGGGTTTGACTCTCTGCCTAACTGATTTATATGAAGTTTTATACTGATTTTATATGAAGATTTATATGAACTGATTTATCTTCACCTCTCATCCTATTTTTCAGCAGTCAAAACTCTTGATGGCATTCCAACTGGTTTGTACCTCAGCGAAGACAAAACCCTAATCATGGCTGCTGGCTCTTTTCCTGCAGTAAAATCTGGTCTACAGTAGAAAAAGACTGGAACAGCTTCCTTTCAAAAATTTGATCATTCCTTAGTGAGGCAAATAGCTATATTTGCTGATACCTAACATTTCTGTAAACCGTCATCTCTGTGACAGCATTAAATAAGCCAATGTAGTGATGCATGTTTTATTTCATTTGCATTTTTTCATTCCAGTATTGCTTTTGTCATTGTAACCCACTGATAACACTGTCCTCTCTATTAGAGCATTTCTCTTGGTATCTTGGATCAGTAGACAGACCTTTTACAGAATAAAAATTTGAGTACACTCCATGGAAGCTGGAAAGAGCTAGGGTCTGCCTCATCATTGCAGCTGAATGCATCAGATCTCTGCCTGTGTAATGTCATTAAAGTCACTGAAAGGACTGTCACTGCACTTATTAAAATATCTATTTTGAATATGACAATAGCTATTTTGGATATGATTGGGCAAGCCCAATTCAAGTTCTGAATATGAGCACAGTTTTTATTCAGAATGTTGCAGATTGGCATTTCTGATGGAATAAAGGAGAACATAAGCCAAGCAAAGCTTCTGTCCATAGAAATTCCTCACAACATAACCACATGGCGTATCAGCTTAACACAGGACTATATAGTTAGACTTAGTATGAGAGGTAGACAAGTTTCAAGTTGATTCTTATTTTATCTAAACTGAACCCCTGAAGAAACACAGTTGCTTTGAATATTATTTATTCTCTCATCTGGAAGAAATAACAAAAGTGAAGACAAATTACAGCAGTAACTAAAGCAGCACTTTTATTGTACTTTTAAAGCACTTGAGAGCTCGGTTACAAAACAGCTATAAGGAAACCGAGAACTTTCTAATTCTTAAAAATGAGAGTTTTTATCACACACACAGGTACACAAGATCACTTACTTTAAAGTTGAAATCTTTCACTGAGACTGTGATTTATGCCTGAGTGTTGTCGAGATTCAGTAATTATAGTTTTTATTTCATACTGGTTTTCTTTGAGGAATGATAGTTCTGAAGCCTTGGTGTTTCAGGCTTCTGAAAGAATTGGCTCCTTTGTCTTTTTATAACACATCAGCTCATGTACAAATGAGTGCCTGACCTTGCTCCACCCAGTTGCTCAGTTTACTATTTTATTATTTGCTCTTCAGTCCTCTGCCCAGAAGTCACTGTTGAGAGGGTATATGTACATATAAAATTGTTGAGAGGGTGTATGTACATATGCAGCCAGATAATTCTAATTTAATGTTTCTATTGCCATTTCACAGATCAGGAAACAGAGCGCAAAAAGATTATTTTTTTTTTTTTCAACAGTGCTAAACTGATGTGAAGAGTGCGCAGTATTTATAAGTCAAGCAACTAAATACAGCTTTAACAAAGGAGTGGTGTTGCTTTTTCTCAAATAAATTAATGAATGTAATGTTTTATAATAGTGTTCTTCAGTCATTTCACCTTCTTCATCCCCTTCCATACTTCTCTTCAATCTAAAAGAAGAAAAATAATTTCTCTTGATAACCCAGATAATTATCTCAAAAAAGGAAAGTACCTCCCAATCTACATCATAATACATAATCCTCAGGATGCTATATATATATAATCATTAAAATCCACACATATTGCTGTATTTGCAATGCAGATTTTTTAAATCACATTTTAGTTAAAACATTCTCCAGCAAGAATCATTTGTGTTGAAATAACGTGTATGGTGCTGACATCTGTAAAGTAATAACTAGAGACTGTGGGCTGTGCTGTTTTAGAGGGCTGACCAACATAGGGCAACTGTAGTTACAAATATTTTGCATACAGCACCTGAAATATTCTCCAACTTCACTTCTTATGTTTTCACTACTATTTAGCTTCCCTAAAAAAAGATCCCTCATATACTACTGTATTCTGGCATCAATATCATACATAGTATCAAACTGAAGTTTCCATAAAAATTATCATAAGCATTTTTTGGGGGGTAGGTATTTACACATGGTCAGAAGGAGCTTTAAATACAGAAATTTTGGAGGAGAAAATAAGGTCTAGAAAATGAAGAATGCGGGCTGTTATTTTTCAGTTTGTTTGTTTGTTTGTTTTTTGTTTTTCCCTAGCTAGGTCAAATTGGACAGTATAGCACTACTCTGTCATTCAATATAATCACAGAATAGCTTGGGCTGGAAGGGACCTTAAAGATAATCTATTTCCAAGCCCCCTGTTGTGGATGGGGATGCTACCCACTAGATCAGGTTGCTCAAAGACCCATCCAACCTGGCCTTGAACACCTCCAGGGATGGGGCATCCACAACTTCTCTGGGCAGCCTGTTCCAGTGCCCTACCAACCTCCGAGTGAAGAATTTCCTCCTAACATTCAATATAAATCTCCCCTCTTTCAGTTTAAAATTCTTCCCCCATGTCCTATCATGATCCACAGGAGAAAAAAAAAAAAGTTCTTCATCTTTTTTATAAACCCACTTTAAGTATTTAAAGGATGCAATGAGGTCTTCATGGAGCCTTCTCTTCCTCAAAATGAACATCCCCTGCTCTCTCAGACTTTCTTCACAGGAGAGGTGCTCCAGCCCTCTGATCATCTTCATGGCCCTACTCTGCACCTGCACTAACGGCTCCAAATCCTTCTTGTGCTGGGGGCCCCAGACCCGGGTGCAACACTAAGAGTGGGGCCTCACAAGGGCAGAAGAGAGGGGGACAATCATCTCCCTCGAGCTGTTGGCCACTCCTCTTTTGATGCAGCCCAGAATGCAGTTGGTCTTCTGGGCTGCAAGTGCACACTGCTAGCTGATATCAAGCTTTTCATCCACAAGAACCCCCAAGTCCTTCTCTACAGGGCTGCTCTCAATGAATTCTTCACCCAGTGTGTACTCATCTCTGGGATTGCCCTGACCCAGGTGCAGCACCTTTCACTTGGACTTGTTGACCCTCATTAGGTTCACATGGGCCACTTATCTAGCTTGTCCAGGTCCCTTATTTCTGTTGTAATGACTGCACCACACATTTTGGTGTCATCTGCAAAGGTGCTGAGGGTGCACTCAATCCCACTGACTATGACATTGATAAAAATATTAAACGGTACTGGTCTCAGGATAGACCCCTGAGGGACACCACTCATCACTGGCCTCCACCAATGACATAGAGTCATTGACCACCACTCTCTGCGTGTGACCTCCAAGCCAGTTCCTTATCCACTGAATGGTCCACCCACCAAATCAATTTCTCTTCAAATTTCAAAAGGATGTCAGGTGTCAAAGGCCTTACAGAAATCAAGGTAGATGACATTGGTTGGTCTTCTTTGTCAACCAATGCAGCCACCCCATCACAGAAGGCCACCACAATGGTGAGACATGATTTGCCCTTGGTGAAGCCATGCTGGCTGTCTCAGATCACCTCCTTGTCTTGCATGTGCCTTGACATTGCTTGCAGGAGGATCTGTTCTATGACCTTTCTGTTTGTAGCCTTCCGGTGAGGCTCACCAGTCTGTAGCTCCCTGGGTCCTCCTTTTGAGCCTTTTTTAAAATGGCAGTGATGTTTTCCTTTCTCCACTCATGAGGGACATCACCTGACTGCCATGTCTTTTCAAATATGATAGAGAGTGTCTTGGCAACTACATCAGCCAGTTCCCTCAGGGCCCCGGGATGCATGTCATTGGGTCCCGTAGACTTGTACCTGTTCAGTTTCATCAGGTGGTCTGGAGCGTACTCTTTGCTTACAATGCGAGGGACTTTGCTGCCCTAGCCCTCATCTACAAGTTCAGGGAAATGAGAGATATGGGAAGCCTGACTGGCAGTGAAGACTGAGGCAAAGAAGTTGTTGAGTGCCTATAGGTATATCCAAATAGAACGAACTGAAGTTGCCCTATCTTTTGTGCCATCTCAAAAAGTTTTTAGCAGCCCCTTAAACCGCATCTTGGAGTCTTACTCATATGAATTTTCTTCTTTCTGTTTCCAGTCAAGGAAGTCCCCATCTGACGGAACTCTGAGATAGCTCTAATATGACCTGAAAATAATGCTATGCTCGTTCTGTGAACATCTTCTTATTCTTTATTCACTGTTTCTTGGAAGTTCAGATTACCTTTTACAATAGAGAAAAAAATACTGGTCTTTGTTTCTCAATATGTTCTTTCATAGTTAAGTACAATATTTTGATTTGCTCATACACATTCTATAATGAAAAAAAGCAATGTAAACTAGTCCATTTGTCACAGTTGTGCACACCATACTCTGGAGTTTTGTCACAAAAATATATTTTGGACAAGATCTGGGGTTACTTTGTGTATTTCTCAAAATAATGTGTTGCAAATGTGAAGTAACCAGAAGTTCCTAGCTTATGTATTTATATCATGCAATGTGGACATATGGTTAGAAGTCACAAAAACAGACTTGTTACCCTTCAGAAGATTAACATTCATGCTATTGGCAGGTCAGCACTGAATAACCTTCCAGATACTTACAATGAATTGCAAGTCATAAACTTCTGGCCCTAAACACTGGAATACTCTCAAGTGAAATTTTTCTGATCTTTCTGTTCCCTTTCTGAAAGGAAGGACAACAAGGTCACTGAAAATAAGCCTTATAAGAATACTAGATATATTGTTATATCAAGGCAGTCATTATTGACTCAAGTTCAGAAAAGCACTTAGACTTATTTTTGAGCATTTAAAAATTCCTAAACACATTCCCTACTGGGACTAAGAATTACTAAATGATATCCAACTGCTCAGTACTTTACTGAATTAGAACTCAGTTTTCATTGCAGGGACTGACACAAACTGAAGATACTACTGGAGAAGGACATTCCTTTGTAAGACTCAACAGTTGTATCTCTGACCAATACAAAACAATTGCAACAAATTCTCATGACAGCCTTTTACTCAGATCAGACAGTGGAGCACACAAGATGTATCTTCTGGCTACAGAAACGTGCAATTGAAATAGACGAGAAGAAAAATAAAAAGCAAAAACAAAAAGAAAAAGAAGAAAAAGAGAGATGTTTCTCTTAAACTGACATAATCTGAATCACAATATTCTATTAAATATTTTTGTGGTGTCCAAGTTTTCTATTTAGTAAAAAACTAACAAACAAACAAAACCAAACAAACAAGAAAAAAAACCACTAAAATTATAATAAATTTCAAATGTGTTTTTTTAATCTACTGCTATAAACCACACAGATATGTATTAGCTTAGTTTACTAATCCTTATAAGGAAATTGATTTACTAGTTTTTGTTGTTATTGTTATTTGTTTGTTTGTTTGGTTTTGGAGCTTGCATATGTATATATTCACAATTTTGAAATGCATCATTGCTTACCTCTTTGTAAGTGTAAATGCTGTGGCTCAGTTGCTGGAAGTCTATTTATTTCTGTTGAGGCGGTAGTTCTGGGTGAGCAATCAAGACTTTACAGAGAATGCTAGAAATCTACTTCTAAACCCTTGTCCAGAGAAAGCTATTCTTTCCAGCTGGACACCAAAAGTCTTCACTACTGCTTATCAAATAAAGATCTGAAAAGGGAGGAGGAGAAACTGCAACCACGGCAGAGGTGTGGCTCTTGGAGCCAGATGAGAAGGAAGCCCCTGATTTAGGAAGTCCCACATGCAGAGAGCACAAAGTTTTCAAAAGACAACACTGAAAGCCAGACACCGTGTGAAAATCTGCACAATGGTTAAATATGTAGTAGTAACCAGACCAGTGTTTTCAAACCTAATACACATATTGTGGAATATAGATAAAAGCCCTGAGCAAAATTAGATGATGTTAAGGAATTTTCTACTTTGTTGATGTCTCATTTAATAGAATGTGCAAGACCTTGTGGAGCCTTTTGGAGCTTTGGCTTAGCAGTATGAACAACTTTTTGTGAATCACTTCATATTGCAAATCACTGTGTCTTCTACAGATGTTTTTCATTTAGACTAATTAATTTTTTCTAGGACACTAATGCCAAGAAAAATGTGATGCAGGAACACACAGCTTCTCAATACCAAGAAAATCCTCTCTGAACCTAATAACAAATCTAAAATGCCAACTCCTTGCCCTTATTCCTGTTCAGGGATAGTATGTTAATATGCATATACTATATAAAACAAACAATTTTCTCAAATTTTCTATAGTTTGCATTATGTAGAGAGAGGAGCTAGATCCTCCTGAAGGTTCATTTTGATTTAAACAAAACAAAACAAAAACAAACAAACAAAAGCAAAGAAACAAAAAATTTGCTTTTATATCTCTGTGTTTGAATCAAAATTTTAAATGAAGGTATTAATTAGAAACTGGCCACGTGGCTCTGCTCATACCTGTGCAGATTATTTATTTATTTATTTATTGAGTCTACTAGTGCTATTGTAATTAATAACCGTGGTGTTACCTTTCTATATAAGAGCAAAGTAATTTTGTGGGGTATGTTTGGTTTTTTTTGATTGTTAATTTTTGTTTATTCTTATGCCCTTATGCTTTTTAAGACTATCCTATCACGACAGGTAGAAGCCAGGAAGAAAGTTTTTCTAAGTTGTCCAACCAATTATTTTTACAGGCAAGCATTCTAAACTTATGAAATTGTTAGGACACAGATTCATATTATTTCATTGGAAAAGTGTTCATGAAAGACTCAACTATTGTAAAAAATATTTCTCTGCAGGAAGGTTGTCTAAACAAAATGAGTATCTCAGTAATACATTGTACTGACCGTTCATCACTATGGTGGGCTGGATTAGAATTAATGAACTTTTTCATTATTATTTTTTTTATCAGCGCCACATGAATCTTAATTAAAGGTTATTGCACCAGTCAGCCAACATAAATGTGAAATAAAACAGATTGTTTGCAGTGTAGATCATGCAGCACCTAAGGAATCAGTATGATTTAATTTTATAAATAAGTTTTAGAAAACATCTTCTCTCTGCCATTGCTTGTTTACAAAGTCTGAGACTAGATCATTTTTAAACGTTGTCAGTGTATGCCACACTTATGCATATCTTTTGCTTTAGATATCATTGTGATATGTGAATGTGTGTGATTGTGAATGGCTGAGTGGTGCTTAGCTGCCATCCAGGTTAAACCACTACAGGGGGTTGGCAAACAATATGGACATCCTGGTGGGGGTCTGTTATAGACCGCCAAACCAAGATGAAGAGATGGATGAGGCGTTCTATAAGCAGCTGGCGGAAGTCACTCAATCACCAGCTCTTGTTCTCAAGGGAGACTTTAATTTCCCAGACATATGCTGGTAATACAATACAGCCCTGAGGAAGCAGTCTAGGAGGTTCCTGGAGTGTGTGGAAGACAGCTTCCTGACTCAGCTGGTTACTGAGCCTACCAGAGGGGGTGCCCCACTAGACCTGTTGTTCACAGAGAAGGACTGATGGGAGATATGGTGGTAGGGAGTTGCCTTGTACAGAATGACCATGAAATGGTAGAGTTCTCTATCCTGGGTGAGGTCAGGAAAGGGGGTCAGTAAAACCACTACCTTGGACTTCTGGAGGGCTGACTTTGAATTGTTCAGGACGTTGGTAGGGAGGGTCCCTTGGGAGTCAGTCCTGAAGGGCAGAGGGGTCCAGGAAGGTTGGACACTCCTCAAGAAGAAAGTCGTAAAGGCGCAGGAGCAGGCTGTCCGCATGTGCCATAAGATGAGCCAGCAGGGAAGAAGATCAGCGTGGCTGAACAGGGAACTTTTGCTGAGTGTCCAGAAGAAAAAGGGAGTTTATGTCCGGTGGAAGAAGGGGCAGATAACTCGGGGGGGAGTACAATGAAGCTGCCAGCATATACAGAGGAAAGATCAGGAAAGCTAAGGCCCAGTATGAGCTCAACCTGGCAGCTATGGTTAAGGATAACCAAAATGTTTTTATATATTATATAAATTTATTTATAATATAAATATAAATTTATAATATATTTATTATAATATAATATATTATATTAATATATATATTAATATATTATTTAAGAGAAGGGCCAAGTAGAATCTCCATCCTTTACTGGATGCAGGGGGGAGAACATGACTACTGAGGATAAGGAAAAGGCTGAGGTTCTTAGTGCCTTCATTGCATCTGTCTTTACTAGCCAGACCACTTATCCTCGAGGTACTCAGCCTCCCGACCTGGAAGTCTGGGACGAGGAGCAGAAGAAACCCCCCACAGTTCAGGTGGAAACAGTTAGAGACCTGCTGCTCCACCTGGACTGTCACAGGCCCATGGGACCAGACAGAATCCACCCGAGGGTGCTGAGGGAGTTGGCGGATGTAGTTGCTGGGCCAGTTTCCATCATCTATTAGCGCTCATGGTCAACCAGAGAGGTCCTAGATGACTGGAGACTTGTTAATGTGATGCCCATCTATAAGAAGGGTCATAAGGAGGACCTGGGGAGCTACAGGCCTGTCAGCCTGACCTCGGTGCCAGGAAAGGTGATGGAACAGGTCATCTTGAGTGCAATCATGCATCATATGAGGGACAACCAGGGGATCAGGCCAAGTCAGCATGGGTTCATGAAAGGTAAGTCCTGTCTGACCAACCTTATCTCCTTTTATGACCAGGTAACCTGCCTGGTGGATGAGGGAAAGGCTGTTGATGTAGTCTACCTAGACTTCAGCAAGGCCTTTGACATGGTCTCCCATAGTGTTCTCCTGGAGAAGCTGGCAGCCCATGGCTTGGACAGGGACAGTCTTTGCTGGGTTAAAAACTGGCTGGACGACTGGGCCCAGCGAGTGGTGGTGAATGGAGTGAAACCCAGCTGGCGAGCAGTCATGAGTAGTGTTCCTCAGAGGTCGGTGTTGGGGCCCATCCTCTTTAATATATTTATTGATGATTTGGATAAGGGAATTGAGTGCACCCTCAGCAACTTTGCAGACAACACCATGTTGGGGGGAAGTGTCAGTCTGCCAGAGGGTAGGAAGGCCCTGCAGAGGGACCTGGACAAGATGGGTCAATGGACAGAGGCCAATGGGATGAGGTTCAATATGGCTAAGTGCTAGGTCCTGCACTTTGGCCAAAACAATCCCATGCAGCGCTACAGGCTTGAGGCAGAGTGGCTCAAAAGCTGTGTAGAGGAAAAGGATCTGGGGGTATTGGTTGATGCACACCTGAACACGAGCCAGCAGTGTGCCCAGGTGGCCAAGAAGGCCAACAGCATCCTGGCTTGTATCAGGAATAGTGTAGCCAGAAGGACCAGGGATCATCCCCCTGTACTCTGCTCTGGTGAGGCCACACCTTGAGTACTGTGTTCAGTTTTAGGCCCCTCACCACAAGAAAGACATCGAGGCCCTGAAGCATGTCCAGAGAAGAGCTACGAAGCTGGTGAAGGGTATGGAACACAGGAGCTATGAGGAGTGGCTGAGGGAACTGGGGTTGTCTGGAGAAAAGAAGTCTCAGGGGAGACCTTATCACTGTCTACAATTACCTGAGGGGAAGTCGTGGAGAGCTGAGGGTCGACCTCTTCTTGCCGATAACTAGTGATAGGACTAGAGGGAATGGCCTCAAGTTGCGCCAGGGGAGATTTAGGTTGGAAACTGGGAGACGTCTTCTTAGAAAGAGTAGTCTGGCATTGGAACAGGTTGCCCAGGGAGGTGATGGAGTCACCGTCCCTGGGGGTGTTTAAAGAAAGGTTGGACATGTTGCTTAGGGACGTGGTTTAATAGGTTACATTGGTAGTAGAGTGATGGTTGGACCAGATGATCTTGAATGTCTTTTCCAACCTTAATGATTCTATGATGATTCTATGATGAGAAAACATTTGTTTACTGTAAGGGTGACAGAGCACTGGAACAGGTTGTCCAATGAGGCTGTTAAGTCTCCTTCTCTGGAAATGCGCAAACTATACATGGATGTGATCCTGTGCAATGTGCTTTAGGTGACCCTGCTTGGCAGGGGAGTTGGACTAGGTGATCTCCAGACCTCCTTTCCTACCTCAGTTATTCTGACATTCTGTGATTTTGTGATTCTTATATTTAAATATCTCACAATAAAGTATTAACAATATTTTCTTAAAATCCACTGTAAATGGAGATCCTTAGCAAATAAAAATCATATACCAGTATGTATCCTCTTAGCCTCAAGAACACATGTTAAAGGGTATTATAGTTGTAGTTTATGCAATTCTGATGGCAACAAGAAACACAGTTCCTTAGAGATCCAATGAATGCTGGAAGCAAAATTTCTGTTAGCCTATAAATAGGACAGTAAGATTGTCAGGCATAGTCCAGTAGGTGACTAAGCAATTTTAAAATCACGGGATCACAGAATCACAGAATGGTTGAGGTTGGAAAAGACCTGTGGAGGTCATCTGGTCCAACAAATATTGCTTTAGCAATTTATTGTATTCTTTAGAAGGATCACCTAGAATCATTTGCCCAGGACCATGTCTAGAGAGCTTTTGAATATCTCCAAGGAGGGAGACCCCATGACATCTCTGGGCAACTTGACAGTGCTTGGTCACCCTCACAGTGAAAAAGTGTTTCCTAATCATAGAATCATGTCATCATTTAGGTTAGAAAAGACCTTTAAATCCTTAAGTCCGTCCATCCACTTAACACTACAAGTCCACTGCAAAACCATGCCCCTACATCTCTTAAATACCAGGGATGGTGACTCCACCACATCCCTGGGCAGCCTGTCCCAATGCTTGACCACCCTTTCCATGAATAAACTCTTCTTTATATCCAGTCTAAACCTCCTGTGGTGCAACTTGAGACCATTTACTCTCATTCTATCAATTATCACTTGAGAAAAGAGACCAACATCCTCTTCTCTGCAACCTCCTTTCAGGTAGTTATAAAGAGCAATGAGTTCTCCTCTCAGCATTGTTTTCTCTAGACTAAACACTCCCAGCTTTCTCAGCCTTTCCTCATTGGAGAAGTGATCCAGTCCCTTCATCACTGTTTTAGCCTCTCATTGGAACTCTCTCCAGAATGTACATGTCTCTCTTGTACTGGGGAGTCCAGAATAGGACATGGTAATCCAGGTGTAGCCTCATCACAGGTGAGCTGAAGAGAAGGATCACCTCCTTCAACCTGATGGAAATACTCCTCCTAATGCAGCCCAGGATATCTTTATCGTTCTTTGTAGCAAGGGCATGTTGCTGACTTGTGCACAACCTGGTGTCCACCAAGACCCCCAGGTCCTTTCTGTCAGGCTGCTTTCTGGCTGGGTGGCCTCCACCATGTCCTGGTGCCTGGGGTTGTTCCTTCCCAGGTACAAGACTTTGCACTTCTCCTTGTTGAACTTCATGAGGTTCTTGTCAGTCCATTTCTTCAGCTTGTCCAGGTCAAATTTGCTGATGTTACCCTCTGCCTCCTTATCCAGGTCATTAACAAAGATGTTAGACAGGACTGGACGCAGTATTGACCATTAGTGTACATAAAATAAAAGTTTGGAGACCTAATCCTGCAAAGTGCAAAAAATCCCCAGCAGTTAAAAAACTACTTAAAGGTTATTTAAGTCCCGAAACTTCTTTAAAAGTGGTAACCAACCAAAGTTCTACCCTAAATTATACTGCCCCTCTCTCCCTTGTTGCTTTATGGACTTTCTTTTTGTCTTATCCATTTTACTGGACAGAAATCATTAGAAGGCCTGTAAATTTTTTTATAAGACTTCTGAGCTAAATTTTTTGTTGTTGTTCTGTTGTTTGTGTTTGTTTTTGTTTCTGTATCTTTTGAGGGTAACAGAGACAGAAAGTTTTGCTTTATCTTTAACAAAGACCAAAAAAAAATAACAAGGTGTCCAAGTGAAACAGCTTCAAAATTTGTCAGTTAGTGCTGAATATTTCAATGTGCAATGTACTGGAGTATGTATGGATAAAAACATCCTTGCAGCATCATATGAGGACAGGATTCTATCCTGCTTGACATACAGGTTTCTATCTTGTTTGACATATGATTCCTTCAATAAATTTTGACTGAGAATTTGAAAAAAAAAAAAAATAACGATCAAGTAATGAGTGTTCTGGGACAGAAGTTTTACCTGGGTGTGCCTCAGTTTCTATCTTATTTACTTAGATGTATATAAGCATGCTTTCCACAGCATTTTTCACTGATATGTCTGCAGAAAGCAATGCTTCTGTAGCCATGGTAGGTATGAGTTTTCTGTGATAGCATCTTTGACAAAAATGAAGCACAGAATAGTTACAATTCTAATACCTTTAGTTGTTCTCCCTTAGATGCAAGAAGATTTTTACTGTTTTTGATTTTAGTAGGTTGGTTCTTGCAACTCAGAACTTAATGCTGCTTAACATTAAGAAACTGCATAGTCCCATTCTCATGCTGGACTACTTAAATATGCAAAACTAGGCTTGCTGAATAAATCACCAAATATGGGAGGTCTCTTTCTGAGGCAATCTTGCCATCCTATGTCATAAAACAGAGCTGTAAATCAACAGGACTGTAAAAATCTAATCTCTCTCAGACTCTGATGAGGTTAGTATGCCACACTAACAAGGTCCAATAACACACTTCAGTATTTACTGAATAAATAATTCTGAAAATTCATTGAAAAGGGGGATGAAAAGAAGTGGAACAAGGGACTTAAAACTCACACACAATATATAATATGATGAGAGGGGAGAATCAAAGACAGGGAAAATTTCAGTACAATATCGGGTAGCCTCATTTTTTTACTGGGGATTGTACAAAGTATTGTACAAAAAAAAATAAACAAGCACAAAATGATTCAGTCCTGTATTTATTTTGATCAGTGAAGACTCTGGTTATTCACAGTATCTAGTCTGGTTCCCTGAAAAATAACTATCAGAGTTTGATCCACGGTTATTTAAGTCCATGGTGAAGTTACCATTGACTGTGTTTTAGGCCAGATTCTCTTTTCCTGCATAATCCTAATTACATTAGAAGAAGACAGGTATTATGAACAGAAATCCCCCAAACTTGAGTGGTCAACTAAAAACTTCTGTAAGGAAATCTTTATATTCTGCCAATGTCATAAACACAATGTGTATTTAATACATATGAGATGTCATACAACCTGAGGGGTTTATATTGCAGTTTTATTTTAATCTCTCAGAGAAATGCAAAGCCATTAGAGATCTTTAAAAATGCTTTAAATCATATGCCAGTCAGAATGTTTCATGAACAGCAAAGAAGTGAAAGAAGGGGAATTTATTTCTTTACCACTCTTGTCATTCTTAAAATTTTCACCTGCAAATTAAGTCACTGGAACACCTGGATTCTAGTCAGTTCATTATGGGTCACATCCTCTGCTGGTGAAAGCTGGAAGACCTTTACTGACTTCACCGATCTGGCAGATTCATAGCAGCTGAAGATCTGATTTTTACGTACTTTTTCTCCAGGCTGTTTTTCATTCCCCCACCCCTCCACTTTTTTTTTTCTATGTTTTTCTTTTTCGATCTCAGTATATTATTGAATTTAAAACTATGGTTAACTGCTTTGGCCTGTCTGCATAGCTCTGCATGCAGGCTGCTTCCCCCACTTCCTTGCTAGAAAACAGTGCTCCTGTTGTGTCACCACAGATAGTCTTAAGACTCTTTTGTGTGTTTTCTAATTTAACACACTCATTCCGCTTCCATGTAGTTATGTATTTTTTAAAGGGGAGCGATCCTCATCTGTAATCTGGAGTGTCATTATTCTATCTCATTTTCTTCCAACTCTAGCATTCAAACAAATGAAATGTAAACTCCCCAGGCATTATTTTAGACTCTTTATAGAGTGCTTGGATTTTCTGAATATTTATATTGACAGGATTAACTTCCTTCTGAATTTAAAATACCGGTATTTCTTATTCGTTAAAATAAAATAATAATAATAGTAATAATAATAATAACATAAAACACTTGTCTAGGACCATTGTCAATGAGAATGTGCATTCAGTTTCTTTTATTTTTTGTGTTTACACTTGTATCTATATTACAATACTTTTGTGTAGTTGCAGAGTCCTAAGAGGTCACTTCCTGATTTACAGTTTTGTTTGCATATTGAATAAGATAATGTATCAGTGCAGTCTCACTGTGTATACCTTGCTACACCAGTAAACTTGATGATTTTAAAATCAGTGAAGTAATTTTCTGTGCAAGTCAAATGAGGGAGGATACACATTTGATGTATTTGTTTCTGAAAATATGTATCCTGTTGATTGGAATGGGACCATGTTACTAAATGGTATTCAGATCCCAATGTTGCTTAGCCTGAAGTAACTTCCCTCCTTTTAAGAATCATGCAATTAAAGAGGAAATATATGTATATAGTCAGTATATATTAAAAATATTTTTGTTTTTTGAGCCTTTTGTGTTCATTAAACTTTACTGTCTGCAACGTGCTTTGGAAACTGCAATAGAAAGTGTGAATATTTATGTCTCTCTCCAATGTTGATTGTTGAAACTCTGAAAAATTGCTATTGATAACCTTATCTTCTTACTTGAAATTATATATATATAGTAGCTTTAAGGTGTTTTTAATTGAATGTTTTAAGCTGTCAGAAATTACAGAACAAGGAAACAAAGTTGAAATTTTTATAGTAAAGCATTTACAGGTAATATCTTATTTGTGTTTCAATAAGTTTCTTTCTATCTCAAGTAAGGTAAATAAGTAATTCAAATATTTTCTTTGGTTTTCAAAAGGAAAACAGAACAAGTGAGTTGGGCAGGTTTAGAGTGTAAGTCATTTCATTTGAAGAACCGTATGTTGATATAATGACTCAGTAGTTTTTAACATGTCTCATGGCAGAAATGAAAAGTCTGACAGGACAGAAATCTATTGGACTTTGGATGGAACACATAATTGAGAGCAGCTGGCAAACATTAGGATAGAGTCCAAAGAAACAAAAGAAACTTGCCCAAATATCCTTCAGCAACAACCCAAAGATTGGATCAGCCCACTGGCAGATCTATAGGATCTGAAGTCATGGCATAGCCCTTTTTCCCTTCCTTCCTATGAAGGTAATTTGTGGCTGAAATACAGCTTGCTACTGAAAATGCATATATCTATCCTCTTTTTCCACAAAGGTCCTACTTACCTTGAAATTTCCTGCTGCTGAGCACAATACAGGTTTCCTGTGTAGCAGTTCTGAGTATCTGTCTAGATTTGGGGTTCAGAACTGATTATATGCTAAGAAGACAACCTTATTCTGTACAGTACCTGGACAGCTGCTTCTTATAATGCTGTCAGATCAGCAACTCACACAAATAAAAATACTCTGATTTAAAACATATCAGTATTTACTATTGGCAGTACAATTATGTCAACTCCTTCCTTGTTTAGGTCCTTATAAACAAGTATTAACAGCACAGAGCTTTCACAGCTGACACGAAGTGTCATTTGAGGTGGCTGCATTGATTGCAGTGTGACAATAAATGGAACTGCTGCTCAGTAATGCAGGCTTGTTCACTAATTTCGTTTTACAAGTCTGGCAATCTGACACCACCTGTATCGCTTTCTTCATTTGGGATAAAAGAGGTGGAAGTGTGAGGCAGGAAAGAAAAGAATTGCATGCTATCCACCCAGCCTCTCTCTTTTTCAGTCCTTTCCTGTCTAGCAGAGTCCTTTCCTTATCTTGTGTTTAGTTCGATTTTTATACCATTTTCCATGCTTAAATACATGTGTTGTAAATATCTTTTAGCATGCAGGGGGGGCCTTTGTGTGTGTATTTTGTGTCTGTAACGAGGAAGGCAAGTTTAGAAAATTCACGTCTAATTATCTGACTGACAACACTAAGGAAAATGTCGCCAGATGGCCTTTTTGGGTTGGTTACCATGAGATTAAAATGATGATTGTTCTTCTCTGAACTTCTCTCTTGTCCTGCGAATATAAAATCAATAATGAGTCTTCACATGAATTTTTAAGCCAAAATAAATCACCTATAATTAAGCAGTTCAGAAGCTGAAATAAATGGGAGAGTTTGTTTCCTGGCAATAATCAGATACCACACAACATTTATGTTATGCTATATATTGCTCTGGTATATATTACTATATTTTTATGATTTCATTGTCTTTAATTTTCACATTAATAAATCCACATTGACAACAATTGATTCACTAAATATGCTTCCCAGAGACTAAAGCTTATTAAACTATTATTAGGAAGTAGCAATGCACACAAATCACAGTGACTAGCTAAGGTAATCATCTTGTAGTATTTCTCATACTCAGGAATGTAATTGCTTTAAAAAGAAGCTTTGTACTTAACAGTTAAGGAAACAGGAGACAGCACCACCAGTGCAGAATGCTCTATGAAATTCTTTCTTCACATGCAGAAAAAAAAATTGGAAATATTTCAGAAAAGACAAGAATGAATCCAGGATCTGGAGAATATGTTTTACAGTGATAAAGAAGTTCAGCCTCCTTTGTTTAGCCAAAAAGAAGTGACCTGAAAAAAAAAATCTAAAAAATCTTATTTTTTCTAAGAGTTTAGAAGTATCTACATGTGTAGCTATTTCTGATAGCAAACAGTACTTTATTTTACCATAAAAAGACATAACAAAAACAGGTTTTGGGAGATTCATAACAAATGAGGTGTCAACTCTACACAGTGGAAGTAATTTAACTATGGGAATGACACGACTATTAATTATTATCTTATTATAATTACTATTAATGTTATCTTATTAATGTTTACAAATGTCTTAAGTGTGGGAGACAGAGAGATTTGGCCAACCTCTTTTCAGTGGTTTGTGGGGACAGGATAAGGGGCAATGTCCACAAAATGGATCACAGGAAGTTCCCCACCAACATGCGAAAGAACTTCTTCACGGTGAGGGTGACAGAGCACTGGAACAGGCTGCCCAGGGAGGTTGTGGAGTCTCCTTCTCTGGAGATATTCAAGGCCCGTCTGAACACCTACCTGGGCAACCTTCTCTAGAGAACCTGCTTTGGCAGGGGGTTTGGACCCGATGATCTCTTGAGGTCCCTTCCCTACAATTTTGTGATTCTGTGATGCCTAGAAATCATATCTTTATAAAAAGATGCTACTTGTCTCCTAACACAAACTAGAGAAATGATGAAGAAAATACTGATCCATAACGTACCATCACATGGGAAGTTCTAGGGGCTTTTTGGTCTAAACTTTTATCAGGCTTTCCCTTCAGTACTTGTATCATTTCCCTAACACAACCTCCCTAAAATGATTATATGGTATACTACCTGCTGTGATTTACATTCAGATTACAGTGTAAGTGCTCAATGTCATCTTTCTAAACTGCAAGAATTAAAGGGTGTGAGTGTTCATTGTCACGTTACAGGGGTAAACTGTGAATCTCTTTGTAGGAAGTCCAAGAGCTTTGCTTCAATCACGTATGAAGTATTATCTAAAGAAGGCTTATCTTTCAAAGTAAGTTTTTTCCTCTCATTTCCTCCATTTTTTCTTTCTTTCTCTCTCTCTTTTTGTTTTGTTTTGTTTTGTTTTAATTTGTGAGATGTCTTATCTAAGAGTGGTTATGCTTTTGTCTTTACCCTTCCATTGAAATTGGAAATAATTTCTATGTCAATATAATGAAGTTGTGTCTACCCTACAAGGTGAGGAGTTGGCTCAAATTTTGTATTCTGTAAAT